>NC_059389.1:12832500-13507500 GCF_019703515.2 Myxocyprinus asiaticus
GGGGATGTGCTTTTTTTTTTTTCAATAGGCTCTTTGTTAACTGACATTTTCGGCCTCTAAATGGATGGAGAGTTGTTGACAATGACATTTCCATGAAACTGTAAATGTGGGAGACTCAAACATTTTGGGTCTATCTGAAACACTTAGCTCAATATTATTAGAATTTTGTATTTTATTTACTCAAAGTTTTTAATATGGTCCTAAAATTATACTTCACCAGTATTGTGATGCAGGTCATTTTAAATGTTTTGAACAACACAATTTCTACAGTGAATATACTTTATACATATATATATATATATATATATATATATATATATATATATATATATATATATATATATATAATTTAATCTGCTTGAAATTGCATTTTGCAAGGACACTTTTTAGTGGTGTCAGAAGCTTGAGACTAATTTAATTAAGATTTGACATATCGGGGGCCTGGGTAGCTCAGCGAGTAAAGACGCTGACTACCACCCCTGGAGTCGCGAGTTCCAATCCAGTCGTGCTGAGTGACTCCAGCCAGGTCTCCTAAGCAACCAAATTGGCCCAATTGCTAGGGAGGGTAGAGTCACATGGGGTAACCTCCTCATGGTCACGATTAGTGGTTCTTGCTCTCAGTGGGGCGCGTGGTAAGTTGTGCGTGGATCGCGGAGAATAGCATGAGCCTCACATGCTGTGAGTCTCTGCGGTGTCATGCACAACGAGCCACGTGATAAGATGTGTGGATTGATGGTCTCAGAAGCCGAGGCAACTGGGACTTGTCCTCTGTCACCCGGATTGAGGTGAGTAACCACGCCACCACGAGGACCTACTAAGTAGTGGGAATTGGGCATTCCAAATTTTTTTTTTTAAATTGACATATCAGTACAGTTGTGGTTGAGTAGTTATCATTGAGTTAGTTGTGGTTTAGCAAATGCCAATGTTCAACAAGTCTACTTTTGTGTCATGTGTTTACAGAAGACAACTCAGCAGATGAGACTACGCACCTACAAACCTGGTTCAAACTGGTTCTGGAGAAGAACAAATTGGCCCGATACGAGTCGGAAATAATGATCTTGTAAGGACTGTGACTCTTACAGTGTTTTATTTATAATGTTTCTGTGCATCTATCTCTTATACAGCCTCTTGTCTCTAGTGCTCAGGAACTGGAGTTGGAGGACACTCAAAGTCGTCTACAGCAAGACTTGAGACGGCGAATGGCCATTGAAGGTGGGCTTGTCATGCGTACTTGGATATAGGCCAACATATGTCTTTGCAGCGTTCCATTCATAGATGCTTTTGGATAAAAGCATTGGCTAAAGCAAAAAATTTTTTACAATTTGTTTCTAGTAAAACTAATACATAATACTTATTCATCCAGAAAGAATGGTGGATTTGTTCACATTTATTTCATGTTAAATGAATAGGATCACTGTTTATCACTGAGACAAATGCTGTGTTAAGCCTTCTGTCACTGAGGTTATGATGCATAATTTTTGCACCCTTAAAGGAATATTCTGTGTTCAATACAAGTTAAGCTCAAAGACAGCATTGCCTCCGCGTCTGAGACAGTCAACCCGCGCATCTTATCACGTGGCTTGTTGAGCGCGTTGCCACGGAGACAGCGCGTGTGGAGGCTTCACGCCATCCACCGTGGCATCCACGCTCAACTCACCACGCGCCCCACCGAGAACGAACCACATTATAGCGACCACGAGGAGGTTACCCCATGTGACTCTACCCTCCCTAGCAATCGGGCCAATTTGGTTGCTTAGGAGACCTGGCTGGAGTTACTCAGCACGCCCTGGGATTCGAACTAGCGAACTCCAGGGGTGGTAGCCAGTGTCTTTTACCACTGAGCTTCATTATATTTGGATATATTTGCTGATAAATCTAAATCTGGATATAAACCAACATTCTGTGTGCCCGATTACAAAAATAAAAGGCTCAGCTTATAAAGCCATGTCCAGAGCACTTCAGATGAAATCAAACATGTAAAGTGGATAATTGCTTTTATTTTAAATCAATTTCAAATGCAGAAAACAAGGAACCTGCTAGGAAACATCTAAATCTTTCTTTTCCCATAATCATTTACCAAATGTAGCCTACTTTCAACCAGTTAAATATAGAAATGTTATCTATATAGAAATTTAGACACCACTGGTGTTAGAAAAAAAACCTTGTGGTTTACAAGGAATTTTTTTTTTAGATTACAAACTGGTAATTACAAGGATATTATGCGATAATTGTGGTTTATGTGGATATTTCTAGTGTCCCCATAATTCAAATCGCTTAAACATACTAAACGATGCTTTTTTTAAAATTTAAAATGCAGAAACACATTTTTGTGAGGGTTAGGTTTAGGGGTAGGGTTTGGGTTAGGGGATAGAATCTATAGATCGTACAGTATAAAAATCATTGTCTATGGATAGTCCTCATAAGGATAACCGCACCTGTGTGTGTGTGTTTGTGTGTGAAATAAATGCTTAAATAGTTGAGTTCCCTGTGTGTTTTTATTACAGAGGTGTAGCATTTATACTTAAAATCTGAGTCGCATAATAAAACAATTTTAATCTTAACCAGGGTTTGGAACTGTTTCACCATAAATGCATCATAAATTTCTTCATGCTGGTGCCCCTCCACATGCAGCTGGTGCCCTTTATATTTTTTTTGACCCTGTCCCACAGACAGCCTGAGTCCACCACTGGACTCAGCAGTTTAAAATTAATTTGATGAGTGAGCTACTTTTATAAATACAGTGCATTGCACTTAATTCAAACTTGGCAAAAACCACAAAAGGAATGCAAGCAAGTCTCAAACTCACTATCAACATGACAAAATGCTTTAAAATACAAAAAGAATAAAGAAAACAAAATGCATGTGTGGCATGGAGAAGTAAAATGGAGTGTTTACTCAGATCGAGTATGATCTTCTAAAGCAAAGACTTCTGCGTGCTGAATTGTCATGTCATGCAGAAGGCACCAATCAAAACCCTCATGGTGAGTAGTGTGTGCCTGAAAAAGCAATAATTTATCGGCTTCAATGCATCAGCCTAATTTCTTATCAGAATGATAACCAATATCTTTAAAATTCAATATGGCCGCCAATATATTGTGCATCCCTATTGATGACAACAAAAATATTTTCAACTTGTCACTCGTTTCTTAAAAAAAATAAGCAAAAATCGTGGTTACGATTAAGGCACTTACAATGGAAGTTAAAGGTGCCAGTCCATAAACATTAAAATACACACAGTTTTAAAAGTATGTTAACATGATTTTAGTGTGACAAAATCGCTTGCTAACCATATCAGTAGGGATACATCGATGTATCGGCTGCCGATATTTTTCAGCCAATTATTGACCAAATTAAAACCATTGGCATATCAGTAATGAGCATGACATTTTTTTATGAAAAATCGATGTTTGATTTATAATTAATTAGTAACACTGTAAAAACTCTGTGAATTTAAATGCACAATCCAGAAATAATAATAGCCACAATATGAAGAAAGGTTAGCACTCCTAAGAATATTTAATATTTTATTTTTATTCTGTCTCATTCATATGTTAATGTGGAAAAAAATTCCATAAACGGACATGACTGTTGTGAAACTTACCTATAGGCTACATGATGAAGGAAACCATCTGAAACACTTTCAAACCAGCAGACTTTGACTTCTGAGATATCAGTGTGATATCCATTAATGCTGCATTATTGACTGAATTGAATTGAATCTTTGTATTGCTTTAATTTCTAGACTGTGAAAAGAGTGCAAGTGAGCTGGCTGAGGAGCAGAGCTTGCTGGTGGAGATCATGAAGGTGGTGGAGAAAAGAGACAAACTGGTTGGTTTACTGGAGGAGCAAAGGCTGAAGGAGAAGGCTGAGGACAGAGACCTGGAGAGCATGATCCTCTCTAGGGGATATCAGTTCCACTGGACCTAAAAAAAATAAAATAAACAAAATCCCACTGCTGTTCCTAATATCTACTGGATTAAACATTTCCCTTGAGCAATGTGGATCTACTGTACTGTCCTGCAAGATGAACTACTGAAGACTGAGAGAGAACATTATTTAACGTTCAGCTGCTGGATCTTGAACATACTGTAACAAACTTGTTTAATGCTGCCTTTTGTTTTTTAAAAGAAAGAAATGATAAAAACAAAAACAAATATGTGCCTCTTTAATAACTGAAAATGAGTTCATAAATGTTAGATTTCATTTAGTCAGTATGTTCAGGCCACAGTTCTAAAAGTTGCACAGCCACAGAGAGGTGAGGAGAAAGACCACAAATTTTATCCACAATGGTGCAATAGTATGTGTATAGTCAAAGCTGTTTTGTTTTTTGGACTCGTTTGATTTATCTTTCTGTGTTGTTAAAAGGTTTAATTATTGTCTGTTCAGTTTTACTGTGATTATTCTAATAGAGGCTAAAGTTTAATGACAGTTTGATGTGTATGTTGAGTGTACTCTTTGTTTCTCTCTTAGTCTTGCAACAAACAGGCATTCTCAACTTAAATTGCAGTTATTTTCAAAGCATTACAAAATATCATTGATTTGTTCCAAGAATTAAGAAGCGCTTCTGTAAATGTATGGTTGGGTTCTGGTTTTATTTGTCTGTTCCATTGTTTAATGTATATAATAAATGTAAAAACAATTAAACAATGATTGGACTTTCCTTATTAACTCTCCTATGGATACTAATTATCTACCATCAGGAATAAATAAATATAATTTGCATGGCAGCTAAATATATACAGTAGCTCAAGCTTTAGATTTGACAACTATTTTTATAAAGTGTACATTTAGATTTAATTGTATATAATGACATATCAAATAAAATGTTTATAACCACATATTATGTTAAACATTATACTGAATAATTATTAAGGAATAAATTGTAGTTTCAGGTTGAAGTTTACATTTAGATTTAATCATAATTATTATATAGGTTATTTTATCAAATTTAATAAAATTTTATAAATATTATTCTAAATATATTTACTTTAACCTAAATGTATAAAATAAGTATTAAAAAAATACTTCTTGTTTTATAATTTAAGTTTACATTTATATTTAATTATACTTCTAAAATTTATATAAATTATGGGTTAAATATAATTCAGTGTTATTTATAAATATGCATTACATATACTGACTAATTATCTTAGGAGTTAATTGTAGTTTTATAGCCTAATTAAAGTTTACATTTAGATTTATTTATAATTATATAGGCTAATTGTATACAATACAATAAAAAATTAAATGTTATTTATGAATACAAAAAAAAAGCATATAAGCACCTAAAAATATCTATAAAAAATGACCATTTGAAAAATGCTAATTATAATTTTAATTCATAAATATTGTTCACTTTAAAGCAATAGTTCCTCCTAAAATCAAAACTGGAGTCTTACTGATTACTTTTATGCTGCCTTTATGTGTTTTTTTGGAGTTTCAAGGTTCTGGTCACCATTCACTTGCATTATATCGACCTACAGAGCAGAAATATTCTTCTAAAAATGTTTGTTCAGCAGAAGAAAGTCATAAACATCTGGGATGGCATCAGTGTTGGGTAAGTTACTCTAAAAAAAAAAAAAAAAAAAAAAGTTATTCATTACTAACTACTAATTACATCTTCTACAGTGAAATTAGATTTCTGTACTAATTACTCTGTCTGAAAAGTAATTGCATTACTTATTACTTTCTAAAACCCTGATCAACCTCGACCAGATGAAAAATACAAGGACAGACATGAAATTGTTCTTTTTAATTCTTTCAAATAAATCATATAAAATCAAAGAATTGAAACTGAAACTGGCCAAAGAATTTAAGGGGGCAGTGTTAAATTAGAAAACATATATTTTAACATTAGACGTTAAATTTCGATTTTAAATTCACTATTTTTGTTTTATGTTTTATTTAGAATTGTTCTATAGTCTATACAGTATTTAACACAATTACATCAGAAGTAACTGTAATTAAATTACTGAAAAATCAAGAGTAATCTCTTACTTTACATTTTATAAAAAATTAATTTAATTACAGTAATTAATTATTTAGTAATGCATTACACCCAACACTGGATGGCATGAGGGTGAGTAAATGATGAGAGAATTTTCCTTTTTGCGTAAACTATCCCTTTAAATGTTTAAACAAATCTTGCAAATTGGGCAGATTTGTTGCAAAATCTGTTAAAATGGGGCATTTTTTGTATCATCACTCTTATTTTACATTCGGCGCCTCATAGCTCAAGAAAGAAATCAACTTATATACATTGTTTGATATTGTCGTCTTAGTATACTAACTTCATAACAGACTCCATCAGAAAGAAGAAGAGGGTGGGATCAGAGGGAAAGGGAAGCTCATTTCGGAAGGCTGGGCAAATAGGTGGAATTCCGTTTCCGTTCTTGCTCCTGTGATTTTACTCACTTCATCAGCGGTGGGGAAACCAAAGAATATTTACACTTTATTGAGCCTGTTTGTTCGTTTGAAGACATCGAGAACCGATGGCGTCTAGCCCGCAGAAATCTCCGTCCTCTCCCAAGTCTCCAACTCCAAAGTCTCCGTCCTCGAGGAAGAAAGATGACTCATTTCTGGGGAAACTTGGTGGGACTCTGGCCAGGAGAAAAAAGGCGAAAGAAGGTATGAAATAAACTTAAAATGCTTAGTTTGCTATACGTGATATCATACACGTTTTAACTATTGAAAAGTTGATCGCGTGATGACAGTTTTGCAGGGAAGTATTTGTGACGTCATAACTTTTCAGAAGCGCGCGCAGCATTACTTCTGTTGACACTGTCAGCATTTCTGTTTCTTGCATATGCTATGAAAACATAAAGGGAAACAGCGCAGAATATGTTTTAAGTTGTGGAAAACCTAATGTTTACGTTCCAAATTCCATTGTAATGTTTTATGCTGAAGTAACGTCGTAATTGTATTTATTGTGTACACTGTGACTGCGCTTAAAGCAGTATTGATGACGCCATAACCCTTAAAACATACACAATGCCTCAGTTAAAAGGTTACCCTCAATTATTCGGTTTTCTGTATTCCATTTTGCCACTAGGCAAGTAGGACTCCAAAATATACACCCTGCAGGCATGATTATGCAAATCTTTCAAACTGTTTTGCTACACCTTAAAATAACTTGAAGCAATGATCAGACTTTTTTAAAGACATGATATCACAAGCTGGCACATTATAAAGTGTTCTTAAACAGAGTCTTAAGCCAACACCCCAGTCTTGGCAGTGTTGTAACCATGTAAGGTATTCTGTCTGGACAAGGCTTGAGATGTTATTGTTCAGGAATGAGCACAGAGTCATCTCAGCCTTGAGACGAGAACAGCTGCGGAGCTAGACTACCAATAGTATTCCCAACAAGTTATAGTGATGTAAATCTGATTCCATTCTTATGCTGAGCTTGAGTTGCTTTCCCTTACAAAGTCACATTCTTATCAAATATTCACTCACATTAGCACTTTATTAGGAACACTATGGTCCTAATATAGTGCCCGACGTGGTCTTCTGCTGTTGTAGCCCATCCGGCTCAAGGTTGGATGTGTTGTGCATTCTGTGATGCTATTCTGCTCACTACAATTGTACAGAGGTGTTATCTGAGTTACCGTAGCCTTTCTGTCAGCTCAAACCAGTCTGGCCATTCTCCATTGACCTCTCTCATCAACAAGGCGTTTCCATCCGCAGAACTGCTGCTTACTGGATTTTTTTTTTGTTTTTTTGGCACCATTCTGGAGATCAGCAGTTACAGAAATACACAAACCAGTCTGTCTGGCACCGACAATCATGCCACAGTCGAAATCACTGAGATCACATTTTTCTTGTAGAGTGACAAATACATTTTCAAATGTATAAATATTCCATGTAGAATTAAAGATTAAAGATGCCTGCATAATGATTATAAAAAGAATAAGCAAAATGCTGTTTAAAGTAGTGTATAGCATGTCACATGCAGGACATGTCGACTTCCCAAAAATAGTTCCCAAATACATTAGTCTTGCATAGCTATACATGTTGATTTCCTCTTATCCAGTAAGTAAATTAAGCTGTATCTCAGTCTCCATTATGTTGGAGTGTTTCTTCCCGGTTTGCACGGTTTCCAGAGTGCACTTCTGTAGTGATTGTATCTATCCATCAGCACTCACAATGCTGAATGTGAAGAATATGCAGTTAAGACTTCTGATGCTCTGAATGCCTCTTATTCACCCAGATGTAGGATGGGAATGGTGACCAGGTTGAGTAATTGTTGTATGATTTAATAAGGAGTATTTCATGTATTTTACCCAGGAGAAAGGACATGTTTATTGCTGTCATTCCTCAACTGGACATATGAATTGAAAGTAGTGATGGACCTATATATCAATACCAATATATGTGTCAGTTCCAAAATACCAATAGATTTGTCAGTGGATAATAAACATTTTGTATTTTCAAGTTTATTTTTCATAATTTTTTTTAAAGTGATTTAGCAGATTTGAGTAAATATTGTATAAAATAAGTGTTCGTTTCACTTGAGAAATTGTGTACAACTGATTTGCTTTTGATAAATTGTATTATGTATTTCTGTATTTTTATCGACCATTGCTATCCTGCTCATATATTGACATTGACCATTGAAAAATCCATATCGGTGATCACTAATTAAAAGGGAGCAGTCCAGTCTTTGAACTACCAGTTGATTTGAGATAGATAGACAGTCTCTAGAGTTTACTCAGAATGGTGCCAAAAACAAAAAACATCCAGTGAGCGGCAGTTCTGCAGATGGAAATGCCTTGTTGATGAGAGAGGTCAATGGAGACTGGTCAGACTGGTTGTTAGCTCACAGAAAGGCTACAGTAACTCAGATAACCACCCTGTACAATTGTAGCGAGCAGAATAGCATCTCAGAATGCACAACACGTTGAACCTTGAGGCGGATGAGCAACAACAGCAGAAAACCATATCGGGCACATTTTAGGACTATAGTGTTCCAAAGAAAGAAAGAATAGTGTTTTATTGGACAAAAATCTGTGTAAAAAAACAAAAATTCATTCTTCTGATTTGCATTGTTGGTAACAAACTGTTAAACAACGACCCAATCACCCATGTTTACCTTAACAGTCACTGTAATACAAGATGCATGACGTCTCAGTCATGCCTTTGGATTGTATCCCCTCCCCGTCTCCACCCTCATGTCAGTGTGAAGCAGCAGGAGAGCAGCTGTGTGTGCTGGTGGAGATGGTGTTGATTAATAGGATCTCATCCTCAATGGGAGGCCTCTGGAATCCAGCACAGGAAGTTTATGTCCCCATAATCAGTGCTGTAGACAGAGATGCATGCTGGGCTGTGGTAGGAGCAAAGAACAGGCATTTCAGGTTATTTCTAGGAGAAGATAAAAAAGGATGAGTATGGAGAGGGGGTGTGTCAAGTTGATGAGGTTCACTTGGTGGAAAGTATATTGTATTGTGAAAATTAGGAACAGCTTCATAGCGAATGGCATTTATTTCCCATTAAAGGGATAGTTCACCCAAAAAAGAAAATTCTCTCATCATTTACTTACCCTCATGCCATCCCAGATGTGTATGACTTTCATTCTTCTAATGAATACAAAGATTTTTTGAAAAATATTTCAGCTCTGTAGATCCATACAGTACAAGTGAATGGTGGCCAGAACTTTGAAGCTCCAAAAAGCACAGAAAGGCAGCATAAAAGTAATCCAGACAACTCCAGTGGTTAAATCCATGCCTTCAGAGGCGATATGATAGGTGTGGGTGAGAAATGCGCGTTCACAAGAGGTCTTCTTTAGTTTTTTGGTGATTCGCATTCTTTGTGCATATCGCCACCTACTGGGCTGTTGTGCAAATATGTTTTATTTATTATTTTCCTTTTTCCTGCCTTTTTTTTTCTTTCTCCTCCCTGCCCAGTGGGTGGCGATATGCAGGAAGAATGCAATTCACCAAAAACAAAAGAAGAAGAACTTGGTCCACACGTGAACGCACATAGCCTGTCAAAATTTTGATTTATAGTTAAAAAGGGGATTAAATATTTATCTGTTCCTTACCCACACCTATCATATTGCTTGTGTAGACATGGAGTTATATGCATCACTTTTATGCTGCCTTTCTGTGCTTTTTGGAGTTTCAATTTTCTAGTTATAACACCACTAATTATAACTTAACAGCCTCAATGAATATGTTGTCAGCCACCTATAGAAAAGCAATAGCAAATATAAACACAACAATTTGTTCCATGGGGAAAAGACAAGATTTTTGTACATCACTGTATTCAGAAATAATTGTTATCATTCACCCAATGTGTCTTCTATAGTGTCAGAGCTGCAGGAGGAGGGGATGAACGCCATTAATCTCCCCCTGAGTCCCACACCTTTTGAGCTTCATCCTGAGGACATCATGCTAGGTACTGAACCTGTAGCCCCATTATTCAATTGATGCTTCTAGAGGCTCCCTTAGGTTAATAATAAGCTCTTACATCCTCCCCTTGTCTCATCTGTTTCTGTCTCATTTTCTCTTTCTCTCACAGAGGAAAATGAAGTCCGCACCATGGTGGACCCCAACTCAAAAAATGATCGGAAACTACAGGAACTCATGAAGGTTTGCATTTAAGGGGCATGTTGTTGATTTGGCAATGTAATCACAGACCATACAGATCTAATGGAATCATTGTTGGATAAATGCCTTATTTAGGTGCTCATTGACTGGATCAATGATGTGCTGGTTGGGGAAAGAATCATTGTGAAGGACCTGGCAGAAGATCTCTATGATGGACAGGTTCTCCAGAAACTCTTTGGTTAGAAATGACTCTTTATTTTGCTTGGGCAACTACAAAATTGAATATCATTACAGAGCTGCTTTTCACTGGCTATGCAGAGGTTTATTAGACTAAATAACTAAGCAAGCACTACCTAGACTCCAATAATACATTATAATCTAGTACAGCATTCCCACAAGTATAGGAAACTTGGGAATTTTAAAATTGTGCTTTCCTGGTCTGGAAAAGTCTTAAAAGGCATTGAAATTTCCATAGTGAAAATAAATTTTTCAATTTCATTGTCTAAATCAGTGGTTCCCAACCCTGTTCCTGGAAGCCCCCCAACACTGCACATTTTGTATATGTCCCTTATCTGACACACCCAATTTAGGTCTTGGAGTCTCTACTAATGAGCTGATGAGTTGAATCAGGTGTGTTTGATTAGGGAGATATCCAAAATGTGTAGTGTTGGGGGGCCTCCAGGAACAAGGTTGGGAACCACTGGTCTAGATATTGCTCTCAAGCAAAAGTGATGTCCGATTTGCGAGAGAATTGTTGTTTTGAGTTGGTTCTTTTCAATGAATCGCTCAAACCAATTCACAGATTGGTTTTAATGATTCATTAGATCTTAATGTGAATGATTTTTAAAAACCTTTATCCAGTAATAACAAATGACTGGAAAGGTCATTAAAATTTGATGGTCAAAAATATGGGAACCCTGTTAATAGTTTTTCATCTGCATAAGTGTTTCCCAATTCTCCATCCTGATGCCCATTCTGATGTGGCTGTGTGTATTTTCATTCCATAGAAAAGCTGGAAGGTGAGAAGCTCAATGTTGCTGAGGTCACCCAGTCTGAGATTGCCCAGAAACAGAAGCTACAGACGGTTCTGGAGAGGATCAATGATGCTCTGAAGGTCTCCACAAGGAGCATCAAGTGGAATGTCGACTGTAGGTCCCTAGAGCTTCCTCTTAAAGCTTTAAGTTATCATTGAAATGTCCCTGAATAAAGCGCAGAAGTGTTTTGTGATGCTAAACATGGACGTGTATTGGACATTCTTGAAGTGTCCATTTAGACATGCAGTGTTGTACTTGGGCTTTACAACAAAGGAACCCCTGTTAGGTTTAAAACACTATTGATGAATGTGACTGTAGCTTAAGGCTTCAAAGGCTCTGAGAACACTTAAGGTGATGTAACAGCGACCTTTAGTGGACTTCAATTCTTGCACTTTGTGGAAAAAACACTGAAGTGATTGCAGGTTGTTTTATTGCGTTTTATGAGGCAGAAATATTTATACTCTTTATTGATTTTCGTATTAAATGGAGGCAAACATCAATCCTGTGTTCTTAAGTAACAGTTTACCGATGCTTGCTAAAGCTGAATCCACTTCTCAGCCTGTTTTATACTAACACGGAGCTTAGTTCATTCAGATTAATTCAGAGAGTCTTAAGAATTACATGTACTGATTTTTACGCTTGTTTGATTTCTTGCTAGCCGTTCATGCCAAAAGCATTGTAGCAATCCTCCACCTGTTGGTAGCGCTCTCACAGCACTTCAGAGCTCCCATTCGTCTCCCAGACCATGTGTCTTTACAGGTGGTTGTGGTCCAGGTATGTATGCTTTTAGATCATAATGTTCTGTGACTTTGCTAATAAGGTTTTTTTTATTTATTGTTTTTATAATACTTAAAATGTAATCAAAGGACTTTCCGGTAATGTTGGGCTGCCGAATAGACTCGTTGACAATGTTTTTTTTTTTGTCAACCCATCTGATAAATTATTAATCAAATGAATTCATAAAACTTCACTAAAATATAGAACAATCTATAGAATCTATACAGATCCTCACAGCATAATACTGTACAAAGCAACATTGGGGTTATTTTTAAATAAAGTGCTGCACAACAGAGCTAATGTTATGTATGTGAAATGTAACAATGTTAAATATAATTATTAATTTAATCGTTGTAGCAGTTGTTGTTATTACTTCATTGAATATTACATTTTTCCATACAGTAGCGATACATTTCTGTCATAATTTCTTGAATTTCTTGCATCCATTTAAATTGAGCTTTTATTATTATCATTATTTTATTATTAGAGTGAAGACAGATAACAACAAAAAAAAAAAATTCTAAAGCGCACTAAAAAAGCGAACAAAAATTTTGTTTGTTGTTGCAAATATGTCTATGCCAAAATTTGTGAATGGGAATAAAGTGACAAAAGAGAAGATTCTGATGCAAATGTCAATGCCAACAAGTTAGGATCAGTTACTGAAGCTAATTGAATCAAGTATGGATATTTATTGTACTGAAGGTTTCCAAAATCATAGGCATTTTGAAATTGTGATTTATAGGCCTGCAATTAACAAAATCTTAAAGGGGTCATGACATACTTTTTATATAATTATATAAAAATATAATATATATATATATAATGTTATTATCGTCCACTGATAATATTTGTAAACTTTTATTTATTTTTTTTAACACCAAAACAGTCATAATTTAGTAATATATATTTGTTTTGGCTTAATGTCCTTAAAACTTCAACCTAAATGCCCGCTATTATGATTGGCTAACATCGTGTAGCCCCTCGAATACAGCCATATTTGAAACTCAGTCAGAAGAGAATGAACAAGCTCCACAAAATTATAAAACTACATTTCAGGTTTTACCCATAACACACATCCAAAAGCAGCTCGAGATACATGACAATGGTCAAAGACGTCTGTCTAGTGTATGTTTATGAACAAAAATAATTCAAAATAGTCCAGTGGGTCCCCTTTGGTGATCAGGAATAGTGAGGCCACACTAGGCCTGTCCGTCCTGCTCTCTCTCTTTGTTTACGAACTGAAGCACCACTGGGCTGGGCCAAGGGTGCAATGATGTGAAATAGGTGTTGATGTTTTTTCGCTATGTCATGAGTGACATAGGGAACATGACATAGGGAAGTCGCAGAAGTAGAGAAAGATGCATTTTTTGCAGCTTGGTTTCAATAAATGCTTTTATTGCATTGGGGATTAAGTTTTGAGTTCTGAAATTTACAGTATGTTTTTATAGTAGAATGACCTCTTATATGTGAAAATATCAAAGAAAATTTGAATCCTCATGACATGACCCCTTTAAAAAGACATGTGATTTTCCTTAGGGCAGATAAATTTGTACAGTTATGCTCAGGTCTAAAAGATGTCAGTGCCTAGAATTGCTCTTTTTGAGTGCAGTATCTTTTTTTTTTTTTTGTCTTATCCAGTAACGAGTGACAGGAAAAATCATAAAAAAATTAAATAAAAAATGTATCTGCCCAAAACTGTGGAAATCTTTTTTTGAAAAGTATACTATTACAGCTCATGACGAAGAATGGATTTTATGGAAATATTATGTTTTGAAAGAAGAAGAAAGACATTTCTATTTTACCCTTATT
Organism: Myxocyprinus asiaticus; assembly: GCF_019703515.2. Lineage (NCBI taxonomy): Eukaryota > Metazoa > Chordata > Actinopteri > Cypriniformes > Catostomidae > Myxocyprinus > Myxocyprinus asiaticus. Next base: position 12,846,668 of record NC_059389.1, read on the forward strand.
GCGTAATCAGAGGAACCCATTGTTTTACCATAACAGATATTTTGATGGGTCTTTCATACAGCAACAATTTAAGATATCGAACTTGAACCTTTTTCCTCTGTTTAGAAACGAGAGGGCATTCTCCAGTCTCGACAGATTCTAGAGGAGATAACTGGCAACACTGAGTATGTCAACGCTTCCATCACACTAATTTTCAAATCTCACCCACATGTGTTAATAAATGGGTCAATATCAGGGTTTTAAAATCTTTCCACATTTTGTAATGATTCATTTAATATGTTTTAATCATTATGCATTAGATCACTGATTGCCATGGTGCTATTTTGTCACCCTTTGTGTGGACACACTCACACACACATATGTGCACAGCTGACTGTAGAGCGGTCCAGCAGGCACCTGGCAGCTGGGGGAAGATAAGTGTGTGTTTTTGCACGTGTGTGTGTGTGTGTTTTTGTGGAATACTTCCTGAGGCTGTTGTCACACACACAGTAGCTGCTGCTGCCCAGGCTGATGGCTGGCAGGATTGATTAGAGAGTGTGGAAGGCGGGGGCCTCATGGGGAGGGTGCCCTGTCCAGGGTTGTCCCAGACTTGCCTGATCGATTTGATCACCCTTCTTCCCACCCAAATCTCTTCCCTCTTTTGTGCGTGGCTTTCAGTGACCATAACGGCTATTATGACGGTTGATTTATAAGAGATAAATATTCATATTATACAGGCTTCATGGAAATCCTGGAAATATCTGGTGGTTTTATGGTCACATCCACACTAATCAGTTTTCGTTAAGAAACTCAGCATTCTAGTGTGGATGAGAGGGGTAAACGAAAATGTATTTATGTGGACATGGCATAAACGGTGTCTTCCAGGCCTGGGAAAGTCATGGAAATGTAATAACATTTTAAAATGAATGGATATTCCTATAGAAAATATACATTTTTCTAGTTTTTCTTTGCTCTAAAATATTTCCTCAACTAGATATTGCTCTTGTGTAGATTCACGCTTAATGTCAGATTTCTGGGTAAATCATTCTTTTAAATGTATGTATGTGTATATATATATATATATATATATATATATATATATATTTCAGTCAAAATTATAAAAAAAAAAATCCTTATATAATAATTGGAAATGAATGGAAAGGATGTGGAAAAGTCCAGAAAATTAATTGGTCATGTTTATATAAATGAAGTGCACAACTGATATTGGTCCCTTTTGCTTAAAGAAATAGTTCACCCAAAAATGAAAATTCTCTCATCATTTACTCACCCTCATATCATCCCAGATGTGTGACTTTCTTTCTTCTGCTGAATACAAGCAAAGATTTTTAAAATAATATCTCAGCTCTGTAGGTCCGTACAATGCAAGTGAATGGTGACCAAAATGTTGAAGCTCCAAAAAGCACATAAAAGCAGCGTAAAAGTCACCCAAAACTAACTGGATCGATTTTGAAGACATGGATTAAATTACTGAAGTGTTATGGATTACTTTTATGCTGCCTTTATGTGCTTTTGGAGCTTCATAGGTCTGGTCACCATTCACTTGCAGTGTATGGACCCACAGAGCGGAGATATGTTTTCTAAAAATCTTCGTTAGTGTTCTGCAGAAGAAAGTCATACACATCTAGGATGGCATGAGGGTGAGTAAATTATGAGAGAATTTTAATTATTGGGTGAACTACTCTTTTAACATAGGTCAGTTATATCATATTATATCTCTGAATTGTTTTCTGACTTCCTAAGAGGATAAATGTCCAAATGGTGGTACTGTCTCCCCTAGTTTAGCTGGAGTCATGTGGTTTCAGCTTTTAACATCCATTCACTTACATATAGTATACAGTATATGCACACATATCTAACTATATTCAGATTCAAGATATAATACATTTTGAGTCTAATTTAGTATCAAGCTTAGTATATTCTGACACTAGATTAATCTCTTCTGTTTCTCCATAGGGCATTATCTGGCAGGCATGGTAAGTGTTGTTAAATGTTATTATAATTTTTCTTTGTTACCTCATTTAGATTTTCAGTATAATTAGTATTATTAATGGAAATTTTCTCTAACACAGAGCGTGATGCTTTTGATACTTTGTTTGACCATGCTCCTGACAAGCTCAACGTGGTGAAAAAGGTATGAACCAAATAGCATGAATAATAGCCAGAGACTCCAAATCTACATCCATAGACAAGCCTAACCACATATGCCATTGTTTTCTGCAGACTCTAATTACCTTTGTGAACAAACACCTAAATAAACTGAACTTGGAGGTTGCTGAATTGGATACACAGGTATCACCTCACACATAAGAGATTCACAAAATAGAAGCATTGTACTTATATATTAAGGGGTTAATTTCCCCAAAATGAAAATATCCCATAAATGAAAACCATTTATTCAACCTCAGACCCTTTTTGTTTTTTGTTTTTTTTGTTTTTTTTAAACTATGGCTCTCATTAAATTTTTGCACTCAAAATGGCGATGTCTGACTTGCAACATGTCCTTATCTAGTTACCTCTTTTTACCTTAATTTCCTCTCCTCTGTCTACTACTCTTAAAGCACATTGGCATAAGGTCAAAAATAAGTAAGTTTTAACCATTATTGAAACATGTAACATTTATATAGTTGGCGTCTGAAACAGGATTCTCTTGTTCTTACTGTGGCATGTTTGTAGTTTGCAGATGGTGTGTACCTGGTCCTGCTGATGGGACTTCTGGAAGGATATTTTGTCCCCCTCTACAACTTCTATCTTACCCCTGAGAATTTTGACCAAAAGGTATGAATTAGCAGTACATCTGTGGTAGCCATGCTTCTGTGTGGAAAGCCATCATGGTGTGCTATGTTGAGTGTCATTGAGAGGGGGTGGCGTTGACAGTCGGCCCAGAGCACAGGCTGCTCACCTGGGTCACATCCAGCAGCCGCCAGACCGCTGCCAATTGGGCATGTAGCACCAGGATGCATCTGTAATCTGCCTCTGTACAGAAAATGGATAATTGGTGTGATTTGTAATTTAGTGTGCTTGTGTGTGGGTGTCAGAGATACCTGCTTTAGGTCTATCTACTGTCCAGTTTGGGGAAATCATGTCCTCTTTTAAACACATGCCCCACTTTGTACTACTACAAGGTTTAAAAATATGGTTTTGTTTTTTGTTTTTTTACCTGCAGGTTCATAATGTGTCATTCTCCTTTGAACTGATGCAGGACGGTGGCCTAGAGCGGCCAAAACCCAGGCCTGAGGGTAATTAAGCCTTTGTTCTCAACAAATCCTATCAGCTTACTTATGCCATTGCACTGACAAGTTATTTTCTAATGATTTAGCTTGTTAGAACTGTACATAGCAACTGATATTTCACCTAGTTCTCAAAATGTTGTTCTTTTAACCTGAAAGTACAGATCTTAAGTATTAGAAATAATATAAAAATATTATTTCTCCCCGGGAGGGAAGGAAGTAAAGAAAGGGAGAGAGTAAAGAATGGAGAAAGTGAATGAATGAATGAATGAATGGAGAGAGAGAGACTAAAGGCCCCGATATACTTCCGGTGATGTTCTTCTCTGTTTTTCGTTCAGGGGTTAAAAAAAGTTCTAAACGTTTGAGCGATGGTACACTGTTTCCGAACATTCAGACACCTGCCGCACCACTGTGGGAGGTGTTTAGAGGAGCATTTAAATATGAGGATGCTATATGTAAAAAATAAAATGTTTAATTTGTCTTGTTTAGATTCTGAATTCGTGACGCTAATGTGCTAACACGCTAACATGGCTGTAATTAGCACGGGTTACACTCTTTTATTGTAATTTATGATGACACTGATAGAACTGCAAAGATGGGTATATAAAAGAGTGTTAGTGGGCAAAATACAGTCAAAAGAATTATGATAAGAGAGGCATATCTCGATATGGCAGATGTATAAATGGCTTTTGCTGCAGATGGCACATGAGTGAATGGGCATTTGAGAGTATTTGAGTAGATTTGATTCCTTTTGTAGACTGATTAACAAACAAAACAATCGCATAACATAGACTTGCATGCAGGTGTGTTCACGTTGAACACTGACTGAAAAACGTAAACAAAGTAGTGGGTGAAGCCTCAGATCACACCTACCGATGATGTGGACCAATGGCAAAAATAAGGAGTTTAGCAGCCGTTAGGAAGTTTTCCTAAAAGTTCGCCCAGGTGAGCTGTTTCGAACCACTGTAAATAATGCAAAAACACCTTCTTTTTGGCCAGATTTTGTCCTAAATTATGTCAAACCCATTCGTTCTTCAATTTTGTATGAAGTATATCTGGGCCTTAAAGAAAGAAAGGGAGAGAGTAAAGAAGGAAGAGAGTAAAGAAAGAAAGGGAGGGAGGAACGGGAGGGAGGGACGGGAGGGAAGGGAAGGGAAGGAAATAGTAAAGAAAGAAAAGGAGAGTGGATGGAATGAATGAATGAATAAATGCACGCACTCTTTGTATTTTAGCTGCTTGTGTTCAATGAGTCATTCTTAAAGTAGTGACAGTTATAACCGCATAAAAGCATTTGCTATCAAGTTCCAGAAAAGGTCATTTTTTGTTTCTCTTTTATTCCTTTTTTTTTAGATATTGTAAATTGTGACCTAAAATCAACACTTCGAGTTCTTTACAACCTTTTCACCAGGTACAGACACGTGGAGTGAACAGAAATGTGAAACATATATAGGGGGACCACCGTTTTTGACAGATGGAATATGGTGCTAATAATGGAGTATCATATAATGCCACTATGCTATTATTATTATATACAACTATTATTTGTCTTAAGTAAAAAAAAAACTTTTTTTTGGCATCTAGATGGATGTAAAAACACTAAAGAATTTATCACTGGGAATATAAATGTTTTTATACAACAGCATTCCATTCCTCTAATGATCCATTGAGGTCTAGCGTACTGTAACTTTAGTTCTTGTTTGTGGAAATGGAATTGGCGGTTTTGTATTTGTTTGAGATATATTAACCTTAAGTGCCTAAATAGTATTGAAGGTATCAGACACAACCCTATCTTGCACTACACATTATTCATAACACTACATTATCTTATTAAAGCCATAGTAACAGCTCTCATTTGTTGCTATAAGCAACTAATAACTCAAACCCCACAGCTGCATTAGAGTTCAGCTCTATTTCCAAGTGTCTGTCTGACCAAATAATTCTGAGTTAGTTGTAATGAGTGGCACATTCACTGCATATCTTTCTTTGTTACAATCAGCATTTGTCATGATGTCAAGTCTTGTGTTTTAAATTTACACTCAGTGAAAGTGCATCGGCATCAACCAAAAATATTTTTTACTGATATTACGTTGCCACAAAAATGTGGCTCAATTTGTTAATTTTACTTTATTAATCAAAGACTCCATAGCAGTGGGTACAATTGTTTTTTGTTTGTTTGGTTTTTTTTGGTCTTGTAATTTATTTCTCTTAAGTCTTATAAGATAATGTCTTCGATCATTTTTAGGCAAAAATTGTATTTGAAATGAAAAGATTTTACTCAACTATTTTTTTCCCAAAGCATTTAAGTAAAAAAAGCTCAATCTTGTTAACTTTGTTTGATGGATTCCATTGCAATAGTGTCTTTTATAGAACTGCATATCATAGTTACAACTGAAATCTACATTAAAATATGGATGAATCATCTACACACTGTGATTTTGTCAGACATTTTTATTTCTCCATTCCATTTCCTCTCTCTCTCTGCCCGATCCGATGGCTGCATTCTTGAGTGCTTTACTTTGATTTAAATCGTATTGTCACAGATAGGCTCCACTCACTTCACTCTCTGGAGCAGATGCTTGCAGCTTTAAAAATACTGCAGGGATGACCAGCAGACATGGGGCCCCATTGTCCTTATTTAAGTGAAAGGCTGTTTGGGCATAATTTACTTCCATTCAAAACTGTCAGTGTCCACATGGGGATCTGGTGCTTGAGAAATGCTTCAAAATTGGTATTGAATTCTTTTAAAAATGACAGCAAAAATAAATGATCTGATCTGGTCTCTTAAAATTTGAAGACTGTTTGTGCTTTGGTGCTTGAGTCTTTTACTTTGGTTTCTCCAATTACAACTAACCTCTAATAAAAAAAAAATAAACTGTCCCTGATGGAACATCTGCAGTCCTGAGTAAAGACAAAATCTGTACAAAGACATTGATTTTAGAGGTTTGTCCTTCTGCATTGGACAGACTGGTTTGAACAAGAGGGAAATGTTCTCAGAGACTTCACTTGGATAGACATTTCAAAGCTCTTGTCTCTTCCTATCAGAATAGATCAGGCATTTTTCAGAAAATTACACTTGCACATGAAGCCTGCATGTGAATTCTTGTCTATTTGCTTTAGCCAATTTTAAAGATTTATAATGTAATTATTGTATGCATTATTTTATAGATAGATAGATAGATAGAATGAAAGAATGATAGATGGATAGAATGACAGAACAATAGATGGATAGAATGATAGAAAGAACTAAAGAATGATAGACAGAAAGACAGACAGACAGACATGGATGGATGGATGGATGGATGGATGGCTAGATAGATAGATAGAAAAAGTGAAAGAAAGGTAGATAGATAGATAGATAAATGGCACGATGATACAGTTGAAGTCAGAAGTTTACATAAACTTGGGTTGAAGTCATTAAAACTAATTTTTTAACCACTCCACAGATTTCATATTAGCAAACTATAGTTTTGGCAAGTCGTTTAGGACATCTACTTTGTGCATGACACAAGTAAATTTTCCAACAATTGTTTACAGACAGATTGTTTCACTTTTATTTGACCATACCACAATTCCAGTGAGTCAGACGTTTACATACACAAGGTTAACTGTGCCTTTAAGCAGCTTGAAAAAGTCCAAAAAATGATGTCAATCCTTTAGGCTATTAGCCAATTAGTTTCTGATAGGCTAATTGGCTAATTAGAGTCAATTGGAGGTTTACCTGTGGATGTATTTTAAGGCCTACCTTCAAACTCAGTGCCTCTTTGCTTGACGTGGGAAAATCAAAAGAAATCAGCCAAGACCTCAGAAAACAAATTGTGGACCTCCACAAGTCTGGTTCATCCTTGGGAGCAATTTCCAAATGCCTGAAGGTACCACGTTCATCTGTACAAACAATAGTACACAAGTATAAACACCATGGGACCACATAGCCATCATACCGCTCAGGAAGGAGATGCATTCTGTCTCCTAGAGATGAATGTAGTTTGGTGCAAAAAGTGCAAATCAATCCCAGAACAACAGCAAAGGACCTTGTGAAGATGCTGGAGGAAACGGGAAGAATCTATATCTACAGTAAAAACGAGTCCTATATCGACATACATGAAAGGCTGCTCAGCAAGGAAGAAGCCACTGCTACAAAACTACCATAAAAAAGCCAGACTACAGTTTGCAAGTGCACATGGGGACAAAGATCTTACTGTTTGGAGAAATGTCCTCTGGTCTGATGAAACAGAATTCGAACTGTTTGGCCATTATGACCATCGTTATGCTTGGAGGAAAAAGAGTGAGGCTCGCAAGCCGAAGAACACCATCCCAACCGTGAAGCATGGGGGTGGCAGCATCATGTTGTGGGGGTGCTTTGCTGCAGGAGGGACTGGTGCACTTCACAAAATAGATGGCATCATGAAGAAGGAAAATTAAGTGGATATATTGAAGCAACATCTCAAGACATCAGCCAGTTAAGTTAAAGCTCGGTCACAAATGGGTCTTCCAAATGGACTATGACCCCAAGCATACCTCCAAAGTTGTGGCAAAATGGCTTAAGGACAACAAAGTCAAGGTATTGGAGTGGCCATCACAAAGCCCTGACCTCAATCTGATTTTGTGGGCAGAACTGAAAAAGCATGTGCGAGTAAGGAGGCCTACAATCCTGACTCAGTTACACCAGTTCTGTCTGGAGGAATGGGCCAAAATTCCAGCAACTTATTATGAGAAGCTTGTGGAAGGCTACCCAAAACATTAGACCCAAGTTAAACAATTTAAAGGCAATGCTACCAAATACTAACAAAGTGTATGTAAACTTCTGACCCACTGGGAATGTGATGAAAGGAATAAAAGCTGAAATAAATAATTCTCTCTACTATTATTCTGACATTTCACATTCTTAAAATAAAGTAGTGATCCTAACTGACCTCTGACAGGGAATGTTTTCTACAATTAAATGTCAGGAATTGTGAAAAACTGAGTTTAAATGTATTTGGCTAAGGTGTATGTAAACTTCTGACTTCAACTGTATATAGATAGATGATAAACGATCAGCACAATTGTTGACTCTATCATCTCGCTGAAATAAAAATCAGCCTCCTATTTCTGGCAGTTATTATAGTGTCATTAAATTAATTAATTAGCAGTCAAATACATGAGATGTCAGCATTGAAAGGCAAAAGCTCTTAATGTGCATTACATTAAGAGGAAATAAAAGGCAAGGAATACACTGTTCTCATCAAAAACAGCTCTCATTAACTGTGCTCCACTGAGCAAAGATTTGTACATAAAATGCATCCAGCAAATACATTGTACAGTGGTAACAGTGAACACAAGGAGAAACGTTTAAAATAATTGAAAATCAATATGCTTTTTTTTACAGAAGGAGAGAGCAGGAGAGAGATGAAGGGGTGCAATTAAATGGTTATATAATTGGATCTGGAGAATAAGCAATGAAGCTTCTTGTTAACTTGTTACTGTTACCCCGAGAGAGCACGACATCGTGCCTGAGCCTGCTTGTTCTCACATACTATAGGGACGCAATCAAATAATGGCATGAAAAAGAAACAGAGGAAGACCTTGTGCATTTTTTCCTTCTGATATTCATCAAGTAATGACTACAGAAGGGTCAAATATAGTAGGAAAAACATCAATTGTTCTTAGATACATTGACCAGAATAAAAAATGCCTGCATTAATTAAACCACTTATAAACGCTCTTGAGCAGATTGCATGACACATCTTCCCTGTAAGTGCTTTTTAAATGGAGTCCTTAAAGCTGTGTTTGATGTTCAGGATGAATGGTCTTTTGTCTTTGATGTTCTGTTGCATTTCAAGCTACTGTAACTCTCAGAATCCACATGCTGAGGGTGGATGAGCCAACCAATCAGGTGACCCCTTTGAGAGGGGACCGGAGTGGATGGAGCTTTGGAACCCAAATTCAGAAATATCAGAGAACATTTAATTTATTTTTATTTCTATTTATTAAGTCTTTTGTCATTCTTAAAGGGATAGTTCACCCCGTTATCATTTACTAACCCGCATGTGTTTACAAACCTGTGTGAATTTCTTCTGTGGAACATAAAGGGAGATTTTATGCAGAATGACAGCTTCAGTCAACATTTACTATAATTGTATGGAAAAAAAGATGCAATGAAATTGAATGGTGACTGATGCTAACATGATGTTAACCTCTGAGCATGTTACTTGGAAAAAGTTGTCATTAATGCTAAAATGGGCAGAAGGCAAGAAAGATAAAAAAAAAAATGAAGAAAGGTAAAGAGAACAATATAATGAAGAGCAAAAAGGACAATATAATTGCGCCCTAATGGTGACAACCCAGCAATTCAGGTCATTGTATACAGGTCAGTCAATTACTTGGGTGTTCTTTCTGCCATTTTCCACTCTGATTACACAAATAACCAGAGGGATTTTAATATCTATGCTTTTGTAATAACAGGAAGCCAGGAAATTCAAATTATGTAATGTTCCCATTTCTAATGTTCTCTTCTAATACTTACAAAAAAAGAAAGAAAAGATCTATTGATCTATCTGTCTGTCATTCTAGCCATCTATCGTTCTATCTATCTATCATTCTATCTATCGTTCTATGTATCTATTGTTCTATCTAGCATTTTTATCATTCTATCTAGTGTTCTATATATCTATCATTCTAGCTATCACCATTCTATCTATCTATTGTTCTATCAATGGTTCATTTTATCTATCTATTGTTCTATCTATCTATCTATCTATCTAGTGTTCTATCTATCATTCTATTGTTCTATCTATCTATCATTTTATCATTCTATCTATCTATCTATTGTTCTATCGTTGTATCATTCTATTTAGTGTTCTATTGATCGTTCTATCTATCGTTCTATCAATTGTTCTATTATTCTATCGTTCTATGGTTCTAGCTATCATTCTGTCTATCGTTCTGTTGTTCTACCTATCGTTCTAGCTATCTATTGTTCTATTTAACGTTTTATCTATCTATTGTTCTATGTATCTATTGTTCTATGTATCTATTGTTCTATCATTCTAGCTAGCGTGATATCTATCGTTCTAGCTATCGATCGTTCTATCTACCGTTTTATCTATTGTTCTGTCTATCGTTCTATCTATTCTATGTATCTATCGTTCTATCTATCTATCGTTCTATCTATCGTTTTATCATTCTATCTAACATTCTTTCATTCTGTCTAATCTTCTATCATTCTATTTTCGTTCTATATCGTTATATCATTCTGTTTATCTATCTATTGTTCTTATCGTTCTATCATTCTACTGTATCTATCATTCCATCTATTGTTCTATCATTCATTTTACATCATACAGACAAAATTGAGACAGGCTCTTTGAAGTTTCATGAAAGGTTTTTCACAAAATTAGTTCCTTTGCGTAGTTGTCGCTTTCAAGAACTCTAGAGCGCTACTTTCTCCCCAGTGAGGTCACACCACATTCAGCGGCGGCCCCTCCCTCCATCCTGGAGTTCTACGGTGACGTTACCATGGCCCCGCCCCCAATGCAAACTCAGTTCTTCGCGTTGATTTCATTCTTGCCCTCATTCCGCGCATACTTCACATCGTTGTTAGATACGCGGAATAGTCGCGCTCTCGCGCTGCGACAACAAGAAAAAAAAAAGTGATCAGCTGGAAATAAATCAGTGCACGCGCTCGATCAGATTGCTGTGCATCGCACATTTAAAAGACAAGTAAGTGTGCGCTTTATACTTTTGTTGTCAGAAGAGATTAGCAGTTAGGCTATGTTTCAGTGAATTGTATTAAACTATAAGAATTATGTATTTATTTTATTTTTTTCTATTAATTATACTTATTTTATCATTTTATGGGGTTTATTAAATGGATTATGAACTATTCGCCAAATATTGTGAGAATAGTAGTATTCCCAGTTCTTAAAAAGTGACACGGGCAGCAGCATAACAAGCGGGGGAATTTTTATTTTATTTTATAATTTTTTCTGTATTTCATCCAAAGGAGGCTATTATAATAAAATATGTTTTCTTGTTAATAGATTGTGCAAAACATCCGCAGAGATTTTCTTCACTTCTGGAGGTCCAGAATTTTTTCCTTCGAGCTGTGCCAACAAGTTACCCACAATCTCGTTTTAACTGTGAGTCCATATTTACTTTAATAATAATCCTCGTGCTGATAACGGTCCGATTCATGTTTCATGAGTTATTGATTTCTGGTTATTAACTTGACTTCAGGGACTTGTAGACTGTGGTTGTATATTTGCTTGCTTAGTCTGGCTGACACTCTATTCTCTCTTTGCTTTCTTGTAGAAAAAAAAAAAAAAACGTCAGTTTTGTGTACATAAAGGATTAGAGAGAAAGTCCATGGTCCAGACCCTGTTAATAATTAATCTGGACGTTTGAAAGCACCCTCAGTCTAAAATTAGTCTCTACAGTAGCGAGCTGCCAAGTGCCTACCTGGACTGCATTTTCGGGCATCATAAATGGGTCAAAAAATGAACATTTTTGGGAAAGGCGTGTGTATTGTTTTCTGGTATATTTAAACGAACTGACTGGACGTCAAGAGCCTTAAGGGCCGTTCACACCGAACGGATTTTGCGTCCGTTTGAGCTGTTTTTCAATAGTTTTTCGATGTAAACATGGGCTGGACGGACGTCTCGGTGTTTCTTCAGCGTCTCGAGTTTTTTAAACGCAGCGTCAAGATTTAAATAACTTTAACTTTTAAAACCGCGCCTCGAGACACCTGTGTTCTCGTCTAGCTTTGATTGTTTTTAGCGCGAGAACGTGTTCGGTTTGAACGGCCCCTGATTCGATCATTGGTGGAATTAGGCGTAAAATAAAATGAATATATTTAAGCTTACACTTTATTTACTTACCACACTATCAATATTACGAGTAGGCCTGCATGCCTTTATTCGTACTTAAGAGGGAAAATTATTTTCGTTACGTTTTTTCTTCTTTTTGGTGTTTGTAGTTTCCCCCCTCTCTCCCACCACTGTCTGACAGTAGTTTGTTGTCTCAAAAGAGAACGACCCCCTACGCCATTGTTATTGTTTTGACTTGCCATTCCATTTAACTTAGGCTATGTAAACAGAGTAGATACACTCTTTTAAAATTCAAACACCCCCCTGCTTCTAAAATGCTCAAATTCACACAATTCTCTACTTTACTCAGTATCTGTTTAGGTTTTTATATACTAACTAATAAAACGAACTAATAACTAATACAAACTATAAGCTATAGGCCTATCTGTTTACAATTTTTGAAAGCTGATATTTGAACTGGACATTTGTTTTCTTCTGTCAGTAACTCTAAAAGTGCTGGCCCTTTAAGTGTATTTATCATTGAAGTAAATATATTACGTTTCAGAGGAAGGCGATCAGTTAATGCCCTTAATTTTCTATTTTACTGTTTTATTTTTCTATTTTCAAGAATTGAAACTTTCTCAGAGAAGGATTTTTTTTTTTTTTTTTGCCAAAATCACTAGACAGGCTTCCTCTAGCATGGGATTGTGGGAAAATGGGGGAAGGGGCCCTTCATTGTTCCTGCTGCTATTGAAGCAGGGGCTCGTGGAGCGCCTGAATTACTCCACAAACAGTCCCGCTCCCATGCTGACATCTGGTTTGCCACTTAAGCGCACCTGTAGGCTGAAAGATGCTAAACTGTGTATTCATTCTGCCTCTGTGCTAATTCAGAGGAACAGCCATTTGTTTTACTGTTGCTGCCACTCACTGTCTAGTATACCCCATTGTTATGCCAGCAACAGGCGATATGCCGGAGGCACCATATGGCTTGTGTGTGCCTCGATGTTATCTGGTAATTTAGCTTATCAACACCATTATGTTGCATTTTGTCCTTTTCTCTTACATGCCTTTTAATGCAAAGAGGGTGATTGAGTAGGTTTAATTAGGATGTGACTGTGTTGTATGCAGCCAAATTACACTTCTTTGGGTCTTGTAATTAATGTACCTGTGTTTTCCGACATAGTTTTAGTGGGAAATTACTTAAATTTTTTAGACTAACCATTTTTGACCATCTCCAAAAGCACATTGAGAGGGCAGAGCAAAAAAAAAAAAAAAAGTTATTTGACAACCACACATCTGATAAAGCTTATCATCATTGTTGAAGGCAAATGTTTATAAGACTCACTTGCTTTCTGTATCTTAACTCTTGTCAATATGTTTTCGTATTTTAATGTAGATAACTCACAGAGAAATATTCAGACTTTGTCATCAACAAACATGGATATTGCCTTTTTATTTGATAAGTGAAAAATAATCTCAGATTTTGCTGAGCAACAACAGCGGTCTTGTTTTTAATTAAGTTCTGAGATCTACGGCATAGACAATTTTAAGTTACATGTATAATGTGAGTTCTTAAGCAACAGGTGTTTAGGATCTGCATTGTAAGATAAAAAAAAAAGTAGTTATGATAAGTTTTTGATCAAAAGAAAAGGGATGTACAATTTTAATAGTGATAAAGTTCTTACAATGTAGTTTTCATGTTTATCGTATTCTCTGGCACTCAATGGATCATACACACTAAAATAACTTAGTTTTCTTCTTGAGTCACATGTGTTCATTGCCTTTGCTATTGCATTTCTTTTGGCATGCATAATCACAAGTCTTGTATGATAACTGGAAGGTGGGGGGGTGGAATAAGAAACCCGAAGAGATTTGTCAGAGCAAAACGCAAGAGGGGAGCCTTAAGGGGTGACAAAAGGAAAATTCATATGTAATGAAATTTGGGTTGAGAGTTTGTCAGGGCAACAATAGCTCAGTGAGACTGTGTGTTGCAGGGGCACGGGTGGCCGGCTTTGTTCAGGGAATACAGGAACAATAGGGTGTCCTCAGTGGCCCGGGGCGGCAGGAGGCCCACGCCGTGCCCTGAGGTAAACTCTGTTGTCACAAAAGGGACGCTCTTTCCACAGAGCCCACCACTCCAAGAGGACAGCCAGAGTGAGCGTGAGAGACCCTTACTGGAACTCTGCCACTGACGTCAGCATGTCTGCTTGAGGCTGATTACTGGACTCCCTTTTAGCTGCCTTGTAAATGTTGCTGGGCTTGACCTAGCTTATGGAAAAGTTTGTGAGTGAATTCGAAAGAAAGAAAGAAAGAAAGAGACAGTCAAACGATAAGATAGATAGTTGATAGAAAGAGACAGGATAGATAGATAGATGATAGATACATAATTAGTTCATATAATGATAGACAATGTTATGTTATTGCCATACATATTGATGTACACCACGTCAGATCGTTGCTTTGTGAGGTTCAGCGGAAACTGTAAAGATTTCCTTTATGTAGGTATTTTTTTTATCTTAAAATCTGTTTGCCAACTTTAATGTTCCCTCAGATCAGTGGAAACACCAGAACAACAGTTTAGGGAGAGTCAGAGTGAAATCAGTCACTAAATGAGTCAGTTCCTGACACAAACACAAACCTCAGAGTTCCAGTTAACAGACCAATTATTCACCTCCTGTAGAGCATTAATCAGAGTTGGTCTAAACTGTTACAGAACTGAGGATTGGGTTAGTACTTATCAAAAAATTACATTGCCGACTGTGTCAATACATCTTGTGTGGATTAATACTATCGGAAAAATGGCTTACTCTTACAAAAATAACAACAAAGCCCCAAATCTTTCTTTTTCCTGTTGAGACAGAAGATTAAAAAGATACTGCTGTGACATAGATGGATTTCAGGAGATGCCAAGAAAGGGCGAGTAATTCTGTTCTGATACAGTGTGATCAGATGTACTGTCTGTGAGTTTTGAAAAGACTCTCTTCGATGTTTATAAGAAACGTCTATGTTTCCTGTTAGAAATCATGTGGCGACCGGAGTTCATGGCACCCTTTGGAAATGTATTTGTCGCCTGCTGGAAGTTCAGGAAAGGTTATGAGCAAACATTGGCCATGCTTTTCGGGAGCTCACACTTATTTGAACACGTCATCATCTCCATTTCCTGGACGAGGCATTGTGGGACAGAGTTGGAGAGTGACACCCCAGTAAGACATTGGATAATAGCAAGGTCTCAGTGAAAAATAGCCTTTTTTAGAAGAACAAAGCCAGTGGAGTGATCTCAAAACTTGTCTTGCCCGTAATAACTGGAGGAAGCTGATCTGATTCAAGTATCTTACAACACTTAAAGGAAGTGGACTTTGTATTTGGCCTCTAGCTCTATGTAGGGACTGAATGTAGTCACTTGACATGATTTATCCAAGTAGGACAAGTTCCTGCATTAACATCCTTGTTGGTCCTGGAGCGACATACCTATCGATCTATCAGATTTTAGGGATAGGGTTAAGCATAGGGCTGGGGTAAGGGGCATTCAACCAGACATTCTTTTCAACCAATGTTTTTTACAAAGTTGATTTTAGGGTTAGGAGCAGGGGTAGGGCTAGGTTTAGGATAGGAATATTGTTTCAGGATCTGTCAAGTTTGTTGATTCAGGAACATGTCCTGCTTGTGTAAAAATTTTGTGTGAATTTATTCCTCAGATATAGTCATTGCATCATGTTGTACAAATTTAGCCCTCATGTTGCATCTCGCTAAACTCATGATCTATTTGAAAAATGTCTGTAAACACAAAAATATGTCTAGTATTATTGTCAGCAGACTTTCACATATTTAAACACCTTTTGCAAGCAGTCTGAAGGAGAACTTTCTGAGGCCATTGGACAATTACTTTCCAGCAGTTCAGCCATCACTTTGGGGTCATTAGCACTTGGTTGACAGGATTACGTAGCTGGAGGCAAAGCAATAACCACAGTGCTTACATGCCCAGTGTCCTTTACAAATTCATGCGGTGCGATTCGCAGACGTGTTTTCGCTTGGATGTTTGCAGGTGTGTTTGACCTCCAAAATTGCACTGAAAAAGGTTGTAACCTGGGCAGCAAGCAATGTGCAGTCAGACAAACTATGCGATTTCTGTTCAGGTGGGTCTATCTGTGCTTGTTAAATCTTTAGACTTGTAAATTGTCATTTTAAGCATGGTTTGACAGTGGATTAGAGTGTATAAGAGACAGTGAATGTTCCGGGTTTAATACAAGTAAGCTCAATCGACAACATTTGTGGCATATTGTTGAAAAATTATTTCGACTTGTCCCTCGTTTATTAAAAAATAAGCACTTGCAGTGCAAGTGAATGGGGCCAGTCAAGGGTGTAGATTTGGCTTGAACATGGTGGGGGGGGTTAAGCCAGTTATAGCCTATGTGTTCATTGTTATGTTACCATTTTCATTTTTTGTAAAGCTTGATTAATCCTTTCTAACAATTCATTCTAATAAAAATAAAAATACAATTAAACATATGAGATTTATATATAAACCTCTGAAATTACTACTAAACTTTACCTGAATCTGTGGTTGCACAAAACGTTGTTTCTCAGGTGCAAAAATCACTTAATTCACTTAATAATTCCACAAATTGACATCAGCCTTCAACGTGCTCCAAGTGATCAAGGGTTTAGGGTGTTCCAGTTAAACCCACTGCACAGGTTCAGCCAGTAGTGAGCACTCACTCAATGTAAGCTATTACGTACATCCGAGTCCGTGAGACAGAGGGAAGTTTGCTAGGGAAGGGCATACAAATTTGAAGTGGAACGCAGCCTATGTTGTGCTGTCTGCTGTCAGTTTGTGTTTTGTTTTCTGTATAAGCTGCGCGTTGCCTATACAACTGGAGTTTCGATTACTGCCCCCTGGAGAAAACGGGTGGTACTTCAAGCTTGAATTGCTCAGGAATATTCCTCAATCCGGTCGGGGGACATGATTAATTTTTTTTAACACGTTATTTTTTTAATGTAATTAATCGCACTGAATTAACACGTTAAATCAACAGCCCTAATTAAAATATACACGTTTTTCAAAATTATAGCCCCAAAACGTAAACATTACACATGCTAACATGATTTTAGTGTGATAAAATCAGTCACAAACCATATCTGTGTAAAGTCTAATTTTACAGCTTTTTTGTCATGATGATGTAACTCCAATAAATCCTGTAATTTGACATGCACAGTAACACAGGTAAATCCCTGATTTTATCTCACTAAAACCATGTTGGCATGTAGTGTTGTTACGGTACCAAAATTTCAGTAGTCGGTACCGATACCAGTGAAATTTCACGGTTCTCGATACTAATTTCGATACCACAGCAAAAATATGCTAATATGATCATTTGCAATTGAACACACCCGTTTAGCCTATTTAAAAAGTTAAATTTCAATGTCATTGATAAAGTAAAAGAACTGCATGTTTCCTTCAAGTGTTTCTCAATCAAGTTTCGCCCTATAGAAATCTGTTTTTATTGTTTCCCAAATCATGTTTTCCTTTTATTATTATTTTTCAGAACTCCATGTTTTAAAGTTTAGTTTAATTTCATCATCAAAATGGTGTCTAATCAATTAATTCTTAAAACTTTTAACAAGAAGTGAATATAGAACTTTTCAACATGTCATTACATTTTTTACAAAACTTTTATTCAACAGCTGTCGTATTTGTGATAGATTGTTTAGTTATTATTATTATTATTATTATTACAGTGAATATTACATTTTACTATACAGTCGTAATATATTTCTGTCACAGTTTGCCTCAACCCCAGGTTTCAGGTACCATGAAAGTTGGTCGGCTTTTAGCGGTGTTCATCGCCACAGCAATTTACGCTACACGACTAACCTGCACCGTAGCAGGTTTTGTTCTGAATTACAGATCGCTAACAGATACTGAACCAATCACAAGCTGTGAGGAAAATGACATCTCTGATGCAATCAAGTCACTCCCCCGTGTCTCTGAAAGCACACTTTACAAATAAAATCTCAGAAATCCACAAAATCGACTCTTCATGATAAATTATTTATTTGAGAATCTAAATGTAGATTTTCAGCAGATAGGCAAGAGTGTTGTATTTTATTTAAAATTTTATTGCTTTTCATTTGCCCTCTTTAGCCATAGCAAAAAATGTCTTTAAAAATATAAACATAATATATTAGGCTATCTATAAAACAGTAAAATGGATTATGTTACCTGCAAAAAATAATAGTTTATAAAATATGAAAAGCTCAAAATTGCTATGGAAAAGGGTGAATGCCACCCAAACCCCTTCTTTCTTTCATGGACTCGAGATGAACATACAGTATTTTACTTGAAGTTATAATAATATAAGCAATAAGCAATATAAGCAGTACACAAAATACGTCTTATTATTGCATACCAGTTTTTTGCATACAGTATTCCAAGTGCTCACTTTTTAATTAATCAATAGTAGCCTTTTTTATGCTTTTTATTTTTGCTTTTTTTACATTTTTTACTAAAGACAATGTACAAATTTGACATCAAGAAAGAGAAATAATAATAAAAAATAAATAAATAAATATGACGATATTTTTAATAAACATATCAAATAATCATTCACAACATATTCTATATATAACGTGTAATTTATTTCATTTACATGTTATATTTTATTTCAAATAAAATGGAAAGAAAGTTAAGGCATCACCTCCTTTTTTAAATATTAAATGAGATAGGACATCATACCTCATATTTTAACTAATTTTGTTCAAAAATCAAGAATCTGAAAGAAACAATCTGTCTAAATTAATTTATAATATTTTTAAGCAAATCCCATTTATGTTTACATTCCAGACTATTATTATTAATTTTAAATGTTGCTTTCTACATTTGGTATATTTCCAATATCATTTATCTCCATCTTTGAAATTGTGGGGGTTCTAGTTTAAGCCAATGTTTTGTCATCTGTTTCACAGCTGCTATTCTGTTACCCTAAATATATTTTGTTCAGTTTTATTTCTTAAGGACAATGGCATTTTACCCAAAATAAGGTTTTCTGGATGTATTTCTATTGTGTAGTTAAATATTAAATTAACCTGTCTAATTGCTTCATTCCAATAAGCTGTCAATTTAGAGCACTCATATAGAATTTGACTGTAATGAGCCTTTTTTATCTCCACAATTTCTTCAGCAATCCCCTTTTACCTAACTATTGTATTTACTTTGAATAACAAGTGTTATAAAAAAAAAAAACTAATTTGTATCTTCCAAACAGGTTCCCTCCAAACACTGGATTGAGTAGTATGGCATGTATTATATGATATTTCTTCCCAGTCTTAATGACTAATTTATTTTTAATTCATCCTCCCACCTACATATCATTTTATTCAGAGTGTCCTGTGTATCTCTTTCAAGTGCACTCTTTAAAATTATTAAAATTTTTATTGGATTAGTTGTATTGAATGTATCAGTTATATCATTTATTAATGGATGTATTTCCTTTTTTTGTTTATTTTACTTATCTTCTGATAAATTTCTTCTTACCTGTAAATAATTAAAAAAAGTTGTGAATTTGTAAGCTCATACTTACTAGCTTTTTTGCTAGGTTTGAAAAGGTATCCATTCCTTTATCAGTGAACAGTTGCTGATCTCTTTTCAGACCTCTGTTTGCCCAAAACTTAAATATATTATCTAATCTATTTGGCATGAAATCAGGATCTTTAGCACTTTCTCCTAAATTAACTGTATCTTTCTTAATTGTACTATTTTTCTTTTTTTTCTAACCAAATTCTAAAAGTACTATTAATACAAATATTATCTATTGATTTAAATTTGTTGCTTTGTTTGGGTAGGAACAGGGATATACTAATAAGTTCCCCCATTTGATAAATTTCCATCTTCCTCCATTTCACTTTAGATTCTTCGTTCATCCAAATCAATAAAGGTTGAATTTGGGCAGCTTTATAATAATTTATTACATTTGGGAATTCTAGTCCTCCAAGCCTTTTTGACAACTTAAGAATTTTAAGACTAATTCTAAGTTTCCTATTATCCCATATATATATATATATTTACAAAGTAGTTTATTCCATTGTCTAAAAACACTTTTTGATATACTAACTGGTAGATTTTGAAAAAGGAAAATAAACTTAGGGAGAATATTCATCTTTATAATCTGTATTCGTTTTGTAATCAATAGTAGCCTATATGTATTTTTTATTTTTTTATTTTTTTCCTTTTTCACCCAATTTGGAATGCCCAATTCCCTATGCGCTTTTTTAAGTCCTCGTGGTCACGTAGTGATTCGCCTCAGTCTGGGTGGCGGAGGACGAGTCCCAGCTGCCTCCGCGTCTGAGACCGCCAACCCGTGCATCTTATCGCGTGGCTTGTTGAGCGCGTTGCCACGGAGACATAGCGCGTGTGGAGGCTTCACGCCATCCACCGCGGCATCCACGCTCAACCCACCAAGTGCCCCACCGAATACGAACCACATTATAGCGACCACCAGGAGGTTACCCCATGTGACTCTACTACCCCTAGCAACCGGGCCAATTTGGTTACTTAGGAGACCTGGCTGGAGTCACTCAGCATGCCCTGGGATTCGAACTAGCCTATATTTATTTGTAATAGTTTTGAATGATATATAAAGTTTTCAATTCAAATAAATATAAAAGCTTTACATTTAAATTTGAGCTTTTAAAATTAATAAGCCTGCGTGTTCTTGTTGTGGGCCTATATGAATTAAATTACGCATTTTATATAAACACTGGCGGCCAAAAAATTTGAATAATGTACAGATTTTGCTCTTATCTAAAGAAATTGGTACTTTTATTTACCAAAGTGGCATTCAACTGATCACAATGTATAGTCAGGACATTAATAACGTGAAAAATTACTATTACAATTTGAAAAAATAATTCTGAACTTCTTAAACTACTTCAAAGAATTCTCATAAAAAAAATCCTCCACCTGCAGAAATGACAGCTTTGCAGATCCTTGGCATTCTAGCTGTCAGTTTGTCCAGATAGGTGACATTTCACCCCACACTTCCTGTAGCACTTGCCATAGATGTGGCTGTCTTTATCGGGTACTTCTCACGCACCTTACAGTCTAGATGATCCCACAAAAGCTCAATGTTGTTGAGATCCATAACACTCTTTTCCAATTATCTGTTGTCCAGTGTCTTTTTCTTTTCTTTTTGTTTTTCTGTTTCAAAAGTGTTTTTTTCTTTGCAATTCTTCCCATAAGTCCTGCACCCCTGAGTCTCCTCTTTACTGTTGTGCATGAAACTGGTGTTGAGCGAGTAGAATTCAATGAAGCTGTCAGCTGAGGACATGTGAGGTGTCTATTTCTCAAACTAGAGACTCTGATGTACTTATCCTCTTGTTTAGTTGTACATCTGGCCTTCCACATCTCTTTCTGTCCTTGTTAGAGCCAGTTGTCCTTTGTCTTTGAAGACTGTAGTGTACACCTTTGTATGAAATCTTCAGTTTTCTGGCAGTTTCAAGAATTTTGTAGCCTTCATTCCTCAAAACAATGATTGACTGACGAGTTTCTAGAGAAAGCTGTTTCTTTTTTGCCATTTTTGACCTAATATTGACCTTAAGACATGCCAGTCTATTGCATACTGTGGCAACTCAAAAACAAAGACAATGTTAAGCTTCATTTAACAGACCAAATAGCTTTCAACTGTGTTTGATATAATGGCAAGTGATTTTCTAGTAACAAATAACAATTTAGCATGATTACTCAAGGATAAGGTGTTGGAGTGATGGCTGCTGGAAATGGGGCCAAATTAGATTTGATCAAAAATGACTTTTTTTCAAATAGTGATGGTGCTGTTTTTTACATCAGTAATGTTCTGACTATACTTTGTGATCAGTTGAATGCCACTTTGGTGAATTAAAGTACCAATTTTCTTCCGAAACAGCAAAATCTGTACATTATTCCAAACTTTTGGCTGCTAGTGTATATATATTTTATTACATTAAGAATTTGTTTGCAACAGTCCTTTTGAGCTCTCCTAGCAGCCGCTGTTCCTTCTTGTTGTGTAAATGTCTTTAATTGCTTCATAATTTTAGTTATCCCTTGTACTGTGTCAATCATGTGTTTTAAGTCTTCATGATTTAATGCTGAACTCAACTTAATTTTTTTTTATATTTTTAAAACAATGTCTTGTGCAAAGTTTAAATTAATTTAAATTATTATATTCATAATCATCAGCTTTCAGCAGAGAGGTAAATCCCGCTGAGTCTCTCACGATTGGTTGTGTGCTGCAAACGTCACTCATTCATGTGCACGAGCGCGTAATCAAATCTTAAAGTCAGGATCGAATCGAGTTGACAGAGAAAGTTGATGAGCTGCATCATGGTACCAACTAAACCTGATTGGATTGATTTGAATTTGTCAACCTGAAACCAATCCTGAAACCCTGAGTTCGTTCAGCGACTTTCAAGGTACAGGCCTCTGGTGTTTGTGTATATGGTAATTTTTAAATGTTATGTTTTTAATTTTATTACTGTGAAGCACCTTGGTCAACTCTGTTGTTTTAAATGTGATATAAATAAAGTTGATGCTGTGATTTAATATATAAATATATAATTTACGTGTGCTGCATGCTTTAATGTGGATTAGTTCTCTGTTTTGTCATCTGATACAACGTGAAAGATTCTGTGGAGTTTAGAGTGTATGAGCGGTTGGCTTTATACATTCATTTAAAGTATGCAGCTCATCCACACTAAGATTAGCGTTTTAGCGGTTTAATAAATCACACTAGGACATGCCATGATTTTAATTTGATTAATTGTCAATTTCAGTGTAAAAGGAGTAACAGAATGCGCTCAAAATAAACCTGTGAGTATTTTAAAGCTGTTGTGTGTCAGTCATACTGCGTTCTGGTACCGGATGTGGTACCGGATCTGGAGTCGGTGCTTGGTACTACCGAAACACTGGTATCGTTACATCTTTTTTATTTTAGTATCGACTTGGTACCGAAGTACCGGTACTTTTGACATCACTATTCAGGGTTCCTGCGGATCCTTAAAATGTCTTAAATTCAGTTTTCCCATATTTAAGTTCAGAAAAAGTCTTAAATATCTTAAATGATACAACAAAATCTTACTTATCATTTAAAGAAGTCTTAAATTTGGAGGAGGAAAGACAGGAAACGTGAGTTTACTTTTAATTGTTTATATTGTAATATGCTGTAGATCCTTTTTAGGAGTGCCTGTTTTATTTCCCTTATCTGTTTGAACAAACAGCTGGAAGCAGTGAAGCTCAAACATTTCAAAATAAGAGTCCCCGGTGTATTTCAGACTTTGAAGTTAAAAGTTCTCGCTAAAAGCCCCCCCCCAATAACAGGAAGGAAATACAAAGAACATTTAACATAGGTTACTAATTTTAAAAACTATTTGCAGATTAATTGCTTTTCTTTCAACACATTGTCGTATCAGCAAAATCCAATATTTGTCGACCTCTAATTTATATTTATTTATATAATGGTATAAACCAATTTTAATGTGATATAAATGTGGAAAACATGTCTTGAGTATTTTAAACTTGCATATATCCTACCCTGATTAGGCCACGTTGAATATGTGCATCTGCCTGTTTAAGTAAGAATCTGTGATACATTATTTATTTTGAGATTGTGTGGGTTTGTTTTGGGATGGGGGTACAGTATCAGTTTAATTTGTTCAGGTCTTAAAGTCTTAAATTTGATTTTAAAAACTCTGCAGCAACCCTGCTATAAGCATGTTCATATAATGTTTATGTCTTGTGGCTATACTTTTAAACTGGAACGATTTCTGTAATACCCTTTTCTAAGACATTTACATACTTGGCAGCTGCTTATTTATATTTAATGGTGTGTTTTTTGGGAATCAAACCCACAACCTTAACATTGCTAGCACACAGCAACCAGTTGAGCCACAGGAAAACTAGACGCATGCTTTAATTATAAAGGTTGAGAACAATGTTTTCTGATTAAAGATACTTCTTTGCCAAACTCAGCCTTACGGCGCTTTCTTAAGAACCCTTCACATTTCTTGCATCTTGAAGTCGTCTTCCTCTGGTAATGCTTTTTGGATTCTAAGGCAAGGGTTTGTTTGAGGAAGGATTGGCGTGGTTCCTCTGCAGAAATAAAAGTACATGGTTTCATTTAAGCAAATACCGCACTGACAATCACTGTACAAGATGTGCTGGCTGCCATACAACACATGCCATTGAAATGCAAACGCCTCTCTCAGAGATGGACTGAAAAAAGGCATTTTTAGGTCATCCTTAATTGAATTTCCTGGCTGATGACAGAGTAATATAGAGACTAATAGCATTGTGTGTGCATCTCGTGTCACTGCTAGAAATGCACTGGAAAAAGGCTCTATGCGATCACTTACAGACACTGGATATATGAAAACCCTTTGTTCATTATGCCTTCACTTAATAACTTAATAAGCCTTCTCTATTATATCTTATGTATCGTGTTATGAAAGTGGAATAGGCTTACAGGGGTTAATGCAACAACGTGGGAGGATCCGTTTCATTTGATTGAATGGAGCATGCTGTGGAGCAGCGTTACAGTGTTTACAGTGCTGTTGTTTTGAATTGGAAATGAAATTTGTAATGTTTTTTGACACTTCAAATTGCCAAGATTAAATTTATTTTGTTTATTGTCATGCCAGTTTTCTTTTTAATGGAATAGTTTGCCCAAAAATGAAAATTCTGTCATTATTTGCTCACCCTAATGTTGCTCCGACACTCTGTGACTTACTTTCTTCTGTGGAACACAAAAGGTGAATTTTTAAAAAGTCTTCACAAGGTTTATTTGCCATAAAATGCAAATAAATTCGGTCTGTCAAGCTCAAAAAAGTGATCATATGGCTTCAGAAGACTTTATATATATATATATATATATATATATTGTTTTTTTACTAATCATAGGGCAGTTACAAACACCTAATTGGTGGGACAATAATTCCCAGTAAACCGTTTTCTTAATGCATTTAATCTAGGGCTAATCTAGAGCTGTCGATTTAACGCTTAATTTTAGTGCAATTAATTTTATTAAAAAATAACGTGTTAAAGTTAAAGCTAGTAATCATGCCTCCGCTCCATAATAAGGAGTTATCACCTACATGTTTTTATGAGTCTCAGTCAGCAGGGGCAGTGAGCGCTACTCCATCTGTACAGGCAACAAACCATACTGGCTGCATCCGAAATCTGTAAAATGCTGCCTTTGGAGCCTGCATACGGAGGTAGTATGAAAATAAGGTGCCTTTCAAATTGTGTTGAGACTAGTTTCCTTAAGAGGTGCATTCATCCAAAAACTCTAGTTGTTTAGCCATTAACTGATTAGGCAGCAATGAGGATGCTTTGTTGCATTCAAACACAGCTGGACGGAGTGCAACTCCAAATGCAAGGATCTCAAAATGTGTTTTTTGTTGTTTAACTTGCATTATAAACAGCGTTTTTAGGACAAAGTGTCAACACAACCAAAGTGAGACACTCCAAAAGCGTCTATCTGACAGATGTATACATACTGTAGACACGTCCTAAGAAAAGCCCTTATAAGTCTACCTTGGATAGATTGACAAATTCAATTGCCAAATCGATTGCTGTGGACTGTAGTGATGGGATTATGTTCAATGATATGAAAAAAAATAACTGCCTTCTAAGCCACTTTTTGTATTGCCTAATCAATACTTTAATCATCTGCACTATAATGTAATGTATTTTAATTATATTAATTATTATATTTATAATATTTATAATGATTTAAATATTATAATTAATAATTTATAATGCCTTTTGTGGCAATTATTGATTTAAGCCCTATATGTTTAATTGCGATGAATCTGATTAAATAATCGGCATATCATGTAATTAATTGAGTAAAAAAAAAAAAAATTATCAATGGACAGCCCATTTTCCTTCGGCCTGGCTGCCAACTTCATGAATAGGGAGACGCTAATGTGCTGTTTCATTACAGCTTCATTTAGTAAAGAGCAAGAAGGTCCCGCAAACACTTTACAGAGCTTAGCATCACAGTTCTGCATTGAATAAAGCAGAATGTGTGATTGAGACTACATTTGTGTGGAAATATACAATATTTGCATAACAGAGCAAAAAGGGATAGTTCACCCAAAAATGAAAATTCTGTCGTCATTTATTCATGTCGTCCTTATGTCTTTCTAAACCTGTATTAGCTGTAAATTTATTTCTTATTTAATACACAAAATGAAATGATAAGCAGAATTTTTGGAACAGACAGCCTCAGTCACCTTACATATACATTGTAGAAGCTGTCAGTCTCTAATACCTACTGTCATTCTGCCTAATATCTTCCTTTTTAAAAGAAATAAAGTCATAATAAAGTCGGGTTTGGAATGACATGAGAGTGAGTAAACAAAGACAGATTTTAATTTTTGGGTTAACTATCCCTTTAAAACAAATGCCATTCTATACAAATACTTTCTGTTGTCATATATCATTACATTTCATTACAATGAGCTGGCACTTTGGTAGTGTCCTTGCCTGTGGACAACATAAGCACAAACATATTTTGAGGTACACTTATCCGGCGGCAGAGAGAATGGACCAGAGGGAGCGAGACGGCTACCCAGGGTGGATGTGTGCCTCCCAGTTTGTGCTGAATTGCACCCATGCCTCTTGTTTGGCCGGCTGAGGCGGTCTGGAGGGTGAAGTGTATTGTAAGTGTGACCACAGTACATTGTTGCATGACTAATCTGGGCCTTCCATCTGCCACTTAGGCCCCAGCATAAGCACGTCTATCCAGCATCAAGCACTGCCATATTGTAGCAGTCACAACATCTTGGCTTTCTTTGCCACTCTTTCTTTGCCAGAGCGGAAAGACTGCCTAAACCGCCTGCCTGCTCGCCACACAGCCAGGAATTAAGGGGAGGTTACATGTGCACACATAACGAAACACTGAGATTTGTCCTGACATCCAAAGATGAAACGGCTAGTGCACATTTATTTGGGTTTGAAAGGTGAAAGGTCATGTGGTACACAGTATTTAGTTTAAGTCAGCTCATTATCTGCAGCTTCCATCCATCCATCCAGACAGACAGACCAAGTCCCAGCCAGAGCCCGGACTTGAACCCAATCAAACATCTCTGGAGAGACCTGAAAATGGCTGTCCACCGATGGTCCCCATCCAACCTGACAGTGCTTGAGAGGATCTGCGAAGAAGAATGGCAGAAAATCCCCAAATCCAGGTGTGCAAAGCTTGTCTTTGCAAAGACTTGAGGCTGTAATCGCTGCCAAAGGTGCTTCAACTAAGTACTGAGTTAAGGGTCTGAATATTTACGTATGTCAATGTGATATTTCAGTTTTTTCTTTTTAATAAATTTGCAAAGTTATCAAAAATCTGGTTTTTGCTTTGTCATTATAGGAGAAAGAATGTAGATTGAACTGAAAAAAAATAATAATAATAATTGAAAGCATTTTAGCATAAGGCTGACATATAACAAAATGTGAAAAAATGAAGGGGTATACTTTCTGAATGCACTGTATCTATCTGTCTGTCTGTCTGTCTGTCTGCTTATTTCTCACTGAGTTTCTTTCTCTTTTAAAGTGTAAAGTCTTGTAAATTATAGGGAGGATGTGTGGTGTCGAGAGCCGCCTGTCTCGCTCCCTCTGATTAAACCATCACACTCAGGTTCCCTTTAATCCTCTGCAATCCAAACCACCAACCTGCATTTGTTGATGTTAATTCAAAACTCTCAGATTTCCAAGATATTACCATACAAGATATTACTGCATGCAATACTAGTTCGACTGGCTGGTAAGGAGAGATTGACGAGTATTTGTATGGAAAGGGAAACCTTTTTGGATTTGAGAGATTCTAATTGAAACTCAATTAAAAATGTAAAAAACAGCTCTAGTTTTAAGTTAAACTGGTATATAGTACATAGAACAAACACTTCTAAACAAGACCACATTCTAAGTGTTTCCATGATGTGGAAGAAGTGAAAAACTGCAGATTGCATTGTAATTGTGGGCAAAACCAAAAGTGCACACATGAGTGTGCTGAAAGTGATTACAGTTGAGTTCATCTCCAAGTCAGGACGATGATGTTTAAGAGCCAAACCATTTAGCAGTTTGCAGCATGCAAGAATTGTTATCACTCTCTCAGCAGTACCAGTGAGGTTTTGCAATGTCAGCATTCAGTGCATGAAAAAAGCAGTCAGAGCGTTAGTGTGAGACCCACCCACCAAGTCACACACACTTACCCACATTCATACACTCACACACATTAACTTTGCTATCTAACTTCTATTATTTTTATATAAAGCTAATTATAATTACAATGGACTTACACAAACCCTTTAACTTTAACTCTTTATACTAAACCCTTTAAAAAACATTTTACTTTTTTAAGATTAGATAAAAAAAATAAAATAAAATTCATTCATTCATTCATTCCTTCATTCATTTTTTTTTTCTCATTTATTTGTTATTTCATTTATTAAATGATTTTCCAAATAAGGACATCCCCAGATTTCCCCAAATGTTGTTTCTGTCCATATGTAACTCACAACTGTTATACACACACACCAACACATTGTGAAGTGTGCTCACATTTGACCGGAAACACATGGTATTAGCTGTACAATAGGCAGCAATGTTTTCACTGGGCATTTCCCCGGTAAGTGTGGCTGCCAAGCCAGACGTGCCTTGAGAACACAGATTTTGTAGTTAACAGTCATTTTGAGTGAGCATACAGATCGGGTTTTTGTGTTTCTGTTTTTTTTTTTTTTTCTTTAGTTTATCTTGAAGTTGTGGGCACACACACGTTTGATGTCATACTGCTCTTGGCTGTTTATTTGAGCAGTTGGCTTCATTTGGAAACCAATTTGCTGCCAGATTGTTGCACTCTTTCCTTGATTTGTAGCATAATGTTTATAATGAGATTGTGATTAGCCGCAGATATTTTTCAGCTCTTGCGCAAACAGTTCCCTTGAAAGAGACCGTTCACCCAAAAATGACAATTCTTTCATAATTTACTTACCTTTATGTTTTTCCAAACCTGTAAATGATGACAGAATTATCACTTTTGGGTTAACTGTCCCTTTAATATGACACTTACAGTGGTGGTTGTTTGGTGCTGATGGGAAAAGTAGTGATTCAGAGGGATGTTGCATATGAGTTGGCTTAATCACTCAAAATTTGTTGTTCAGCAATCTTCCACGACAAATTTAAAAGCTCTTCTGACATCACTGACAGCTTGCAACTGTTTTGGTTTAATTGCCACTCCTAAATTAGCCTGGCTTATTTGTTTTCTTATTTCCTTCATGGGCTTTCAATCATGCCTTCATCTTTAACTTTCAGTTAAATGATGTTTGATGTTTTATATGGGTGATGAGAGAATGCTTTAACTGTATTTAATGTACTCTGCATTCATTTTTATTGTTAGTTTCCAAACCAGAAACAGATTCAATCTGTGAACAGGCAATTTCTAAGATGTTTTGCATCTTACTGACAATATTTATTGCTGTGTTATCCTATTGAACACACTGGTACCAAAGTCGGAGTCAATAACCTTGCTCCTTCTTACACTTAAAATAAAGTACTATGGTATTTGTTTTATGGACACTGAACTATGGTAATATCATGGTTTTTGGTCACCACCATTATAGTAATGCCATGATATTCTTTGTAATATCAAGTAACTTGGAGTACCACTTAAGTACCATAATAAACAAGTATTGAAATCATACAGTACAAGGGTATATTTCAAAGTACCATGGCATTGCTATCTGACACTATCATTGTACGTCAATGACATCACTTACCTCATCTGAGTGGTACAAGGCTTGGAGGCTTTTCCTACACTTGCCATCTGACACACTCAAAAAAGAATTGTACATGACTCACCATAGTAAATGAATGGTTGCGACTATAACACAGGGTCCACACATACTAAACATACCACACGGGTCTAAGTCTGATTCTGACTTCTGTGTGAAAACCTTATGCTAGAAGTCTGATGTTTGAAATAAATGATAGATAAAAAAAATTATTACTCTGTCTTTTCTTTGTAACACAGCATGGTCAGGTTTACAGAATATTGGGGCACAAGTGGTTTAAAAAAATGCTACAATTTGACAAATAATTGTTTTTTATGCTGTGTAACTATTTAAATCAGCCAATGCATGGAGCACTGAGGCCATCTACTGGTTATAATTGTTATTTCATATACTTGTTATTTTATTTCAGCTGATGGCCCCAATGTGTAATATTTTGATATTTCGACTATTTTAAAATTTTGTGAAATAGATTGTTTATAGAAGTGAAGATAACATAAAATGTGTTTATTTTGTATGTAAAATGAATGCAGTAGGTTAGTAATTTAGAGGTAAATAAATTCAAAAATACCATACATTTCCACAAAAAATGCATAACTTTAGTGTTTTTACTTTAATAAAGTTATAAATATTTAATAAATGTTTTTAAAAAGGGGAGTTACACATTTTATATTTCAGGTCAAATTTGACCCGAACAGTAAAACTGTAAACCTCTGATCAACAGTGTTAAAGGGTTTCATTTACATGGCCCAGGACAAAATTTTATAGGTGACAAATGTTTTGGTTTTTGTGTCATGTTAGTGTGCCTAGCGTTCCCCAGGCCCGGACTCGGAGGTCCCAGTCGTTGCCATGGATCCCAGCAGTTGGAGCGGCAGTGAAAGTGCCGGGGAGGATATCGAGAGGATGAGTGACTCGGCAGATAAGCCCATGGACAACGACGCTGAGGGTGTGTGGAGCCCTGACATTGAGCAGAGCTTCCAGGAGGCTTTGGCCATCTACCCGCCCTGCGGCCGACGGAAAATCATCCTGTCCGATGAGGGGAAAATGTATGGTGAGTCCAAAAAAAAAAAAAACTTTTAGCTGAAATGAATTGAAAGAATTTTCTTTCTTTTTTTTCACATAAAATATGCTGAATAGGAAAATTGGCAATTTTGTAAAAGCAAACAGACACTAAAATCACAGCCTGTTGTGATCTTGTTGTATTTTACTCAGTGTTTCACAGTAGTTTTATTTGAAGTAACAAAGGTGATGTTATTTCATATCAAGACATTTTTGTGTCGTGACCTTCCAGTTGAGAACCACAGCCTTAGTGTGTTGAAGTTTCTACATCTTAGCACAATTTACAAATAGACCTTTTAACCTCAAAATCAATATTATGATGTTTTGACTGGGTATGTGGTGTTATGACTGCCATTCAGGATCATTTTGACTGCGAGTTGTTTGTTGAGGTTGGTGGGGAAAGTGATCATCAGAAAGTTCTCAGGGAAAGTATTAGTTGTTCGTCCTCAGGGTGAGTCAGTGAGGTCTGTTGGGAAACTGGAAAATGGGTCTCCAGTGGGCCAGGCTGTGGAGCGAGTGGGCTTTCCTTGGTTCTGTTGTAAAGTCAGCGTGAACCATTAATTAGGAGCAGATGGTCGTGCGGCTAACACCAGCTGCGCTTAACCCCTATGGCCCCCCTTTCAAACTCCCGGCTGGGGTGATGTCATGGAAAGAGGGAATACTGCTCTTCTTTTTCATTTTGAATATTGAGCATACTCTTGGCCTTGTCCACAATGAAAACTCTTCTCTTGGCTCGAATGTATATTAAACTTTCTTCATAAAGAACAACTTGGTAACCAAACAGTTCTTGAAAGAAAAAGAAAGTCAAATTTAGCAAATATTGGAAAATGTGGATACGTTTATAAATCATATTATTACACGGCTCTCAGGAATATTTGATTCTGATTGATCAATCGCAGCATTCTGCTGTAATGAGCGTTAAACTGTATAATTGACTGATGTTGCAATTTCCTACATAGTTATGTGTCTCATATCACTCAACTGTCTTCTTACATAATATAATCATTTCAACTCAAATCAATATTTCATATCCATTTTTTTTTATTTGGTTTTAGTTGCCATGTATTATGCGGATAATTTAGTTAGCTGCAAACAATTTGTCTTGTATACCTCAGCAGTCT
Organism: Myxocyprinus asiaticus; assembly: GCF_019703515.2. Taxonomy (NCBI): domain Eukaryota; kingdom Metazoa; phylum Chordata; class Actinopteri; order Cypriniformes; family Catostomidae; genus Myxocyprinus; species Myxocyprinus asiaticus. The sequence continues at coordinate 12,878,672 of NC_059389.1, forward strand.
TTTTTTCACATAATATAATATTTTCAACTCAAAACAATATTTAATGTCATTTCTTTCTATGTAAGTAGCCATGTATTAAGGGGGTAGTGTAAAGTCTGCCGCAGTTATCACAATATCGCATGGCTTCGTGTCCTTGTCCTGATCACCATTGGCGTTAATGACCAGCTGACTTTTCAAAGTTTCTTTGAAATCTTTTCTAAAGTCAAATTAATACCAAAATGACAATTTTTCCTTTAGACACCTGTTTGTTCCCATGGCCACTGTGCTTTTTCTGCAGGCTTTTCAGATTCACTCTAAATAAATTGGCTGATGTTCGTGGGGGGTTTCTCAGGTCATTGAAGCAAACCTATCACCTCCTACACTGGTGAGCGAGTGACATTCCATAGCCGAGCATTTGACATCACTTTCGTTATTTCATTGTCCATAGCAACAGTTTTTGATGTAATTTATCTGAGAGTACCTATCTCAGACCCACACAAGTCAAGATCCCCGTCCGTACTCCTGATGATCTCCAGGTCTGCCAGCGCGGTGTGGTTAATTAGTTGCCATCCCTATAGCAACCGCCTTTCACTTCAAAACAATATGTCGTTTTTTTCCTTGTGTCATGGCTCGGCTTATCTCACTGTTTACCTTAGGGAGCTTTTTACAGCCTTATGGAGGCATGAAACCTGGAGGCAAGCCAAAGAGTCCCAGTTCACACCATAGATGGTACAAACCACTGGGGATCAGTTTAGTTTTGCAGGTGACCCTGCTGACCAGTTTATAATAAGTTCTTGTCAACCTCTTAGGACAAAAAAACAAGGGATGTCATACTGATTAACTAATCAAATTAAATGAAAATAATAGCGTATATCATCATTTGCTGAGAAAAGCCCATGAATGAATATAAAGACAAGTAAAGCATTAAATAGACATTACAAAAATCTTTAGAAGTTAATATATTGTTTGTTTTATTTTCATATCTTTAAACATAAGTGTATCAATGGCCTACAGTCCCCATCAATTCATTTTGTAATTGAGTTTGTCTGTCTGAGTTAGACTAGGGGCCATTCACACAGAATGTGTTCATGCCTGAATTTTTTATTTTTTTATTGTTGGTGCCACATTTTTAAGATGTTGTCAAGTTAATAGTTAAAAACACGTGTCAAGTGTTTTTTCCAAGGTACTTTTTTCCATTGTGTTGCGCACCTTCTAGCTGTTTTTAACTCAGTGTGTTAATTGAATGTGTTAATTTGTTCATTTTTAAAACAGAAATAATTGTACTAAAATATAACATTACATTTTACAGCAAAAAAACATTTATTTTATTCTGTTATGCTTTTCTCATAGACCATCCTCTATTAGATCACCACTAATATAACAATAAACATCCTTTTATTACTGTGTAATATGCTGTTTATGAAGCATAATTCAAATATTTTGTTTTTAAGATAATTAATGCACCCTCTCTGTCAACTAATATCAGAAACCACTTGGCTCTGCATTTACTGGTATTTAATTTAGAAAGAGAAAGCATGCCATAAGTAGATTGGACAGTCCCCCGCTGGGGTGATGAAAGCAAGATCTAATCACACTGGTTTCACTTCTAAGGGGATATAGTGTCAGGACTTAAAAATCTCAGTCAAGAATTAATATTTCACAACCAATTTATATTTCTACATCCATTTCCACCTGTGCTTGCATTGAGTAATGTATCGGTTTCAAGCACAACTAACAAATAACGTGGAATTAAGTATTACTAACTCAGTTTTCTTCTTATAGGATATCAAACACACCTATGTTGCCAAATCTGTAGTGAATATAGATTATTCTAGTTATGATCAGCTCTAAAATTGTGTGAACATAATGTCTGACTCAGAGGGTTGGAAATGCTGTGAATTTAAACTGTGTCTTTCACAATAGGATAACAGACCCACTCTGAGACTGTAGTGCCAGTTTGGGCCATATTACATACCGCAGGGGAAACTAGGGGTTATGGGAGTTAGCGTCATTCTGCTCTTATACACTGGCTAACTACCATGCTGTTGAATCGCAGCCAGCAGAGGAAGTACACGACAAGCCATCCAAAAACACAAAACTAGCTCTCACTGTTTTCTTAAAGTATTTTCCTTATTATTGTCCTTTACTCTTAGAGGAGAAGACAAGTAATGAGTACACCCATTCATTTGGAGAAACAGCCAGCAAGCACACAATGAATGAATACGTTCATTTTATTTTTTGGCCTTTTGCCTCTTTTATGTAGAGGGACAGTAGAGATGACAGAAAATGAGAAAAAGGGGGAGCAGCAAGTGAATAGTGACCAAAATGTTGAAGCTCCAAAAAGGACATAAATGCAGCATGCAAGTAATCCATAAGACTTCAGTAGTTTAATCTACGTCTTCTGAAGCAATCCAATCGGTTTTGAGTGACAACAAACCAAAATATAACTCCTTTTTCACTATACATCTTGCATTGCAGTCTCTAGGCACGATCATGATTTGAAGCTCTATTACACTTCCTAGAGCCTGATGCATGCGCAGAGCACTAGATGGTGTTAGAAAGTGTAATCAAGCTTGAAATCGTGATCACCAAGGAGACTGCTGATGTCAAGATTTCTTTTGAGAAAGGAGTTATATTTTGGTCTGTTATACAGTACATGTAATAGACCCATAATTGCTTACTCACTGCACTTACTCAGCTGATTATATTTTAATTCTATAAAAAAAAAACATGTTTCTAGATGACTAAGAAACACACCTCACCCTATGGGTGTCCTTAGGGTAACACAGACAGACTTTCCCCCAAATGATCGAGTATAGTTTAGGAACAGGATGATTGTCAGTGTGAGATGTGGTTTGGTGGAAGAAGTGGGATTCAGGTGGGTGACAGGTGGTGTCTGAGAGTGTTTGTAAAATCACATAGGCCATTGCTTTTGTGCTGAGGGTTGTATTGTGTGCCAAAGGAGGTCCCTGGATGTGGTCTGTTTGAAAAAGTCTTCATTTTTCAAAATCCAAGGTCTTCTGAGAAAAAAAAAAGCTATGTATATTCCCACTTTAAAGCCTGCGCTTTGCTTCTTTTGTGTTGCATAAAATGGGGCCAAGGATGAGTAATTTTGTTTCGTTTTCTTTCCAGATGTACAGAGTTTAATCATGTCTCCCAAAGGGATGGCGTGTGAATTTGAAAAAGGGGTTTGGTGTAAGGAAGGACAGAGGCCCGGAAGACCGGATAGACACAAGAAATGGGTTCTGTCTGAGCCGTGTTAATGTTCTCATTTGGCTTTGATAGGTGTGAGACATCGATGTAACTGCACCGAGAGCTAGTTAGGAGACGGGTCACAGCATGCTCTGTCCCCACAGCTCTCTGTTTGAGACGGATGAGTGATTGAAACAGACACTGATATCATGTTACAAAGAGTCCTTGATCCACATAATACATGCTATTGTCACTCAGTGCTGCCTGTAAAACAGCTCTTGTTCCTCACTAGGCTATTTTAGTTTCTCTGCATTAAAATCAATTTTGGTAAATTTATGACTGGTCACATGTTTAATTGATTTTCTAAAAGTTTTTGAAATATTTGCGGTTATTTTTTTCCTGTATTGATGTACACTAATTAGTGGTGCTTGCAAATTGAATGCACTGTAAGTAACTTTAGAGAAAAGCATCTGTAAAATGCAATAGTATACATTTAAAGCATCACTATTACAATTGCTCATCACATAGATTCACATTAAAGGATGGACCCGAGCCATATCTAGAGACTTGGGAGTGTCCTCTTATGACTTTGTCCAGTATGCAACCACCTATCAACCACCCAGAACACCCTATCAACCAACTAGCAATGCCCTAGCAACCTTCAAGAACACCATAGCAACCACCCAGAACACCCTGGTATCATGGCGTACAAGGATAAATTTAGAAATAAAAAGTCAAGTCTTTTTTATTTGTGTTGCGCTTTTCACAACACACATCGTTTCAAAGCAGCTTTACAGAAAACCATGCATTAAAAAAAAAAAAATTAAACTGTAATATCTTTAAAGTCTTAGAGTGATCATTGTGTAGTTTGATTAAATATGATTGTAAATTGTGTATAAAAATTTAATACTTAAATAATAATTGTATTTAGAACCCCTGTGAACAAGCTGAAGGAGACTGAAAAAATTAAAATTTTTCAAAATCATTTTAATAGTCAAGTCAATAATGTGGTGTTTTCTAGTCTATGATATTTTCATAAGTGAAGATAAAAGTTGTAAATCCATTATAAACAGTTTAGCACTGAGCTTTAATTTAAAGGAGTAGTTCACTCAAAAAAGAAAATTCTCTCTTCATTTACTCACCCTCATGCCATCCCAGATGTGTATGACTTTCTTCTGCTGAACACAAACAAAGATTTTTAGAAGAATATTTCAGCTATGTAGGTCCTCTCAATGCAAGTGCAATTTTTTGAATGGCTCCAAAAATCACAAAGGCAGCATAAAACTAATCCATGCGACTCCAGTGAAAAATTCACAAAGTTATAAATTGCAAAAAATAAAGCTAAGATTTAAGACCAGAAACTCTTTGTGTAACTGTAAGAGCAAAAATAAAACATAATTAACCACTTGTATTTAAGGAAGGTTGGGTGTATTAACTAATTTCTCTTTACAACACAGAGACTATGTGGCTGTCACAAATCAAATGAATGAAAGACTTGTGATCGAAGACTCGGAAGGTGAACAAATAATTTCTGTTTCTTGTACAGAGCCTATGTGGCTGTCACGTGTCAAACGAATGAAACACGAACTATAAATTTAGATCATGTGCGGCCACGACAAAATGAACGAATCACTCTCTGAGACTACTTGATCTTCCTGAGACAAAATTAACGAATCGTTCATGAACTACCCATCACTAGTGTAGAGTTGACCTTGGTGCACAGAGAAACGTTCTCTTTAGTTCTCCCTTGACAAAGTATTCACAAAGTAACTTTATCGACCAAAACTATATGAAGAATGAAGCAAGATAAAGAGAGAGATAGAGAGAGAGAGAGGGGTCATTTGGGGCTGTTTGGATTTTCCATGTGTGATTTCCAATAGGCTGGTGTGATGTATCCAGCCAGCGCACCGTTAGGAAGCAGTCAGAAAAGCACGCTTGCTCTCACGTGCATGCACATACACACACACACACACACACACACACACACACTTTCTCCCTTGCGCACTCAGAGGAAGCATGCTTAATTGCTCCCGTTAAAGAAAACAGCTTCAAACCTACTCCATCCACTCTGTGTTTCCAGTTTGGCTTTTCTATTGCAGGAAGAGAAGAACTCACCTTTTGGAAGTCTTTCAACCAGATTGTTGTACATGTGCACACTTTCAGGGCTTTAAAGGGATAGTTCACGCAAAAATCTAAACTCATATAGTCATTGTTTGGGTAAACTGTGCTATAGGTCCAATGCCTCCTTTTATTAGACAAAATCTACTAGCCCAAAGTCAAAACGAAATGGCATTTACAATCCATTTTACTTTCATGATGTTACATACTTCCAAGTGAAAGAGAATTGCACAGAACTTTATTTTACCCATTGGGAATAGATTGTGAAAAGGGGGCGTTCCATAACAGAATAGAGCCAGACCTGAATGTGAGTTTGGAGATGGCTGAGTTCATGAATATTAATTAGCTGGCACATTGGTTTGGCTATTTCTTCTAAGTTCACTCTCACTGTGATTTGTGTGACGGTCATTCTTTACGCTCAATTCACAAGCACAAATGAGCTTGTGTCATATTTTACTTTTGGACTGCAGTCTTAGGGGCCGTTTGCACTGACTGCATTTTTACGACTCTCTGCGGTGTTTTTTAACTGTTTTTCTATGCAGACATACACTAAACGGATGTCTCTTACTGCTGCATCTCGTTTTGTAGCACCTCGCGCAGAAGCCCAGCATGTTTAAGATGCTGTATCAAGTTGAAAAAAGTGTGGAGACACCTGCGTTCTGTTCTTTTATTGTGCTGCTGCATCCGACGCTTTCCATCTGAACGGCCCCTTACACCTGCCAGAATACACACTCTAATGTAGAGTTGGCTTTGGTATGTTAAATACATGGAGATCTAACACCACACAAGCCATATTTTAATAGCAGCTTACTAAGTTCGGTTGATTGGGCTCAAAGTAGTTTCGGTGCCCCTGGTCCATCTGATCATAGGCTCAGCTTTCCTCTCAGATTTTGTCTACTAAATAATCATAGCAGTTTTGGCGGGATGAGGGGGGTAAGGGGATGTCCACTGGAAAAGAAAAGACTGTCCGTCACGGTCTCTTGCCATCTGGCCTTGAATTTTCTCTCAGACCTTCCCTCTGAAAATGGGTTTGCGGACGGAGGGGTGTCATCGTGTTATGGGCTCTAGCCTTCACAAAGGACAGCTGGCTAACTGTAATCAGATGCTAGCAGGCATGTGTGTGCATATAAGTGTGTTTGTGTGTGTGAATGGCTTTATCTGGCAAGGGAAAAAGCTGGCCGCACCCCTTGGACTTGCTCTCAGGGAACACCTGCATTGAGCCTGAAGATCATATCAGTCTAAGCTGCCTGACTTTCAGTGAGGGGATTGTTCAGACCACCATCTGGTTTGGGAGGCTGACCTTTACTTTGAACCATATGGCATTTTGTCGTGCCTCACCGTTTCTCATGGTGTTGCGGTAAATCATCAGGTAGATAGTTAGTTAGCATGATTGGACATTGCTAGCACAGTCACTCCTGAATAAGTTGTTTTATCATAATCATATTTTTTGTGGTCCAAGTCAGTGTCTTTCAACAGGTTTTGCTTGAGGAACCAGATTTTACAATGGACATCAAGTGGGGACTCACCTCAATACCAAACCCGTAATTAATATTTAAAGGGTTGGTTTCTTGTTCTGTTTAAAAAAAAAAATAATTATGGCATTATATATGGAAAGAAATGCATAAGTGAATGGTGACTGATGCTAACATTCTGCCTAACATCTTTTTGAGAACCACTAATGTACAGTAGGCAATTGGTAAAAAATTTTTTTTTTATCTATGTGCAGCCCATGAAATCCAACTTAAAATTAAACTTGGGCACTATGAGTTTATTCTCTTCATTACTGAGTCGTGGACCTCCTACAGAAAATCTTTGTATTGTTAGTTTAGGCCATTATGATTCTAATGTGATTCTGAGACCTTCGAGTCATCCATCAGGCCTGGCAGGGCGGCGGGGCCATTGTCCCAAAGATTTTGGGCTTCTGCCCTGTCCGCACACACACACCCTGGGGCCCACACCCCGAAACTTGCAGGACATTTCAAGAAAAGAACAGAAACTGAGTGAATTTCGATTGTAAGTGAATGGTAAAATTATCATCTGAAATAGTTAAAGCTTTGACCTGCGAGTTGAACCGAATTCTTCCTGCTTTAAGACACTCTTTCATCATCTATTGTGTGATTTATTGGGAGCACAGATGCACCAGCATCCCATTGTGGATACCAGTGTCTAAAAGACAACATATGGTAGTGATTACCTAGAGTCTCTATTCATGTTTATCGGTGTATAGGAAGCACTGTCACTGTGAGTTCTGACCAATCCATGGCTTGCTAAATACAGAGAACAGATTTTAAATGAGTAGTTCATGGTAGTACGTCTTGGCTTCAATTACAGTTATACTCTAAGTATGGCACACTCTTTGCCCCTGACATCACCATTTTACGGCAATGACCCTCTTCAAACAGGCTAAGCAATGAATTGAGTTATTTTGCAATCATAGAGACTTTAAGTTTTTGTCATGGTGAAGTGTCATGGTGAAGTTTGTCATTTCTGTCCCTATAGTGTCACATTGCAGACCCAGACTCATGCCACTGGTTGAGCCAATCTTGCTATTTAAGGCTTCTATGGAGAAATGCACTTAGGGGAGATAAACATTGATAAATATCACAGCAGGTCTTCAATGACACTTTGGTTCAATGGCACTTTGAGCCATCAAAAGAGTTTAACAGAAGATGTTAATGCAGAGTAATTGATGAACCCTATTCTGCACATTTTTGGTGCAATCCTTTCCCTCAACTGAAGATATACTGAGGTCAACCCAAGTCATCCATGGGTCAATCCGAGGTTCATTTATCAGCTCAGATTTAATTGTCATCAGTGGGTGTTCCCCAGGGCTCTGTACTTGGTCCTCTGCTTTTTTCTGATCGAGCTGACATTAGGACAGCTCCTGATATTCTCTTTTGATGACCTTTGACCAGAAACATCCTCAATGGCTTTTGTGGTATGACTTCCACCAGCATAAGCTCAAACTTCAGCCCCTCTATAAAGGAATGGTGTCTGACCCCTAGGGGTTTCTAAGGCAAACTCAATGTGCCCATACCAGTCTGTCCATTAAACCACGTTTTGTACCATTCTTAATAAGTGATTGAGCTCTGTTAGTTTTCTTCAGCCCTTGTGTTTGCTTTTAGCATTTGTTTCCATAAAGCACTGGTAATGGTAATGCTTACTCATCACAAGACTCTGATGTTTCCTGTTATTGGTGATCAGTAGACAGTTTTTTACTTTTTAGTCTTTTGGACATGGTACCATAGTAATACCATACTTGTTTGGACATGGTACCATGGTAGTACCATAGTTTTATGGACATGTACAGTACCTTGGAACTATCATAGTTGTTTGGAAAGTGTACCATGGTAATACCATAGTGTTTTGGACTTGGTACCATGGTAATAGCATTGTTTTTGGAACATGAACCATAGTACTATATAAACTACTATAAACTACTAGAGTGTTTTTGATATATACTATTGTAATACCATAGTGTTTTGGATACACAGTATACCATAGTAATACCATTGTGTTTTGGAGATGTATCATGGTAATACAATAATATTTTAAATGTCTAACATGGTACTACCATAGTTTTTGGACATGATACCATAGTAATACCGTCTCTGTTTTGACATGTATGATGGTAAAACAATTTTTCCTTTAACATGTTATTGTTGTAATGCTATGTTTTTTTTTTTTTGTTTGTTTTTTAACATGCACCATGGCAATACAATGCTTTTTTGGATATATAAAATTATAATACAGTGTTTTTGCACACATACCATGGTATATCTATGATATTCCTTGAAATACCTTGGAGTATCATATACGTATATTGGTACGTTAACATGCAAATAATTCAGTCCCATAGTATAGAGTACCTGTATCCAAGTAGAGTGGTATTATCTGATACCATCACTGTCCCACAATACATTCTGAAAAGAAATGTTGACTAGTCATCTGCTCTCATTCTGTAATGACAGTTGTTTATCTTATCCTTATCTTGTGTCTTTGATCAGTTTGTGCTTTGGTCTGTCTAGCAGCTCCATGGGTGGGGACTCTCAAAACTTAGCACTCTTCAACAGGCTCTCTCACTCTCTCTCTCTCTCTCTCTCTCTCTCTCTGTAAATTCCCTTCTCACTCTGGAGGTTGTTTTGCAGGTTTGCCAAGTCCAGCTGAGCATGTTTTCAAGTGAGTGAAAAGAATGAATTATGGCAGCAGTAAGCATGCTTACAGCTGGCTGTTTGGAGGGTCTTTGATCTAAGAGTGCAGTGTGCATGAATGCCCGCATTGTGAGCATACATAGTGTGTGTGTGTTTGTGTGTGCGTGTGTATGCGTGTGTTTGTGTTTTGAAGAATAGGGAGGCCCAGGTCTGGGTTAGAAGAGATTACACTGCATGCACGTTCAGTAAAGGCTATCTGGAGAACCCCTGCGCTGTTCATTGGCTTTGAGTCAGATGTTGTCTTTAAAGGAATAGCTCACCCAAAAATTCTGTGATCATTTACACACATAAGATTGTTCTTTTGTGGAACACAAAACGAGATGTTTTTTTTTCTTCAAGAATCTCTGTTTTCAACATCAAGTATGTAAATATTCATCACTCAACCTTAAACACTAATAAAACTGCAGTATACAATGAATTATGATCAATCTCAAGTCAGTGCACACACTGAAACACTTCCTTTACTATGTAAAAATATAGGTTATGTAATTGTGTCATCTATCAACAAGCATTTCTTTGTTTTCTCTTACAGGTCGTAACGAATTAATTGCCAGATACATCAAACTCAGGACAGGGAAGACACGGACAAGAAAGCAGGTTAGTAGTACACTAGGTAGTTCCCACAAAAGTATTACATAAAGGACATTCTGAAGGCCTCTGTATATAATGTGTTTGTTTACTGCCTTCCTTAGTTACTGAAGTATTCTTTACAACAGCGAACACCTGTTGCTTTGTGCTCTAAATTCAGTGCAAATCTTCACAATTTAATTGTAAAGTAAATAAAAAATGAACTAATTAAATTGCCTTTTTTCTTTGTCATGACAAAATGATGTTAAAGGTTGTATTATATGTTAAGTTTGTAATTAAAATGGATGTTTTTGTGCCTAATGGCAGAGAGCCTTTCATCTCCATGGTTACAAAATGTTCTTTTGTGTTTGTTTGTTTGTGTGTGTGGCCAGGTCTCCAGTCATATCCAGGTTCTTGCCCGGCGGAAATCCAGAGAATTTCATACCAAGCTAAAGGTACATGCTGTTTGGCTGTCTGTAACCTATATTCCCTGATCGCAACTGCCCTGCTTAGTATGCACTGGACTGGTTGACTGGTTTTCTTTGTCATGTTTGTCATCTGTTTCCTTCCTATTTCGCACAAACTGTGTTCGTTTTGGAGGAAGATACGTATTGTGAGGGGCTGAATGCACACCGATATATTTAGTTCTTTTATCTGTGATATATGGGTTATGCAAAGATTGTTAAGGAGATTGCAGGATTTAAAATGCAGCATGAAGGTCAAATGCATCTGTGCCCCCTTTGGATAACTCATCATTTAAACATACTGTATGAAAATGTATGTGTATCTGTCCATTTTTAAAAGTATCTGGAAAATTTACATTTACAGTCTACGCATACTTTAGTATTTGTAATTTGCCTGACATCTATAATGCAATTTATATATATATATATATAGTTTTTTTATTACACCAAGTACAAAAACATGCATGGCTTAAAACATGATGTGTTACAGGGATATGAAATGAAAATTCTTTTGTCATTTACTCACCCTCATATTGTTCCAAATGATATGACTTTTTATACTTCTGGTGGAACACAAAAGGAGATGTTAAGCAAAATGTTAGTGACTGACAGCCTTAGTCACCATTTACTTTTATTGTATGGGCAATATTCTGCATAACACCTCTTTCTATGTTCCATGGGAGAAATAAAGATATACGGAACAACATGAGGGTGAGCAAATGATATTGGTATTTTCATTTTTGGGTGACCTATCCCTTTAAAGGCATTCAAGGGATACTATGTCATCTGGTAGTTAAAAAGCAAATGACAATTAACTGGCTCAACATTTCCTTTACACGAACCAAGATCAAAGGGCAAAGCATAGTGCAGTTTTCATCCAGTAACTTTAATATTGCTTACTGATCTGAGGTTTAGCTTGAGAGAATATCAGTGGTTTGATGGTTAATACTGTTTAAAGGAATATTCCATGTTTAGTACAAATTAAACTTAATCTACAGTATTTGGGGCTTAATGTTTAGAGTCACTTACAATGGAAGTGAATGGGGCCAATCCGTAAACGTAAAAAAAAAAATACTCAAAAGTATAGCCACAAGACATAAACAATATACGTGTTAACATGATTTTAGTGTGATAAAATCACTTACTAACCTTTTCTGTGTAAAGTTAAATCTAATTTTACCATGTAATGCCATGCAAACTACTATAATAACAACGACTGAAACAACTTTACAGCTCAAAGAATACAAGATTTAACAGAATAATTTAAGTGCATAAAAATAAAAAACATTATAATTAATAATTAATTAATAATTAGTAATTTATACAATTCTAAGCTTTACATTTCTGCCTTTAAGTCTCTATCTGTTTTCTCATTTAGCCTGTATAATATATAGAGTTAGAAAAGTTAAAATGACCTTTATTTTTTCATTGTATTAGAATGTGTCATCTATAAAAAAAAGTTTAAAAAGTTTAATGTATCAGAATCACTGCAGAGAAAGTTCACCCAAAAATGAAAAGGAGGTGCTAGGCAATATGACAGCCTCCGTAATCAGTTACTTCTATTGTATTTAAAAAAGATGCAATGAAAGTAAATGGTGATTCAGACTAACATAATACCTAACATATCCTTTCAGCTTTATCACAAACATTCCAGTTCAATCTTCTATAATTTGTCTCGTTAAAGGACCAGACTGTGAAAAATGATGCACTCAACAGGATGGCAGCCATGTCTTCAGCACAGATCATCTCGGCCACCGCCATCCACAGCAGACTGGGTCTGGCGGGGCTCCCACGGCCCACCTTGACTGGGGCGGGAGGGGTAAGAGATGCTACTCCACCTAAATACATTTGTATCCGTTCAAAGGAAAAGCAGAAGAATTTATCCATGCATCTGTAATGTTTAATGCTACTGTGGCAGACAAGCCTCTCGTTTATGGGGAAAGGAGGAAGCAGGAACCGGATTAACAAAAAAAAAAGACTTTAATTCAACATAAAACACTGAATTGAAACATAACAAAAGCGCACACACAAACACTGCTGCGTGCGTCTCTCTCTCTCTCTCTCTCTCTCTCTGGCGTCCCCGGCTCCTCCTTTTATCTCTCTCCTGCTGATTGGGCAACTCAGCGCTGTGGAGTGAATCCTCTCGGCCTGGCCACGCCCTCCTCCTCGTCACATACCCCCACCGCCCGATTCAAGCCGGGGAAACCTCCGGTCTGACTTACTCCACCTCCCTTCCTGGAGGGGAGGAGTTGCCCCTTTGGCCATTCTGTCGCCGGCTGGTCTTTCCCGCCTTCTAGGTACCTGGGCAGGATGAGGGGAGGGGAGAGGAGAAAGAAAGCTAGTGGGAGAGAGAGGGAGAGAGAGAAGAAAAAAAAAAACTCTGGTTCCCGACCACGGCGCCATTCGGTCCTCAGCCAGCTGTCCAGCGATCCTCCGCAATGCCGAGTGAGGGCTCTATCGGAAAGAATCCTCTCAGTGAATCCTCTCAGCCTGGCCACCCTCCACCACATGCATAATTTCACTCAAATAAATTTTATGCAAAAAATTAATTGGTGTTAGTTAACATACAGTATACTGACTTTTTTCCCCTCCACTCTTTTAGTTTTGGCAGATGTCAACAGGGCAGCCTGGTTCCTCGCAAGAGTAAGTACATGTAGATTATACTCTTGAATGGCCATTCAACAACTGTGGAAAGCATGGATGAATTTGTACATAGACTTAAAAGAAAATATTATTTTTTGTTTCCTCAGTGTTAAACATTTCCCACAGCAGAATTACCCCATCCAGACAGCCACAGCCATTACAGGTGTGTACATTCACTGTTGCCTTTGAACTTAATTACATGCTTACATACTGTATAGCCTACCAACTTAACCTCCTGAAACCCGAGCGTGATTGCTGTGTGCATTTTCCATTTTGATTTGTAACAAGTAGCACCTAATAAACATGAAAAAAGAATGAAAAAAAAAAAGAAAATCTAGAGCAAATAGTTTCCCTGAAAATTAATGTCCACATATGTAGATAGCGGAACTAAGTTGTGACCAAGCTATAGAGAGTCAAATTGTTTATTATGTTTCCAGGTGTGTTGGTTATTCGTGTTTTTGAGACGTTACAGAAATTACAGCCGACTTTCTTTAAAGCTGCTTTGGAACAATGTGTAATGGGAAAATAACAAGTAAAAACTATACAAATAAAAATTATTTGACTTGATTTGACTTTTATTTTACAATTTTCTTTTACTTTGGCAACAAAATCTCAATGTTCTCTTTTTGCACTGTCAAACAAACAAGTGATAGCCAGTGCTGAAGCATTTTACCAATCAGAAATCAGCATAATTAATTCTGATACAATTAAGGGCCAGCATTATCCACCTTATTTTCGTCCAAACTCAGTATAAAGCCTCTGAAAACAACATTGATTTTCTCAATGTGAAAATGCACCATAAATATATGTAGGATTTCTAATGAAAACCTTGTGCTTTTGTACACATTAGTTTACATTGTGTTTAACAGAGTGGCATTTCATGATAAATTGCTTACATTTTAAAAATGGCATATCGGATGAAACAAGAGACTCCAATCTTTTGACGCAAACAGGTTTCAATGTAAAAAATTACTTAGGTTTCTCACCGGATGTAGTTTTGTTGCTGTTTCTCCCAAAGACAAACTCTGCTGTGATCAGCAGCATGTTGTTTTGTCACATGACTCCGTACATCAGACATTTAACCCTTTAATGACAGCCCAGAGTCTCAGTTAAATTAAGCATTGCGTATAGCAAGGCCAAAATACATTGTCCACGCATGTGTAAAGGTAGCCAGCTGGTAAGTAGCAGTACATTATGTGTAAACCTCACTCCCCTGGCCCTCAAGAGGCGGACTAACAACTGACTAAAAGTGCTTTGTGTAACTAAAGGTTTTCCAATGGCATCAAGCTGTAAAACCCTTTTAGGTTCTGATTGTAACCATTAATTAAGATATGTACAGTATATGCATCAGTCATGTTTATATATTGTGCATGTGTGTCTTTAGCTTTCGAGTCCCCCACACCCCCAGCTGCTGCAGTGCCGGCGTGGCAGGGACGCTCTATCGGCACCTCCAAACTGAGGCTTGTGGAGTTCGCCGCCTTCTTGGAGCATCAGCGGGACCCAGATTCAGTGAGTCTGCACACCTATCCAGATTTATTGCATCTGACCTGCTTTACCACATAGACACAGTACCACTGTCACTCATTTTACATTTTTTTCATATATATTAAGCATGATCAAGAGGGACTAGTGTTAATATTGTTAATGAAAACAAAAAACAAAATTGTAAAGGAAATACATGTTTTTTAAAACACAGTTGAAATAAAAATTAAATTAAATTTTATGGGGAAAAAAGACTACAAATTACTTTACATGATACACAGTCAACTATCAAATTTGAAAGCTTTACAACCCACCTTCATTAAAATTATAATGTCTTTTAAAATGCCACTAAATAGCAGATAACACAGTTAAACATATTTAAATGATATCAGTTATCAACACGATACATTCGGCTGTCCTAAAATGCTAAAATAATACTATACTGAAATAATACTATAAAACTAAACAAACTACAAAACTTTGAGAAAACTAAACTAAAACGGACAATCATAGAGTGGAAACTAATGAAAACGAAATAAAATTGATAGGACAAATTGACAAAAAATAGTCAATTTGAACAAGAAAAATTCAAAACTATATTTACCCTGAGAGGGACACACATCCTTTGGAGTCATGAAGACATGGATGGATTAAGAGTAAGACCTGGGATGACCAAAATGCTGTGCATCCCTTTAAAAGCAGACCTGTGCCATCTATCATGTTGGCAGCATCTCTATGAAATGCTTGTCCCTCTGGTGTGGCCTGACAGCAGCTATAAATCTTATGTAATACGTAGAATGAGTTGAATTCCCAATGCAATCGTCCAGTTATCAAACTTTTAGTTTCGCCAAGGAGCTGCTTTTGAATGTACCTGAACAGCTTACAAAAGCAATCTGAAATGGTAATTTACTCATACAATCATTATTTGGGAATTGCTTTTGAACTCATGGATACATTATAAAAAGCTTGTTGCCATACTAGGGATGTCATAAAATACTGATATATCGATTATTGATCGGTACGTTATTTTATCGATTTTTGAGGCATTGATATATTAACATCAGCCAACATTTAAATTAAAAGCCTAATTTGTGTGTTTTCAGTTCACTTCAGTTGACTTACATTCAATGTAGTTTGACGTAATAGCTTTGGGAGACCACAAGGGGGTGACATTTGCTGAAGCCGGTCGCGGGTAGGACAGGCATAGATATCACACACACATTACGTGCTGATGGCAGTCCAAAGTTACGAAGGATTTTGTACTTCTTCAAGAATTAACACAGTGACGTGGATGAGTTTGCAGGTTAGTGTATGAAACTGGAGTAACTGTGAAAACTGAACGATTATAAATGGTGACGTTTATTATGCAATTTCCCTGTATGTAGCACTGAATAGGTCTTTCATTCAAGCTGTCAAACCACAAAAAGACTTGTGTAGGCTCTATGAATGATACTTATACACAATATATAATCCAGTAATGACTAGAGTAAATAATCTATGTCCTTTGATAATGATTTGGGTTGAATTTAATGAAAAAATATGCGAGTTGAGCTCCGTAGTGTTGCAAAATTTTTAACAGCCTCCGGAGACGGTGAGCTTGAGGTGTGTTCGTACCTTAAAAGAAAATAATTGTTTTGAATTTTAGAATGCGCCGTGTCGTCCACCAGGTGCTTCCGGTGCACGAACCACTTTATTTACCCTGCCGCTCGCACTTTACCAAAGTTGTGTTGAGAAATATGTTTGAAAAGACAAAGAATATTGTGAAATGACCAGCCCTATTTATATTTTGAAAAACAAATCGGTATATATCGATAATCATCAGGAAAATCTTACGATTATCAATACATGAAAACGGCATCAATCCCAAATCTACTGACAACTGCTTACGCAATTATAATCAGTGAGTGCATTTACATGCACGTTCTTACACCGATTATGCTTAATAAGCGACAACAGTTTTCCTTTATCGGGAAGGTCACAATGCGCTTAAGAATAAAACGATCGTCACAGGTATATTTTTGCCCATTACCCTGATTTCGCATGGCATGTAAACACCTTTTCCGGCATTCTTACTGGCTTATCCAATGAATGTAAGTGTTGTGGGCATGTCTCTTCATGGATTAACATCAAAAGTAGAGAATAACTCGATTATTTCAAATTTCATGTAAATGCGGTTTTCTTGCTTTGAATTTTTCTATTTAGATGATTTTTGGGAGTTATCAGCATATTGGAGTACATGTAAACGGGCTTAGTGTTGGGTGTAATCTGATTACAAAGTAATTAGTTACTGAAATCTAATCACTTTTTTGTCAGAGTTTTGTTACACATTACAATGTAAATTTTTGTAACCAGATTAGAGAATTTCAATTAAGTTAGTTTTGAGTACATTACTTGGATTACAAATATTTCTAAAATAATATTATGTATGTATTTTAGAATACATTTAAAACATTCATTATGTTCAGGTGTACATCTGTTTGTGTACATCCTGTTCTGTGACAGGAAAGGTAGACATTATTTTGAAGTCGTTGAACGGAAAAAAACTAAACTTTCTAGAAAGTAACTTAAAAGTAAAGTAATTACATTACTTTTCTGTGAAGTAATCAGTAAATAATTGTATTACAAATTTAGAGAAGTAATTTGTAGTGGGTTGCTATTTTTTAGCAACTTACCCAACACTGATTATAAAATGAAAATGTTCTTTTGAAAAGTTGTTGAGTGTTTACAAAAATGCCTGCAGTAATTGTATTTGTATTGTTCTAATTACAAACTCTCTTTACAGTACAACAAGCATCTGTTTGTGCACATCGGCCAGACAAATTATTCATACAGTGATGCGCTCCTTGAGACAGTGGATATACATCAAATCTACGATAAATTCCCTGAGAAAAAGGGGGGGCTAAAGGAGCTGTTTGGAAAAGGGCCTCAGAATGCCTTCTTCCTGGTGAAGTTCTGGGTGAGTCACTATGCATTTACAAAATTATGCAGTAATTTGCAGCATTGTTACTGCAAATTTTGCATGACCAAGCACCCCTCACATTTTGCTCAGAAAATGTAAAAATGCAATTCGACAGTGCTGTTGCAAAGGTTTTCCAGTTTGAATTTTTTCTGGTGTTGTAGTTTTAGTTCCTGCATTCCACTGTCTAGTGGGTCACCAGCATCTTTTTTAATTCATGCAGCTGAGAGCAACATGTTCAACACCTTTACGTTTGATTAAAGTGCTGCCTAAAAGCCCGAAGTGTCGTTTTTAATCCCAGCGTGGTCTGAATGTGAAACTGAGCTAGTGCTGTCCTTTAATTCTGCTGATGCTGTGTTTGATAGGGAGGCTATATTTGAACACCTGCCGCTCTGGACGACAGGTGCAAGCACACAAGCGAACCAGACGCCAGCATCCTGGACAGGCTGATATAAAGTGTACCACCCCCCGCCCCCCCCCACCCCCACCCCACCATATACACACACACTTCCATTCTCTCTCTATATTCATTTATACACTGGCACTCCTCTCTGGAATTTTACATTCTTAGAACGGATGCTTACTACAGCTGTTTTTAAATGGTGGTCTATGCTTGCCAGTATGAGTAGTTTATCTGATGTTATTAAAGGGATAGTTCACCCAAAAATGGAAATTCTGTCATTACTCAACCTCATGTCATTCTAAACCGTAAGACTTCCTCCGTGGAACACAAAAGGAGATGTAGCAGAATGTTGATCTATAGACGCAGTCATGGCACTAAATCGTTTGTTTTATAGCCTTGAAATCTCAGACTGTGCAAGGGATTTTTTTATTCATACCTTTCAACAGCATTGAAGATCTCTAGTCCTTAAAAGTTGCAAAAAAAGTTGCATTAAATACATCTGAACCTGTGAAAGAAAGACTGCAGTTACTTCATATGTCTGTGGCCTTGATGGTTATCAGAGGAGGCTCTATTCACAGATTAAAGTAACTGAAGAAGAGTTTACTCTTTACATTGAGCACATTAATCCTGTCAAAAATTAATTTATAACTGTCTGCTGATTACACATTAATTTGGAACCTTGAGCCCTTGGTCAGATTGCACAAGTGTATTTTTATGACCATTTTCCTCTCCATCTGGTTATTAAATTATCATTGTCTCCACAGGCCGATCTGAACTGTAACATACAGGAGGATTCTGGAGCGTTCTATGGCGTGACTAGTCAGTATGAGAGCTCAGAGAACATGACCATTACCTGCTCGACAAAGGTCTGCTCCTTCGGAAAACAAGTGGTTGAAAAAGTTGAGGTGAGAATTGAGAAAAAACTCTTATGCAGTGAAACTGATGAAGTTTAAACGAGCATGACTAAAAGAAGGAATTAAATTAGATTATATAAAATGTTATAAATAAGGATCATTGATAAATACGTTTGTCCACGATGATAAAAATGAGAAATCTTTTAAAAATCTACTTTAAAAATATGTCAAGTTTGCAGAAATGTAAATGTAGAAATGTGTTCATGTTTGTCTCATAAATAAAAATAAAAAAAACATATATAGCATTTTCTCTAAAGAAATTTATTTTTTAATGATTTAATTTTTTAAAGCAGTGAAACCATCAAGTTAAAGGTATTAAAATACTTTCCTTGCACCTTGAATACACTTGAGTTTACAGAACTTAATCATTTATTTCAACAAAGTCTTTAAACATATTTTTCAAGGTAAAAATATTTGTGACAATTATCGTGCATTTTTGAGTCACGAATATCAAGAAGTTTTCTTAGGGTTACTCCATATGACCTAATAATAATAATAATAATAATAATAAAACAAACCTTCACATACAGTCATGAGGGTCTAAAGGGGTCCTCTCTGATTTTTTTTTTTTTTTTTTTTAAGTTCATGTTGGTTACACCACCTGACTTTATATTAATAACAAAATTGTTTCACTGCTTATGTTTTTTTTTAAATAAATAATAATAAAAGATTATTCCAAACCACATATACCAACTTTCGTTTTTCAAGAATTCCAGCTTTTAATGAGACTTTTTTTTTATTGTTGTCTCTGGACGGTTATACCACTTTAGACATTTTTTACTTTAAACCCTAGAAAAAATATCAAAATGACTTGTTACTCAAGAATTGAAAACATGTTAATCTTAGTAGTGGTCTATTCAAGTACCATAATTGTTTGTGTGAATTGCATTTTTAACGCATTTTTGAAAAACTTTATTGATCCAGACATAAAACAATGTCACATCATTGACCCACAAATGTAGATGGACCTGGGCACTCGAAATGGGATCACAAAAGCAGTATTACATAAAAGACTAAAAAAAGACAAAGTTTGACATTGACATTTTGGCATCAAGTTTATCGAAATGTATGTTTTATAGTATGATTTACCCATTCATCAAATAAAATAAAAAAATTCAGTTAAAGTGTCATGAAACCCCCCTAGTTCAGCACCAATCGTTCACACCTCAGACTGAAAAAAGACTCATGGAATAAGCATAAAAATATGTACAAATATGAGCGGTTACGGGGATAGGATGGGAGGGGGACAAGAGCTACTTCCAAAACACACACACAACAGAGATGGCAGAGATCACATCATGAGTGGAGATGAAAACAAAAAGTTTTGCGGCACTTTGCTGTATATCAATCATGGGACAAAAGTGTGAAGAGTGAAAGACGATAGAACAGTTTGGAAATCTGCAAAAAAGATTTGGATGGTTTGTTTAAAATTTTGAGAATGAAGTGAGAGCAGCACTCAGAGCAGACATTACCATCAAAACCAGCACTGCTTTGAGACTAAATTAATTCATAGATATTTATTCTTACAAGAAGTGTTTTGGGTTTAATACAAGTTAAAATCTATTGACAGTATTTGTGGCATAATGTTGACTGGCACAGAAAATAATTTTTCTAAGGAATAAAATTGCATTTAGTAAGGCACATACAATGGAAGTAAACAGGTCCAATACACAAAACATTACATACACACTGTTTTTCTAAAGTATAGCCACAACACTTAAGCATAGTATTTTTTAACATGACTCTGTTGTGATTAAATTGCTTACTAGCCTTGTCTGTGTAAAGTTATCCAGTATTTCAGCTATGTTGTCATGACAACATAACAGTGGTAAACCATGTACGAAACCATCCCGGAAACATTCGCACAATGTAAAAAAAAAAGAGAGAGCTGACATTACTTTGAGTTTTCAGTCTTATTATTGTTTTCTGTTTTTGAACAAGCCGCCGTGATATCTTGTCCATAACACACGGAGAAGATGCGATAAAATCAGCATCTGAAATAACAGTCTCCCTTCATAAACAGCATGTTTGGAGCGCGAGAAGCAGTACTGCACCCAAGAAATGCTCGCATCGGTCCAGTTATGGACTGTGGTCCATTCTGATGAGTGATTTCGATCTCACCATGGTGTTTAGTGTAAAAGTCTGTTCTCATTTTTGTTCAGCGAGTGCTGTTTTGAACTAGCACCAAACCTCTGTCATGTCTGCATGTATTCTGAGTTCTCCACTGTAATGTGAGCTCATGCATAAGGCAGTACATGTGTACTTTCCTACCAATTATAACCCAGAGTTTACACATATACCTAATTTTTGTGACTTTGCTTCAACTTTCGTTTTTTAAACCAGAAAAACGAAATGGCTCAATGGCCCCATTTATACCTTGCATTAACATACGTTTTCGGTGATCAGATTACTATTGGATTGCACTTGGCCACATTAAATGACATTTTGATTGGATTACTCAAACCACATTCAGAGGTGGTCATGAACGATTATGACCACATTTAAAGGTGTAAATGCAAATGCGTTTTCGTTATCCAGATACAACTAGTAAGTAATTAAATATGTGGTGAGATTACCCTACAGTTGTCAGTTGTTAAAGCGCTGTGTTGTGTGTTCTTGCCTTTTTTCTGTTAATCCAGCCATCACAATGTGATGAACACAACAGACACTGCCATCTTGCAGTCTTATCATCCGAACAATGAACAAAATCCCATTAACTATTACATTGAAATACATTTTGAGTATCTCAAAATGTATGAAAGTTGTATCAGGTGGAAATAGTTTTCAGTCTTTCAGATGAGAAGCAAATACAAAGCGCCTAAAGTGATATGACTACACACTCTCATGGTGAAATCGTAAGGATTCATACAACTTTTCTAAATTTGGCTAATTCGTATATCGTACAACTGCATTCGTATGAATTCGTATGACTTTCACTTTAGCCAATGACATCACTGGACATCGTTTCCATCTAATATGCTTCTGTCACACACAACAGCTTCCTATCATGTTTGCACACTCTATTGATCAGTTAAGTTTAGATAAGGGGTTTAGGTAAGGGCATATTATTAATAACGCCTCATGCGCAAAACTCTCGCTTACTTCCACATTAGACATCTGGACATTTGCATGTGATGAAGTCATACAAATTTATACAAACGAACTCGTATGAAATCATACGAAATAGTCAACTCGGAAAATATGTACCAATTTTCATGAGACTGGGTTGGATATGAATATCATTAGATTTGCTTCAGCAACCCGAAATTTAGCTTTGTCGGCTGCCACATTTTTTTAAAAGAAGTAAAACCCTGACTGTTAAAGTGGTAGAAAGCATTTGGATTATCCATCAGTGTTTTTGCAATCTGCTAAAAGACAGAGAATTTTAGTTTCCAAAGCCACTGATGTAATATAAGAAGTGTTTTCCATTTTGCACGGGTAATTTTGATCGGATCTCTATCCGACCACAGTGGAGATGCGTTAGTTGGTTTATATTTACACTTTGCAGTCAAAAGAATATCCAGATACTATCCGGATATGAAACGCGTGTAAACAGGGCCGATAAAACAAAAAAATTACCACCTTTTCCTTAACAATAAACTTAATGAGTGCTATCATTGTTTTAAGTGATGTTTCGGGGTTTCATGACCCTTTAAGTTTAAGGGATGTGTTATTTGATTATTTTTAATTAATTATGTAGTAACTTTGTATTTGAAGTAACTTTCAAACCTCTCTAAATTAAAAAGTATTACTTCTTTTTGTATTATATAATTTTATGAACAAAATCGTAATTATTTTGATGATAATTAATTTTCTTATAATTTTATTTTATTTTTTAATCCCCTTTTCTCCCAATTTGGAATGCCCAATTCCCACGTCCTCGTTGTGGCGCGGTAACTCACCTCAATCCGGGTAGCAGAGGACAAGTCTCAGTTACAGTCAATCCGCGCATCTTATCACGTGGCTCGCTGTGCATGACACCACGGAGACTCATAGCATGTGGAGAATCATGCTACTCTCCGCGATCCACGCACAACTTACCACGCGCCCCATTGAGAGCGAGAACCACTAATCGCGACCACGAGGAGGTTACCCCATGTGAATCTACCCTCCCTAGCGACCGGGCCAATTTGGTTGCTTAGGAGACCTGGCTGGAGTCACTCAGCACACCCTGGATTGGAACTCGCGACTCCAGGGGTGGTAGTCAGCGTCAATACTCGCTGAGCTACCCAGGCCCCTATTGTTAATAATTCTGTAATTTTCTCCAGTCATTAATAAAAGCTAACTGTTCTTGTCTTCTCCTCTTCCTTGCTCTCACAGACGGAGTATGCTCGGTTTGATAATGGCCGTTTTGTGTACAAAATCAGCCGGTCGCCCATGTGTGAATACATGATCAACTTCATCCATAAACTAAAGCACCTGCCTGAGAAATACATGATGAACAGTGTACTAGAGAACTTCACCATACTATTGGTAGGTCTTACAATCTCCATGCAAGAACGTGTTGTATCATTTACAACGTATAGGGCAGCCATACATTTTTAAATGCAGGTCTTTATAAGATTTTATTGGCATTTTTAAACAGTAAAAACTAAGAACCTCACAACTTTGGCAAAACTAGCCCTTTTCTTCCAACGTTCTGACTTTAGACTTATATAAACTGTTCATTTATATAAAGTGCCAAAACAAACCACAAACCGCAGTGTACCTCATCTCTTGTGGATTGCATACACGTGTTTGTCTGTGCAACTTACAGCATTTCTTGCTGTCCCTTTAGGTGGTGTCGAACAGAGAAACACAAGAGACACTGCTGTGCATGGCCTGCGTGTTTGAAGTATCAAACAGCGAGCACGGCGCTCAGCATCACATCTACAGACTGGTCAAAGACTGAGACGCCACATCTCGTACGACCAACACTATGAACAGTCAGCCAGCTACACGCTGCCCACAGAGAGCGGAAAAAGAACTTGAGAACAGTGGCGACTTTATATTCACTGAGGTTTTTACTCGTGGCAACTACACAGCTGACAGCAGCCAATGGCAGAAGAGCCTGTCTGACTAAGAAAAGCTTTTGAATGTCTCACAAGCTCATTTTAAATGGCTGTGTCTCCGGCCGTCCCACCCAGAAGGCTTTCAGCAAATTTTTTCTGGAATTAATAACTACATTTATTATATTTTTTTGTCATTTGTGTTTTGGTGTTTATTTTTCTTTTTAATCTGTTGTGTGGGTAAACTGGCGGTACGGTCTTGTTACTTTGTTAGGATGTCTGTGTTTAACCTGGTGGATGTTTTAAATCAACATGTGTTTTGGATGGACGTTGCCTATATAAAATTGTAATGGCAAAGTTTTTTTTTCACTGTCTTTTATTCTCACACTGAACAGTAGATTTCAAAGACTTTGCCCCCAGGTATTTTTCACCTTTAGTGAATTTAATTAATGAAAGAGCATAAAAAGGTACTGTATTATTTATGTGGAACTTACTGCTTTATACACTGCACAGTCTGACCTACAATTAAACATACTAAAACACTATACTTAGATACATGCATTTTTTAAAATAGAACCATTTAGAAAACAGCTAAAAATAATTAATTGAACAGATTGCAGGATATAGATAAATCAAGCCATTAAAGACAAACAAATCTAAATAATTACCTTTGTTGTATTGTTTGTATATCCAGTAGTCGTTTGAGGTGATAAAATTGTTTATTTGTGAATTTAAGAGCATTTAGTTAAACTAGCACATTTTTATCCGATAAATTGTCTGTTCCTTCCCATATCAAAAGATGCTACACAAGCAAAGGATTTTACATAGCAAAATCACCAAAGCATAAAAGAATATCGTGCCTTAGAATTAGACAAAGTATAAGGATAAACACTGAGTAAAAGTATGTGACCTCACTTTTGTTTGTATTTTGTCCCATAAAAATGTTGACAGGTATACCATTTTTTTTTTCAAGCCAGTCTAAGCAAAGTAGGTCATTAATTTTTCTCTTTTCGTACACCAAATAAATACACTCTATCACTTCTGTTCATGCCAAGTGAATGCTACAGGTGTTGAAAGTGCCTTGTGTGTTTGTTTGATTTTCCAGCTTAGAAAAGATTTGAAATGTTGACACCAAAAAAAGTGAGTCAGATTTGGATCAATCACCATAATGCCTTTGACATTTGAATTCTTTTGCAAGCTGGGAGAAATGTGATTCATTCTAAAACTGGCTGACAGAAAAGTGTTGTCTCTCTTGTGCATTTAGCAATTTCGATTTTTCTATTTTTATTTTGTGGACCAGTTAACAAGGCAACATTGTTTGACAGGGGCAAAAGGCACAGTATAAAACAATAAAGGTTAAAAATCAGGTACTCCTCTACCCTGTAAGGACAACAATTCATTTTAATGTTATGTATATAAGGAATGGATGATAAGATTTTATGTACACAAAGGCATCATGTGAGGTGAAGTTACAATGAAACAACCTGAATATCTGAATGACAGTCCAGTGGTTAAAGGACTGTATATTTCATATTGCTCTGGGTAAAATGACTCATAATCTGAATTCAATTGTTGATCTCCGTTGTATTCACCAAATAAGATTGTTGCATATTTTATCTGAAATCTAAACACCCGTGTTTAACCTGTTTTGAAGAGTATCTGTTAGCAAAATGAGCACTGAAACAGAACACTAATGTTTTTGTCAATTCTTTTGTCTGGAGAGCACTGAAGCATTGAGTTGGGGTAGCTTTTTAATAGGTGGAGACTTTTGTCAAATAATTGTTTCAATTGTGTAATGTTTACTTTTACGTTGGAGGGATGAAACGAAAAGAAAATGAAAATAAACTTGTAGTGTTTGTACCGCAGACTGCTTTGAATAGCTTTTGTATTTTTTCTCTTGCACTAACAACCTTAAAGTCCGTTGCACTTCTAACGTTTCTGAGAGAATCTATGTTTTTTATGTAGTTTTATTAAAACACATGTAATGTTTCTTAGAAACCACCAGATGGCAGTATACTTTTAAAAAATTATTTACAGGGCCCACACTGTTTTAATTGGTTGTATTTTTTGTCACTAATACATTATATTTATTTTTTAAATGATTGTTTTGCAATTAAAAGACAAAAAAAAATTTGTTTTAATAATATAATTATAATAAATATATAAAATAATTATTATATTACCATTATATTACAATTAAATTATTTGATATGATTTATTATCATCATCATTAGCAAATTAGTAATGGGCATCCACTGATGTATGTCGATGTGGGACTATATTAATACAGTAAAACGTGTGTATGTGGGCCTGATGGCTTATTTCATCAACAAAATTATCCTTTGGTCTCTCTCATCTAAAGATATTACGCCCTAAATCCTTGTTGACCCATGGGAATTTTGGAAATCTGGACATACGGTTTTGCACAACTGGATAGATGCCATCAGCAGTGATTCACGTTGTATTCACTCTGTCACTGACCTTTTATTTTTTAATATAAGCAACCATAAAAAGCCTCCCTAGTGAACAGGAAGCCTGAAAATCATACACAATATTCTAAATATCATCTAGTACACTCCAAAATATCATTCAGTCTGATTTGAAGGGTTATGCATTTTTATTTCATGACAAATTTAATAAATAATATTCAGTTTTGTTTTACAATACAGTTTGGTAAATGGCGAAGCAACTACATTTGTTTTGGCATTAATTGAACAAATTTTATACTTAGCAAAGTTAAGCATATTTAAATACATTAGCTGAAACCTTACTTTTTAATTATATTAAAGGAACTTTCCAGATTCAATACAATTTAAGCTCAATCGACAGCATTTGTGGCGTGATGTTTATTTTCACAAAAATTAAATTCGAGTCCCTCTTTTTCTTCCAAAAAAAAAATAAAAATAAAAAAATAAAGCTAAAATCTGGGTTACAGTGAGGCACTTACTATGGAAGACAATGGGGCCAGTCTGTAAACGTTAAAAATACTCACTGTTTCAAAAGTATAGCCACAAAATGTAAACAATATGCCTGTTAACATTATTTAAGTGTGATAAAATCGCTTGCTAACCTTTTCTGTGTAAAATTATATCCAATTTTACAACTTTGTTGCCATGACGACTGTAAACATGATTTAAACAAATTTACAGCTCAAATAATACATGAGTTTTAACAGAAGAATTAATGTAAGTGCTTTAATAAAAATATAAACTTCACATTTCTGTCTTTAAACCCTCCAGAAATTGGCCCCCATTCACATCCATTGTAAGTGCCTTATGTGTGTGTGTGTGTGTGTGTGTATATATATATATATATATATATATATACACACACATATATATTTATTACATATTATACAATTCATATTTGAATAACATTGGTTTTTAAGCATAATATATTAGCGTATTTAATCAAAGTAATGAAATGAAAACTTTCATTAAATGTTTTTTTATTTATTTTTTTATTTTTATCTATGATATTGCTATACACAGTGGTTGCTCATGATCATTACATTGCATTCTTTTCTAAAATGACTGAAGTTGGTGGCGTATAATGTCACGTGATCTTGGGACACACACACACACACACACACACACACACAGTGAAGTGTGGGCGGTGCCTGCACGCTCAGAAACACGCTGCTGTAGTTTAGGGACAAACACTATTATCAGTGGTGTTACAGACGCACAGAAGGCAACGCAGTCAGCTAGCCAAAGTGCCATATCTCTTTACCTCATATTTTAAACGTCATTCACCTTCTAAACTTGTGCGAAATGTAACTTTCCAGATTCCCCGTGGAGAGTGGATTTTAAGCTTCATTTTCTTCCCATATAAAAGACTGTTTGCGTGAACTAGATGTAAATCATCATGGAACCAGAGGAGAGCAAAATCTCGGTGTGGGTATGCCGGGAGGAGAAGCTGGTGTCCGGGCTGTCCAGGCGCACCACCTGCGCGGACGTGGTGAAGGTGCTGTTGGAGGACCAGATCTTGCAGCAAGGTGCGAGCGCGGCGATGCTCACCGGCACCCCACAGTCGTATTGTATCGTGGAAAAGTGGAGAGGGTTTGAACGGACATTGCCTAATAAAACTAAAATCATGCGCCTTTGGGGCGCCTGGGGAGACGAGCAGGAGAACGTGAGGTTCGTCCTGGTGAAGAACGAGGCGTCCATGCCCAGCAACGGACCTCGGAGCGCCGAAGCGCGGGTTGTGCTCAGCAAAGAGAGTCCCTGCGCCTACAAGGGCACCGCCAGAGCCACCATGGCGTTTTCCCAAGACAAACAGCGCCGGATTGTGAGAAAGGCTTTTAGAAAGTTGGACAAAATGAATAAGAAGAAAGAAGAGACTTTGGTGAGAGACAGATCCTCTGTGGAGAAAATGGAGACCTTAGTGCATCTTATTGTTTCACAGGATCACACTATTCGCCAGCAGATACAACGGATAAAAGAGTTGGATGGTGAAATCGAGAGGTATGAATCAAAAGTGCACTTTGACAGAATGAAAAGACACGGTGTAAACTACGTGCAGGACACTTATTTGTTGGACCAGGGATCGGATACGGATTCCAGCGCGCAAACGGACGCGTCGGAGGCTATCGCGCAGTTTGAGCAGTACGCGTCACGGTGCGACCAAGTTATTCAACTTCAAGATGAACTAGCGGAGCGGGAAGCTCTTATGGATATACTTACGGGCGAAATTCAAGAGGAACTCAACCACAGATGGATGAGACGGCGGCAGGAGGAGCTCTCCAACAAAGACACCGAGAGTATTGCTGAAGAAATGGCCCTCAAGGTGACTTCAGTCCCTGAGGAGCCAGTCTCAGTTGTACCTGACTCCCTATCAGACAATGAACTCCAATTAGAGGAGGAGAGAATCAAAACAGAACTGGATACGAGTTTATACATAGGGCTGCGCTTGAACACTGATCTGGAGACTGTGAGGAGCGACCTGGACATGAGCCAGGAGATTTTGGACTCGAAGGAGCTGGAGTTGAGGGAATTACTTGAAAAGGTTCACAGATTAGACGAATTAGAGGGCGAACGGTCGAAGGACAGCAAAGATGAGCAGGTTGAAACTGAAACTGAGCAGTTACCCTCTGAAGACAAGGACAATGTTTGGGTAGAGCAGGCGAGAGGACTGTCAAAAACCTGCAGCACCAATGATGATGACTCGGACACGGGACTGAGTTCAATGCACAGCCAAGACTCGGATAATCCAACTGTTTGCGAGTCACTCGTATGATTCGTGTGGATCATTTGATACTGTGCGAGTTCAGGGAACATTTCAATGTACTATTCTTTCTTTATAAGAGAGATATGCATGCAGAATATACCAGTGTAGTGTTATGGTTGCCTCACTCTTTAACTGCATCGTATATGGGTGATCCTCACAAAACCTGTCAAGAAAATGTTCTGGTACTAGTACTCCAAAATCAAAAGAAACAAATAAGAAATTATATTTTGTATATAGAAATGGAATCCTATTTTTATGGTCATTACATTTTTTTTTTACATTGTGACATTATTTACACAATAGTTATGCTCATTTTACCCCCCAATTCTCATTACCGCAATGCTAAAAAAAATTGTCATAATAATAATTTTATTACCGCAATGCGAAAAATATGGTCATTATAATATTCTCATTACCACAATGCTAAAAAAAGACAGGCATTATGATATTCTAATTACTAAAAAGCTAAAAAATATGGTCATTGTAATAATCTCATTACCGCAATGTGAAAAAAAATTGTCATTTGATGTTCTCAATACCACAATGCAAAAAAACAAACAAAATATGGTCATTATGATACTCATTACCACAATTCGTAAAAAGATTGTAATTATAATATTCTCATTATCGCAATGCTAAAAAAGATGTCCATTATGATATTTTCATTACCGCAATGCGAAAAAAAGATGGTCATTATAATATTCTCATTACCGCAATGCAAAAAAAGATCAATATGATATTCTCATTAATGCAATGTAAAAAAAAGATGGCCATTTTGATATTCTCATTACCCCAATGCGAAAAAAGATGGTCAGTATAATATTCTTATTACTGCAATGTAAAAAAAGGCCATTATAATATTCTCATTACCGCAATGCAAAAAAGACGGTCATTATTATATTCTCATTACTGCATTGCGAAAAGAAGACGGTCATTATATTCTCATTACCGCAATGCTTAAAAAGATGGTCAATATGATATTCTCATTACCACAATGTGAAAATATATGGTAATTATGATATTCCCTTTACCACAATGTGAAAAAAATTATATTTAAATTATAAAGTATTTATACATCATAGTAGTCCTCCCTTGGTACTGCCTTTCATTTCTGCTGATTTTAGTAAAAAGTGGTAAAGCATTACTGTAATGAGATTTGGGTGGTAAAATTTGTTTAATGTCACAATGCTTTTTATGTTGACAGGCTTAATGAATCACTTGTGCTGTAGTAAAGCCACCTCCGCTTAAATCTCAGTGCTCTTAAAGGCACCTCCGCTTAAAAGGGCACCTTTATATTTGTGAACGAAAGGAGCAGGGGCTTGTGCCCCTGTAGCCCCCGTTTTGTGCACGTCAGTGGCTTGTAAGGTGCAACTTACCAAGTAGTAACTAATTAACCAATGCCTAGACCAAGAAATGTCCACTGTTTGTAGATTCATGTTAAAATATGAACACTATTTAGACATGTATTTGTCTAATTATATAGCCTACTGTTAAAGATCTACAGAATTATTTATTGTAGAAATATTTAGGCAAAAAATAGCTGCATTGTGCAGATTTGAGGTAATCAGTTCAATGTCATGTTCACCAGCTGAGTAATTAGAATGATCCACTTATAGCTTTTGAATGATGCATCGGTTTATCCAAAATTTTAAGCATAATCAAAAAGATCCTAAGCTGTGGAAACCAAAACTATGAGAATCAAAAGTAGGCTCACCACCTGTAAAAAAAAAAAAAAAGGTGCGTGCAATGCACTGTTGTGTTTAGTCATACCTCTGAGGAAGTGATGCGTGAATCCCTGCATTAAATGTTTGCTTACAGTAAAGAGAAAGACTGAAGCAATTTAAACGAGACTGCTGCAGTTAACCTAAATATACTCTAGACATAATGGAATTTGCCATTAAGTCATTGCTGCTTATTTTTTATCTTAATACCCATTAATTTTCTTGTCAGGAGGCACCATTCAAGATCAAATGTGTTCTGTGGTTGACTAAAGTCTCTAATCTCATACATATGAATTCTCCATTGCAACAAATAGGACAACAATGGCACAATTATAATGTGTAATGCCTAAAAAAGTGACTGCACACTGAAATGATTTTGTGAATGCTGTTGTAGCTAATTCGTTGTTCTCTACAAAGGCATTGGTGTGATTTCAATCATTATTTATTGAATTAACGTTACACACCATGGAAAAATGAGAAGTCTGTAATCATTTACTCACTCTCCATTTAAACACAAAAGGAGATGTGAGGCAGAATGTAAGCCTCAGTGACCATTCACTTTCATTGTATTTGGGTGGGGGGGTATGCAAAGTGAATGGTGACTGAGACAAACATTTTGCCTAATATCTCCTTTCAGGTTCTACAGATGAAAGAAAGTCATACGAGTTTGGAATGACACAAGGGTGAGTAAATGATGACAGAATATAAATTTTTGGGTGAACTGTCCCTTTAATGTCAAAATTAAAGTCTGAACTTTGGTGCCAATAATACCAAATTAACATAAAGCACAAAGACAGACTGAAACTGCCAAAAACATGTCAGAAACTGTGCATTTTGATCCAGCATCATCTCATCTGTAAGCACAGCAAAAACACAAAGTGTCTGAAGTTTTGGCATGGCATAAATACGACTTTTAATACAGTGAAATGTCACGGAGTTCACAGATTCTGTTGTATATCAAGAGGATTTGAGTTAAGCCTTAAATGTGATGTTTTAAAACAGAGGAATAAAAAGGAAATAACCACCCTCCTAATCCATTATTATGTTCATTGTTTTTCACTTTTTCATTTGTTGCAGCACTGGTAACATAAGAATTATTGCATTTGGAAAAGCCCAGTTATGTTGGTGCCACACTGTGAATACTGTATTTGCAGATGAAAGAGGCAATTGTGTTAAACTGTGTTTTTATGTTCCATCTGTACAACCTTTAATCATATACACAGCATAAATATCAAATTAAAGGCAAGAAGCACTGAAATAAGTTCTGTTTATGGTCTACTTTTTATGCTCTAAAATAGAGCCAAGGGAATTGGCCATTTACAGTAATTTGTCAAATTTAAAAATGTGGGGTGTACAGGTACAGTGGGGTCAAAAGGTCTGAAACCATATTAAATACAAAAACAAAGTTTTTGGATTTCGAAACATTTAACACACAAAAGTTGTGATGTAAATAACAAGAAACATTTCAGATTCCATCACTAATCAAATAAGCACATTTATGACACTGACTATGTTAACTCGTTTGCACAAAAGTTTGAACATTCTTAAATCATGCTGGATAACATTGATCATCAGGTTTTTCACAAACCAGCTCGAGAGCATGCTGTCATTAAAGCAAAACGGGTACATAACAAATACTAAGAAATGCTCATTTAATTTATTCAGTTCAACTTTTCACTCAATTATTGTACTGATCATATTATTTGTTATAAAACAAAAAAAGTATTATATTATAAAAGCATTTTCACTTGTTGTCTCAGACTTTTTATTTTATTTTTTTATTAACAATTTGTTATTAATTCCAATCATAAAACATACAAACACAACATAAAATACAGAATCAATTATTCACATTAAACCCCTGCCCCCCCGAAAATGCCCAAATACTTAATGCCCTGTTTGGGCCACTGGAAGGCACCCGGTTGAAAAGCTGTTATTGGGCAGTACGCTGTCAGAGCCAAAGCTTCGGATTTAGATCAATTGACTCTGTATCCTGAGAATTTAGAGAAGGAATTAACAATCCTGTGGAGGCAAGGCATAGATCTAGTGGGGTCGGAGACGAATAACAAAATATCATCTGTTTAAAGTGGAAGCTTACGCGCCACACCTCCCGCCATCACCCCAGGAAAATCATCCTCCTTTCTTATCGCGGCTGCTAATGGTTCCAGGGCAAGACAGAACAGTAATGGGGAAAGAGGGCAACCCTGCCGGATGCCCCTATCCAGAGTAAAATAATCTGAAATTAATTGTTTGTACTGCCGCTACCGGGTGTCTATAAAGTAACTTAATCCATTCAATAAAAGTATTTCCGAACCCGTATTTTCCAAAACCTTAAAAAGATAATCCCATTCTACCATATCAAATGCCTTTTCGGCATCAAGTGAGGTGGCAGCGACCAGAGTCTGATCATTCGCCACTGACCACATGATATTGATGAAACACCTAATGTTATCAGAAGAGCAACGACCCCTAATATACCCCACGTGATCTATATGTATAAGAGATGTCATAACTTTACTTAATCGTTTAACCCAAATTTTTGACAATTTTAATGTCTAGCTGAATCAGGGAAATTGTACGGTAACTCTTACACTCGCTTTATCTTTGTCCTTTTTAAGAATCAGACTGATCCGGGTTTGTGTCATGGTTGGCGAAAGCTTTCCATTCTTTAATGATTCCGTATAATCTTCTAACAAATGTGGAGCCAGTGCTGTAGCATAAGATCTAAAAAATTCAGCGGCAAAGCCATCTGGCCCTGGAGCCTCGTCTGTAGGTAAGGCCTTAATTACCTCGTCAAGCTCCTCCAAGTTTATCTCAGAATCAAGAGAATTTTTTTGCTCAGTTGTCAGTTTAGGGAGACCTAATGGTTCCACAAAGTTTCTAATATCTTCATCAGTAGACGAAGACGTGGAACTATAAAGTTCAAGATAGAATTCTTTAAAAGCATTATTAATATCAATGGCCGAGGTAAATATTTCACCACTAGCAGTTCTCACTGAGGGAATGGCAGAAAAAGACTCTCTCTGCTTTATATATCTAGCCAAAAGCTTCCCTGCTTTATCCCCCGACTCAAAGTATGACTGTCTTGACCTGAACAGCCAAAACTCCACCTTCTGCGACAAAATAGAATTATATCTGTATTTCAGTCGGGTCAATTCTCTGAGGCCATCAGATGACATTCGGCGCTTCAGCTCTGCCTCAGCATTTTTAATATTCCCTTCCAACTCCACGAGTTCTCGTACTTTGGATTTTTTGATGAATGAGGCATACTGTATAATCCGACCCCTATGAACCGCCTTAAGTGCCTTCCAAGCCACACTCACAGAGGATACTGAGGACCAGTTAGTCTCCATATAAAGAATGATTTCAGCCTTTAACATTTGTTGGAATTCAGGATTTTGCAAAAGGGATACATTAAAGCACCAATTATATGATTTATTTTTCTCCATATGTGGCAACACCTTTAAACTCACCAGGGAGTGATCTGAGACTAAGATGTTTCCAATTGAGCAATCAACAACAGATGAAATGAGGGACTTAGAATATATATATATATATATATATATATATAAATCATTCTAGAATTAATGTTATGGACTGATGAAAAAAAATGTATAGTCCCTACTAGATAGGTTTAAAAGTCTCCAAATATCTGTAAGATCAAGATTTTTACACATCCTGTGAAGCGCCAATGTTGCTCTAGGGTGTTTACACACTTTTGCTTCACTATGATCAAGAACCGAGTCCATCAAAAGATTAAAGACTCCTCCCAATATTATATCATGAGGGGTGCCAACGGTTTGCAACATCTCTTCAAGATCTATAAAAAAAGCCCTGATCATCAACGTTAGGTGCGTAAATATTAGCCAAAATCAACCTCTGGACCTGAATTTCTGCTAAAACAATAATAGCTCTTCCTAATTGATCATTAATCTGTTTGAGACATTTGAATTGTAGATGTTTACTTGTCAATGTAATGACTCCCCTGCTCTTACATGAGCCAGTACTAAAGAAAACATGTCCACCCCATATCTTCCCAAAATTTTCAGCTTCCTGCGGGGAAAGATGTGTATATTGAAGAAACACAATATCATATTTCTTATGTTTAAGAAAATAAATAACCTTCCTTCTTTTAATGGGGTGCCCCAATCCATTCACATTCCACATGGAGAGAGACAATCCACTCATATTAACATTTGACATTTTGACATATTAGAAAAAATAGATTGCGTGTCAAAAATAAAATTATAAAGACCACATTCCAACATTAGTGCAACAATCAAACTTCGAACTTCCCCCCGAACCAAACAAACCCAGCGCATGACAGCACCAACCGGTGTCCATCCCTCTAAACTCAAACAGTCCGTGTACGACTACGAGAGCCCCCACGACAAATCTGCTGTCAGATTGCTCAAGTCCGGTGCTTCTGTACAAATTTTGTGAGACAGAATTACACAACAAACGATAATCTATAAAACAAACTCCAGCCACTAGGCGGAACTAGCACCTAAAAAACAAAAAAGGTGCCCAGTTTCCTCGGACAGTCAAGTGAACGTTCAGTGAGTCAGGTCCACTCAGCTGTTACATGAGTGCTAAAAAATGCCGTAATCACTCCAGTGCTTTGCAAGAAATATTCCACAGAACAAACTCCAACCAATAGGCGGCATAAGCACAAAGAACATGCAGATTCATTCACAACACTGTCCCGAAGGAGTGTTAATCCACAAAACAAACTCCAGCAGCTAAGCAGAACCAGCACAAAAAGAAACAAAGGAGCTCATTTCCTCAGATGGTCAAGTGAGTGTTCAGTGAGTCAGGTCCACTCGGCTGCATAGACAGTGTCACACAGTAACTTACTCATTCTATTGACTTTATGAAGGACATCGCTTGCTGTGGGCATGTAAATATTTTGCAGCCATCTTTAGTATCTATTCTCAATTTGGCCGGGAACATCAATGCAAAAGCGACCTTCCGTTGATGTAAGAGTTTCTTGGATTCCTTGACTCTATTACATTTCTCTCTTGTCGAATTTGCAAAATCTGGGAACAAGCCATCCTTTACTCCTCGCCTCGCGTAACATGAGATCTTTATCAGATGATCTCAGAAATTTGGCCAGAATTGATCGAGGCCTGTCTCCCTCAGCGGATCTCCGAGCTGGAACTCTGTGAGCTCGCTCGATTTCCATCTTATGTCCTGTTATGTCAAGCAGACTCGGGAAGAGCTCGTCTAGGAATTTCACTATATCTCAGCCTTCCTCGTCCTCAGGAATTCCAAAAATCTGGACGTTGTTTCGCCAGCTACGATTCTCAAGGTCTTCCAATTTTCCCAGTCTATCTTAGTCGCTAGTGGATTAACAGATAATTCCCTCTCTGATGACTCCAGAAAATCGATCCGTTTCTTGATGTCCGACACTCTTGTCTCCATGGCAGTGATCGATTGACGTATTACAGCAAGTTTGCAATGACCTTCGCCAGCACTGCCAACATGCTCAACAGTTGACGCTGAATCTCTCCCACGCACTGTTGGACGCACTGTCCAAATTGAGTCCCTTGTCTGCGGCCCTGTCAGGGGTATCAGCTTGAGCACGTAAGTGTCTTTTAATGTCTCCAGAGCCCAAGGATTTTTAATTCTTTGACATATTGTCTTCATAGAACAGTTATGGAACAGGGTGTATCGAATCTCACCGGTTTATGAAATAAAAAGTATTAAAAACTAGAAAAGTGCGCAGAGCTCGCAGTTCACACGTCCGACCCTCACATGGCGCCACGTGACTCTCGTTGTCTCAGACTTTTAAACTCCACCATATATGGATATATTCAAAGAAAAAAGAGGGGGAAATTCTGTGTCCTGTTGGCAGCAGTCTGTTCTGTGATTAAAGCAGTAGAAGAGGAGGAAGGGGGGTTGGGGAGGATGCTAAAGCACCATTAATCTGGATTGGATTGAACCATTTCAAATAACCAACAGCGGAAATGGATGGATGTGTGTCTGCAGCCCCTGTGACACCAGTGGCTCTTGTGGATTTGGATGAGATTCAAGAACAGCTGGACAAGCCGAGATCCACAGCCTGCCAATATGGGACAAACATTGGCCATGTTGAATTAGAAATCATGCTGAGGGGGCGAGAATGACATTTAAAAACCTTCAGCATTATTCTTTGAACTATTGTATTGCAGTATGTTTTGTAAAAACTAAGATCAATTGTTTGCCATTATTTATTTCCCTTTTTATCTGTCTAAAATAAAAGCAGGGGTCTTGTGACGATGTGTTATAGGTTCTGTACAGGAAGGAGACTTACAGAGAAAGGCTTTTTCTATGCACAAGAAAATTCAGAATTTGGTCATATTCCGATTATGTAAGCATCATAACACCTTAACCTGTTTTCCATAATCAAATTAAGCCAATATTCCAGTTTCTAGAAGTCTAAATAAGACAGCTGACACATATGCCTGTATTAATCAGAATTTATTCAGAATATTCACCCTAATTGAACATTCATTTCTATTTGTGCGTGTCCAAAGAAAGGTAACTGTGGTCGATATTAGACATGCAACTGTAAAAATTTACAAAACATTTCTGAAGCGAGGAAACTTGTTTTACTCTGTCATGGCCTACATTTGTAAGAGTCTCAAACCTACATTTTGCAATTTTTGCTCTCATGCATAATTGTAAAAGGAATATTCCGGGTTCAATACAAGTTAAGCTCAATCGACAGGATTTGTGGCATAATGTTAATTACAACAAAAAATTATTTTGACTCGTCTCTCCTTTTTTTTTTTTTTTTTAGAGCAAATTTGCAGGTTACAGTGAGACACTTAAGATGGAAGTGAAGGGGGACAATTTTTGGAGGGTTTAAAGGCAGAAATGTGAAGTTTATAATTTTATAAAAGCACATAATTTTTTTCCCTTAAAACTTCTGTATTATTTGAGCAGTAAAATTGTTTAAATCTTTGTTTTTACCGTCATTTTAGTGTTATATCGTCATGACAAGTTGTAAATTTGGATATAACTTATCAGAAAACACAGAAAAGGTTAGTATGTGAATTTTATCACACTAAAATCATGTTAACATGCATATTGTTTACATCTTGTGGCTATACATTTGAAACAGTGAGTATTTCAACGTTTATGAACTGGCCCTATTCACTTCCATTGTAAGTGCCTCACTGTAACCCAATTTTAAAGAAAAGAATGAACAAAACTAAATTAATTTTTGTGGTTATCAATATTGTCTCACAAATTCTGTCAATTTAGCTTAACTTGTATTGAACCCAGAATATTTATTTAAGGACAAGAAGAATAAATTAGTTGATTAAATTACTGCCCAAAAGAGTGAGAATCTCCAGTATTTCCAAAAGAAAATAGCAGGAAAAGAACATGCATGTCTTAGTTTATTTGTTTTATGCTGATTATATGTATACAGAAATATATAAATATCTGCAGAGCATGTAAACATCTTTTTCACAATTTTCATTTTTTAAATGTAAAATTTGTAAAGGCTTATCTAGAATATGGACCTTAATCGGAAAATACTGTGCATGTAAACATGGTCAATATTTTACAAAAACATTGCTTTCATGAAAGAAGACAATGCTCACAATATTGCCTGAGCCCTAAGTATAATTGAGATTAACAGTACAACAATAGTTTTGGCAAGATCAAAGACATGCCAGTCAAAAAGTCCTTTAAGAACTTCAAATTCTGCATCACAATGAGATGACAGTAATACATGAAAGTTCATTTTGAAGGGGGACACTCAATTAGGCGCTGTCATTCATTAGAGGAAGTGGTGCGTTAAAGATTGGCCGACACATGAAATAAATTAGCTGCAGGAAGTCCTTAAGTTAAAATACCTCAAAGGCAAAAAAGTATGTCACTTTTGAACTTGGCATCAAAGTCAATGCATGTAATCATTGCTAACTGTCAAATTAGATTTACCTACCTGTCAATTAAAGTTAAACAGACAGATTTGAATCTATGAGGGAAAATACCTCCTCAAATCTCTTAGAGGAACAATCAGTCACCAATGCAACAAGATAGTTCACCCAAAAATAAAATTCTGTCATCGTTGACTCACCCCTTTGACCTTACTCATCCCAAACCTGTAAGACTTTTGTTATTTCATGGAACACAAAAGGAGACGTTAAGCAGAATGTTAGTATGTGTCAACATTCACTTTCACTGTAAGGAAAAAAAAGTTGCAATGAAAGTAAATGGTGACTGAGGCTAAGATTCTGCCTGACATCTTGTGTTTCACGGAAGAAAGAAATTCATGCAGGTTTAAAAAATGTCATGAGGGTGAGAAAATGACAGAATTTCCCTTTCTGGGAAAACTATGGCTTTAAATTCCTTACTGGCAGACATTTCTGCATAGTTGCAGATGTATGGGAAAAATTTAGTTTTCATATGAAGACTGTGGAGCAAGCATCCACAAATGAGAGGCATTTTAGGTTATCTTTTAACTCTGAGTGCATGAGTCTTTGATGATGATATTCTAAGCACATGTAAGGTGCTTTCCTGACCCTCCAGCGCTGGTGAATTTCTGCTTTTCTGTGAAATTCAATCTGTATTGAGGCAGTATTGTGTTCCCTTGCCTGCTCTCGCATATCCAGAAGTATTATGAGGACAGATGTTTTGAAATACAAAGCCTGAGCTAACATGTTTTCTTAAAAATATGGGCAGTGCACATACTCAGAGGTTTGATTCTATAAAAAAAAAAATTGTAGCTAAAAGAGATATCATCACATTCAGCAAGAACATCAGATGATGAACTTGTTATATCATCAGCAGCAGCTTGTCATGTAAAATAAGTGCAGAGCCACTGAGCAAATTACAGCACCCAGGTGCACACATATCTGTCCGGGACAAACTCAACACAGTTCCCATTAGTTGACGAGCTCCATTCGCACAGAATGTTTACATTTAAAGATTGCCTTTCCACAAACCAATAACAACTATGTTTGGAGGCAAAACCATAATGCAGTGTAAATCCCAGAACTCATGAAGGGAACCTGCTTGCAACCTTTCACTTACATAATTTTGACTTTTTCATAACTGGTAACTGATCAAGGGGAATGATCCGTTAACACATGGCAAACATTGTCTGAAGGACATGCCGTTCATAGCACATGCAACCACATCAATGTATATCATGTGCACCAACCTTTTACAACAGGCCCATTATGAGTTTACAAACCTGTTTGTATGGAACAGGAATGGTTAAAGTTATATAAGATAATTTCCCTTCGGGAAAGGTGTTGAGATATACACTGAGCACTTTATTAGGGACACCTGTACACCTACTTATTCATGCGATTATCTAATCAGCCAATCTTGTGGCAGCAGTGCATGCATAAAATCATTCATATACGGGTCAGCAGCTTCAATTAATGTTCACATCAACCATCAGAATGAGGAAAAATTCGATCTCAGTGTTTTCGACCAACAGTGCATGATTGTTGGTGGCAGACGGGCTGGTTTGAGTATTTCTCTAACTGCTGATCTCCTGGGATTTTCATGCACAGCAGTCTCTAGAGTTTACGCAGAATGGTGCTAAAAACAAAAAACAACAAGTGAGAGGCAGTTCTGTGGACAAAAATGCATTGTTGATAAGAGAGGTCAACGGAAAATGGCCAGACTGGTTCGAGCTGACAGAAAGGCTACAGTAACTCAGATAACCACTTTGTACAATTGTAGTAGTGAGCAGAATAGCATCTCAGAATGCACAACACATTGAACCTTGGGCTACAACAGCAGAAGACCACGTCTGGCACTTTATTAGGACCAAAGAGTTTCCAATAAAGTGCTCAGTGAGTGTATAAAGTTTGACAACATTTCAATATAGAGCTTGATGCTGCACACAAGCTTGTAAACTGACTGACTGAACAAATAGAGGGAAAGACACAGTAGTCATGGAATGTTATCCATAAGACTGACAGGGCAAATGAAGGTAGCGGCTCTCTCATGAATGTTTCAAAATGCAACTTAGCTGAAAAGTTCTGTAATTATGGCATTTAATTTTGTTGTCTGTATATTTTAGTTCATAACCATTTTATTGACTGATATAATGTTAATATTCCAATCTACCGAGACTACTAATATCTTCTTTGTAGTTTTAAATATACTAATAACCACAATAATAATACTGATAATAATAAAAAAATAATAGAAGGCCATACATGATGACTTAAAGTTAATCAAAATCAGCTAAAAACATTTAAAGACAGTGGAAGTGTTACATGACACTAAAAAAATGCTGTAAACATAAAATTGCTGGGGAAAAAAAACGAATGTCCATAACTGCTAACAAAAATAAGAAACACAACTATTTAAATACAATATAA
The DNA here is from genome assembly GCF_019703515.2 of Myxocyprinus asiaticus. Taxonomy (NCBI): domain Eukaryota; kingdom Metazoa; phylum Chordata; class Actinopteri; order Cypriniformes; family Catostomidae; genus Myxocyprinus; species Myxocyprinus asiaticus. Next base: position 12,919,879 of record NC_059389.1, read on the forward strand.
TCAAATGTGATGTCATTTTCCTGTCCTAAAATCCTTGAGTGCAGTATTTTACAGTGAAAGAATGGGAGTCTTTGGATGGAGGATTACTCATTTACGAAAGGTAAACACATCTGGCTCGTTGCCTTGACCTCTTACTGATCCCTGTGTCAGTCAAAGACAAGCCCAATCTATGAGGAAATATTCTACTGGAGACACAATGTTCATCTAAGAGCTGTTTTACAGCCCAAACCTGACAACCTGATATTAAATCCTGAGAAAATGTTTCATTTTATAACCTGGTTAATAGTTTTAAAAGTATTGTTTGCCGTTTTGGTTCATTTAGCAAGGTATGCAGTGCAGACTGTTAAACTGAAACAAACAAATGGGTCTCACAGAATCACGCTACTGTACCTACATTTGTGCAGAATGATTTTTACTTGGCTCGATGTATCTTGGCAGTTTCCTGGTAAAATGCACACTAGAGGAGCTACAACAACAATGACATTTATTCACTTTCAAACAAAGAGTAAATTGGCAGAATACACAACATAAACGTACTTTATGCCCTGTTCTGCACAAAATGCTATCTTATGACATCAAAACACTTATTACAGCGCATGAATTGTAAGGTGATATATTTGAACGTTTGCATTAGATAAACAAACTACATTTACAAGCTTGTTTGAGTACGATCAAATTGCACAGTAGCTCAACTGGTAGAGTCCTGAAGACCAGCGAGTCGACACATGACCCGAAAGTGTCATAGAAGCACCACAAAATGACATTGTTGCTTCAGCAATTGCATTTTTCATCTCACATTTACATTTATGACAATGTTGGTTAGGTTTATGATTAAGGTTTAGGGTAGGGAGGTAAGTTTTGTTGATTTAAAACTCAGAACATTTAACCTTAAAAACATCATATGTTTTTCATCTCAAATGTGCTTTTTATTACACTATCTATTAGGTTTAAGGTTTAGGATTGGAAGGGTAGGTTTTGTTGGCTAAAAACTGAATAGAGCATTAACCTTAAAAACATATGTTTGGGAGAAAATTAAACTTTTCGTGCCACACAGTAGACATTTCACCTCGAAACTGCCATGATACTTGGAATGAACAACTTAATTAATTTCATGGCTTTGGCTTCGCGAACGAAGATTAGAAAGGGGATTGTCCACGTCTGCTGCAGGCTCGCTGGTGGCTAACGAGGCCAATGCAGGACAGGCAGATCTGGCTGCAGCGAGTACAATAGAAAGTCTGTTCTAGATTTGGTGCTGCTGTGTCACGGTTCTTCATCTCCTTTTGTCCTCAAGACCAGCCCTGTGTGCATTCTCGAAGGAGGAGACAGCCTGGTGAATGGTGTGTCTCCAAGCCTCGTGACCAGAGGCTAAAGCAGACCACTGTCAGTGGTCAATGTGACAGGCACCAAGGGATTTCTTCAGAGAGTCCTTGTACCACTTGGGAGGATGGTGTGGAGGCAGCGCTGGTGGAAGCGCTCAAGGAGTTGCAGGTGGTGATGGTAGGTGACCCACGACTCGGAGCCGTACAGGAGGGTGGTCAGCACAAGAGCTCTGTACACACTGATCTTTGTGCCTTTCTTCAAATGCTTGTTGTTCCAGACTATTTTGTACAGTCTGCCGAATGCACTATTTGCCTTTGCCAGTCTTTTGTCAATCTCTTTGTTGACCTTGGCGTCCGAGAAGATGATGCACTCAAGGTAGCTGAACTGGTGGACCATCTTCAGCTCTGACTCGCCAATGATGACGCAGGGAGGGGGCTGGTGGAGAACTTTTGTCTTTTTCAAGCTGACTCCTAGTCCAAAGAGCTCGGCAGCCTCTGCGAAGCAGGATATTAAGCGCTGCAGATCTGTCAGTGTATGAGAAACAAGGGCAGCATCGGCAGTGAAGGGTAACTCTCGGATGAGTTGCTTTGCTGTCTTGGTGTGGGCCTTTAGTCACCTCAGGTCGAACAGGCTGCCATTGGTGCGGTAGCAGATATAAACACCATCCTTGTCATCAAGGTCTACTGTGGCCCTTTGGAGCATCATGCTGAAGAAGATCGTGAAGAGAGCTGGTGTGAGGACGCAACCTTGCTTTACACCATTGCCTATTGGGAAGGGCTCTGAGGGGTCATTGCTGTGTCTGACTTGGCCACGCTGGTCTTTGTGTAGCTAGATGATCGTGTTGAGAAACTTTGGGGGACATCCTAGTCATTCCATGATTTACCATAGACCTTTTCTGCTCACAGTGTCGAACGCTTTGATAACGTCGACAAACGTCACGTACAATCCTTTGTTCTGTTCCCTATATTTCTCTTGGAGTTGTCTGAGAACAAATACCATGTCAGTGGTGCTCATGTTATCTCTGAACCGCACTAGCTCTCTGGGAGGAGTTCTTCTGCAATGGTGGGTACCAGTCTGTTCAGGATTATTCTTGCAAGGATTTGTTCTTCTTTATGGAAAACCCTAGGACGTCTTCAGTGGTCTGCAGGATGGTGGTTTTCAGGTGTTCACAAAGCACTTCTGAAGGGGGGGGTTCTGTAGGGCAACTGGGATCCTCAAGCCTCGACTGAAGACTCACCTGGAATCAGCGTTAACTTCAGCTGACTGGAAGTTGCTAACCTGAAACTTCTTCCTTGGAGGCCTCCCCGCTTTGGCTTGGATTTGAAGTGGAGACAGAGTTTGCAGCGCACAAGACGATCTGCGCTGGGCATTACTCGGGTGAGTATGACGTCTCGACGGTCTCTCTGGCGCACCAAGATATGGTCTATGAGGTGCCAATGTTTAGACCGAGGATGCATCCAGGTTGTCTTCAGACTGTCTTCCTGCTGGAAAATGGTGTTGGTGATGACGAGTTGCTTCTACGCGCAGAACTCTAACAGAAGGTGCCTGTTGTCATTGTAGTTTCCAACACTATGTTTGCCAAGTACTCCTTTCCAAGCTTCTGAATCTTTGCCCACTCAAGCATTGAAGTCGCCAAGGATAATGACCTTGTCGTCTGCAGGGGCGTTCTGTATGAGGTTTCGCAGATCAGTGTAAAATTTGTCCTTTTCTGCAGGATCCACTTGAAAAGTTGGGGTGTACACGCTGAAGAGTGTGGCATGCTGCTTGTTTTGAAGTGAGAGGCGCATGAAGATGATGTGGTCTGAGTGTCCCATTGGCAGGTTTTCAAGTTTGGAGGCAACAGAGTTTCTGACCATAAAACCAACACCAGTAAGGTATCTCTCAGTCTCTGACTTTCCAGACCAGAAGAGGGTGTAGCCTGCACCATGTTCTTGATGGCTGACTTCCTCTGTAAAGCAGACTTCACTGACAGCAGCGATGTCAACATTCAGCCTTGAAAGTTCATGGGCAACTAGAGCAGCACATCATTCTGGGCGACCGCTGTCTGCTGTATCGAGCATGGTTCTGATGTTCCAACATGCGATCTTTAGTCCTAGCACACCTTTTGAGGCAGGTGTGTACCTTTTCTTCTTTGTTGTTTTTCGACCGTGTTTGAAGATGCCTGTTGACCTCGGCTAGCCAACTGGGGAAAATGGAAACAAGCTTTGGTTAGGCCACCTTTTCTAGGCCCCTCTCCTTGTGGAGCAAGCAGTGCTGTCCCTAGAAGGCTGCTTGTTCGTTCAGGGTGCTGCTGAATGATGTCGTTGTCTCCGGGGTCAACATCAGACAACCCTTACACCTGGACCACCTGCACGCAGGATTGGACCTGCGGCTTCCAATGTCATCTTCCACCTGCCATTTTGCCCCTTTCCCATCGCTGTAGGGCTTGATGATGATGTTAGGTTGTGACGTGGGCATGCCCTTCGAGCCTGCGCAGTGGAGTTTTTAGGTGGAGTGCAGTGTGCGCAGTACTGGCCGCACCATTTACACCCGGAGTTGATCTGTCATAGCCTAGCGAGCTGGGACGGTGACAGCGAGGTCCTCGGGTCGTAGGTTTTATATCAGCGTGTCCTACTCCTATATGGATGGCCTGAAAGGGCTAACGAGCATCATCTGCCTGGGTTTGGAGTCAGATTTGTCCTTCTCTTAGGCTGACGAGAAGGTGTTGCTATGGACCCAGTAATGTAGGAGAGGCCATTTGCAGTGACCTCCAGCCTGGCAAGCCAGACAGTGGCCATGCGGTGATTACTACACTGGGAAAGGAGAGGCAACAACGTAATATAATTTAGCAAAAATGTTGTCACAGTTAAACATGTGGTGACACATGAAGTATGAAGTATAAAACTTGTGTTCTGCCTGCAGTTATTAACCAAGCAGTTCAATGAAACTTGAACTGATACTCGGTTGGCGAATGATCTCAGGGATGATCCTAATTCTGTAAATGAGGAAACACCTCAAGTGTGGATTGATTGTTAAGCTAATTCTTTTGCCTTTAGCTCCGTTCTTAATACAATAATTACACCAACATAATGGGTGTTTACCATCAGTTTGCATAAAAGGACACATTAGTAGGATCTTATTTGAGATTACAATCATTGACAGGTACAGTGGAAGAAATAGTTTCCAGTAGAAGTGCCCTGACTTGTTCAGCTGAAAACTTGTTTAATGCACCTTGAGTTTACCTCCACCCTTTGTGTTTTCGATACAGTAGTGCTTAGTGAGCTCAGAGTTAGGCAGGTACACAGGGAAAATAGAGGGATTGGGAGGGGCTGCGCCCCGTCATTATGCATTAATCTATATCGAACACCACTATGGCAACACTATGAATCCTGAGCACTATTGAAGTCTACATAAAACTAATTTTACTTATGTATTCTGGCATATTTTCTAATGATTTTGTTTGTGATTTAATGGCATGCCAGCTTCTATGGCTGTTTTCATGGTGAAAAACAAGTTAAAATACAATAAAAGGTATAGCGATTAAAAACCTACAGTATACAAGGTTTTTAATGTCTATTTTAGCTAAAAACTCTAAAACTGATTCAGGCCTGACTTTATTAAAAATCTTTTCAAAAGAGTCTACTTTCAAATTAAACTGGATGTCAATGAGATAAAAATAAAGGGCAGGACTTGATTTTATCAACTGCGATGAAACGGATAATAAAAAGTGGGCGTTATATGCCATTTTGGAGCCAGGTGTTTGGAGGGGAGGGGTTGAAAAATTAGAGGGATCAATGACATCCGCCAAAATAGGGAGTCATTTCAGAGGTGGAGCAAGTTGTTACATCTTGATAAAGATTATGAAGACTTCCTTTAAGGAAACAGTGGCATAGCTTACCCCACTCTACCATATGTGGTTTATAGCTCTGGCACTAGCCAGGACATCCATTAGTTGACCTGCAAGTGAACCAAATCAAAACAAGTGCATGCTGACAGGTGACTTGAAGTGTTTTATTGTACTACTGTAATCACCTGTATTATGTCTAGGTTTAGATTTCATGTACAAATAGTCTGTATACACACAGCTATATATATATATATATATATATATATATATATACACATATATATATATATTGGTGCATCTCAATAAATTAGAATGTCATGGAAAAGTTCATTTATTTCAGTAATTCAACTCAAATTGTGAAATTCGTGTATTAAATAAATTCAATGCACACAGACTGAAGTAGTTTAAGTCTCTGGTTCTTTTAATTGTGATGATTTTGGCTCACATTTAACAAAAACCCACCAATTCACTATCTCAAAAAATTAGAATACATCATAAGACCAATAAAAAAAACATTTTTAGTGAATTGTTGGCCTTCTGGAAAGTATGTTCATTTACTGTATATGTATTCAATACTTGGTAGGGGCTCCTTTTGCTTTAATTACTGCCTCAATTCGGCGTGGCATGGAGGTGATCAGTTTGTGGCACTGCTGAGGCGGTATGGAAGCCCAGGTTTCTTTGACAGTGGCCTTCAGCTCATCTGCATTTTTTGGTCTCTTTTTTCTCATTTTCCTCTTGACAATACCCCATAGATTCTCTATGGGGTTCAGGTCTGGTGAGTTTGCTGGCCAGTCAAGCACACCAACACCATGGTCATTTAACCAACTTTTGGTGCTTTTGGCAGTGTGGGCAGGTGCCAAATCCTGCTGGAAAATGAAATCAGCATCTTTAAAAAGCTGGTCAGCAGAAGGAAGCATGAAGTGCTCCAAAATTTCTTGGTAAACGGGTGCAGTGACTTTGGTTTTCAAAAAACACAATGGACCAACACCAGCAGATGACATTGCACCCCAAATCATCACAGACTGTGGAAACTTAACACTGGACTTCAAGCAACTTGGGCTATGAGCTTCTCCACCCTTCCTCCAGACTCTAGGACCTTGGTTTCCAAATGAAATACAAAACTTGCTCTCATCTGAAAAGAGGACTTTGGACCACTGGGCAACAGTCCAGTTCTTCTTCTCCTTAGCCCAGGTAAGACGCCTCTGACGTTGTCTGTGGTTCAGGAGTGGCTTAACAAGAGGAATACGACAACTGTAGCCAAATTCCTTGACATGTCTGTGTCTTGATGCCTTGACCCCAGCCTCAGTCCATTCCTTGTGAAGTTCACCCAAATTCTTGAATCGATTTTGCTTGACAATCATAAGGCTGCGGTTCTCTCGGTTGGTTGTGCATCTTTTTCTTCCACACTTTTTCCTTCCACTCAACTTTCTGTTAACATGCTTGGATACAGCACTCTGTGAACAGCCAGCTTCTTTGGCAATGAATGTTTGTGGCTTACCCTCCTTGTGAAGGGTGTCAATGATTGTCTTCTGGACAACTGTCAGATCAGCAGTCTTCCCCATGATTGTGTAGCCTAGTGAACCAAACTGAGAGACCATTTTGAAGGCTCAGGAAACCTTTGCAGGTGTTTTGAGTTGATTAGCTGATTGGCATGTCACCATATTCTAATTTTTTGAGATAGTGAATTGGTGGGTTTTTGTTAAATGTGAGCCAAAATCATCACAATTAAAAGAACCAAAGACTTAAACTACTTCAGTCTGTGTGCATTGAATTTATTTAATACACAAGTTTCACAATTTGAGTTGAATTACTGAAATAAATGAACTTTTCCACAACATTCTAATTAATTGAGATGCACCTGTATATATATATATATATATATATATATATATATACACTATATTGCCAAAAGTATTCGCTCACCCATCCAAATAATTGAATTCAGGTGTTCTAATCACTTCCATGGCCACAGGTGTATAAACTGAAGCACCTAGGCATGCAGACTGCTTCTACAAACATTTGTGAAAGAATGGGCCGCTCTCAGGAGCTCAATGAATTCCAGCATGGTACTGTGATAGGATGCCACCTGTGCAACAAGTCCAGTCGTGAAATTTCCTCGCTACTAAATATTCCACAGTCAACTGTCAGTGGTATTATAACAAAGTGGAAGCAATTGGGAATGACAGCAACTCAGCCACGAAGTGGTAGGCCACGTAAAATGACAGAGCAGGGTCAGCGGATGCTGAGGCGCATAGTGCGCAGAGGTCGCCAACTTTCTGCAGAGTCAATCGCTACAGACCTCCAAAGTTCATGTGGCCTTCAGATTAGCTCAAGAACAGTGCGTAGAGAGCTTCATGGAATGGGTTTCCATGGCCGAGCAGCTGCATCCAAGCCATACATCACCAAGTGCAATGCAAAGCATCGGATGCAGTGGTGTTAAGCATGCCGCCACTGGACTCTAGAGCAGTGGAGACGCGTTCTCTGGAGTGACGAATCACGCTTCTCCATCTGGCAATCTGATGGACGAGTCTGGGTTTGGCGGTTGCCAGGAGAACGGTACTTGTCTGACTGCATTGTGCCAACTGTGAAATTTGGTGGAGGGGGGATTATGGTGTGGGGTTGTTTTTCAGGAGCTGGGCTTGGCCCCTTAGTTCCAGTGAAAGGAACTCTGAATGCTTCAGCATACCAAGAGATTTTGGACAATTCCATGCTCCCAACTTTGTGGGAACAGTTTGGGGATGGCCCCTTCCTGTTCCAACATGACTGCGCACCAGTGCACAAAGCAAGGTCCATAAAGACATGGATGAGCGAGTTTGGTGTGGAAGAACTTGACTGGCCTGCACAGAGTCCTGACCTCAACCTGATAGAGCACCTTTGGGATGAATTAGAGCGAAGACTGCGAGCCAGGCCTTCTCGTCCAACATCAGTGTCTGACCTCACAAATGCGCTTCTGGAAGAATGGTCAAAAATTCCCATAAACACACTCCTAAACCTTGTGGAAAGCCTTCCCAGAAGAGTTGAAGCTGTTATAGCTGCAAAGGGTGGGCCGACGTCATATTAAACCCTATGGATTAAGAATGGGATGTCACTTAAGTTCATATGCATCTAAAGGCAGATGAGCGAATACTTTTGGCAATATAGTGTATATATATATATATATATATATATATATATATATATATATATATATATATATATATATATATATAAAGCATACAGATTAGCACTCTTAATCTAATCTGGTGACATCATACATGAAATATAAAATCTGCCTGGAGAAGCAAAGCCTTCCACCTTTTTCTCAGGCTGAAGTTGTGATTTGTAAGAGCGAGTCAAAATTAGCATGCAGATGTGCCGGAAGTTCATTTTAACTGCACTGTCAGACATCCCATAATATGAATCTCAGGAAGCAGATGGGTTTTCACCCTTTCCTGCACACTGTTTCCCCAAATGTATTGACAAAAGAGAGGAAGAGAAAGAGAGAGGGAGGATCTTTTCAAAGAGATGAGCAGAATTTCCCTTTCAGCAATAAGTCTCTTGCTACAGAACACCTGGCTGTTGTCTTCTCTCTTTCCAAGAAACCTGCATTCAAAGAGGTTATTTAGAAGTAAAACAATAATCAGAGCCATGACCCAGTGGTTAGTAGTCTTACAAATTAGGTTGGTAGTAGACAAGTAGTCTTGCAAAGCCAGACTTTCAGACCATGTGCATAGAATCTGGCCCACTGTGCAGCTTATTCTGGCCAAGAACAGCCCAAAGCATTCAAATAATGGCACAGTAGTCTTTGCCAATGACTCTCGGAAGTTGTGTAGGAGATCGGAACTGGCAATTTCAGTTAGCTCTATTCATTGATCTGTACAGTGAACATACTGTGGGCGGTCCGTGGGTGTTCCATCTAACATAGTCTCATGACAACTCATTATAATACATACAAGATGGCGAAATCGTAAAATATTGTATGACTTAGGTACAACTTTTATTCCCACAGAGATCAACTAATCAACAAATAGAATTTCAAACTGAGACAAACCAGGCATAAATTTTAGCTAGTCTTTTATTCAACTTTATTTTAAAAACAAATTTGGTTACTCGTTACTTGTTTGTTTATGCAATAAAAATGACTGATGTATGTCAATAACCTGTAAAACACTTCCCTCTTCTCGTTCCAAACCCTGAAGTTTTCTTTCTTTCATGGTACACAAAAGTAATTTCCTGCAAAATCATGGTAAGGTTTAAGGTTTGGGTAAGGGGTTAGACTTTATGGTTACGTTTAGGTTAGAGACTAAATTTAGGGAAAATTGTAATAACATAATTTGATGGTTCATTTATTGTTCTTTATGGACATAAATGTTGTATATTTTTGTAGGAGCTAAGTCATACGACTTCATCTCGTACTATTATTACGACTTGCCTTAAGACCTGGTTGGTTCTATCTATCTTAGGCTGAGACTAACACACTTGCTTTGTAGTGTTGAGTCGCAGTGCTCATGTAGGTGCCACAATTTCGAGTCTTGTCCCTTTTTTACCTGTCATTTCTCTCTCCATCAAAAAAAATAAAAAAATATCTCTATTGCATTGTTGATCTTTATGATATGTGTACTGTCTTTTCAGAGTTACAGGCGAAGTGTGTCATTTTATACACCACTAGTGGAACAGAACAGAATTGCAATTTCAAAGACTTCATACAGGATTCCCAGAACACTACCCCCATCTTCCATTGGTCAAACAAACAGATAGTCTCAACCCAAACTTTTGGTTTAGCCAATGTTGCTGTGTCAGGCTGGTCAGGATGCTCAAACAAACAGCAAATTTCTTTGCACCACAAGCCAAAACCATCACAGAGCCACACTTTTCAAATGGCTTATAGTTGACTTATAGTCTCTGCATATTTAGCTGAGATAGGAGACATAATTTAGATATTAATTAAATTACACTTTATTAACAAATGAAAATATCTGAATCAATAGAAGCAGTAGATGTTAAGACTCACTTAAACACTTTTAGTGCAATAATGTTGACAAATTTCGTCAGAGGGGCAGAAGCTTGCGAGAAAGGAAGCGGTCAATAATTAAGCCCCCTTAACCTTTAAACACGACTCAGGCAGATGTTAACATGTTTCTAAATTGTGCTATCAGACCTCACATCTAAAAACAGCAGGGAGAGACAAATTACATCCTGAATGTAGACCAAAGCACAGTCCTTGGCAAAGATAACCCTTCAGGGCAGATCTGTGACCAGCTTTCATGTATCCAAGCCCTGACCTGAACAGCTCCATTAGCTTCATGAAAACTGACCTCAGACCTATATACTAAAAGTGTCTATAAACATATTGCATTGCGTGTTGGACTGAAGGTAAAGGCTGAAAATAGGCTGAAAATATGCATTCCACTTCCATTCGGCCTCCAAGCAAAACATTGACAAAAAGTGAAATGATCTAGAAACCTCAGGCATTGCTGAGAATCTGGATCACATTGGAATGGGGGTGTGAGATATATGTGTAAATGTTTTACTCTTGTAGTAGCTTTAATTTTCAATTTGACTAAAGAAAACTAGGTGACTGCAACTTGCAACACTAGTGTTAACATGCACTAGTCTCAGCCTCAGACAGACCAACCTACAGTCCGTTCACTAACCGTCTGATGCAAACTTCTCACAAAACTGGAAAGCACTTTCTTGATCTGGCAAGCTCTAATCTGATTGGCTGATTTAACACAACTTCCAGGATAAAGGGCAAATATCATCTTGTATCAGTCCAGGTGGATAAATCAAGCACTTTCAAAGTCTGCCAGACTAGTGCAGAATTTTATATTCCACTATTGTAGAATTGTGTCTGAATCCTTATGTAGCTGCCTTGTTGCCTCACTGGCCTGTCAGTCAATGTCTTAACAGCAGGGTTGGGAGGGTTACTTTTGAAATGTATTCCACTACAGATTACAGAATACATGCTGTAAAATGTAATTTGTAACATATTCCGTTAGATTACTCAAGGTCAGTAACGTATTCTAAATACTTTGGATTACTTCTTCAGCACTGGTAGATTTTTTTCACTTGTTTTGACTATAAAAACTCTGCCAGTACAGTAAGACAAAATACACATGTTAAAAACCTAAATATCTTATGCGGAGTTGTTTCTAAAACAAGATCAATCAAATTGATCTTGTTTTAAGGATTTTTAGATATTTTTACAGGAAAACAATAAAAAAATGATCAAGAATAAAATTTTTGCCCTAATATCAAAGGTCTTACTAGAAGAAAAAAAAAATGATGATCCAACGTGAATTTTGTTGATAAAAAAATATGATCGTGCCTGGTAACGTGCATGTAAAATGGCTAGAAATAGCATTTTATCTTAGCGTAAAGCTGACAATTTACACAAGGTTTATTTCTATTTCTTCTGCTCCAAACTTACTTCAAACTTACTTCTCTGTCTGCTCGTATGAATGCAACACATCATAAGAAAGTGTTTCACCGCCGTTCAAATGCACTTTGGATCGCATCATTTATATGTATAAATGTTTTCCATCTGAAAGGACTAAATATTAAATGAAACAAATGACAATAAAATGCAAAGTAATCTCTTCAGTAATCAAAATACTTTTTGAATGTAACTGTATTCTAAATACCAATGATTTAAATTATAACTGTAGTGGAATACAGTTACTAATATTTTGTATTTTAAATACGCATTTCCGTTACTTGTATTTCGTTACTCCCCAACCCTGCTTAACAGACAGCATTTGCATACTAGGTACCTCTGGAAACTAGTTTTGAATAGTTGCTAGGATACCAGCATTCATTCAGTCCAACTGAACCACAACGGACTATTAATCTAGAACAAAATCAAGATTGTTTTGGCGATAACGAAGCACATATTTAATAACTACAATAATACTTTCTCGCTAGAAATGGAATCAAAAGTTGGGAAAAATGGACAAAAACAAACATTTATACACAAACTGGCTATAAACTGCCTCTTTTGACACCATTTTCTTTTTTTAGTTCAACCGGTGTGGATCCACATACACAGGATTGTGGAATTACATAGGCAGCGAAGGATACATCTATGCTGTCTTCAAAAATCGATCAGATGAAGGTATCTCAATACACAGGATGTGACGTGAACATTGGATTCGGATGTTCCTTCATCCCTTCCTACCTCCATATACAGCCTCCAAAGGCAGCATTTTCCTGGTTTTGGACGCAGCCTTTATTGCACTTTATTTTCTGTGGATTTAGTCTATATTTAATACTTTTGGAAATGCAGAAATTTACAGTCTGTACACGTTTCGCTAATTTCCCAGTGCTCTCTGTACAACTGTTCATAGCGACACCCGCATTATTTAATTTTAATTAAATTTTTAACACAACTATATTATTGTGGTGCAATCAATTTCAGATAAACCCACCACTAAATGACACGTAAAAAAACAAACAATGGTTGGTTGTTTTAAATGTCGTTCAGACTCTCTCTTACTGTCTAGTAGTGGGCGGTTCTTGGCCAGAATAAGCTGCGGACCAGACCTTGTGATGTTTAGCCAGACTTTAAAAGTTCTGGCTACGCAAGACATACTTTTCACAAGTAGGCATATGCAAATGCGAGCGCTTAGCTAAAGCATTGCCAACGCACGGTCTGGTTAAACATGCTTTATGTATGTTCATGTGTTACTGTGGCGGTAACAAGCCTCACTACTCAAGGGGGCGATAGAGTTATCTTCAAAAGTCTGTGCCATTAAACTGGACGTGTTATTATTCAGGTAAGTTGCTATAAATAAATTGACTAACTTATTGCCACGCATTATTTTCTTTAAGCTGTTGCTCCGCCATGACAGTAATTTGCTTTAAAGTAGTCTCGAGTAGCCAGACCTATGACTGCGGCATAAGGTCTGGTGTCTATAGCCGCTTCAAATGGCCAAGAACCATCATCTAACTGACATGTAAAGCTACCAATCACAGTCGGTTTTGTCATTACGGGTGTTTAGGGGCGGGGTTATCGGAGATGTACCATACCATAATAAAGGTCCGACAAGGAGGAGTGCAAGTCTCTGCGAGCGATTGCACAGAAAACACATAGGAGAAAAGCAGTACAGAGTCAAAGTACAGCACTGAAAACCTCTTATAAAGAATTTCACAGACATAACTAAGTAAACAAAGTAGAAAATGCAGCTCTGCTTGTGGATATCTGCTTTACTTTCTGCTACGTACCTCAAATGGAACTCTGAATATCTTTAAGAGATATGATGTCACTAATCTGGCAAAATTTGGCAAATTCTGTAATTATTTCGTCCTCAGAAGCGCTCATTATATCAACACAGATCCTTGTGAACAACTCGGCTTTCAGGCGGACTGATAAAATCTGTGCTTCTACTCACAGAAGTTCCTTCGAACAAGCTAATCAGATTTGCGCTGACTTGATCGAGAGAGTGTTTTCCAGTTTTGTGTGCTATAAGCATCAGAAGGTGGGCAGTCCGTGGGCATGCTGTTTGAGGCTGAGACTAGCTTGAAAGAGAAAACTATAGAAGGAGACGGTTCACGCAAATGTCCGCTATACCACCCCTTTCAGCAGCGTTGAGAATGAAACTCAAACTTGTGTTATTAATTGTGGCCTGACACATTTCTGAACACAACATTTTAAATTGTGCTTGAGTAGCTAGAAGCGCCTGCGTTCACATATATTTCGGCTTTAACATGCACAGACCCTCACTGAAAACAAGCCATCTTCGAGGGAGCGATGGATTGGATTTTTCTCCACGCTTTGTCGTCACAAACAATATCTTTAATGTGGCTCTTGTGATGAAATATAAATGGTGCGTCACATTAACAAGCACATTATGGAGAGAAGGAAGTTCAAACAGACAAGAGACGTTTTTCAAATACAAACAAAGCTGACCTCTGTGTGCAAGCCTGCCCCGGGTTTGAAGGGGCATTCCTTCCGGCTTTGATCCTGAACTAGTGGCTCTGAGCCATTACAAGGTCATGGAGGTTCACTCAAAGCATTCCTTGACTTAACAGGTCACTACACTAATAGATTATGTGGAGATGGGGGGGGGGGGGGGTTGTTTAGACACAGGTATGCAGTATCTCAGAGCAGTTGTGACAAAGTACAGGAAGCAATAGGCCTCTAACATTTGAAAGTCTCTGTAGGAGAGTTTCTTACATTCTACATTTATTTAAAAAACTTAGGTGTCTCACAATACAACAAAGCATCAGTATTATTATTGCTTATACTTGGGGTTATGGATTTGTTTCTTTCATATTTCTTCAAAAGACTTGGAATATGACGGACATGCCGCATGGACTACTTTTATGATACTTTTGGTCTCCTGCTTAGTGTTTTTAGTTACATAGTTTTCAACTGGTAGTAACTTAGTACACATTGTAGTAAAGTTTAACATTAGAAAAGCATTATAAAAAACATTCCTTTGTAGTATTTTTTGGCATGCTTTATATTCACTTTGACCCATTGAGGATACTTTACCATCAGTTCTGGAGATGTAGACAAACGTAAACTCCAACCCTCCAACTAAAGAATTTAAAATAGCTAAAGTCAACCAGTGAAACAGTGCTGTGTCTGTCGGAATAAACCTTACAAGACTTATAAGACAATCAGCTTAAGATAATCAGCCTTTTTCACAAGACCAGTGTGTGAATGGGGCCCCTCCTAGGTTGTTTTTCATATTGACATATCAGGAAGAACAGCAACAAGAAGGTGAGCAAATGAGAAATTTAAGTTTGGTGGGAATTATCCCTTTAAAACAGACCAACCCATCGAGGGGTATAAAGAAGAAACAAGTATAGAGATGAGAAGATAAAAAAATAAAAAAATTCAGAGGAAAAATAGAAACCAGCTCCTCCACATGTGACATCAGTGTTAGGTTTGCTCGCGTGTGGTGCTGCTTGTCTGAAACCTACACCTCAGATAATTATAGGGCCGTGACGCTCAGACACTTTATGACACACCCTCACAAACACATATGCTCTATCTCTTAAAAAAAAAAAACAGTACTTGTCAGTGTTTTTATGTGTCATCACTGTACTCCTACTATCAACCTCTTATCAGGGAAGGTCGTGGGACCACAGCAGTGAAGCCTGTGAGACACAATAGATCCCACACAGTTAGTGTCTAACAAGGTCAGATTTTGTGTTTTATGGAGGTTTTATTGAATGAAACTATCAGAATACTGTTTTATAATATTAAAACAGCTTGTTCTGATTATGGAACACTATCTCTATATTTTACCAGATATTTTATGTAACGAAAACAAACTTGATTCCAGTTGGAATGCTTAACTTTTACACAACTTTTTTCAAAATCCTAAAATGATTAAAACACTCTTCAGATTTTAAATGGGGTCTTAAAGTTTTGAATCCCTTATTCATGAATAAAGACAAGAGGCTTTAAAGTGTCTTTTTAATCCTTTATTTTCTCAATTGAATATAAATGCTACATTAAAACATGGACATCCCCACAATTATTGAAGAGCCATAAAACTACAAATAGGACATTCATTGATTTAGACATTCAGTCGGTAGTGCATATAACCAAAATGCAGTCAGTATGTTACGGTCAAGAATGCTGTTAAGCTAGTAGTAAACAATGACATTAAGGCATGAGCCAGGTAGGGTTTTGAGGTCAGCATTTTATGTTCCATGATGAATCTTGTAGTTGACTCAGATTAGCTGTGATTCCTGCACTTGATTTGCTGTCATTGGGCACGTGATGTAGTTTCTCTCAGTCAGAGGTGGACACCGGGTAGAAACATTCCTGTGTTTACAAACAGAGAAAGGTAGGTAGTCAGGGTGTTGGTTCAAATGACTTTAAGTGCAATAATTACAGGGACAGTCCCTTGATCACAATAGTGCAACCACTGTGCTACCACCTCAAACTAAGCTATTATGCCACCACAACCCCTTTTAGTTTTAGATTGTTTTTACACTTGGTTGGATTGCATGGTTCAAATTGATTCCACCCCCTTTCATGTCTCTTTTTATTGTATTATTAGTCTATGAACTGCAGTTTGCATTATTGATGAGAGAACCACCCTGAACACTGTGACAGCTGTTTATCACTGTAACTAGGTGACGACTCCAGGAAAAGATGCCAAAAATGGAAAGTCTTGTACTAAAACTTAATATGCAATGAATGGCAATTGCGCTTGTCTGCCAAAAGATGCATTGCAAGCCATGCAAGGAATGCAAGTTGCTCACCAAAGTAAATTTCTGCAGCAATGAGAAATGCATTTGCCGCTTTGCATGCAGTCCTGTTTGTCGTCATTAATTCGTCATCAACTGTGATTCACTTTCAAAAATCAGGTTTGATATATTCATACCAATTGTGAACCGAACTTGAACAGTACTCCAGACCCCCATTTTCATGTGGACTCGGTAAAAAAAAAGCATTTATTGAAACAAAGCTGCAAAAACGCCTCGTTCTCTACTTCCGCAACTACACTACTGGGGGCCCATTAATTCATGACCACCTCTACAGCGAAAAAACATCAACGCCTACTTCACATAATTGCACCCTTGGCCCAGCCCACTGGTGCTTGAGTTCGTAAACAGAGAGAAAGCAGGACAGACAGGCCTAGTGTGGCCTCACTATTACTGAACACCAAAGGGGACCCACTGGACTGTTTTTTATTATTTTTTGAATATAAACATGCACTAGACAGACGTCTTTGACCATTGTCATGTATCTCAAACCACTTTTTAAAGACACAGTGTCAGGTTACAACTCTGAAAAGGAGAAGTCATTCGGTTTCTTTCAGCTGCTCTGACTCTTGTTGTTTTGAGCACAAATATGTCATGGACGCATTCTCGCGCCCATCTGCATTATTTTTAATTGTTGGTGTACGTAAACATGCACTAGATGGACATCTTTGACCGTTTTTTATTTTGATCCCCTTTTCTCCCAATTCCCACTACTTAGCAGGTTCTCATGGCGGCGCAGTTACTCACCTCAATCCGGGTGGCGGAGGACAAGCATCAGTACTCGCTGAGCTACCCAGGCCCCCATGTCTTTGACCGTTTTGATGCATTTCTGGTGATGTGCATTTCAATGCAAATGATACTGGAAACTGGATGTGTGTGTTTCTAGTTCACACCGTGTTCTGGACGTTTATTTGACTTGCAGCGCAAAATGGAATGGGACATCAGTTTACTGTCAGTGCTGCCCAACCCAACGTACGCTTCCAGTGTAGACAGCTTCATTGATTATAATGGGATCTATTTGCTTTGAAACAAATGGTCTTTGCATGTCATACATGATTGTGTTAGTTATTTCTTTATGCCTTTTTGTTTTCTTTTTTTTTTAGACTTCCCAATTTCTGTTCTGTTCTCTCACTCACCTTTTTTGCGGACTGCATTCTGATTAGTGAGATCTAGTCTGTGCGTAAAAGATGTGCACCAATCAGAATGGAGAATTAAACAAAGAATTCTGAGTAAAAAAAAAATTGCAGCTTGCTGCATTTTTGAAATCGCATTTGCTCATGTCGCAATTTTATTGCTATTGCAATTAATTGTGCAGCCCTAATATACTGTAGATTCAACAAACCAAAACATGCAAATCTCTTCTCAAACAAGGGAAATAACAATGCACATCTCATGTACATAGCCTTATGCTACTTCCTATCTTTAAAAGGTAGTTATAATAGCAACACCCTGTACAAAAACTATACAAAACTGAGCACTACAAGCATGAGGTTTTCATGGCTCCGGTCACCTCAGGCAACAAGAGCACTTTCGTGCTTTATTTTCTCTCTCGTGTCTCTCAGGAGCACTCAAAATGTCACTTTGCCCTGCTATGGGATTCAGTGTGTACTTGCTGAACATCAGATTGAACTCAAATAAACTCTTTCAAACTAATGCAAATGTAAAAATGTGCTACAATTATACTACATAAATACACTGTAATAATACAAATGATTTGTTATTGTCTTTCTCAGAAATTTGTTTTTTTGCCAGTGTATTATTATTTGGACACACAAACAACACATCCATACGTGCTTGTTATGGGCATATAGTTTCAAAACCACTGACACTAAGCGAGTTCGTCCCCCTAACAGCTTCCACCCTTCTGGGAAGTCTTTCACTAGATGTTGGAACATGACTGTGGGGATTTGCTCACATTCAGAAACAAGAGCATCAGTGAGGTCAGGAAGGGTGATGGGGTCTGGGTCACAGTTGGCATTCCAATTCATCCCAAAGGTGTTCAATGGGGTTTTCTGCAGGACAGTCGCATTCTTTCTCATCAGACTCAGTAAATCATTTGTACTTTGTGCACAGGGAAACTGTCATGCTGGAACAGAAAATGGTCCTCCCCAGACTGTTACCATACATTTGGAAGCACACAATTCTCTAGGATGTCAATGTTTTGGCCATGTAGTATACATTACAAAAACACTTTACTAACATAAAGATTACAAACTACTGTTTCTGTACATAAGCACAACAAGTTTTTAAAGTGTTCTTCTATCCAAAGAGAATCACAATCCAACAGCTGGCGCTATGAATAGGGCCGATCTGCTTCCACACCACTGCGCCCATGCAGACAACACAAGCTCAGTGGTGGCTAAACAGTGCAGCCTGCTTTCAGATTAAAAACAGTTCATCACAATGCAGCGTTTCCCCTAGGATTTTTTTCAGCAGTAGTGCTGTTGTGCGCGTCCACAAGCTTGCAACTCCAGACCCCTATTAACGCATGTTGGTCAAAGAACAGAATAAAACAGGGGTGTCAAACTCAATATCAGCCTGGGCCACATCAGGGTTTATTTGTGCCCTCAAAAGGTCCTTTGAAAATGTGGCACCAGAATCTGCTTTGGTAGCATCCATACAAATAATATTACATTATGTGCATTGAAATGCACATTTGGTAGTACAGCATTGATTTTGAGGTTGGGATGCAGATGAAAATTATGATATTAACAACAGTAACATCTGTGCAAAAAATGAGCACCTAATTTTTATATGGCTAAATTGACATATTCTGACAGTGTGAATAAGTTGGGTCTTCTTTACAGATTCCTTTCATCAGGGTCCTACTAATTAAACTACAGTCATGTCTTGGAATTTCTGAAGGCAAACAAAACAACTAACATTTTCCTACAATCAGAGAGCATTATAAGAGTACAGATTTTATACAGATGGAAAACTGATAGCTTGGTCCATAATTATGAAGATTCACCATAGATCTTCCATAGCATCCATAGTTTTAGCAATGACATTTGTAATAGTTTATGGTAACTATAGGTAAAACCATGCATGGTTCCGCACTACCATGGTTAGTAACTATGGTTTCTATATCAGAGGTGAGTAGTAATGTGCTACATTTACTCCGTTACGAGTAACTTTTTGGGAAAAAAAGTTACTTTTAGAGTAGGTTTAAAAGTGGGTACATATTACTCTCACTCAAAGTAAATATCTAATGAAAAAATTACTTTTACTTCTTTACAATGGACAGCATTCCTGTCATTACATTCCTGGGTTTAATTTTAGTGTACATTTTTAAATCAATGCAGCAATATATCAGTGCGCTTTGTCCCACATGTCATTAGTAGTATTTATGCATTTACCCCGTGTCCTCGCGGGGATACTGGAAACTATCTCGGCTACTTCGGGCTGATTAACTGTATAAATCCATGTAAACATCCAAGTTAAGTGTAAATAAATGCCTTTTGCTCTGCCGATCGCTTGATTGACAACTGGAGCGCGAATAGACAGCATTTCTGCACGTGCAAAGCGAGGGGCACGAGGCACACTTGTGCAGGCGTGAGGCAATCGTATGGCGAACAGAGTGGCTGTGTCCAAAATCGTTCACTCATTCACTATTTTCTATATAGTGAATGGCAGTGAGTGCACTATATCTCAGCATTGAGTGAACAAAATGAGTGAGTGAATTCAGACGCTGACGTATACACCGAGCATCAGAGCTCTGGGGCTGTCACAGAAACAACGTCACATATTAACTTATAAAATACTTGAGCCTTACTTGTTATTATTATTAAATAATATATTAATACAATAAATCTTCATTCTGTTTGTCATTTTTAATATATATGTTAATATAAAGAGTAAGCACATTTGATCAAATGTACATTATTGTATTTATTTGTTATACTTTAGTATCTTTAAACTCCAATACAAGCTGGGTAGCGTTTCTGGGCCATTTCCACTGTGTGGAATCTCCTGAGCTAAAATAATATCACCTCAGTTAATTATTTAGTAAATAAAGAATTCTTCATTTTAATGGCAAAATCCTGTATAAATATAAGAGTACATTTTAAAATGTATTCGTATGTTTTGCCTCTGTTATTATTTTAATCAAGTAGTGATTTATCAAAAAGTAATTTAATACATTAAGCATGAAATAAAACATTGCAGGAGTGAAGAAAGCAGTGAACTCTCAGCTCATACGTCTTCCCCACGGTGGATTATGGGCAAATAACCATCGTCGAGTGTACATCAAATGTACACTCGAAATAAAGAGTGCACTGTGGGTAAGAATGAGTGAACAGAAGTAGGGAACGAGTGACTCACACCTACAAAATGGTGGACACCCGAAATAGTGCACTACATAGTGGTTGGGGCAGTTTCAGACACAGCAAGTGTTCCGCGACTGGGGTCGGTGCCCTACCCAGGCTGCATACTCTGTGTTTAGAGAATGGCAGTACTGCTGTACAGAACTAATGATCTAAATTCTTCTGACACTGAAAACTGTAACTACATTGAAATAAGAATCCACACAGGACTTTAAAAGCTATCAAATAGCGAAAGTAGGCATTAATAAATCATGATCTTGCTTTGGTTAATATTTCAGCATTATATATAATGTCCCTGTGGGATATTTTCATGGTTTCACCATAATAATTACTAGAAAGGTTTCAAAACCTCTCTTCTTACTGACAAATTCATCCAGATCTGACAAGAGCCCTTTAAGGGATCGTTCACCCAAAAATGAAAATTTTCTCATCATCATCTACTCCCCCTCATGCCATCACAGATGTGTATGACTTTCTTTCGTCTGCTGAACATAAATGAATATTTTTAGAAGAATTGCTCAGCTCTTTTGGTCCATAAAATGCAAGTAAATGGGTGCCAACATTTTAAAGCTAAAAATAAAAATCAAATAAGTAATCATAAAAGTAATCCAAAAGACTACAGTGGTTAAATCAATATCTTCAGAAGTGATGTGATATGAGAATCTGTGGATGAGAAACAGATCACTTTCACATTCTTCTTCTTGTGTTTTTGGTGATTCACATTTTTCTCTGCATATCACCCCCTGCTGGGCAGGGAGAAGAATATCTAGCAAAAAATGACAAATACTGATCTGTTTCTCACCCACACATATCACAACACTTCTGAAGATATGGATTTAACTACTGGAGTTTTATGGATTACGTTTATGCTGCCTTTGTGCTTTTTGGAGCATCAAAATTTTGGCACCCATTCACTTGCATTGTACTGACCTACAGAGCTGAAATATTCTTCCAAAAAATCATAATTTGTGTTCTGCAGAAGAAAGGAAGTCATACATATCTGGGATGGCATAAGGGTGAGTAAATTATTAGAGAATTTTCATTTTTGGTTGAACTATCCCTTTAAAGTGATAGCTCAGCCATCATTTAATATTCTGTCATCATTTCCCTACCCTCATGTTGTTCCAAACCCATGTGACCTTCTGTATTCTGTTGAACACA
This sequence comes from Myxocyprinus asiaticus, assembly GCF_019703515.2. Taxonomy (NCBI): domain Eukaryota; kingdom Metazoa; phylum Chordata; class Actinopteri; order Cypriniformes; family Catostomidae; genus Myxocyprinus; species Myxocyprinus asiaticus. Next base: position 12,941,719 of record NC_059389.1, read on the forward strand.
AAATATGTTAGACAGAATGTGGAGGAAAAAAACACATTCACTGAAAGTAAATGGTGACTCAGGCAAACATTCTGTCTAATATCTCATTGTGTTGCATGGAAGAAATTCATATGGGTTTGGAACAACATGATGGTGAATAATGACAGAATTTACATTAATAATAATAATAATTCTGTAATACATGTTAAATGTGTATTATGTAATGGAATATAGGGGAGTTAACGTCTATTATGACATTTGTAAAAGTAATGAGTTACTACTTGAGTACTCATTTAATTGGATACTTTCTTACACTTACTCAAGTAATTGTACTTTTACTTAAGTACAGTTTTTGGCTACTCCACCCACCTCTGTTCTATATAAAGAACTATGAAATTTTTGTAATGAAAAAAAAAAAAACAGCAGTCTAAATAAATTTAGAAAGTTTTTTCTGCCACAACTACCATAGGTAATAAAGTACAGTTAGTGTTACTGCAGTAAATCCATGGTAAATGTTTGTAAGTGTTGTGATTTCAGAATTAAAAAGCCTTCTAATTTGTTTTCTTTGTCAGTACTGTTTATAATGTGGGGGATGTTTGTTTTAAAAATTTTTTGTGACAGTTTTGTAACAGACAACTCTGTACCTTATTAAAACGGGTTTTGCGATCCCCTCTGCGAATCTCACTGGTTCACAGGCACATTGAAAATAGTCTGTGCGGTTGAGACCAGTCCGTGAATTACCGCACCTGCTCTGCTCTCGTGCTGCTATGATTAAGAAGTGTAGATAATTGACCCATGTAGCGCTGTTTCGTTTTTGAAGTGAGCAAAATGCGCTCCAAAACATATAGATGAGAGAGGAAGGGTCATTAATATTCACAAGGAAAGTGATAACTGATTGTTCAGTGAAACGTTTCAGAAATGAGTTCACGGGCCACTTGAAATTAAGCGAGTTTGACACGTTATGCGGTGACTTCACTGAGTAAGTGCGTGTATTTTTGTGTGTGGTGGGGTCCCTTTCGCAGTGTAGAAAGCACACAGCTGACTGGGGGTGGCAAGCTTTATGTTGCGTCAAGAATATTAAATTAACCATGTGAAATCCCAACAGCGGCACGCATAATTCATCAGTGGCACAACGCCGCTGCAAAATGCATATAGGGGAAACACTGCAATGTGTCTCTTTCAAGCTCCACAGCTCGACTCTACAGCTTTTTCTGCCTATACACACTGTACTAATCTGACAGTGTTTTCTGCTGCACTATTCAACAGCAGAGGCACAAACTGTATTAAAAAAAAAAAATCGTCACATTAGCAAAGAACAACAAAAGCACAAATCTCATGAACAAAAGCACAAATAGTGTAAATATACATGTAGGTGCACACACATGGATGGCTTTTACTAATTTAGTATTTTGGTTTAAATTACCATGCATTGACTTTACTTCATTTAGAATTCATGTGGTCACAATAGGAGTGAACTGGAATTGTGTCTTTGATGGACCTTGTACATCGGAGAAGCCATTAATTACATAAGACTAAGCCACCAACTGTTGCACCTGTGGTCAGGTAGACATATACATAATTCATAATCTGTAATTTCACTAAAAACTATACTAGAGAAGAAAATAATAAATTAAATAAGAAAAATGGTTTTATGAATGTTTCACAAATGAGGCTCGTTAAACAAAAAAGTACTGGGCAAAAAGGTAGTACAAGATGCACTATTCAAAGATGAAAAGAGTTCCTTGTGTAAACTTTGAACTATACTTCAAAACTTACTTGAAAAAGAGAAGAACCATAGGCTCTTGGTTAAGTGTTTTTCCTCTTTGAAAAACTTGGGGTGGAGCAACAACTTTACACTTCTTCAAAGTAATACATTTCAGTACACTGATTGTGTGCAGGACAAACAGATGTGTGTGTGATGCAGATCATTCCCCTCGGTTGGGAAATATTTGTTAAGTGCAAAGAGTTAAAGAGTATCAAAAACTGGCCAAAGTCCAAAGACCCTCACTCTTTATTTAAAATAATAGCCTAAACCTCAAAAGGACCTAACTTTCAGATTTCATTCAATAACATTTTTATTTTGACTCAAGTTTAGAAATAAGCATATAAACACAAGTGGCAGGTGTTGGACTTCTGAAAGTCCCCTCTATTTGTTTCTTTAAAAAAATAATAATAATAATAATTCAGTCCACTGTAAAATTGATTCAGATCAGATTGATGTTTATTTTTTGAGAGAAACGTTGACTGTAAATTCTTATATTTCATTAAATACTAAGTATCGATAAAAAGTTCTAATTAAAAATGACTTTACCAAATAATTATGTAGCTATGTATTTTTGTGCTTATTAAAAACTATTTTACCCAATATCTGTATGTGCTATGAATTTTTATGCTTATTAAAAACTTTTACCCAACATTTGGGTGTGCTATGTATTTAAGCTTATTAAAAACTATTTAACCCAATATTTGTGTGTGCTATATATTTGTATGCTAATTAAAACTAGCAGCAGAACCCTAGATACTTTATTTCTGCATGATTTTGTGATAAATGGACACTTCACACTGGTTAGCTAAAATGAAGACTGCTCTTACTTTATAATAAAAGATGATTTAGTGTATGGGATCCCCCTTAAGGCATTCAATGGTTTCCCCAAAATGCGCTTCCCATTTGTACAGCACGGCGAGACTTGTGCGCTTTCTCTCTCTGGATGCGTCTTAAAAAAAAAACTTGACTGGGTCGCGCAGAGCTCTAAAACAGCGCAGCGCAGACCACATAACCTGAACTAGACTGTGAATTTTCAACTTTTAAGCACTATGGAGAATGTCAAACATCTCATTAGGCCAGACAGTCCTGACATTTTAAACAACGTTGACGAGGAAAAGACGGGAAAACGTAATATGCCATTACTGTAGCAACACCAACTGTAGTAGCTGATACGATTTGACAGAAATGTTAGAGATTCTTTAAAACTATAAAAAGGGGAAGAAGTCTACGCCATTTTTACTATAACAAAGGCAGTTTAATTATAGATTCTATGTGTTTAGGCTACCACTTTTTCCATAACAAAATTAAAAAAAAACAAAAAAAATTTTTGTTATGGAAAACATAGTTACATTGATCTACTCAATGACAAGCCATCCATGGTCAAACCTGTGGTAATTATTTAAAATTGAAAACAAGTAAAATTGAGGGCTTTAATTCTGGGGCCTCTTGGAATTAATACAGTTTTTCAACTGTATAAAATCTGTTCTATTCTAATGGTCTTGTAGTGGGAAACATCTGGTTTTGTCTGCCTTCAGATATTTCAAGAGATTAATCAACATTTAAAACAAACTCCTAAAGTCGTCCTTGTTTGTGTGGCATGCAGAGTTGCTGCCTATGTAAAGTGCATCAAATCAGTCAGTTGAGAGGTTCAAATTCAGTTAAGATGCTGTCTTAGAAGGCAGCTGCCAATATAGCAAGGCAGCTCACCATGTTTCAGAACTCTCTAGTTTCCATCTACAACCACTGAGTGACCGTGCATTCTAAAAACTTCACACGGAATTGGGTTTCTTAGAAGGTGGAAAAACTTCCCTAATGACCTGCTCCACTGGGATAGCCACTGCCTTCTAAACAGCAGGGTGATGCTGGGAAATCAGGAGCTAAACCATGAATTAGTAAAAGCCACTCCAGCTCTGTTGTTAATCATGTTTATACTACCAGTATTTCCCTTTGGGATTTAATCCCTCAGTTTATGTTCAACTGACTCTGGCACAGTACTGTAAGAGTGAGAATCATCAGGGACCAGGCAATACAATATTATATTGTAATTTAGGTCACGAAACAATAATCTTGCAATCCTTTGTTTACTGTACTGCGATTCAAAACTCGCATTTGCTTTTCTTATTTGTCTTAAATGGACTTTGTGCTTTGCACAAGTGCTGATCTTACTGCTTTACTTCATCATAGAGCCAAAGAAGTAGCGTAAAACACTGGCATCAGTGACAATTAAAAAAGACATGAGGAAATAGCATACCTTGGTTCCAGTGTGTTTATCATAAAAAAATAAAAAATAAAATGTTACAACTGCACAGAGGATCTGTAAAGGCATCTTAAAAAAATATAACCACAATGCAAACTTTTAGTACATTTTAGATGCATAGATGCTTAGCCTCAAAGCTGCTTGTGTACTGTATTTCAACCCATGTATCCTATCAATACATTCTCAGGGTTGCCAGATATTCTGTAATCATTTCCCTCAGAGAGGCCCTGGAAACCAGATACAGAGAGGCAGATCAAACACTGGGCATGGGATCACATGTCTCTCTGCTACTCTGTACGGAGCATAACGCACACATGGCATACAGTGACAGGTTTTTCCCAAACCTCTCCCTCACTCAGGCTCCTTTCTCCTGTGGGATTTCTGGAAATCACATGATTAGACGAGAACCACACCACAGACACAGTCAGGTTTGTTAAGATACTGAGAAGTGACAGAAAAAAAAACAGTTCCACTAGAAGCATTAACTTCAAAGTAGGAAAAAAGTTCATAGTCGCACTTCAAAGTAGTAGTACTCTTCTGATGAACTGCAAGAAGCTATTACTCTTTTGAAAGTGAAAGTATATTTGTTAAATTTCTGTTGCTCAATGTGGGTTTTATCATAATCATGTTCATTGCTGAAATCTAGTACAAATTGTGAAATACTGTAGCTTCCAGAGTTGTGTCGATACATAAAACTACATAAGCGTGTTTATAGAAATTATGTTTTAGGAACTTAAGATATCAAACAAAGTGTCAGTTTATTTTTATTTTTTATACATTGCAGAAGTGCAGTAAAAAGTTGAATAGTTATTTTATAAACTTTAATAAAATAAAAGAATAACTAGCATTAACTAGATTTTATGCTGTCATTTAAAAATTAAGGAAGCTTATGCTGAATTGGTTTACTCATAATATTATATATATATATATATATATATATATATATATATATATATATATATATATATATATATATATATACACACACACATACACACACTGTATATGCTACTCTGAAACCTCTTAAAATGCACATTTATTTTGTTTTATGCTTTTTGTGTTTACATTTTATGTGGAAGATTTTTACAGGAAGAAACCCAAGGCAATGAACCTGAAAAGCAGTTTCTATCCACTTGACTACATACTGTATATCTGAATGGTAAAAAATGTAGTTGGACCACTTTTATGAATCAAAGTAGTAATTAAGATGTTCCTGGCAAGTGTTCAGATCTGAGAACCTTACTTTACCCTCTTTATTTACTGCATTATTGGTTCATGGGAGGATTAAAATTCTCAAAGATTTGTGAAATGTGTTTGTTACACAAACATTTACATCAAAAATTGGAACATACCATAGATTTCTTTAATTTTTACATCTGGTTATAATTACTAACCCAACCCTAACCCAACCACTAAAAGAAAACTTTTTAGAATAAAAATCCCACTTGAGGATTTCTCCAAAGGGAGGTTTAGACAGTTTTACCTCAATTCTGGGGGGCAGGTGGAAATGGCACAAATGAGGGCTCTGGGGGCCTGAGGGTACATGTGCTGGTTTAAACACAGACTGCTGACATAACTGACCGGAGATCACTGCTTCTGTCATCTTTCCGCCACACCTACAGATTTTCCGCCTGATCCCACAGGGTGCAAGATGTCGAATGTAAAACTTTTTTAGTCTCAGGGACTAAAAAAAGATGATGCAAGCATAATAAAGGTTTACTTTTTGCCCTCATTTGTAGTGCCTCTTTTCCAAAGCAGACGAAAATGGAAATAGAGTATTTTTATAAGCAGATGACTGGTAACACGAGATAAAAACTAAAAACAAAACAAGTGTTAGTAGGAGAACGTAGAATAAGAGAAGTTCTTCTATCTTCTGTCAATCTGTGTTTGACAAAGCTATCATATTTGCTGTTAATGCATAAACACATATGATTAAATACAATTGTTTAATGCTGTAAATTTGTTCAGGACTAATTCAGGACTAATTCAATTTTACATTATTTTTGTTCGATTACGTCCATAAAGTGTGGAGAAAGTAATTTCCATAAAGTTTCATGTTTATATTTTCAGTGCGTTTTGATGCAATTTTCCGATTTTTGCAAAGTCAGATTAAAAGACATAGATAAAACCATTGTAAATTGGGTTCATCCAGCAGGTATACACGTTATTCAGATCATAACTGGCCTCAGCGTTATGCGCATGCTCCGAAAAACAGAGGTTACGTTTAACGTGTATTTGAGTGTCTCAGTTGATGTCTTTTCTTCAAATCTTTCAATTACAGTCACGTATACTTGGACAGACAGATACAGACTGTAGCTCGACTATGCAAAAACATATTATTTAGTTTTCTTTCCTAAAAAAAAAGGAACTGACTGAGATGTGTCAGAAAATAAAAATATATTAACCGTGATTAAATATTTGAAGTGATTGACAGCCCTTCTAAATATATCTTTTTTATATCTTTATAACCAGCTTTTCTCATTGCAATGCAGACTAAGCTGGAAAATTGTTGAATTTCTGTACATGGGAATACTGATCTAAATGATGCTTGAGTTTTTGATTTATGGCTTTTGAACCATACTACGTACAAGCCCTGACAATCCCTTTAAATTCTTACAAAAAGCAGAACTCTGAAGTCTTTTCTTAAATCAAACTAATCCACAGGCATTCAACTCTTAAGTGGCAAAAAGCCCCTAAAACTCCCATTCATCTCATTAAAGCATTATCTTCAGTGGATCCTTGTACTGTCATTTAAATCCTATTCCGCAGTAAAGAATACAGTACATATGGTCAATGGGCCTATTAATCACTCTCATTGTTAAGGATACAATATGCCCCAGATTAAAACATCATTACAACTAACTTGTCTTCAAGTACAAAAACCTGCCTAACTGAACTGGAGTGGGCACCTGTCAGTTTAATCCGATCCCATAACAGAGAGAATGTTAAGAAAATAGTAATTATTGTATGCACTGGTGAAGAAATGTTTATGGTGGAAGATCAAATGTGAGGGATATAATGTGCAGTCAGACAGACATTATCACGAAATATACCCCAACCTCGAAACAAATAAGAGGGAGTTTATTTTACGATAGTGACCAGCTAACTGTACCATATCCTGCTTATTACATGGCTACTTACCAAATAAATAAAGAAACGGAAAGAAAATGTTTTTTTTTTTTTAATATAATTATTTGATTACATGAGATGAAAGAGACTGCTATGAGACACAAGAAACAAGCACAGTTTAGGAAATTGGTTTCCATGGACAATAGTCAATATAGAGTTTGGTGGTCATTATAAAAAACGATTTGACCATGGAATGCCATAATTGAACAATCAAAATAGAGTAATCTTTAATGCAAATGACTGAGTACCTGGTTTGGGTTTCTTGACAATCATCGTTTTTGCTGTTCTCTGGTTGCATGCATGTTTGAGCAGGTGGTTGCTGAGATCTAGATTTCTGGTTCTTCAGCAGGAGGGAATTTCTTCGTCCAGACTGACCCCGGCTCTTTCGTCGGGCTACTCTGCCCACAGGCCCTGACCTCAGCCACCAGGTCGAAGACTGAGAACTGTGGAAAAGCAGAACAGGGATAAAGTACTGGGTCTAAATATACTGTAAAAGTGTTGTCTCATTCTAAACTTTCCTACATCTAATAACTCTGAAACTATGAAGCCAAATCACTTAACAGATGTGGCACTTTTTGTATGTGGTATCTCAAAGAGCCAATTCAGGTGCAGATCCACCTGCATCACAGTGGTGGAGGGATATTGCACTGGCCCAGTGAAGTATGCCGTGTTTGTGCCATTAACTTATTTGCATTATTCCTTTTGTGTGTCAGGTGCTAAAACAAACAATGCAGACAGCACATGCAAATACATGACACTATCACCGGGCACAATAAATTCTTGGCAAATTTAACCCCTGTGTGTCAGTGCTGTATTGGCACTGCAGGGTATGGGTACATTATACTGTAATATAAATAGCCACTTCTTTTTGGTTTCTTACTAAATAATTTTTACACTAAAGCAACACACCATACACACACACACACACACACACACAGTAGTAAAGACACGTTCATGAACATAACTATGGGCCAATTTATCTGTACATCAGAGGAAGCACCTGCAGTCCTGATACACCCTGTTTACAATGTTCACACAAACACACACACCTGCACCCAAACTTACAAGAATAAGCTTGCTGCATCACAAAATACATGTGGTTTAGTCACAGATGAACTAGATAACATCCAACACATTCGTCTGTATGGAATAATGGAACTAAGATCAAGTACTGACTTCAGTCATTAAACAGCACAGTTTCAACCAGACAGTTGATTTTTTTTTTTTTGTGTAAAAAAATGTAACCTCTCTATGACAATGATTATTACAAATCTTTACAAACAATGTTAACAAATATACACTCCCTTTCTGTCAGCTTGAACCAGTCTGGCCATTCTCCGTTGACCTCTCTCATCAACAAGGCATTTCCATCTGCAGAACTGCCGCTCACTGGATGTTATTTTGTTTTTGGCACCATTCTGAGTAAACTCTAGAGACTGTTGTGCATGCAAATCCAAGGAGATCAGCAGTTTCAGAAATATTCAAACCAGCCCGACTGGCACCAACAAACATACCACAGTCTAAATCACTGAGATCACATATTATTTCCCATTCTGATGGTTGATGTGAACATTAACAGAAGCTCCTGACCCGTATCTGCATATGCAATGCACTGCTGCCACACAATTGGCTGAATAGATAATCACATAAGTAGCCTCAGAGTGTATATTATATTCATAATGTTAAGACATTATAATATGAATATTATATTATCTTCAAAATGTTAAAATATCTTCTCACTTTCCTGTAACAAAAAAACAATACAAATTTAGCTTTGAAATACTCTATGTATTCTTAGTATTGAGCCAAGAAGTAAATCTGTGAAATTTCAATCTTCTATTAGTCACAGGTCATTTCATACAAATTTGCAGGTCAGAGTTCACCAAACTTGAACTTTGGTACGTAGCAGAATGCGAAATGTCTTCACGTGAGCTTGCGTTTCTGGTCTCCTGCATTTTTATGCATTTGAATGGGAGTGAATGGAGTGCAAAGTCCAATATGACCGCTGCTTTATACTTTTTCCTGAGTATTCTGATCTTTCAGACAAGGCTCTGACTTGTTTCTGACAACACATTTTATTAATGCAAAGTTGGACTTTCTGAGTGCCATCCAAACCCCTCAAATCACTGACCCCTACAAATCCACAAAACATCATCACAATTAAGTGTATTTCTGTTAAGGCTAATGAATATCAGTATTTCAATACAAACTATGCTACAGACATAATATTACTTGATCCCTAATGATATTCTTTTTTGTGGCAAACAGAACAAATCCCGGTGGCTGTTGCATCTATTTTTCTGGGATCAGGGTGAAGTGTTGAAAGGCTAAGCTGGAGGTTTGGACACACACAGAGACACAGTTCCCTTATTTTCTAATTATGTCAAATTAGAATAATCCACATTCTGACCCTCGCTGACCTCATCTGCTCCCAGCAAGTCTCTTGACGCTAATACTGGAGCTGGCAGAAATGAAAATTACTGTATGCAGGCGCTTTCTTGCGACAGCTCTTTTACGCTCTCCCTTTTCAAAGGGAAAAGAGTTGAAATATAAAGACAGCCAGGGTGTTCAACATATTCTCAAGTTAAAGGAGACAGAGCACTGTTATGATTATTACTTTCAATTTATGACTGTTACACAATGCACTAAACAGGTGCAATGTTACACACTTCCAGTGACAAGCAACTTGTGATGAGATTTCACTGCGGGCAGTGTTACCTAAAAATAGATTTAATTTCTGTTCATTGCAAAAGTATAATTTACCCAAAAAAGAAAATTCTGTCATGTTGTACATGTTGTAATTCTGTCATGTTGTCTCATGTACGTCATGCCCAGACTCACCTTTTTCATAAAACAAAAGTGATTTATACTGTCAAGTTTGCCATCTAACTTGCCAAAATGAGTCTTAAACATTTAAAAAATGTCCAAGTGTACATGACATTTGAGAGCTACAATGGAGGGCGAGATTTTCAGTGAATAATGACTTAAATTTGTATATGTTTATATCACAAGAACTATCATATGACTTCAGAAGACTTGCAATGTAAAGCACAATTATTTAAACTGAATTTATGATTACCTTTTTTTTTTTTCTTTTTAGTTGCCATGCACTTTCATTGAATAGAAAAGAACAGTGTGAACATTAAGTGAAACTTGTATTTTTCTGAACACAATCTGGTTTGGAACGACTTATGGAAGTATTTTAATGACAAAATGTTTTTGGAAAAAAAGCATGCTGAATTGCACTAATTAAAAAATAAACTGTTTACAGTGCTTGCATTTTTTGAGGATGCAATTTCATATGGTTATATTTTCCTGTAATGCCAGGATTTGAGGGGAAAGTTTGAATTTCCAACCAAATTTTAACCTCTGACTTTTTCTAAGCGAATTTGCAAAGCGAAATATGATGGACCGAATATTACCTGTCGAATAATAAAGATGAAATAATAATTAAAAAAATTGAATATTTTGGAACTGAACTTTGGAAGGTGAATATTTATTATTGAATTTTTAGTTATGAAATTTTGTACGAAGTGTTTTAAATTGAAATATTTACAGCTCAAATATACAGCCATATAGAATTACATCCCCAAAAAATACAAGCACTGTTAATGCAATGTGTTTATTTTTTAATTAGTGCAATTTAGCATGCTTTTTTTCCTTTTTTTTTTTTAGACATTTATCATTAAAATACTTACATATGTGGGTGAGTAAATTATGACTACTCCTTTAAATTAATTGCATAATTTCAACTGCACATTTCAAATTAATTTCTGACTAAGAAAAACAGATTGGAATTGTGGGGTAATACAGTATGTAAAGAAATGAGCCCAAAACACATAAAGATCTGCCTCCCAAAGGTGTGCTCCATTACCAGGCATTTCAACAAAGTTCTGCATGAAGACAACCTCTCGTAATAAACTTTATTTTCCTGCACCAAGATAATCGTATACAAAGACATGCAAAAAGAACACAAATCTCATCTAGCCAGAAGCATTTTCCCAGATGGTAAAAGCCCCAGAACAAGATTCATTCTTGCTTAGACAAACGTACAAAGTCACGATGTGAAAATCCGATAGGACCTGATCAGTGACGACAACATAATTTAGTAAGAAAGCAAAAGAAAGTGGCTATTTCTATTATAATGCACCCAGACTCTGCAGTGCCAGTACACAGGGATGAAAACTACTCAAATTTCAGCTAAAGTCATCTTTTCTAAAGCTAATTTGCACAAATTGTTTGGAAACATTTTCTACAATATAACCAAACAGAGTTGAGTTTCTGAAGTGTTAGACTTCAAGTGTATCAATATATTCATAGTTGTCAATGAGGCATAGGTGCTGCAGTCATTTTAAATTATATTAAGTAATTAAAGTCAATGTACCAATTAACAAACCACACAAGGGGACATACAGAAGTGGTGTTATGTCTTATTGTCGGTCCCTCCATTGTTCCTTTCACACATACAGTACAAAAATACCTTTCTTCAGTGGCACCTCCATCTGAATCTTGAGAAGGGAATCGCTCCTTCTTGACGCCACCCAGAATTGAATTCTGGGAACGCCTGCTACTGCTCCTCATGGCTCGAACCTGAGAATCACAAACAAACTCCCAATATAAAAAAAAAAAATATCAATAATATACTTCTTTTTAAAAAAAATGTACCATACACCCAAAAATGAAAATTCTGTCATCATTTAGTCACTTTCATATTGTTCCGAACTTGAATAACTTTTTATCTTCTGCGGAACACAATGATGTTAGGCATCTTTTTATCATATCATACAATGAAAGTGGTGACTGAGGGTGTCAGTTCCTAACATTCTGAAAAACATCTACTTTTGTTTTCCACAGAAGAAAGAAATGCATAAGGTTTGGAACAACATAAGAATTTATGATGAATAATAAATTATGTGTGCCTGAGTGAGGGAGGTGGAGATTCTAGTTTTGGGGAGGCGGGAGGGGGCGGGGCTCTTCTTGGCAGATGAAGACTTTGCAGCTGCACTGTGCTTGCCTGTTTCCAAAAGGTAATGCTGAGCCACCTTCAGCAGTCGTGTGAAAACATTCTTACTGTTCGAGCCTGCAGTCTCTGGAGGAACACATAATGTGAGAAATGTAATCTGTGGATTGGTGTCATGATTTAGAGATGGAGTTTATTCATTTGTTACAGGGGAGAGCAGTATGTGTCTAACAATACTAAAAGAAAACATCAAAAAATAAGAATAGAATGATAAAACAGACACCTTTTTTAAAACTTATTTTTCTATTGAAACAGATGGATCGACCTATTGAGGGGTTGGTCCCTGCTTTTAAAATATTCAATAGGGACATTCTGTGCCAACTCAACCAGAGGTCCCCACCTCTAAATTATTTTTTTGATAATTAACTTTTATTTTTTTACAAGTAGAAAAGCATAAATGATGATGTAGGCCAAAATATTAAATGCCATGGATCAATATTTACTGAGTAATCTACTATTTTGAACAGGGGGTCAAAATGACAACTTTCGCAGGTCAAAAAATAACCTTAGAAAGATAGATAATAAAGGTAAATTTCTAGTTATTTGTAGATCAGACTTGTGTTTTCTTGTATTAAGACATCTTTAATACTTCTAGAGTTATATGCTCACCAACTTTGATGTAAATCCAAAAATGAGCATATAATGCAGAAAGAAACTGAGTTTAGTAATATACCTACCAATCTCTGTGTAATAATAATAATAATAATAATAATAATAATAATGCAGCCACCTTTCTAAAGTTTTTATTTTTTTGCTCCAAAATCAAAGGTGACAAAATAATTTTGGATTACTGAGTAACCACTTTAAAAATAATGGATTACTCAGTAAATATTAATCCATGACATTAAATATTTTGGCTTTCTTCAGTAAAAGCATTAAAAAAAGTCCAGCCAGGGAAGTTTCTGAAATTTGGTTGATTTGACATGGAATAACCCAACAGGCTTAAGATACGTCAAATGAACCATGATTTGCTACTTGCTAGTCGGCTGCAGGTGTTTTTAGAGGAAGGGACATTGTCATTCAGTCTGTGAAGACTGTAAATGTGTATATCTGCTAAAAGTGAATCTAGTCAACACTTAGAGGTACACTTGCACATAAAGTGTGGAATTTCTGCAGCACTAGGGGCACCATATGGAATTGCAAAAATAACTAGATTTTTACATTGTTGTTTTTGCACATTAAGCTGGATAGAAGAATGTATTTTAACTAGGACTGAATGATGTTCCGCTGCATTGCGATCGTCATTTGAAAGATCTCGATATTGATTCTTAAATCCCAAGATTGAACTTTTACTACTTGCGTAAATCTCTACACTCACCACTCGCATATGAGACCAAATTTTGCGCTATAAGACTAAAAATGTCTGTTATCGGTCATTGGCTGGTAAATGTTCAGTTTTCACTCACCAGTGATTGAGTAGTATAGTGACAAAAATTCAGCATCCTTTCACTGCGTGTTGATTGTTAAAGTTTGATTTGACTCGTTCCATGTAATGTGTGTCCGAAGAAGAGATCCATGCAATCCATTTGTCATTGAATAATGTCCCTTTTAATATCCTTTTTGTTCTTTACAGTCTATTGTTTATACAATTGACTGTAAAGAATTCTAGTTACGAATAGCATGGATGAGATAAAGAAGCCATTCGAGTCCTCTCTCGTTAATATGCACTCATTTACCGATGCTCTTTATAGAACTGCCCATTTTCTTAAAGAGACAGTACTGATTTTTAACATGTGTTCCACAAATCAATGTGAGTACTTGTAAATTAGGGGTGTAAAAAAAAAACACTTTCAATTAGATAGTATATGTATCATACAATACATAAATACATAACTGGTAGTGTGATTAAAACCAAGCAAAAACATTGAGAGCTGCAAAACAGTCTTCTCCCCGGAGAGGCGGCGCTGAAAAACAAGAGCAGCCAGTCTACATAGATGTAACAGCAGCCAGCGAAAATAATAGTTTTGAGATTTTAAAATTCAGCAAATTAACCTTAAGCACTCAATTTGTTTTATATCTGCATGTGTAGTCTAATGATGCATTGGTAATGTACACTTAAGTTTCTCTTGCCAATAAAGCTTGATATGAATTGAATCTGGCTATTATTAAAAAAGCCCACTAAAAATCGGCAGAAGGTTTTGCTAAACTTTTAATTAAAGCATGTCCACTGAAATGTGTTCAATAAACTAAAATAACTAAACAATTCACATGTACATATTTAAATAATTAAAATAAATGATGACTAACCAATTTCTTGCAAGTTCTTTGAGACAAGGTATAAATTAAATATATTTATGATTGTATTGTAATGCTTGTTAATGACGAACAATTAATCAGAAAACAGTGTGATTAATTAGTTTTTAAAAATTAATCGATTTACAGTCTTTATATAATTTGTAAAATTAATATTTGTGTAATGTACCTAGTTAGAATGTCCCCTGTATAATTAACAGCATTAGCTAGAGAAAATTTCGTTCAAATGTAAGCAAAATGGACATTATAACTGAAATATACCCTTATGAATAGATATCGAATCAAACAGAATCTAAATCGGAATCGAATCATGAGCTTGTGAATCGAAATCGAATCAGGAAATTTTATCAATACCCAGCCCTAATTTTAATATTTCACTTTGTCTCTTTTGACAGTAAACTCAAAACAGTACCAATCAGTTAACTTCTGTAAGCTGCAGTATATTTCCAGGTACAACAAAACAAACATCACACCACAGACGGGCCCACATTAAACAAACTAATGTTATCACACTCCATCACATTTACACCGGTGGTGCAGGCCTGCTCGCACTAATGCGGGCTGTGTGCTGGGGCAGATATCCATGCCAGCCACATATGCCACTAGGGATTTCAATAGTCCTGCTTGTCCCTAGTAATCTCACCAACATTACAAGAATGTAAGCCGTATTGCATTTCAAAGCTTGTGTTTGAGATGTGTGATGTTTTGAATTGGGTAGGTGACAGAGGTTGGGTTGAGATGTTCTCTACCTTGAGGTGTAATACAGCTGACATTGAATGCATGAATCGGTGACCTGAAATACAGTGTGTCAAGGGTTTTAGCCTATTGTCTTGATTTCTTTTCCTGGGCACTCTGCCAGCAGTATTAACTCGTGCCGTGTGATTGGCTCAAAACGACAATATAATCTTCTTGGTGAAACAGCAGAGTGCCGTATTGTGGTACTGGTATACTGAAAGACAATTTGATTCATCAGGGGATTTCTACAATTTTCTTTATAATACAGCATCCATCTCTCTTGTAGCAATGACCCATTACATCCATCTGAACCGGCTCACCTGTCTTGGAAGTGTTCTGGGCAACTTTCAGTCGAGGTTTCTCATCTTTTTGTCTGGCGCTGAAGGAACTCGAATGACTCTTTCCGCTTTCATTTTGAATCTTCTCTGCTGCAAAGAATGTGAAACAAAGAAATGTTCTTCTGTTAAAAGTTTTACAAGAATGTTTGGGTGAATAAAACCTAGTGCACAATCCATGACAGATGCGCAACACCTTGTGACAAAAGACCCCATGAAATTGTGTGACGAACACACAGTTTTCTTTCCTTTGTTCACATATTTTCCTCTTGAAACAGGAAGCAGGGCAGGACTAGGGATGGGCGATATATCAAGTATTCAACATATACTCGCAATGATTTTTCTGACGATTTAAAATTAGGCTGAAAAATGTTGATGTATAATTTTTGTAGCCATATCGCCCAGCCCTACACAGAACATCTTGAATGGCTCATCACTTCTTTTTTAATAGTCAATAAACCTTAGTTTACAACATAGCTATGAACCATACTTGCTATTGCTAGTCGGATGTGGGTGGAGTTAGGGGAGGGGACATTCTTATTCTAGAGAGCATTTTATTGGGCAAAAATTTGGATATGCCTTAAGGTCGTCAAAACCTTTTATAAATTTTTGATCGCATAACCAACGCTTAGAGTGCATTGCACACTTACGTTGCATTATGAACATGCAATGAGATACAAAATAGCTAGAATTATAATCACGTACTTGCGTTAAGTAGGTCTCGGGCGTTCTAGTTTGTGTATGCTTAACTGTGCAAAGAGTCAACATAGTAACTTGGGAGAGTAAGCAAGAACTGTAATCTGTCTCAATCAATGACAGCGCTAGTTTAAAAGCTTTAGTTAGCAGTTGATCTCATAAAGACAACTTCTGGCATGCTCAGGAGCTTATTGACAAAATGCTGGAAGGTAACAGAAGCACCTAAGGGCCTAAAAGGACAGTTAAAGAAAGAAATCCTCTAATTCAGTCCATTTTCTTGTGGCTTTGCCTCATGATGACATATAGCTAAAATAAGCCAGAGGGTTTCTCTATAATTTGTTGGTGGGGATGAAAATTATTAGAGCATGCCACCATGGATGTTCAACTGGCATCTATTTCAAAGAGCAGGAGCCAAACAGATCAGCAGATGATGCATAAAATGGTGGGTTTATCCCATGGATGTAATGTCATAATGATGGAGCCGCTACTCTGAGGGTATGATGGGTAATCCATCATTGACAGTACAGATTTTCAGTGCTATTTTAAAGAAAGAATAGGCATTGTATTTTTTTCTCCACCAACTTGCGTCACAAAATGGGAAGAATGATAAACTGATGTGACTAAGTCCGTGGATAAGATCATATACAAACAAACAGATGTCAGATGGTAGGATTCACAACAGTTTAGAAAGAATCGGTGCATGTTTGAAATGATTCGAAACCAGAATGTTTGCATTTGCAGTAATATGAATTTAAAAGGAATAAAAGAGAAGGTTGGCAGAGGGTTATTAAGAGGTCATGACAATGTTGGGCTGTTTTTGTTCAACCAGGGCTCAACAATAAGGATTGCACGATGGCTCAGGGCCAGTGTTGCGTTGTCACTATTTCTTACGTCCATTGACCATGTACAAGTGTCATTATGCCTTGAAAACCTTTTGTTTTCTGTGATGTACTCAATATTGCTGTTGCAAATTCTGCTGATTTAAATATGTGGCCACGGTAATGTTATCTGGCTGGTGAAAAATTGTTTTTGTTAATGGCGAGCATGACTAGTACATGGTGAATAATGAATGATCTTGGAAGCCATTCCAAGGTTAAGAGGAGTTGAAAATCCTAAAAAATAACCATATGCCATTGTTTTTCAGGAAAAGTTTGCATTTCAATTCATACTTGTCATGGAATTACAATATAGCGGTTTAATTTCCCACTATTATTGTAAATGGAAAACTTTGAAAATGTATTTTTTTTTTTTGTAAGGAAAACTTAAAATCATATATATTTTTTTTCAGACACATATAAATGTAATATGTTTCTTAAAATAAAATATTTTTGTGTGGTGGGGCAAGTGAACCCTTTTATGGCAGGGCAAATAAAAGTCTGAACTTCTTATCATTAAGCCCCGAAAAGCTTTTCATTTTTGCACACTCTCTCTCTTACTGACTCAAACACTCTTTGAAGAACAATACGGCCAGTTTTGGATGATGCTGAAAAGCAGCTTTCCTCTTGCATGACTGGATTGATAACCAGAAGGCCATCGTAATCTATCAGACGCAAGAAAAAAGCCTGCCTTTGTAAATGACCGTGTTTTAAAGGCTGTGTAAACATGATAGTAAACACATTGGTGATGATACACACACATTTTGTGTGTATGTGTGCTAGTGAGAATGTATTACTGTCATCCACTATTTTAATGTTTCATTTTAAGACTTGGGGTACAATCTGTGTATCAATTAGATTAAGCTTTTAAGCTTCAAGGCTCACACAAAACACTGCTAAAGACATTTGTGGCATACTAGGTACTGTTTAGATCTATAACACAGTAAATATTATAGGATGTTTATCATGACTTAATGGATGCTTTAACAAAGATTTAATAGAAGGTATGTACAACTTCAGCAGACAGACAGTCTCCAAAGAAAAACTGTATTGTGCCTTAATACATACGATTTTGGCTTCAGTGAAAATAAATTTAAAAAAAAAAAATCCATGTCATCAATCTAAGATGTACAAAAAAAATCTGTAAAATGGCACTTCATTAAAAGATTACTTTAAAAGATTTTAAGGTCACACACCTGTTTTGGCTAAGCACAAAGCCCAATTATGCAAATCAAAGAGAAGCCCTGGAGGCAAAGCAGAATACAAAGAGCACTTAAAATCTGCACACGATAACATCATCATAGATTAATTTGTTATCAAGACAGATTGTGAATAACTCAACCTGAACTATTTGAATTTAAAAGACAAAAATGCAGAGTTGTAGCATTATTTGGACAGTTGAAGCCCTTAATTTCAATATATTTGTGCAATAATGATAATAATTAACATTGGTTGTAGTACCACAAAACCCAGTCAATTAGAGAACCTTTTTTATTGCTCTTTCATACAGTAGCTTAGGACACATAAAATAAATAAAAATGTGAATTCTATTAAGTATCAGCTTTGTCTCAAATGTTTCTCCTAGAATTCCTGAGGAGAAATACAAAAAATAAACAAATTATTCAATTGTGGAAGTGCAGTAGGAGTATAGGCATATACAATAATGTGGATCACTTAACTCATGGACATAATTTGGACTTGGAAGAACTTGATGAGAAATATTTGAGTTCATATTAAAAACTCTGACTTTTGCATCTTGTCGAATCTGAGCACAGTAGGAGAGATGTTAGGCAGTATGTTATTCTCAGTCACCATTCACTTTCATTGCATATTTTTTTCCACACAATGAAAGTGAATGGTAACTGAGGCTAACATTCTGCCTAACACCTGCTTTTGTGTTCCACAGAAGAAAGAAAGTCATATGGATTTGGAACAACATGAAGGATAGTCAATTCTAATTTAAGAATTTAAATTAACTTTTGGGGGAACTATTCCTTTAAAGAGATCTCATGTACGATTTATCATTCCTATGTGCAAAAACTCCTTTTCCATGTCAGGTTTGATGTTTGTGTACCAATCAGTGCAGGGTTGCAAGCAGGTCAGCATGGCTCAGCAGTTAAAGCATATTCCTGCTCTTACCCTGATAGCATCAACTTCCTCTGACGCACAAAGAGCAACAATGTTGGCCTGGCAACCGGTAACCATGGCGTCTGTGCACAGGAACTCTGCAGGACCAAGATTAAACCTTAAGTTTCTTTCTGGATGCCAGTGCTATGTATTGTCATAGAGACTTGACCTCTTTTATGAACAAGCAGGCAGTTACTTCCACACAGGATATTTGAAGGACACTGTAGTATAGTATAGCTAATTATTTATTTATTATTTTTATTTTTTTTTACATTTTCTTAAGAAAAGGTAGTGGTACTTGTTACAGGTCAACTAATAGTAGATTTTGCCAATACTGATAACTAAGCTGGTTGGAAAGGTGATAAAAGATTAATTGGCTGATAGTTTTTCAAATCGATTTCTTGAATGTTAAAAAAATTTCTTCGTCTTTCCTTACTGAGACAGGCACAGACATAGATGCAACAAGAGACCAAAATGAATAAAATACTAGATGCAGTTTACGCAACTAAAATCACAATAACATGGGACTTTCAACTATGAACAAAACCGAAATACAACAGGGACACTTATTTTGAAATGTTTGTGCTAATAAATACAGCAGCAGTAATTTATCAACAGCAGATCATCATTCATCAACAGTAGATCATCAGCTATTGCTCGTCATAATTGTACGATATTCTGGTAATCCGGTATTATACAAAAACAGACTTTTTTTCTAGGCACACCATCAATCAAAATCAACATGAACTTTAACATGAAACTTAATTAACTTATACCTACTGAACAACAAAACCTCTTTGGAGCACTCATTTTTATCTTACAGTAACAAATTAGACCTCCATCATGCAGAGTCAGTGACTGTTTTTATTCCACCTCTACTGTAGTGACCAATGTTACACTGCAGAACCCTCCAGCACCTGCCACGGTTGAATAATAATAACAATAATACAAAAAACTATTGGCAACTATCGGTGTAGATTTTTGCAGATAACTGACTGTTCAAAAAGCAACTATTGGTGCCAATATATCGGTAAAACCGTTATATCGTTCGACCTCTAGCACTAGCTCATGCAAAACTCATCGCCATAACTGCTATGCGGTTTCTAGGGAGTTCTAGGTGGTGGATAGGGCATTGCTAGGGTCATCATCTTCATTAACTCTACCTAATGTCAGGAGTCATTCATAGGATTGTAGTGTCTAATCAGCAGCTTTAGGTTTTGATCTGAAGTTTAAAAGCACCTTTTTAAAAGGCCATGAAACACTATAACACATTTTTTGAGACGTTAACAGGTATATATGTCTTGCACATAAGGGAAGAGAATTTCAACATTCATTATTTTTTTAAATTTCAAGAGGAAAATGGTCAATTTAGGGATTTTTCTGGCTATTTCCGTCTTCCGGGTTTGAAATGAACATCGAGTCAAGGCCACAGGACATGACAACAAGGTTTAGCTTTCCATTTAATTTCAGCGCCTCTACGTCAAGGGTGTTCTCGATATTATTCAAGAGAAGGTGTGGCCTTTACCCTTTGACAAGCGAGTGCAGCAGGTTTGTCAGTGTGCAAGTGCCTCAGTTGTGAGAGTTGATTTTTCCGTGACGTGATTCCCCTCTGCGCTACTAACAGAGGGACAGGACTTTCAGTCAAAGGCAACACCTTTTTGGCGAGTCACGTGATGCCATGTGAGGATCGGATGTGTAAATGGAGAGATCTGCGCACTTTGCTAGTTTTAATACTTTATGACATAAGTTCGATACACGATAAGTGAGATTCGATACACTCTGTTCCATAACTGTTCTAGGGGGACAATATATCAAAGAAATCAAAATCCTCGGGCTCTGGAGACAATAAAAGACAGTTAAGTGCTCAAGCTAATGCCCCCGAGCAGGCCGCGGGCCTGGGAGTCAATTTGGTCGGGGAGGTGCGGGAAATGCAGCGGGAGATGCTGAAAATGTTGGCAATGCTGACGAAGGTCGTTGCAGACTTGGAGGATCTTGCTGTGATACGTCGATCGATCACCGCCATGGAGGCGAAATTCACTGATGTGGTTACAAGAGTGGGGGATGTCGAGAAATGGATCGATTTCCTGGAGTCATCACAGAGGTAATTATCTGGTAATTGGCTAGCAACCAAGGTGGATTTGGAGCATGTCTAGGAGAAGTTGGAGGACATGGAAAACCGTAGCTGGCAGAATAACGTCCGTATCGTAGGAGTCCCGGAGGAAGTAGAGGGACAGGATATGGAGAAATTCCTGGATGGGCTCTTTCCGAATCTGCTCGAAATAGCAGGCCATAAGCTGGAAATCGAGCAAGCTCACAGGGTTACTGCTCGGCGATCCGCAGAGGGAGACAGGCTCCGATCAATTCTGGCCAAATTTCTGAGATCATCCGATAAAGATCTTGTGTTACGTGAGACGAGGAGTAAAGGAAGGTTTTCTTGGAAGAACCACAGCATTTTCTTGTTCCCAGACTTTGCAAACTTGACAAGAGAGAAACGTGATCGACTCGAGCAATGCAAGAAATTTTACATAACCGAAGGTCGTTTTTGCAATGATATTCCCGGCCAAATTGAGAATAGGTGCTAAGGATGGCCGTAAAACTTACACATGCCCACAGCAAGCGATGTCCTTCATAAAGTCAATGGCATGTGTAAGTCCTCTTGTTGTACTCACGTTGTAGCCGAGTGGACCGGCTCACTGAACATTCGCTTGACTGTTTGAAGAATCTGCATGCTTTTTTTGTGCTGGTCCCGCCTAGCGGCTGGAGTTTATTTTGTAGAGTAACACACCTTCAGGACAGTTTTATGAATGAATCTACATGCTCTTTGTGCTTAGTCCACCTATCGGCTGGAGTTTGTTTTATAGATTATCTTTTGCTGTGTAATTCTGTCTCACAAAATTTGTATAGAAACACCGGACTTGAGCAATCCGAAGGCAAGGTTGTCGGAGGGGCTCTCGTAGGCGTGCATGGACTGTTTGAGTTTGGCGGGATGGACGCCATTTGGCGCTGTCGTGCACGGGGTTAATGTGCACGTTTTTCATTTTTCTGTATGTTTTGTTCTGGGGGATTTTCGGGTTTTGATGGTTGCACCAATGTTGGAATGTGGTCTTTATAATCTTTATAAGTCCTTCATTTGGAATGGTAAATGTCCCCAGATTACATTTCAATAAGTTGCATAGGCCGACTGACAAAGATGGGCTAGGCCTACCCAAGATTTTGTTTTATTATTATGAACAGGAAGTTCTTGCCCCTATTTCGCCATTGCAAAGCCTTTTTATCAAACTAACCGTAGAAGTTACACCCCGTTATCTCGCATTTGTACGTGGTATGGACAAAAGTGTCCAGAGTGTTTAATTCGGACATTTATTTAAATGTTGCTTCGAGCATATGGCTGAACCCAAAGTTATGTATTAATAAGTCCTCTTTCTGCTGGACAGAGTGGATTGTGAGGGAGATTAATATGCTCAGTGACCTATATGAGAGTGGAGTGTTGAGATCCTTTGAAAATATGGTTCAACATTTTGGGATGCCCAGATCTCAATTCTTTAGGTATTTACAGCTGCACCACCTGCTTTGTACTATTCTTGGGAGTAGCAAACACCCCCCTTAAGCAGCATATACTCTGGGAGTGGTGATTACTGCTTTTGGAAAAGGTCATGAGGTATCAGTGTATTACTCCCTGCTAATTCAGAGTCTGGGGGACGGAGCTTCAACTTCTCTCAAGAGATTATGGAAGAAAGATTTAAATTTGGTATTGGAGGATGGAGTGTGGGCTAGGATTAAAAAAACATCAAGTTTACATCTAGAGATGCAAGGGTGTGCCTTATACAATTTAAGATTTTACATCGATTCTATTGGACCCCCACTAGATTGTATAGGCTTGGTCTTAAAGACACACCCACCTGCTGGCGATGCCAATCAGAAGATGGGGACACGACCCATGTTTTTTGGTGGTGTGTTAAGATCCAAGAATTTTGGTTGAGGGTTCAGAGTTTTATGTGTGATGTATTGAGCACTCAAATTTAATTTTGCCCCAGACTCTGCATTTTAGGCGATGGGGCGGTCATTAATATAGGGGATAAATATATAAAAATTTGGGTCCTAGCCAGTGTTATGATCGGCAGACAGGTCATTCTTAGGGGATGGAAGTCAGTTGGAGCGCCCTCATTTCAAGAGTGGCACACAGAGATGGGCAGGGTAGTGGCATCTTAAGAGATGTCATAAAGATGGCTAGGCAACCTAGAGTTATTTAATAAAAAATGGGGAGGTCAAGTGACGCCATGCAAGAAGCAGACGTGTGAGCGACGAGCTCTGCGCACTTTGCTAAATTTTGTATTATTTTCATGTTATAATCTGGTGAAATTCGATACATCCAGTTACACATTTGCTCTTTGAGGTAAAACATGGCAAAGAAGTCAAAATCCTCGGGCTCTGGAGACAATAAAAGACACTTACGTGTTCAGGATGAAAGCCCTGACAGGCCTACAGACCGGGGACTCGATTTAGATGGTGCGGCGGGAGAAGGAATCCAGCGTCAGTTGTCCAACATGTCAGTGATGTTGACGAAGGTTCTTGTTGAGTTGGAGGATCTCGGTGTAATACGTCAATCGATTACGGTGATGGAAATAAAATTCTCTGAGTTAGTCACAAGAGTGTCAGACGCTGAGAAACGAATAGATTATTTGGAGTCTTCGGAGAGGGAATCAACCGCTAATCCGCCTGTGACCAAAGTTGATCTGGAACGTATTCTTGAAAAGCTTGAAGATCTTGAGAATAGAAGCCGCAGGAATAACGTCAGAATTGTTGGAATTCCTGAGCATGAGGAGGGCAGGGATATGGTGAAATTCCTAGACGAGCTCTTCCCGAGTCTGCTCGACATAACAGGCCACAAGCTGGAAATCGAACGAGCTCACAGAGTCCCTGCTCGGAGATCTGCTGAGGGAGATAGGCCCCGATCGATTCTGGCCAAATTTCTGAGGTCATCGGATAAAGATCTCGTGTTGCGACAGGCGAGGAGCAAAGGGAAGCTTTCTTGGAGGAATCATAATATTTTCTTGTTCCCGGACTTTGAGAGTTCAACAAGAGAGGAATGCGATCGGTTCAAGGAATGTAAGAAACTCTTACATCAGCGAAAGATCACTTTTGCTCTAATGTTTTCGGCCAAACTGAGAACAGAAACGAAGGACGGTCGCAAAGTATTTACATCCCCCAATCAGGCAATGTCTTTTATTGAATCAATGGGTGAGTAAACCATTGGATGTTTCTCATATGAATGGGTCTGACTCGCTGTACTTACTCTGGCTTTTGAGGAAGCTGGGCATCATTTTGGTTTCTTTTTGTGTTGGCTCCGCCGAGCGGCTGGAGCTTGTTTTGTGAATAACACTTTCCTTAAAGAAGCTTTTGCATTGACGGAAAATTACTTCTGCATAGAAGTTCCCGGCCAGTTTGAGAGAGGACACTACGGATGACCGCAAAATATCTACATGCTCACACAAAGGATGCCTTTTATAAAGTTGACGGATTGAGTAAGTCATGGTATATAATTTTATGCGGCCTCCGAGTGAATTGACTTGACCATCCAGGGAACCGGGATGTCGGTTTTGTTTCTTTCTGTGTTGGCTCCACCTAGCGGCTGGAGCTTGTGCCGTTTACGGGAAATTGGAATGATTACGTCATCCGCTGAACTCATAACAGCTGGCTCACTGAACATTCGTTTATCTATCCGTGAAACTGAACGGTTTTATATCAGCTGAAATTTGTTTTGTGGAGGATCACACCTTTAAAACCGTTCTGTGAATTAATCTACATGTTCTGTGTTCATTCTTCCTTTTGGCTGGGGTTTATTTTACAATGTATTTTTTGTTATGTAATTTTGCTTCACAAATTTGTGAGGCAAAATTGAGCAATCCGATGGCAAAGTTGTCGTGGGGGCTCGTGGGCGTTCATGGACCTTTTGAGTTAGAGGGATTGTCACCAGTTGGCACTCTCGTGCGCGGGGTTAATGAGCACGTTTTTCTTTTTTCTGTTTGTTTTGTTCGGGGGAAGTTCGGGGTTTGATTGTTTCACTAATGGGGAATGTGGTCTGTATAATTTTGTTTTTGACACAGTTTTTTATTTTTTTATTATATTAATATGTCAGTTGTTAATATGAGTGTACTATCTCTCTCCACATGGAATGTAAATGGGTTGGGGCACCCCATAAAAAGAAGGAAGGTTGTTTCTTTTCTTAAATGTAAGAAATATGATATAGTGTTTCTTCAAGAAACACATCTCTACCTGCAGGAAGCTGAAAAAAATGGGAAGATATGGGGTGGACATGTTTTCTTTAGTGTTGGCTCAAGTAAGAGCAAGGGAGTCATTATATTGGTAAATAAACATCTACAATTCAAATGTCTCAAACAGATTAAAGATAAATTAGGAAGAGTCATTATTGTTTTAGCTGAAATTCAGGGGCAAAGTTTGATTTTGGCTAATATTTATGCGCCTAACGCTGATGATCAGGACTTTTTTACAGATCTTGAAGGGGTTGCAAGTCGCTGGCACCCCTCATGGTATAATTTCAGGAGGAGACATTAGTCTTTTGATGGATTCAGTCCTTGATCACAGTGAAGCAAAAGTGTGTAAACCCCCTAGAGCAACACTGACGCTTCACATGATGTATAAAAATCTTGGTCTTACAGATATTTGGAGACTTCTGAACCCATCTGGTAGAGACTATAAATTTTTTTCATCAGTCCATAAGATTTATTCTAGAATAGATTCTTTTTTTTTATTTATATATCCAAATCCCTCATTTCATCTGTTGTGGATTGCTCAATTGGAAATATCTTGTCTCAGATCATGCCCTGGTGAGTTTAGTGGTGGTGCCACATTCGGAGAAAAAGAAATCATATAGTTGGCGCCCTAATGTGTCCCTTTTGCAAAATCCTGAATTCCAACAAATGTTAAAGACTGAAATCAATGTTTATATGGAGACTAACTGCTCCTCAGTATCCACTGCAGGCGTGGCTTGGGAGGCATTTAAGGCGGTTCTTAGGGGTCGAATCATACAGTATGTCTCATTCATCAAAAAATCCAAAGCACGAGAACTCGTGGAGTTGGAAGGAAATATTAAAAATACCGAAGCAGAGCTGAAGCGCCATTTGTCATCCGATGGCCTCAGAGAATTGACTCGATTGAAATACAGATATAATACTATTTTGTCACGGAAAGTGGAGTTTTGGTTATTCAGGGCAAGACAGTCATACTTTGAGTCGGGGGACAAAGCAGGAAAACTTTTGGCTAGATATATAAAGCAGAGAGACTCTTTTTCTACCATTCCCTCAGTGAAATCTGCTGGTGGTGAAATATTTACCTCGGCCATTGATATTACTAATGCTTTTAAAGAATTCTACTTTGATCTCTATAGTTCCACGTCTTCATCTACTGATGAAGATATTAGAAATTTGTGGAACCATTAGATCTCCCTAAACTGACGACTGAGCAAAAAAGTTCTCTTGATGCTGAGAAAACCTTGGAGGATCTTGGCGAGGTTATTAAGGCCTTACCTACAGGCAAGGCTCCGGGGCCTGACGGCTTTGCTGCTGAGTTTTTCAAATCTTATGCTACAGAACTGGCTCCACTTTTGCTAGAAGTTTATACTGAATCATTAAAGAATGGAAAGCTTCCACCAACCATGACACAAGCCCGGATCAGTCTGATTCTTAAAAAGGACAAAGATCCAAGCGAGTGTAAAAGTTACCGTCCAATTTCCCTGATCCAGTTAGATGTAAAAATGTTGTCAAAAATTCTGGCTAATCGATTAAGTTATGACATCTCTTATACATATAGATCAGGTGGGGTTTATTCGGGGCCGCAGCTCTTCTGATAACATTAGGCGTCTCATCAATATCATGTGGTCAGTAGCGAATGAACAATCTCCGGTCGCTGCCATCTCACTTGATGCCAAAAAGGCATTTGATATGGTAGAATGGGATTAAATTTTTAGGATTTTGGACATGTATGGGTTCGGGAGTACATTTATTGGAATTAATGGGGGTTTAAAAGGGATAATAGTTGATTCTACTCATTTATATCGTTTTATTTTTTTTTATTACATTTTTTTTCTCCCCTTTTAGGAAGCCCAATTCCCAATGTGCTCTAAGTCCTCGTGGTGGTGTAGTGACTCGCCTCAATCCGGGTGGCGGAGGACGATTCTCAGTTGCATTCGCGTCTGAGACGTCAATCCGCGCATCTTATCACGTGGCTTGAGCGCGTTACAGCAGAGACATAGCGCATGTGGAGGCTCAAGCTATTCTCTGCAGCGTCCACTCACAACTCACCACACACCCCACCGAGAGCGAGAACCACTTTATAGTGACCACGAGGAGGTTACCCCATATGACTCTACCCTCCCTAGCAAACGGGCCAATTTGGTTGCTTAGGAGACATGGCTGGAGTCACTCAGCACACCCTGGATTCGAACTCGCGACAGGGGTGGTAGTCAGCTTCTTTATTTGATGAACTACCCAGGCCCCCTATATTTTTTTTTATTTTATTTTTTTTATTCTGTATAAGAATCAATATAAAAGTGTTTTTTAACGTGAGTGTTTTGAGATATGCGGTGAGGTGGACTGTCTCTGACTGGGACTCGTTTGAGATGCGGTTTACATTGATTGTCCCAAACACAAATGCTACTGATCCATCCATCCATCCTTAATGTGGGTGTGTTAACTGATCCAAGCACTTATATTTATGAATCAACATCTTGGAATAAGTCTCAAAGTTATTAAAGTGTAAAAACATTCACATATTTTCAATACAGAGTACATGGCTTGGCATATATTTGCATATTAAATTACAGATATAAAATCACCAGTGTGGTTCAGTATACTGTGTACTGTATAGTGAGCTTACAAAAGTGAATAATTTGTGCATTCTGTTATGAGCAATTGTGAGAATCTTTGACGCTGTTAACTGTATTAGTGTAATAATGCTGAGTAACTAATTCAAACAGTTGATTTGTTCCCTAACTTTGCCAGCTATACAAATCTTACAATTTGTCATACTTCATCCTGATATTTAGTGAGAGCCAGCATGGGCAACTGACAGATGACAGATTGCTCGCCCCCCTCTTTCTTTCTTTCTGCCTGTCCCACCCACTAGGGCCCTTGTTCTCACAGCTGTCCACACCCATTTGAGTTGCATTTTTCAAAATGGTTGCGAGGCAGACTAGAGCTGAAAGAGAAGTGTTTCACGACCCTTTAAGGGCCATGCGTTGCTTTATCCTTAATTGCCTTATATCAGTGTTTCTCAACTGGTGGATCGCAGATCTGTTCGGATAGGGTTGCAGACCATTGAAAATGTTTAGGTATCCGCCCAAGCGAAAGTTCGGTCCACTGAGGCAAATGTAATGATATTCATATCTCGTTCAGCGCTTTATACGTGCTAAATATGCTTCTCATCTGAAATGCATTTGCGCGGTGCCATTGAAGTCTTGTTTTCACGAGTGTGGCCAAACATCTGTTCTACTCTAACCTACAGAATCTTTGGTGCCCGCGAGCTGAACACAAAACCGATGCAACCCATTTTAATTTCAGTAGAGAGCCCTGACATGTTAAACAACACTGCGGTGGAAAAGAGACAACATACGCCATACGCCAAAATAAAGGTTTTACAAATTACACATCATCATCACCATTACTAAAATTAATCTATTAGTTAGAATCTATTAGACCTCATTTTTGACATCAACAACAATTATAATGTGACTTAATACATGCCCTTATACTTAAAAAAAATAAATAAGCAAGATAAAAGAAAATGCGACCCAGGATACATTAAATATAAGTATATAAATTGTTTTACTGTGTTGGGTCGCTACTTGATGTCCAATGTAAAATCTGGGTCCTGAAGCAAAACCATTTGAGAACCACTGCCCTATATGACATACAGTAAGAGACAAAACTGTACAATTATACAACTAAGTTTTTACTTCATGGCAAACAATGTAAAAAATGTCAGGATTTTAGGCAGGAACTGGATCTTTTGTCTTTGTTTACTGAATTCTATCAATTTTGTCTGTATTATCAGAAGGATCATAATCAAGCATAAATCATATGCTCATGGAAGTGTTGTGAAAGTGCAGGTTATCTTATCAGTGTTCAAGTACCAACTTCAGTGTTCCATAACTCATTATCAGTGCACCATGAGGAAGGGGACTGTAAGTGATCATGCACTGAAAAGTAAATACAAATGTAACATTTATTTCTGTAACTTTTACATCCTCGGGCCCATTCTTTCTGTTTTCCCAGATATCATCATACCAAGCAATCAAAGAACATATTTAAAAAAAAAATTAAAAATACTGATTCCAAACTACATGCTGTAAAGATACAGTGCCTTTGACCACACTGAAAATACAGGATTCAAAATCTAATTTAGGCCTGGACAATAAACATCAAGGATTCAGCATTTTTCATTTAAATATGGAAATAAACAAAGTTTAGGGATTCTGAGGTGTATGTTTATCTTTTTTACTCAATGTATTATGCTGATAATTCAATTAGTAATGAAAATACAAAAAAAGCATTTTCACAAGTGGACTCAGACTTTCGTACCCCACTGTATGTAAAACCACTGATTCTTCATAACACAACACTGTTTACACGGCAAATTCTGTAAGTGCAGGAAAACGGATAACATGCAGCTTAACAAAGACAATGTCAAATGTCCTGAGATGGAGCCAAGGAACACAATACTTTATGCACAACACCACAAAGGGAATCTGCTGACTGTATGTGTCTGTTTCATAACGACTTTTGAACTTGAAGCCAAACGTGCTTGTCACCATCCATCACAATCTAAAAAATATTTAGAACTTAAGTGAGTTCTTGAAACATTAAAAGACCTGTCTCTCTGCAGAGTATAGCTGGCATGCGAAACTACTTTAATGTCCTTTGATAAGATTTATGTTACAGCTGTGGGTCATCATGAGATAACACAATGTCATTTAGTGATTAAGAACTCTTTTAAGGGTGACTTATGACATAAAATCTCATCCATGAACATGCTCACTTCTTTGAACCCGTTCACACCTGGTATTAAAGGAATACGGATTGCCACAAAATGAAAATTTGGTAATCATTTACTCACCCTCGTTCAAGTTCCAAACCCATATTACTTACTAGGAAAAGTAATACAACTTTCTGCTATTGTATTGCTGATTTCAATACAATAGCAGTTGACAGTCACTACCTTTAAAGCATAAAAAAGCACACAAATGTGTCATAAAAATAGTCCATTAGACTCATGTATCATATTCCAAGTCTTCTGAAGGCATACTATCCCTTTATATTATGAACAGCCAAAATTCCATATGTTTATCTCTCTCAGGTCAAAGAAAATCAATGATCAACTTGTCAATAACATCAAACCTCATTGGTTTCTGCACATCTTGTGGAAAAATGTCATGATGTCATGACACAAGAACCAATGAGTTTTGACACTTTGGGGTGCTTTTTTAGTGGCAGAATTTTCAGATTTTTGTGAACTATTCCTGTAAGATTAATATTTTTTAAATATTAATTTTGAACTATCAGCTCACAGTGAACATAGCTAAATATAGTTTAAAACAGGGTCCAAAATGTTTTGTGATCCGATCACTCAAACCACATTTGGATGTAAAGAGAGCTTTTTTCGCTAACGAGAACAATTCTAGGCTTCCATCCAGCTTTGGATTTGATTGTGGCAATATGACACATGAACATTTTTAATGGTAAGCCATCTGTTTCCCGCAGCAAAGTTACGATGTGTGCTGCTGACACAATCCAGGCCCTGACTTCTAAGGACATTAAAGAGATTGAAGTGGACATGAGGAGGTTTGGCAGAGAGTAAACACATAACAAGAGGTGTCTTCACACTGATTAATTGTTTTCCTTCTGTTTGGACAAATCCTAGGCTATGATCCAGTGTTATCAAGAGGGAAACATTTAGTTATGGTCAATACAGGTGTTTTTACTGTAACCCTGTACACAATTTTGTTAAGTTGTGAATCTATAAATCATATAAATCGTCTTTCAACATACTCTCTTATGTTTATTCATGTTTTTGTCATGCTATAATTTGGAGAGAGAACAAATTATATATATATATATATATATATATATATACACACAGGTGCATCTCAATAAATTAGAATGTCGTGGAAAAGTTCATTTATTTAAGTAATTCAACTCAAATTGTGAAACTCGTGTATTAAATAAATTCAATGCACACAGACTGAAGTAGTTTAAGTCTTTGGTTCTTTTAATTGTGATGATTTTGGCTCACATTTAACAAAAACCCACCAATTCACTATCTCAAAAAATTAGAATATGGTGACATGCCAACCAGCTAATCAACTCAAAACACCTGCAAAGGTTTCCTGAGCCTTCAAAATGGTCTCTCAGTTTGGTTCACTAGGCTACACAATCATGGGGAAGACTGCTGATCTGACAGTTGTCCAGACGACAATCATTGATACCCTTCACAAGGAGGGTAAGCCACAAACATTCATTGCCAAAGAAGCTGGCTGTTCACAGAGTGCTGCATCCAAGTATGTTAACAGAAAGTTGAGTGAAAGGAAAGAGTGTGGAAGAAAAAGATGCACAACCAACCGAGAGAACCGCAGCCTTATGATTGTCAAGCAAAATCGATTCAAGAATCTGGGTGAACTTCACAAGGAATGGACTGAGGCTGGGGTCAAGGCATCAAGAGCCACCACACACAGACATGTCAAGGAATTTGGCTACAGTTGTCGTATTCCTCTTGTCAAGCCACTCCTGAACCACAGACAACGTCAGAGGCGTCTTACCTGGGCTAAGGAGAAGAAGAACGGGACTGTTGCCCAGTGGTCCAAAGTCCTCTTTTCAGATGAGAGCAAGTTTTGTATTTCATTTGGAAACCAAGGTCCTAGAGTCTGGAGGAAGGGTGGAGAAGCTCATAGCCCAAGTTGCTTGAAGTCCAGTGTTAAGTTTCCACAGTCTGTGATGATTTGGGGTGCAATGTCATCTGCTGGTGTTGGTCCATTGTGTTTTTTGAAAACCAATGTCACTGCACCCATTTACCAAGAAATTTTGGAGCACTTCAGGCTTCCTTCTGCTGACCAGCTTTTTAAAGATGCTGATTTCATTTTCCAGCAGGATTTGGCACCTGCCCACACTGCCAAAAGCACCAAAAGTCGGTTAAATGACCATGGTGTTGGTGTGCTTGACTGGCCAGCAAACTCACCAGACCTGAACCCCATAGAGAATCTATGGGGTATTGTCAAGAGGAAAATGAGAAACAAGAGACCAAAAAATGCAGATGAGCTGAAGGCCACTGTCAAAGAAACCTGGGCTTCCATACCACCTCAGCAGTGCCACAAACTGATCACCTCAATTACTGCCTCAATTCGGCGTGGCATGAAAGCAAAAGGAGCCCCTACCAAGTATTGAGTACATATACAGTAAATGAACATACTTTCCAGAAGGCCAACAATTCTCTAAAAATGTTTTTATTGGTCTTATGATGTATTCTAATTTTTTGAGATAGTGAATTGGTGGGTTTTTGTTAAATGTGAGCCAAAATCATCACAATTAAAAGAACCAAAGACTTAAACTACTTCAGTCTGTGTGCATTGTATTTATTTAATACACGAGTTTCACAATTTGAGTTGAATTACTGAAATAAATGAACTTTTCCACGACATTCTAATTTATTGAGATGCACCTGTATATGTTGTATAATTAGTAGGGCTGTGAAGAATGTTTAAATAATGCCATGAATAGTTTTCATTTATATATTACCTTCATACAAAGTGCAGTAAACAAAAAAATACAAAAAAAGAAAAAAAATCTAAATTTGGTGTGACCACCCTTTACATTTAAAACATCAATTCTCCTAGGTACACTTGCGCTCAGTTTTTCAAGGTTGTTGGCAGATAGGTTATTCCAAGCATCTTAGAGCAGTGTTTCCCAACCACTGTGCCGCGGTGCAAGGAATGCAGGTGCGGAATTTAAATAAATAAAACAGTCTACTCCTCTCTCGCGGTTGCTGGCGTGCCACTGATTACCCCTTCGTGTCAATGCTAGCACACTTGAATAGGTTGCCGACCGCTGCTCTAGAGCAGTGTTTCCCAACCACTGTGCCGCGGAAAATCATGAAAGATTGTCGGGTGTGCTGTGGAAAACGATCAAATTCCACAAAATAAATAAATGCATGAAAAAAAAAATAATAATTTCAGGGATCCAAACTCCTCACCTTTCGGAGAAATTCGGCGTTTTGAAACCATAATCGGTCACTTTTGTGATTGTGAAGAGAAAAGATTAATGTGCAAAAGTGACTGATATTTATATGCCTTAAGGGTCTTTCACGTCTATGAAGTGATGCCACTTTACACCAAAGTGTTTTTCACACACACGTTTTTGCTTCACCAATAATGTCTTTGAGAGTACTAAGCAACAAGAAATATTAAAAAACTGTCCAAATTTGTGAAGAGACATTGAATGTCTCATAATTTGTTTTAATTAAATATTACCTTATTGTTTACAAATATCAGAGACCCCAGTTATTGAACTAATTAAAATTCACCAAGAAAACGCTTAGACCTAAACATAAACGAGTCCTTTTATTACTTTCTGCTATCAAAGCAACTGCAAGCTTTTTTCTCTCTTCCAAATACATTTTCAATGTTTATTGTGCACACCTCCCGCTTTTTTATGTGGCAAACTCGTAAAATCGCCCCTCTGTGACACTTTCTGCAACTCGTCATGTGGAGGGCAATGCGGCACTTGACGCTGGAGTTGAACGGAGCGTTGACGCCTCGACTCAACTCAACGTGAAATGCGCTTTACAATGAGGAAAGAACATTATTGAAACACAAAATTATTATTATTTGTCTATTATTGTGGTCTTTTCTGATAAAAGCCATGCTCAGCAGTTTAAATAGGCTACTGTAGGAAAATGATACTGTAGATCTGCTTTGTGTTTATAATTCTTATACTGAAGTCAGTAGATTTGTAGCCATGCAAGTTTTAATAAAGGAGAAGGACGTTATTGAAACACTATTATTAGACTATTATTGTTGTCTTTTTGGATGAAAAATAATGCTCAGACTGAAGGAAGACTACAGATCTGCTGTGTTCTTTTAATGCTTAAACACTATAAAGTCTCTTGGTAGATTTCGGTCATGAACGACTCAAAATGATTCACTGACTCACTCATAGCTCATAAGACGCTCATTTGTCGCCATCTAGTGACATTTCCAGAAGGGGTCACTGAACTAATCAGTTAATAAAATTGAACAAATCTGTGAAACAGAAGCAAGCCTCACCAAAATACTCTTTTGCAGCTAATTCTGCACAATTGTAAACTTGAATAAACTTGAATCACTAAAATAGCTGGAATTGATGCTTTTAGCTTATTCTTTAAAAAAATATCCCCAGAAAAATTTTTCGTGGACCAGTGATTGTCTTACCTTTTACGCCCCTCGTGAGTTTGCATTCCTGTAATTTGTTGTGGCATTGCAAGAACAAATCTACAAATTAGAAAAGAAGCAAATTTGTTGTTTTTCCATTACCCATTTAGCACTCTTGCCACCTGTGACCTCACACAGCATAGCCTACCTATGTGACTTTTTTTTTTTTGCTAGCCGAATTTCAAACATTACAAGTAAACACACTACTAAGACATGACAGAAAACATGGACAAGTTCTTGAAAAGGAAAAATATTGACAATGGTTAGCCTATGTGGGATAGTGGTGTGCCGTAGAATTTGTGTCGTAAAAAGTGTGTCGTGCCAGAAAAAATGTTGGGAAACACTGTCTTAAAGAACTTGCCACAGTTCTATGTACTTAGGTACTCAATTTCTTCTGCCTCTTCATGTAATCTCAGACTGATTCGATAATGTTGAGATACAGACTCTGTGCGGGCCAAGCCATCTGTTGCAGGACTCCTTGTTCTACTTCTATTTGTAAAAGGAATGTTTGGAAACCTAAACTGATATTTCCTAAATACACACACACAGACACACATTGTTTGATGGCAAGAAAAGTGTCATGCAAAAAGATAACATGTCACTGTTTTTGGTTTTTAAAAGGGTGCTGTTGCAGAGAAAGGTATGAAGGTTACGGAGGGATACAAAGGAGGAGTTGTGGAGGGAGGCCCACCATAACATTGTGCTTTCATCTTTAAAAGATAATGATCTATCAAACCCTTCGGAAGATAAATCACTGCAAGATCAAACTGCTAAGGCAGGTCAAAGCAGAACCACATGATAATGGTCTTTCATTTCAGTCAATAACCATGATATTAGTGGATGGCACTCAAAGATGAAGCAAACAGATTCAGATGTGGAGGAGTGAGGGTACAGCCCGCTTCAGATGTTTCCTTTAAAAAAGTATTAATGAACTAATGGATTGACTGCAGGTTTTTTATAATTATATTGAATCTTGTATGAATCCCGTGTATGCGGGACACTTGTTGGCTACTTTTCCTTCACTATATAGTCCAATTTATCTAATTATGAAAAAAAAAAGCTTTGCTAAAAACATCAATTGATATTTGTCTACCAAACTAATTTCAAGCATTCAAGCACATAACTTAATGATAATTTTTTAAAGCTCCCAAGAATCATTCAACTGCAGTTAAGTGTGTCCGAACTTTTGACTGGCAGTGTATAAAAGGTGTCCTGTCTCCTGATCAACTTTAAAAACTTCAGTCAGTGTCCGAGTATGAACAGTTGGTATTTTTAATCCATTTTAAGTGGTACAAGTGTTGATTCGAGTGTCAATATGGCAAGCCGGGAATGGGAGGAGCTCAGTTTTGACCTGCTGACATTGAGCTTTGACTCCATCACACACCCTGATTCAGACTCAACCTTTAATGGCACTTTAAGCCTGATCCCAGGTCAGGGGCCACCACTGGTGCCAAACACTCATCTAGAACTTTTAGAACATGGAGAATACTGCACTGGAGTAGGTGAGGAGATGGCATCACAGCTCTATTTTTCTGTACTCAGACACACACTGGTGGTTCTCTCTCATCTTGCTGTATTAACCAGCAATAGGCTTATAATAACTATTACAATAACGGTCTGTAATCTTACCTGTTTTGGGTTCTTTTTGTGTTTTATGATTTATGAAGAGTACAACAGCTTTATTCCAGATTGTAAACTCACATGAATAGATTTGTACAGTTATGTATATTTGTATTTATATTAAAGCCCAAAGTATACTTTGGTTTAAATGTGAATGCTTAGCGCTTAGTCGAACGCTAGCCTTTCAAAGTATACTTCATTTGACTGTGCGTGCATACACAGCCAGTTGCTACACGCTACGACTGCTATGAGACACCGGATTATTTCTCTTCAAGAGTTTAGACCCAGAAATATGTCTTTATATTCCTTCAGACTCGAGTTTTACAAATTCAGGTATCTCCTGACCTCCTAACACATGCACTCTTGATGTCCACATCCACTGTTGTCGTTTCCACATTCGTCACTTGTTGTTTAGCGGCATCTTCTAGCACTTTTTCGTGATAGCAACGGCTCAACTGTGGATGTTGCCACCTTGTGGACCCACTAATTAGTGCAAATAATTCCAGGTGCATACACATCCAGAGTACATGCGATTAGAATAATCGGGCCACACGCGTTCAGTGCTCAGGCACTCTGCTGATGACGAAAGTGTACTTTGGGCTTAAGGCTGTCAATTTAAGGCATTAACGTAATACAAGTAATTAAACACATATTAATTACACATTTAATATTTTCCCTGACCCCAAATGACACTTTCCAAGATAAGGCAGCACATGAAATGAATAAACAGCCATTCACAAAGGACTTGTTTTTGCATTTTTCAGAGTGGAACTTTGTATACTCCTGTTGTCCGTATTGCTGATCGCTCCGCACACAGTATGCGTGATGCAAATTTCGTCCAAATTTTCTCGATCCGCGGGCACATTCCTCGTCTGTGCGCACTGTCGGAGCATTGACTGTACTAATAGAGTATCACAAAGCAGTAGTGCGGATGTGTCAAACGCGTTTGTGGTCAAAAGAGTATACTCTGAAAGGCAACGCGGTCGGCCGGGCACGGTCCGATCCATAACACAGAAAACCAAAGTATACCCGAGCCTTTAGCTGGACACGGTGGTACCAGACTCAGCAAAAGACAGCGAGACGCAATGAACCAGTCAAGGAGATCCATCTGATGCATGTGTATATAGACCAACAATTAAAAAAAAATAGCCCACAGAATGCAAGAACGCATTTTGAGTGAACGGAAAGTAGTCTACCTTGAACAGATTGACAAACTCGACTGCAAAATGGATTGTTGTACAATCTAGGCCACTGACAGGCTTATGTTCAAAGATATGAAAATAAAACAAACAATATATCGACTTCTAAAGCAATTTTGTAATGTGTATTTAATGATTTTCTCTTTAAATTATGTTCATGTGAGGGCTTTCCTCAGCAAATATTGATATAGGCAATGTTGTTCAATCCCAGAACAACAGCAAAGGACCTTGTGAAGATGCTGGAGGAAACAGTTAGACAAGTATCCATTTCCACAGTAAAATGAGTCCTATATTGACATAACCTGCAAGGCTGCTCAGCAATGAAGAAGCCAATGCTCCAAAACTGCCATAAAAAAGCCAGACTACAGTTTGCAAGTGCACATGGTGACAAAGATCTTACTTTTTGGAGAAATGTCCTCTGGTCTAATGAAACAAAAATTTAACTATTTGGCCATAAAGACCATCGTTATGTTTGGAGGAAAGAGGGTGAGGCTTGCAAGCCAAAGAACACAATCCCAACCATGAAGCATGGGGGTGGCAGCATCATGTTGTGAGGGTGCATTGCTGCAGGAGGGACTGGTGCACTTCACAAACTAGATGGCATCATGAGGACGGAAAATGATGTGGATATATTGAAGCAACATCTCAAGAAATCAGCCAGCAAGTTAAATCTTGGTCGCAAATGGGTCTTCCAAATGGACAATGACCCCAAGCGTACCTCCAAAGTTGTGGCAAAATGGCTTAAGGACAACAAAGTCAAGGTATTGGAGTGGCCATCACAAAGCCCTGACCTCAATCCAAAAATTTGTGGGCAGAACTGAAAAAGCGTGTGCGAGCAAGTAGGCCTACAAACCTGACTCAGTTACACCAGTTCTGTCTGGAGGAATGGGCCAAAATTCCAGCAACTTATTGTGAGGAGCTTGTGAAAGGCTACCCAAAATGTTTGACACAAGATACACCATTTAAAAGGCAATGCTGCCAAATACTAACAAAATGGATGTAAACTTCTGACCTACTGGGAATGTGAACGAAATAAAAGCTGAAATAAATAATTCTCTACTATTTTTCTGACATTTCACATTCTTAAAATAAAGTAGTGATCCTAACTGACCTAAGACAGGGAATGTTTTCTACTATTAAATTTCTGGAATTGTGAAAAACTGAGTTTAAATGTATTTGGCTAAGGTGTATGTAAACGTCTGACTTCAACTGTAAATATATGACAATGGATGTGAGTCACAACAGCACAAACCAACAGAAGTCCAAAGTAGCATGTCCATCAATTCCTTTGCAGTGTGGATTTTCTTGCTTTTAAATTATTAGGTTCTCAAACACTTCACTTTCAAGTTTTTTCCAGATTTTCTTCTCAAATAAAACTACCCAAGATTATTTAAATACCACAAATCCACATAGAAACCACTGGAGGACTGCATTCAGCTTTAGCATTTGTAAGAGGTTTAACCAGAGATATTCTATTCATAGATTAACCTCCACACTTTTACCATTGTAGAGAAGAGAGTGTAATGGTCAACTTGGATCATGCAAGTCTTCTCTGGCCAATCATATAACGGCTGACATCAATGGACCACGTTCAGAGTTTTGACAGTTTTTTTTTTTTTTTCCAGTTTTCGTTGCACTTTTTCTTGTGGTAGATTTTGAGATATAGCTATGTTAGTTAACGTATTTTGGGAACATAATGTTTGTGAAATATGTTTCATTGAAAGGGAAAAAGTGCACTTTTGCTGCTGCAGATTTCAGCATGAGAGTCTTTATTTAAAAAATATATATATATTGTTTTATATCAGCATTATGGGGCACACAGTTTTAAATTACAATTTATTTAAGTCTAATTTAATTGTTGAATCTTATTTTTATTAGATAATATACAATATTTGTACAAAATGTATCATATTTTAATACTAAACACTTATTTTAATTCATTGATGCAATTTTTGCGAGCTGGAGACAGTAAATAAAAAAATCTATGTAGGATGGTGTTAATGCCGCAAAGGAGTCCTACCTGTCACTTCATTCTCTACTCCAACATCTCTTATAAAACAGCAATTTTATCGCAGTAAAACTTTTGTGTAAAACATGTTGAAGATTAATTGACAGGCAGTCCATTCAGTGGTGAGCCGTTTCCTCACAAAAGCAGTTTATTCAGCACGCTGAAGCATCTCCTCTATAGACATCCATAAAAGTTTTAAAAAAAGGCCTCGTCTCCTCACCAGTGTACCGCTGCTTTATGTGTTTTGATGCTAACCTTGTACGCTCCATTTTAGAATGGCTCTGGTTTAACCTTCTTAAAAACATGAGAAATCAAAGCCTATTCAGTACTGACATGTCTGAAAATGTCCATCACATGAAACAACAACCTATAATTACAAGAGTTGACCTAAAATTAAACCACTGCTCTCAGCAAACAGATGTTCAGCAGACCATGACACATGAAATGGTCCAAAATGGAAGGTCAGCTTGATGAAGCATGGCTAAATATTGGGGATTCAGGAAATCTTCAGTCATTAGTGGATTTAAAAGCTGTTATGGCCAACAGACTCAGCCCAAGAAGGGAGTAAGAATTTCACCTTTCTGACCTGGCTAAGCCCAGGTCTAAGCCACCCTGAACTCCTTTGACTAAATCCAAGAGCCATTGCTTTGCAGTCATTGACTGTGTGTCACTCAGAATGGAAAGGCTTGCATGGTCATTGTCTATTTGGCATCTTCAGAACAAATGCTGGGTGGTTATTTGATTAAACCATTCCGAGGGAACGCTCGGGTTACAGAAAATATCAGCCTTCAGCAGAACACGCTCAGGGACAGAACAGTCAAACACTATGAAGGGCTAATTTAATCAGCTCATTTTACAGGATTAGAGGTGGAATGGCTGACTACTGTGTTTGGCAAGGCACATCGGCTCTTAAAGCTGACCAGAGAAGCAGATTTCAGAGCTAAAATGCAGCATAAATGGTTTATGATGGCCATTTCATAAAGCTTACCTTTTGAGGTAAATTCTTCAGTCAGAATTTTTGGAGTGTTGAGTCAAATAATCAAGCAACAAATACCATTTCAATGCCAACTTCTGAGGCTGTGAAGGTATTTAATCATAGCTAAACGCATTAGAATCTATGGAGACTTTTTTTATTCATAGACTTTTATACATCGACAGCATGAGTATCAAGGCTCAATGTGTCAGAATACATGCGGTAACTACTAGGTAGGGATGCACCATTCAATCTTTTTTTAACTGCAGCACACACAAAAAAAAAAAAAAAAAAAAAAAATCACACACTGCTACTCTAATGAACGAGCACTTGCTCAGCCCTAGAAGCATAACATTGTGTTTACTGGTGGGTGAATTACTGGCAATTCTAAGCATTTGTGAATTTACACTTTTAGACATGTTGTAATTCAGATGAAAATGTCGGTTTGTTTTAAAAATATTGTTTTAAAACCAATTAAACAACAAATTAATATGCAAATACAATTTAGAGTATACGTGATGTCAGACGATGAGTGAAATGATAGAGACAGTTTGAGCGATTATGCGTGCTCTCAGTTGCTGGGTTTGCTTCCAAAATGTTTAGCATTTTTGAAGTGCATTGACCTCTCCCTGCTTTGGGGACAGATTTATTTGCAAGATTGGAGTAAGTATCTCATTTTATTTATCACGACTCCAGGGGTGGTAGTCAGCGTCTTTACTCGCAGAGCTACCCAGGCCCCTAAGTATCACATTTTATTAAATGCATCCATGAGATACCACAGAATAAGTGTAATATCTGATATA
Source organism: Myxocyprinus asiaticus (assembly GCF_019703515.2). NCBI lineage: Eukaryota > Metazoa > Chordata > Actinopteri > Cypriniformes > Catostomidae > Myxocyprinus > Myxocyprinus asiaticus. The sequence goes on from NC_059389.1 coordinate 12,982,965, forward strand.
ATGTGGGCTGAAATAACACACCGCCAGTCTCCGCATACCTGGGAGTGCCCACTCTCAAAAGTGTTCTGGCGGATTGTGAGGACCCACTTTTTCGACCAGTTGTGGGTTAAACACTTCCGAATGACAAGCGCTATGTCCAAAGAACTGAACATTGAACATTTAAATTGTGCCAAGGTCGGACCTTTCGGTGGGCTAGTCACATCGCAGACTCATAACACATGCATGAATGGTCAAAACACGTCATCCTTTTGCGAATAAACTGTTTCCATCACCTTAATGCACATTTGAACTAATGTGAAACTCTAGAAAATCTGCCTCCTCCTAGTTTATTAAATTTTAAGCGAATTAAGAATGTTGATTCGCATATCAAGAGTTTCCAATCAGGAATTCTTATGCGTAATTTCAAAATGCGCATAAAAATTGTTGGATGGAAACCCACCTAGTGTCACTTAGTTTTAAATTCATGACAAATTTTTGACTCTCAGGTGCTCTCAATTTCCCATTAGTCACTCATCCCAGCACTATTTTGTGAGAACCCAATTTAAAGTTATTTGTTTGTTACAATTCCACTAGTAACAGCAATAACAGTTTTACCTTCAATAACGGTGTCTTCACGCAGTTACTTAATAATTAGTGATTTGTGTTGCAACATAATGCCAAAGATGGTTAACAAAAATACTAATGATTTTACACTGGAGCAGTTTTGGTGTTTAAGTGGATATATCTCTTACTGGCTGCCAGTATGTTAATGCTCTTTTAAACTATTCATAAATGTTTTCAATTCAAAGAAATGTTAGTATTTCACAATTAATGTAAATTAAATATAATTTTACAGTTTGGGGCATAAACATATAACTGTAGCATATAACTTGTAAAAGTGTGGCAGGGGGCACTGTAAAAAAATAAATAAAAATAAAATAAAATAAAAAAATAAAAAAAAATAGCGGTAATGGGATCAGTATCGGCCAGTCACAGTGTTAAAATGTTGCTGATCATTATCGTTTTCAAATTTCCTGATTGGTGCACCACTACTACTAGGCCACGGTTCTGATGTCAAAAAAAGAATGGGCACAAGTACACATGCACTCGAGCATTCAAAAGTGACAGCAATTAACTATTATAAAAACACAATTTCGTGACCTATTTCAACTTTTCAAAACATTTTACATTGATCGAAATCCGGTAACAACTACATGCAAACAAGCGAAAAAGGGGTTTTGCGGTCCAACAGAAAGCAATTTACGTTATCACTGTATACAGTGACTTTACGACCTTGATTTACCAAGATCCCACATAAAGGGTACTAATCTATCAAATTGCATGTGTGCTTAGTGGGTGTTTTGCAAATGATTTACTAAGAATAATTGTGTAAATACCCACACGTGCAATTACGTTGGACAGACCCTCCAAAAGGAGGCTTTTGTAAGAGGTAATTGTACCAAATGTAACTATGCAGCTCACTTACTATAAAAACCTCAATAAATAGCATATTTATATACTGTATTTATTGTAGGCTTGGGAAATTTAACACGTAAATTTCTGCGATGAACAGTTGACTGTTGAACGCATCAATTAACACAATTAATGCAGTATCTAGTGTTTTTTTTTTTTCACTTCCTTAAACTATACTAATGTTTTTTCCATTTTTCTGTGGCTATAATTGGCATATATAAATTTCCAGGAGGTACATGCTTTACTCGACTGCACATCCTAGCACAGAAACTGATTGGGTGGAGCAGTGCACGCATATTCATTATGCACAATGTATGTCCTGGGCATAATAAACACGCAAGCAGATTTACTGTATGAAGAATGGAGACTTCACATGCAAGTGGGGAGCCAAGTGTGGAAATTATTTTTATTATGGCCCAAAAATGCTCACCCACTGTTATCTGAACAATGAAAATATCCAGAGAAAATAATAAAAATAATTCAATAATTAAAATAAACGATGACTAACCAATTTCTTGCAAATTCTTTGAGACAAAGTATTAAGTAAATATTTGTGATAATATAAAAAAAAATAAAAAAAAATGTACAATATACTGATTAATTGCGATATCACAGAAAACTATTTTTTTCATTTAAAAAAATATCGATTCACAGGCCTATTTTATTTATATGATTATATGAAATCATCATAAAGCCTCTGCTATTTAGCAATAAGTTGTAAGAGCAGTTGATCAGAATACCCGAGTTTGACGCTTCTTTTGAAACTTTTCAGAAAATTGTGGAAGACAAAATCACCTGATCACCTGACAAAAACACCATAATTCAAAAAGAAAATACTGTATTATTTACCTGTTAGCATCTCATTATGGATGTATACTTAAAATCTCAATTTCAAACCACAATCTTTACCATGGTTCAAATATGATGCAGAGTGCAGCACGCTGTAGGAGAGAAGCACAAAAGAGAGACACGAAGAAAGCCACCAGTTACGAGCAATTCAATTGTTAAAATCAATGTTTACAACACTGAAATATAACAATATTTTTCTTAAGAGTTATACAAGTTTTATGATAATCAGTTATGTTTTCATGCTTTAAAATAATTACAATAATTAAAATTACAAGAGAAGTAGTTTAATATCACATTAATGCATGCCTCTAAATTTTTTATTAATTTGGGGAAATGCAAAAATTGCCAAGATGTGCTATTTTGCCGATCTGAAAGATGCAATCCTCAGAAGACTACGTTAGTAGAACAGCATGTGCTATCAAGCTTGCATGTGTTTCTATACATGCAAACCATTAGTAAATCAGGACCTAAGTCTGGGCAGCGACAGTTTGGACAGGAATAGCAGTATACATAGGAAGTGTTCTTCCTGTCACATAAAGCTATATGGAATGCAACTGAATGGATCATAATGCAGGGGTCTCAAGCAATTTTTTAAAAGTTGAAAAAAATTTAAATAGTCATGTCATAAAAATGGCCAAACATGTCTAATCTTTACATTGACCAAAAATTAAACTGTTGGTCAATTATTGACTATCTTTGAGTTGATATATCTGGAAACAAAATTACCAAAATGCCCATGTCTATATCTATGCAGCCAATTTTGCAGTCCGTTTTAACAAGCTTTTCGATTGTAAGAGCATGTCTAAAGGCGTAACCTGCAGCAGGAAGCAATACATTTGCTCCTTTCATTTACAGCAGTTCGGTAAACACGAAGATTGAAAGCCTTACCATCATAACTGGACAAGTGTTGAGACACTTCATTTAACCTGTAGAAAGCAGCGGAGTCACTGCAGCAGGAATGGAGAAAGAAAAAGACATGCAGCAGCTCAATGACACTGTAGCGCTGAGATAGCAGCAGGCCTCAGGATTCTGCCAACATGCTCACAAACAAAATACAATGCTGTTCTCTATGCTTCAAACACAGAGGCTTTTTTCCATCTCATATCCTCATGGGAGCCTATACAGCAATCATCTGCGGTTTATAGATAGCAATATATGTGCAATGACAAACTGATCTGTTCTTCTAAGCTTCAAATGAGTTTCAAATGCAGATCCGAATTAAAGTTTCTCTAAATGTTGAAAGAACAACCACTATATCGACTAGACGAAAAGCCATTTAAAAGCTTTCTTTGAGTGTAGTAATCATCTTTTAAATAATCATTAACCAATAGGACCAAAATAACAATTTATAGACAACATGACATTCCATTTTTAATAAATCAGAGTTTTAGAGCTGAATCAATCAGAGAGGTAAATAACTTCATTCAATTTTCATTTTTTTTTTTTTACACAAATTACAGTTAACATTCGACAAACTGAATTACATTTAACCATTTAACCCAAGTTATGGTAAAAAAAAGTAATCAAACAAATGCTCTCTTTAATCTATGGGAAATATGAGTTTGTCAAATACAACAATTCTTCCCAACTACATTTGGTCCCAAACTAACTATACCCTACTGAGTTATTTCAGTTCTGTTACCTATTCTGGTGTACAGGGTTTTTTTTTTTTTTAGGGCTGGGAAATTAAGCACATTAACTTCTACAATTAACAGCTGACTGTTTAATGTTAAAATGTAATGCAGTAAAAAAACAAAAAAACAAAAAAAACAACAAAAAAACAACACACTTACACTGCAGTATCCCATTTTTTTTTTCACTTCCACTTCACTCATTTTATTCCCCACTTCCCATGGATAAAACTGCCATAACGTTGAAATCAGAAGTTTACATACATCTTAGCCAAATACATTTAAACTCAGCTTTTCACAATTTCTGACATTTGACTGTAGAAAACCTTCCCTGTCTTAGGTCAGTTAGGATCACTACTTTATTTTAAGAATGTGAAATGTCAGAATAATAGTAGAGAGAATGATTTATTTCAGCTTTTTTCTTTCTTTCATCGCATTACCAGTGGGTCAGAGGTTTACATTCACTTTGTTAGTATTTGGCAGCATTGCCTTTAAATTGTTTAACTTGGGTCAAACATTTTGGGTAGCCTTCCACAAGCTTCTCACAATAAGTTGCTGGAATTTTGGACCATTCCTCCAGACAGAACTGGTGTAACCGAGTCAGGTTTGTAGGCCTCCTTGATCGCACACGCCTTTTCAATTCTGCCCACAAATTTTCCATCGGATTGAGGTCAGGGCTTTGTGATGGCCACTCCAATACCTTGAATTTGTTGTCCTTAAGCCATTTTGCCACAACTTTGAAGGTATGCTTTGGGTCATTGTCCATTTGGAAGACCCATTTGCGACCAAGATTTAACTTCCTGGCTGATGTCTTGAGATGTTGCTTCAATATATCCACATACATTTCCTTCCTCACGATGCCATCTATTTTGTGAAGTGCACCGGTCCCTTCTGCAGCAAAGCAACCCCACAACATGATGCTGCCACCCCCATGCTTCACGGTTGGGATAGTGTTCTTCGGCTTTCAAGCCTCACCCTTTTTCCTCCAAACATAACGATGGTCATTATGGCCAAGCACTTACATTTTTGTTTCATTAGACCAGAAGACATTTCTCCAGAAAGTAAGTTCTTTGTCCCCCTGTGCACTTGCAAACTGTAGTCTGGCTTTTTTATGGCAGTATTGGAGCATTGTCTTCTTCCTTGCTGAGCAGCCTTTCAGGTTATGTCGATATAGGACTCGTTTTACTGTGGATATAGATACTTGTCTACCTGTTTCCTCCAGCATCTTCACAAGGTCCATTGCTGTTGTTCTGGGATTGATTTGCACTTTTTGCACCAAACTAAATTTCAAACTACGTGACAGAATGAGTCACCTTCTTGAGCGGTATGATGGCTGTGTGGTCCTATGTTGTATATACTTGCATACTGTTGTTTGTACAGATGAACGTGTTGTATATACTTGCATACTGTTGTTTGTACAGATGAACGTGGTACCTTCAGGCGTTTGGAAATTGCTCCCAAGGGTGAACAAGACTTGCGGAGGTCCGCCATTTTTTTCTGAGGTCTTGGCTGATTTCTTTTGATTTTCCCATGATGTGAAGCAAAGAGGCACTGAGTTTGAAGGTAGGCCTTAAAATACATCCACAGGTACACCTCCAACTGACTCCAATTAGCCTACCAGGAGCCAATTGGCTAATTGCCTAAAGGCTTGACATAATTTTCTGGAATTTTCCAAGCTGCTTAAAACACAGTTAACTTAGTGCATGTAAAATTCTGACCCACTGGAATAGTGATATAGTCAATTAAAAGTGAAACAATCTGTCTGTAAACAATTGTTGGAAAAATTACATGTGTCATGCACAAAGTAGATGTCCTAAAGGACTTGCCAAAACTATATGCTACTATTTGCTAATATGAAATCTGTGGAGTGGTTAAAAAATTAGGTTTAATGACTTCAACCTAAGTGTATGTAAACTTCTGACTTCAACTGTATATACATTTCCAGGAGGTACACACTTGACTTGACTGCACATCCTACCACAAAATGGTATTGTGCGGAGCACTGAATGCTTGTCCATTACGTGGGATGCATGTCATGGGCATAATAAACACCGGAGCGGATCTACTGATATGGGCTAGCTGTCATCTGAACCAGTGTCAAAAGCAAAACCACATGAGAGAAACCCAGCGTTTGCGCAATAGAGACTGAACGGCAACCAGAGAAAATAATAGTTTTAAGATTTAAAACTTAATTCAATTTAATTTGTATCTGTATGTATAGTGTCTAATTAAACATTGGAAATGTACACTTAAGTTGCCAATAAAGTTTGATATGATCCTTATAATTAAAAAAAAGTTTACTGAATAACGGCAGAAGATTCTGCCAAACTTTTAATGTCAGCATGTCAACTGAATTTATGGCATGCAAACATATGCAAGTATCAAAGATTTCTACCTGCAAAAATGTGTCTAATTTAACTCTATCCTCAAAAAAACTGAACATTTAAACGTACGTTATAATAATTAAAATAAATGATGACTAATCAATTTCCTGCAAGTTCGAGACAACGTATAAAGTAAATATATTTGATTGTATTTTAATGTTTATTTTAATGTATGATGTACCATGATTAATCAGATTAATCACAGAAAACTGGGGGATTAATTAGTAAAAAAAAAAAAAAAAAAAAAAAAATATATATATATATATATATATATATATATATATATATATATATATATATATATATACACACACACACACACACACACAGGCCTAGTTTTTTTTTAAATTCTTTTATTTAATTCTTTTTAACTTAATTCTAATATTTTTATTTTATAAATTAAAATACCCATATAATTTTACCTCTAGAGGTTAATGATCAATTTTCTGAAGGTTAAGCACCTCTTTGCTAAAAGCAACCATTTGCTTAAAAAAAGACATTGTTTTCTTATTTTAAAAAGCCATATTTTGTACCATATTCGTTGAAAGTAAATTAAATTGCTGCAGTATTCCTTATGAAATGTTTTATTTCTAAAGAAATTCTCTCTCTATCTCTGTTTATTAAAAATCAGATAATATGATCTAATGAAGTCATAATCCTTATTGTTTAAAATCAGCAGCAAATACCTTAAGGCCAGTATGAAGTCAGAGACAGGTTGATAAACCCAGAGAAACAAAAACTATAATTTAAAGATACAATACAGACCACTAAAAAACTCTTCTGTCAACATTAAGTCAGCTGTGGTCTTTTGGTGGCTTCCTGACATCCAGGTGTTTCTCTGAGAGAAACACTTTCCATAAAAGCTCAGGTGCAGTGAGTGAAGGCTCTATGAGTCAGTACTCATTACCTTGTTAAATGGGGACCAGAAAGGGCTGACAGCACTATGTATGACTCACAATGTCTCACAGATCTTTGGATGCCAGATTCACACTGAAAATCTCACTACTGAGCCTTTCAATTAGCTTTACACCAGGGCCCCCCAAAAAAACAGCCCTGGTGCACACAAGCACCCTCGGGGCATTTCTCCAGCGTTAAAAGCCAATGAGTCATTGCCGCCAGACAGAGAAGTGCTCACCGCACAGCATTCTGTCGAAATTGTGTTAGCGCTATAGTAAATCACCTGAAAAAAGTGAAGTCAGAATTTAAAGAAATAGTTCACTCAAAACATTTAAAATGAGGTTGAGTATATAATGACAGTGCTTTCATTTTTGGGTGAACTATCCCTTTAAATAAACCAGAAGCTTTGAATGAGGACACTCCAAGAGACAACAAAAGAAATGTCAGGGGACTGCAAGTAAACAGAGAAACTTGATGATCCTTGTGTGGGGGCGGACATGAAGAGTATATGGTTGAGTATTTTTTCACTGGGAATTCACAGAGTGTAGCCCTGAAGTGTTGTAATGTAAGTTCACATCTCAAGGGAGGGTTGGTTATGAAAAAAACAAGAGATCAACTCACACGGTACTGGCCAGAAAGCGTGAACACTCTTTTAAGAAGACTGATGTGAAAAAGAGAAAAAAAAAAAAGAGAAAATATTAAGTGTTGTATAAAGTTCCCAATTTTCATAATTTAGTATAATTATATTATATAATTATATACACTGCTGTTCAAAAGTTTGGGGTCACTTGACTGAAATGTTTCTCATGATCTTAAAAACCTTTTGATCTGAAGACGTATTCTTAAATGTTTCAAACGAGTTTTGTAGACAAAAATATAATTGTGCCAACATATTGATTTCATTACAAAACTAAAATTGTATTTAAAAAAAAAAAAAAAAAAAGTTTTTCGAAATGGATGACTTTGACCGAATAATTAAGAAAAGAAGCCAATAAGTGCCAGGCATAGATGGGAACTCCTTCAATACTGTTTAAAAAGCATCCCAGGTTGATACCTCAAGAAGTTGGTTGAGAAAATGTCAAGAGTATTTGTCTGCAAATTCTAGGCAAAGTGTGGCTACTTTGAAGATGCTAAAATATAACATAGTTTTGATTTATTTTGGATTTTTATAGTCAAAACATAATTCCCAGTTCCATTTCTGTTATTACATAGTTTAGATGACTTTACTATTATTCTAAAATGTGAAAAAAATTAAAAAAAATAAAAATAAAGAATAAGTAAGTGACCCTAAACTTTTGACCGGTAATGTCTATTTAGTATATAACTTAATGGAAATTGACTCAAGTAAAAAAAAAAATGAGAACAATACAAAACACATAAGATGATGCCAGTCTGTTTTAGTGCCTTTGGATTTACCACCAAAACTATTCATGCGCAGAAACACACTATTTGAAGGAAGATTATGGTGTAATTTTAATGCTATAAAGAGAAGCGCATTATTGACGTTTGCACGTGATGCATTTCAGCCGTGCAAGAAAACAGGAAGAACTCGCAAGCTCATTTTAAACCCTCGCATGCGTGACATCTCCTGCGCATACAATACAAGCTCTCACGCGCAAGAAACCGGCTGACTGTGCAAGAAAGATAAATGAACTCACGGGCGGGGTTCTTCCCATTTCCTCTCGCGGCTAAAATGAATCGCGTGCGAGTGTCAGTAATGCGCTCTGATTTATGGCAGTATAATGCCATTATATTAGGTTGTCAGCTGGGGAAGTGACGTAGAGGTTTTCTGGTTGACCTTTAACATGAAGCACACTTCTTTTAGCTTTTTGGAAACTTATTTTTTTTTAAAGTTTGCTGTTTCTTGTTTTTCGTCTTCCCATATATATTATAGAATGTTCAGCTCCTTCAGCTGCAACAACATGAATGCCGTTTCCACATTTGTTCAAAAAATGAAAATTCCTAGCGTTCGCCATTACACCTCAACTTTGTTTGTGTTGCGTTCGACTTCTGGGTTTGACTGGGTGTCACCTTTCTTTCGAAGCATATTGTCTAATTCTGTTAGTCCGACTTTCAATTTTAGTCGGACTAAAGCGTTTACATGACATTTCGAATTGTTGTTTTGGGCCACCTCAAAATTGAACTTTTAAAGTGCATGTAAACATACTGGCTGAAAAACATAAGAACACAAATACAATACTCACACCAGCATACATAATGGAACAAAAATCAACTAGGCAAACAAATTTTTGAAGAGTACAAAAGACTGGGGCTGATATAAACCACTACTATGGAAACACACTGAAACCCCCATTAGTACACAAGGTCAGTTTGCTTTGGCCTGTTGTTACTGATCTCAATGATAGCATCCAGCTTGAGCACACTTAAATGTGCTTTGTACATTTGGGCACGACATCCTCCCCTGAGTCTAACATGAGATGCGGCTGACATTTTGTTCCCATAAAGCCACCACTTATGGGCTCAGCCAATCAAAAGCATCCCTGTCATTGGTCCCCTAGGGGCCGCTGATGACCAAAGAGATTGAGTCACTAGTCGGGCTCTCTCGGGTGTCTCTGTCAGCCCATTACACTTGACCTTCAGTCCTGAACTCAGCATCTTGCTTACAGCACAGTAGACTGTTGAAGCACATGGGACAATATACTGTACTGAAGGTGGGCTCAAATGTACACTAAACAAACAAGAAGGACAAAGAGGAGGTTTTATGTAAGGAAGGCTGGAATGTCTGCACATGTTTGGTTGGGCCTGGGCTTGGAGTGCTTGGAGAACAAGTGTTCATTGTTAAAATGGACTGAAATGTTGTAAGCTGTCCTTGCATGCTCGGATGTTTTCAGTGGGATTGTGGGAATGTGTTTACCTGTGTCTTGTCCGCCTCTGGTCTCCTCCAAAACCAGGCTGTTCATGCAGTTTATTTCCCATTCCTGAACTTCAGTGTTCCACAGTGCTGGGATCAGGACACGATGTTGAGAGCTGAAGGTGCACACAAAGTTTGAAGCATTTACTTTGACTAATTTTGTGTACATAACAAGAAAGGACTTATATTTAGGCAGACACGGAATTGGCACACTTTTTTTCATATTTTCTGCGCTGATTGTGTGGGGAAAATTGTTGGAATTCTTTGAATTGGGTTTCAATGTGGTAAAACACTTTAAATGGAGCTGAGACTATGCCACACTTATTGGTACCTGAAAGCATTATTAAATTATAACAAACAAAATATTTAATAGACAAATATGCAAGAGTAGAAGTTTGTTGAACTTTGTGAGCTACTGTTTTGAATTCTATGGAAATCTGCAGCACAGATGCACGATCAGGATTTTTACAGCTGATACCAATCATTTCACCTTTTATCAAGATCTCTGTCATAACTGACTATATGTAAGCTTTCTGCACACTGTCACTATTCATTTAACTTTCCTCTTTCCAGTAATATCACTTTGCCTAGTTTTTGCTGACAAAAAAGTTTAAAAGGCTTTTTAAAAAAGCTTTTTCAATATGACTTTTAAAAAAAGTATAGGCTAACAAAATAGATATATAGCTTTATAAAAAATTAAGCTTGGTGCCTAACTGAAGACAAACTGATAACCCATAGGTGCAATTAAACTTAATGTGATATTTTTAGTTATTGATTCATTGTCATTCAGTCATATAATTATTATTATTCCTTATTTTATTTCTATTTAATTTTTGCAATATTTTAAATATATTATATTGTTGTAGCGTAATATTGTATAAAGAATTATTATATTTATAAATTCCTTCCCTGCCTCTTCATTTAGTTGGATGATTGTATTAATTGCAAGAGATGAAAGGATGAACAATAATAAGGACCGTTTCACAGCTTACGCAGTTTTCCCTTTGCCCTGTCACGTGTGAAACGCCACTTTAACAGTACAGTACACATTTTTCGTATTTGCCATACCTTTCCCACTGTATCGTTTTAACTGCTGAATCAAGTTTGTTTTCTTACAACACTATCCCAGTATTCCCCACATTCCGTGATGCCATGACAGTGCTGCTCAAGTCTTAAAGGAGCCGCGTGTCTTTTGCGACATGAGCGATCGGCCAAATTGGACATAGGACGTGAATATCGGCCGATACCGATTGGTGGCCAATCTGTCAGAGCATCCCAACTGAACACTTCAAAAAAAAAAAAAAAATTGGCAACATCGTGCTTATTAATTTAGCTGTAGAACTAAAATAGAAAGAGATCATTTCAATTATAACATTTCTGAAGGAGTATTCATGAAGGAAGCAAACCAGAACCACACATTTTACTTCCGTAATGTGATGTATTTCAGAGTGAAACCGAATATTCAATGAGAAAGAAAAATCTCAATGATTACATTTATTTTATTAATCTATCTTTATTTGGTGTTATTGCCATTACCTTAACAACATTTTAAGCAGTTTAATTTAATGCTGGATTAACTATTGACAAGACTTTAGAAAGGCTTCTTTAGCTACAGTAAAACAATGCCGACATAGGTATTTGGCTATTGATTAACATTAAGCAATAGCTTGCGTGACCTAGGTGATGTCAGACGTAAAAGAAATTAGTCTCAGAGGTGGAGCAAGTTATTACATTTTTTTGGGGGCAGGAATAACTGGCACATGAATTGTGCACAATATGACCAAAAAAATTTGAGGAATGTAAATAATGTAAATTTTGATTTCACATCAACTTAAAATATTGAAGTATTATCTAGTCCAGCAATTAGCAAATCTGACCTGTGACATACTGTTATTAAAAATCTATTGCTTCAAAATATTAAGATTGAAGACCTTTGGATCAAACAGCAGATAACAAACAACCAATGAAAAAGGCAGATATTTGTGTTGGGCCTCATGTATTCAGGTAGGCCTAACAGTCGTAAAAGCCTGACTGAGGCCCACAGACACAGTCATAAATCTTACTGATAAAAACCGTGCCAAAATCAAACAAAGGGAGTCCAAAACAGACTACAAATCCCATGAAGCCTTGCTCACTAAAGGATCGAACTCTCAACTCCTATTGGATGAGGCACACGACAGAACGCCCCTCAACCATGACGTCATCGGGAGTAGAAATAACTCTGAGATCCTTCCGGGATTTGCTTCCAGCAACTTTGCTCGCTGTGCGTAGACGCAGCTCATCGCTGCTCTCAGGTGTAGCCTCGTGGCACAAGGAAGTAACGTACGACTTGAAACTGTGGCCATACAATCTCCATCTCGCTGGACGAGTTGAGATTACTCTGTGTTCCACCGAACACTCTATCGGATCCGAAGGAGATCACCGAGCAATCCGCATCTTCATCCGTTTGCCTACAGAAGTGGAAAAAAAAAAAAAAAAGATTTCTCTTCCCTCTTCAATCAAGTCGACGTCGCTGATTTCTCCGCCAGCCCGCCGAGAATCAGCAGCTGTACCGCCCGCCGACAGAGCGAGGAAACGGCCTCCCGTCATCACCCGAGCCTCGAGGAACCGAGTCGGAGTTAAAGGACGGATGAACACACATTCGTCTGCGTCCTCATACGATTCAAGTAAGAGGTTTACGTCTGGGCAGAGATAGAATATTATAGTGTTTTATTCTTGTGTATCAAGGTTATTGCTTGTACAGTTTACGGACCACCGAGTCCGCTCATTGCTGCTAGTAATACTCAAGGTATTACTGTAATGTACTGTTATCATGAATGAGATCTGCTGTGTTGTAGTCCAACCACATTGGACTGTTGTGTATTTCCGCCATCGCGGGTGAGACCGGCACACTGAGTTTATCAATTAAAGAATTAAAGACCGCGGGACGGTTTTCGAGCCGTCCACCGCGTCTCTGAGTGATAAACTAACAGCTGCTTTCTCTCCCACGATCGCGAAACCGGCTTTGGTGCCGCCACTTTATTCTCTCTTTCTCGTACTAACCACACACACACGCGACTCCTCACAAACATTCTCGCACACACTTTTGGCTAGTAGATAACTTTGTGATAAAGCTCAGCTTTGTCCCTAAGTTATCGTACAAGTGGAGACATGCGGTAAACGGGCAGACGCCACTGACCGGCTTCTCTCCACCCACATTCGCGGCCATATTCTCTGGCCGGAAATCTCGCGTGACGTACTCTCCACAAGGGTCACGTCCGCCGTTTTGTGCGTGTCACACCTCAAACACACACACACACACACACACACACACCTACCTTCCTCTCATGTGTTATAGGCTTATTTTGGTTACCATATCTAATCATGTCACTGTTTATTTTGTAGTTGTAAGTTTATTGACTGCATTGTATTGATTATTAATTGATATTACTGCATAAATAAACTTTGTTATATTTCAAAGAGAAGTGTTTTGGTTTGTTTTGCATACACCTGTGTCAAATGCTGACAGGGGATGCCAGTGCTCGGATACAAGCCTTCATTGTTTCTTTTCGAAGGTCGATATTCTTCGGATGTCGATTTTCCAAAGAGAACAATCTAATATTGAGACTGTTATACTACCTGGTTATTAGTCCCTGATTCCAGGGTGGTGCCCCGGCGATATTAATCCTTATTAATATTCTATTGATTATTGATAATTATCTTTGATAATTGTTGAATTTGAAGGATCAATAAGCTACTGTTAATTTTAATTAATGTTTCGTCGATGTTAATAATTAATGATTATCTTTGATAATTGTTGATTTAAAGGATTAAAAAAGATAACATTGATTCTCATCAATGTTCTATTGATTTTAATAATTAATAATTGTCTTTGATAATGATAATTGCTAATAACCAAACCCGCTGAACGTGGCGCACTACATTTAATGGTGCGCAGTGTGAGGTTTTAATGAGTTAGATTCTATTATTTAATTTAAATATTAATTAACTAAAGAAAATATTATTCATTATTTCTGATAGTAACACTGATCTAAACAACCAGTAGAACCTACATCTGACAAGAAAAAAGGACACTTCTTTTCCCTCGCTATTAAAAAAAAAAAAAAGGTTAGTTTTTGTGAAACCCTCCCCCTAGCAGAGGTAAACCTTGCTTTTGCTTAATGTCACAGTGAGTTAAGCGATTTGAAGAAACACATGTGTGGGGGTGTCTTCAAGTAGCCTTGTCAGTTATAGACAGCAAACGAACAATCTGTTAAGGCTTTGCGATGGGCAACACATCAACCGGACTGAATGGGAGGAGGGGGTGTGAATTGTAAAAGAATGCAAGGACATCCCGATCCTTTTATGAAGTACAGATATTGTTCACACAATCTCTGATGACAGTTGAAGGACAACCACGTCATCGTGGATACCAAAAGGCCACCTAGCTGTGACGTCAACAGTCTCCCTGATTTAAAGATTATATAACCACCACTTGACATGAGTCATAAAAATGGGATTTTAAAGACCTGAGAGTGAACGAGGCAGACAGGAATTTGGGGGTCCATCATCCTAATTGAAAAAAAAAAAAAAAAAGATTTGTTTTCACTACTCAGGCTGGTTTGGTTTGATGGTCTTAGAGGGGTTCTGGGCACTTGTCAACTGGTCAGGCAAGGAGTCTGTCATCCCTGCTGAAAAAAACAGCTTAAACCAGCCTAAGGTGATTTGCTGGTCTTAAGTGGCAACCAGGCTGGTTTTCATTGCTCAGGCTGGTCTATTTTGATGGTCTTTGAGGGATTTTGGGCACTTGTCAGCTGGTCGACCTGCAGAAAACCATCTTGGACAGGGTAAAACAAGACCAGTTAAATTAACTACAATCAGCAAACCATGTTTGGGTGGTTTAAGTTTATCTTTCTGCATGGACTTTAAGAGTTTTAAGGAAAATCTACTTGTTTCTTATTTTTCTCCTCTTTCTTTACTCCCTCTTTGGCCTCTTAAGCAAGGAGGCCAACTCGCTCTCAGACGGCTCAGTTCTCCGGCAAGCAAAACTCTGATACTTTGAATCAGAGGGGAGCATTTAGACTTGACCTTGCTAGCACTGACGTTGTGCCAGGCGAGCAACGTGAACCCTTTCCCTGATGTGTAGGAGCTTTGTGCTGACTGCTATCTACATGTCAATGCCAAATATCCCTTTGAATCCAGCAAATGGCTTCATTTGCTCTTATAATCCTGTAAAGTGCCTGACAAAGTGCATTGGGCACTACATGGGCATGACCATCTTTTAATAGGCCACAACAAATATTTTTTTATTATGTTAATATAGGATTTATATGCAAAGGTGAGCTTTATTTGCACATATGCATATAAAGGAAGTTTAGATCACATTACAAGAGTTTAAAGAGTTGCATGACACTGTTGCCATAACAACGCACACCTATTGAAGCAATGGAGGCCATAGAAACAAGTTTCCAACTAAACAATATGGGGTGGCTTCTTGTGTCTTTGGTACTTTGTGTCCTCTATACAGTAACTTGTGGCAGCTGAGATTTCTGCAGTGCTAATGAAGGCCTTTCGGGTCACTGCCTTATAGTGCTCATGGCCATGTTGCCATGGTGACTGTAAAATCAACAAAAACATATCCACTATAAAAATGAGTGCTGCCCATTTCTGCTTGAAGTTTGAGTCTACATGAAAGCAGACACCTCATAGGCTTTCTTTATTTCCTCAGTAAACAAGTGTTTTTATTTCTTCAAGGTTGTATGATATATTGGTAAAAAGAAAATCAGTATCAGCCAATATTAGCTTTATTAATTCTGTATAACTATAACAATTCATTTCATTTTACATTAACTTAAAAAAAACATTTATGGCATCCATCTTATTCGGCAGTATTAAAAGCAGACAATATGAGGGCTTTATATTTTTTTTTAAGTATCAGCTCTTTCTTATACTTTGTAACTTTTATTATATCAAACAGTTTCAAAACATCTTTGCTACTTTATATTATATTTTGATGTCTAATTTCACCAACAGAATATAAAATTATAAATAGAAGTCGTTTTAGTTTAAACCCTACTTAAAAAGTAGAATATTGGCCATGATATTGGTTTAAATATTAAACACATTATTAGCTATACAAATTTTGGTACCCACCAAAATTTCTATACTAGTGCAACACTATTATTTTTCTAATAAAAATACTATGCTTCTATTTAAAGCATAACCATCTCTGAATACAGCTGATGTTAAACTGGAAAATGCAACAACTTTCCTGACTTAGATTATTTCAAAGTAGTTTTTGCAAACATTAATGAACAATGGCATCAAGTTCTATAAATACTTATTAAAGAGTAATTACTGGTTTCTGTTTAATTGACTGTCAATGCAACAAGCTAGAAACTCACATGTCCACAGGCACTCGCAGCAGAACAGGCAGCACTGTGGCCTCCTCACTCATGTTCATGATACGAGACTCCAAGAGCAGGACGATGGTGAGGCCCGTGCGAAACACAGCCTGCAGCCCTGCAGAGAGTACCAACAACAGAGCAACAAAAAGATAAAAAAAAAAAGATAAGAGTAATTTGAATTACATCGGTATATTGGGGTGACCAGAAGCAATTCTAACGGGGCAAATGCAACACATCATAAGAGTGATGACACCTATTTAACACATGCTCAGTAAAGTTTCCTCTCTGCCTGAGAAAAAGTGTAATAGTTTCTTTTTAGTTTTGATGCCTTTGAATCAGGGTCGCTACTAAAATTAGTTTGTATTTATCTCATGATAAATCAGTTTTTTTTATGATAAATTGATGTTTCTGAAAACAAACGATGACAGGTAGATTTGTAGTTTTTGTTCATGTAAAAAAAAAAAAAAAAATTACAATTGCCTCCAGTCGCCCCAAATAGGACAAGTGAACTTGAAATGGCTTAAAACATAGCCATGTTTTAAAAAAGAAAGGTTTACAGAAATTAGTTTGACAAATTTTAGCTCCCTTGTGACACTTGAGCTGTTGTTATTCTAGGACAAACAAGCAAAAAAAAAAAAAAATTAAAAAAAAAAAAAAGGTCAAATACCATGCAGCATGATAAGATCCCAGACAGCCAACACCGAGTCCCAGCATGGCAGAGAGGTGAAGAGAGTGAGGAACCACTGCATGATAAAATGCAGAGAAGACACCCCAAGATTCTCCTAATAAGAGAGAGAACAACTCATTTGTCAATATCTGACATCAATGTCATATCCATAGTTGGCATGGCATAACATGCTATACTTCATCTAAAAGTATTCTAAACAGCTTTTTTTCCTAATTATTTTATAGTTCATGTGTACAGTATTAACAATTATTATGCATTCAGCATAAAACATGCATTTTTGATCTCATGTTAATTAAGAGAAACATGGTATATTTGTGCATTTAAAAATTAAATTGTCACACCACAGGACTATTTAAGTGAACTGCAAAAAACTAAATAGTAAAAACTTGACCAGTCACAGCATCTAAAAATGTACAAAATCTGAGTGAATCAATAAAATGTCCAGGTCCTATTTGACCCAAAATCAAAAAAAAAAAAAAAAAAGGGGGAAAAATAAATTATATTTGAAATTAAGGAAACAAAGCCTATTTTTTCGGACCACCACGATTTTTTGCATTGTGACAATATTTAGTGACAATTAAGAACATGTTCATATCCATGTTATTTGTCAACTAACAGTAGAATGTCATTGCGTGGTCTGACAAATCAATGCTAGTAACTCTTTGCCAACAACACACATGACATTACAATTGTTACTGGCACGTGTCTTAAAGGGATAGTTCACCCAAAAAAGAAAATTCTCTCATTTACTTGCCCTCATGTCATCCCAGATGTGTATGACTGTCTTTCTTCTGCAGAACACAAACAAAGATTTTTATAAGAATATTTCAGCTCTGTTGGTCCTTACAATTCAAGAGAATGATGGCCAGAACTTTGAAGGTCCAAAAATCACTAAGGCAGCATAAAAGTTATCCATACAACTCCAGTAGTTTAATATAGATCTTCTGAAGAGATGCAATCACTTTGGGTGAGAAACAGATAAATATTTAAATCCTTTTTTACTATAAATCACCACTTTTACTTTCACTTTCAGAATGTGAAAAGATGTGAGAGTGAAAGTAGAGATTTATAGTAAAAAAGGATTGAAATATTGATCTGTTTCTCACCCACACCTATCATATCACTTCATAAGACATGGATTTAACCACTTGAGTCGTATGGATTACTTTTATGCTACCGTTATGTGATTTTTGAAGATTGAAAGGTCTGGCTACCATTCACTTGCAGTGTATGAAACAACAGAGCTGAAATATTCTTCTAAAAATCTTTGTGTGTGTTCAGCAGAAGAAGGAAAGTCATACACATCTGGAATGGCATGAGGGTCAGTAAATGATGAGAGAATGTTCATTTTTGGGTGAACTCTCACTTTATAGGGATAGATTACCAAAAATGAAAAGTCTGTGATCATTTACTAACTCTCATTTTATTCCAAACACGTGTGACTCTTTTGTTTTCTATGAAACACAGGAAGAGACATCAAGCAGAATGTTAGCCTCAGTCACCATGGAAAAAAGCTGCAGGTATGTTTAGCACTTTGCCCTCTATATGATGTAATGCATTATCCTTTACTGTGCATTTTAAGCCTGTGCAGACTGATTTGGCCACGCTCTTATAGCTCAGCTTTTCCATCAGCTGCGCTGAGTCAACACAGAGCGAGAAGGAAATCCCTTAAGAGTTCACCAAACAGCACAAATGCTTCAGAGCTGCACTGAGGAGGCGGACAGCCTTTGCTTAAAAAAAAACAAAAATCCCTCAGGTCTTTAAGACACAGTGGCAAATCTGTGAAGGGTGTTATATATGAGAGGGTTCTTAAGAGAAAGGCTGTGATCTACATAATCCTGGATGACAGAGTCATTTAAACCACTATGTTTTAATACACTATATGGTCGTTTTTGGGTATGTGAGGGGGGAACCGAAGCTGGTAAAGGGCAATTTGTGGGAAAGCTCTCAAGATAATGTAATGGAAAACATACTGTATGTTCTGCTGTCCATTAAATTACGGTACCTTTTGATCTAAAGGCTTATGATTAAATGCCTGAAAATAGTTTTGTAGACAAATAAAAATTGTGCCAAACATACAGTATATTTCTTTGTAAAACTAAAATTGTATTTTATTTATTTTCATTTATTATTATTCATTTATTATTATTATTATTATTTATTTATTTTGAGTTGGATATATGTTTTATTTGTTTAACATTTCTGGTCAATACATAATTCTCATACTTCTATTTGTGTTATTTCATTATTTTGATGACTTAACTGTTATTCTAAAATGTGAAAATAATAGCAATAAACAATATTGTAATTCTTTTCATTACATAGAGTGTTAGATCCCTTTTCTCACCAAGTGCTGGAAAAGCAAAGGTTTTCTGTGCTTAAGGAGCTGGTGAAAAACCAAGGCCTGATGCTGAATCCTGAAAATCAAACAAAATATGAAAATCAAATGGTTTAACCACGTATATTTGAGGTCAGAGAAACAAGAACTTTAAAATGATTACAGTATTTAAAATAATTATCTTTGTGTAAAATATTCAGTATAGATGAATGAAGGTCTCACTTCTTCATAGAGGAATCAAAGAGCTCTGAAAGATACTTGGGCTTCTCTAACAGAGCCACCAGAGCCCAGAAAGCCTCTTCTTCAGAGAGGATCATCAGGAGCACAGCAGCAATGTAGGACATCCCTTTGTGAAAACAAAACCATTAGACATCACATAGTCCCATTTTGAAAATAAAAAGACTGAACACACTAAATAAGCCCCAATTAAAAAAATGTGAAAACAAATGCTGGCTATGACATGCAAAAATAATAAGTTGGCACTTTACAGCCCTCTTAAGACAACATATTTATTTAGGCTATGTAGAACTGAAATATATTGATATGTAACCAGTGAAATTACATGCATTACATGCATATTTCATTGATATCAGTTTATAACAACTACAGCAACAAGGACATGTACTGTAACCACTAACAAAAAATAAAGCGCCAAAAAGTACCATGTGGCTTTTTGGACATGGTAGCATTGCAATACCATGTCTTTTTTGAAACAGCACTATGGTATTCTTTGAAGTACCTTGGAGTGCTATGTAAATACCATGGTATTTAAATATTGTTATCATTCAGTACTATGGTTTTTGTCAAAGCACCAGAGTATTACCATCTGATATAATCATTCCATTTGTTAGGAAAAGCTCAAAGACCTTCAAAAAAAAAGGTCCATTAAAATCAATTCTTTAATGCTAATACAGTTACAGATATGAACAACAACCAAAACTGTTTTGAAACCTAATTTGAAATGCACAATCAGAAAATAAGGGACAATTGGAATTGGAAATACAGTCAGTTCATTACCTTGTACGTATCCAATCTGGGGATTATATCTGGCATATGCACTGAGAACTCTGAAAAGTTTGGCCTGGCCCTCAATAGCTTCAGGACGGTGCCCCATTAGGGTGCGATGGGTTGGAAAAGACCTTTCTTTAAAGACAAATAAGATTTCAAATCTATTGTGTACAGTGCAAAACACTCAGATTGATAAATCCATGTTTTTCTTATGGAAAAAGCTAAATGTTAAAAGTTACAAGAATACTGATGAAGTCGAGAAGGTAGAGGACCATAGTGAACTTGAAATACATGAGAGAAAGAGATATAGAATGGAAAAGCTAATTGTACAGCGACCCCTTGTGGTTTTCAAGATACTTTCAAACGCTGTCAAAATTTAAACAAAAACACTGCAATCTATGCCAAACTACAGCTTCCTCATTTACATATTCTTTCAGAGGATTTCCTTCACATAAAAACTGAGACACTAACAGTACTTTACAGAAGGGTGAAAAAAACTGTTCCAAAACTGATCCTATTCACCTCTTCCCTGAAATTATGATAATTTTGAACTTGTAAATCTTAGTTTTTCAAAATGTTGCACAATTAATGGGTTTTGTGTTGTTATGGGAGAGTTTCAGCAAACTACAATACTATTCCTAGTAGAAAGCAGTATGCAACTTTTCTGGTGCATAGAATACCAGGAGGACCTGCTACAGTATATTTGCCAAAAAGTGCAGTATATGTACAACCTAAGCACACTCAGTGGAATATTGTATCTCACAATGCAGTATAGTCACTAAGGCACTAAACTCACGTAGGTCGAGGGCAATCTGTTTAAAGAGTGTGAGGTCGGTGTTGGGGTGGCCTGATGCTTGTCCGCTGCTGATTTCATTCTCTGTGTCCACTAGAGAGTCTATAGTAGAGATGATACTGTACTCGCTGACTCCAAGATCAACCAGAGGTCTACGGATCTCAGCTTGACATGCCTGAAATAACCAACAGGTATGTGTTAAAATCAACTGTGCTTAATTCAAAGCAATAACACTGGATATAATCATGCATACTCAAATTATGACATAATGCACCTCATAATCGAAAGAGCTCGCAACTCGGAGACTGTCAATATTTAGGAGGCATTTCCACACTTGCCCACGTATTGCCGGAGGAATCCCAATACGAATAAACCTCTCAATCTGATTTTCAGAAAAAGATGAAGGGGAAAACAATTGAGCATGTACAAATATTAAATTGGGTACTTAGAACATGATTCTGACACCGTTTGATTAATGAATTTCCCTGACTTTTTCATTCTCATGCTAGTCATTATTGATTACTGGATAAGTATTTTTTTAAATAATTTAATAGAAATTTCTAGCTGATTAAATATTTTAGAGCTGAGCATAACAAGAAAAATACATATTCAATATATATTCAGACTTTTTAAAATTATTATTAATAATCATAACTTTTTTAGGCCTAGAATAACAGTTTTAAAACCCTCTGCTATTTCCAGGTTTTCCATGACAATGGGAACCCTGTTAAAATGTTCAAATATTAAAGGGATAGTTCACCCAAAAATAATTTACTCACCCTCATGCCATCCCAGATGTGCATCACTTTCTGTCTTCTGCTGAACACAAACAAAGATTTTTTACAAGAATATCTCAGCTCTGTATGTCCATTCAATGCAGTTGAATGGTGGCCAGAACTCTGAATGTCCAAAAAGCACAGAAAGGTAGCATAAACGTAATCCATATGTTGTTAAATCTATATCTTCAGAAGCGATATGATAAGTGTGGGTGAGAAACATATCAATGTTTAAGTCCTTTTTTACTATTATTCTCCACTTTCACATTCTTTTATTTTTGGCGAATCACATTCTTCATGCATATCGCCACCTACTGGGCAGGGAGAATTTATAGTAAAAAAGGACTTAAGTATTAAATGTGTTTCTTACCCACATCTATCATGTCGCTTCTAGATACATATTTAACCACTGGTGTCATATGGATTACGTTTATGCTGCCTTTATGTGCTTTTTGGAGCTTCAAAGATCTGGTCACCTGCATTGAATGGACATACAGAGCTGAGATATTCTTGTAAAAATTTTCATTTGTGTCCAGCAGAATAAATAAGGTGATACACATCTGGTATGAAGGTGAGTAAATGATGAAAGAATTTTTATTTTTGGGTGAACTATCCCTTTAACTGTGGATGGACATGCTCAACTGAAGTCACTCAATTGTTGAGGCAAATGTAATCCCACATAATTCTAAATTTTAAAGGGTAAATGCACACCTGATTTCTGCAAATGAAACTGGATCCATTCCAATAGCTCAGAAATTCACATAACTCCTTCACTTTAATTGGATTAGGCTGAGGGTAGCTGATAAAAAAATAAGAGTTAAAATACTCTCCATACACCATCATTTGTCAAAAGTACAACACAGCACAAGACAGTACTCGTTAACAATGACACTAATTGATATGAACTTCTTATTGTAATTTTGAATATTATCTGATAGTATGAACTGAACACCTAGGAAAACACACATGCATAGATACATAGGTTAAAAGAAAAATAATTAAAGTAAAACATAGTTTTATGGTTATACTTGGTAATTACTTCTATTACAAATCCATACAAACATAAAACAGATGAGGAAATATGTCTATATCTACCTGTAATCATTATATCGGTGTTGAAGTTTCTTGTCTCTTTTCTTGCTGAGAGCAAAGCCAAACTCATCAAACCCGACACTGCTGCTACGGCGTGTTTTGATGCTTTTCGCGCTGTTCGAGCTGCTTTTTCTTCTAATCATGATTCAGATACAATGATTTAGTTTGATTTCACATGCGCACTATAAACTTCAACCGACGTTTGAACTCAGCGCCAGATTGTCACAATGAAACAACACTTCAAAATAAAAGTCCCGACGCGATATAGAGCAACCCACGAAGGACAAAAATAGAATTTGATTTTAAAAGGACATATAAAAGGACTAATTTATTAAATGTTGCTCACAAAAAAATAAATAAAATAATAAAATAAAATGTATGGTGGGAATCTGACTTGATGGCTTTTCACTTGTGAGACTCACAAAGACATAATGTTATTTATTTTTTTTAGGTTGAATTGATGAATAATTATAAAATGTATATACCATTTAAAACCAATACACATACAGTTTATAACAATAAAATAATTTACTTTAATGTCATTTCTACCCTACCAAACTGACCCATAATGCCAGATACAAATAAAAGTAAGTATAAAAATGTGTAAGAGGGACTCTTAAATCAGTGTATTTGGTTTGGGAGTGGCATATTATGAGTTTTGGAATTGGGCTAGTTCACTGACACATTTATAGTTGTTTATATACTGTAAAAGCACACTTTTGACATGCTTTTATTGCTTTAAATGAACAAATCAGGCCAACTTCCTATTTAGCACAACAAACGTTTAACTATAGAAATACATTCAATTTAATTAGAATTGAACCCTGCAAGTTAAATAAATAATTTAAAAAAAAAAAGACTGCAAATGTAGTTCATGACATCAAAGCAAAACATTTAATTAAAAACAAGCACTGCCTTTTGAACAGGGAGGCGTGGGTTGGTCTCCTTCAGTACCTGATAATGGAAGTAAACTTTTTTCATTAAATTAACTATACTAGTTTAGCCAGTTATTTAAAACTGACAAATGAAGTAAACTAAAGGTATTCTATAATGCTTGTATTCATTATGTTAATGGTTTGAAAAACCTTCTGTTGAAGCCCAGACTTGAATATGATCAGTGGGTCTCCTGGAATCACATATTAGATTCCTCAGGGACATGTTTAGTCTGTGGATCTGAGCAAACAACAGGGTGGGGGTATTTGGGAATAGGAACTCCTGCAATATGGAAAGAGAAATCATAGTAAATAAAAGTAAATATTCATACATGTGAATTCACATCCTTAACTCACTTTTCTCTGCTCTCCGTTCCTGAAATTGTCTTGTAGTTCGGATGGAATGTTGTTTTCTTCCAGGTAAGAACATAACCTGTCTCACACCTGCTCCAAAGCCTGTAATCCCATCCACAGTATGTCCTTTTCCCTCTCCAAGTCCTTCAGTTTCTTCATCTGCAAATAAACCATACACTTCATTCTCTGGGAAAATTAATTGTTGTAATAGGACAGTAAATTTCTTTTTTCTTTCAAATGTCACATTGATTGGATGTACTGCAAACTAGAGTGCTTGTATAAATGCCTGTATTACTGCTTGTTTAGAAAGCTGCCCCAAAGATCTTTGCTGGGCAAACAAAATAAAAGTAGATTGCAATGTCTTTAAGTAGTTGTGAACCAAAATGACAGGAATGTAGTGTTGTACTGTGATAACTGATATGTGAGAGTATGAGAATAGACTATTACCACTTCACAATTTTCAAAGATGTACTATTCTATATTTTAAAGTTTAATGCAAATACGTCAGACTAAAAACTTAAAATGAGGTAAAAATAGATGTTCAAACCAACAGTGATTTGAACAGCAGCACATGACAGACATTTAGTCATTTCAAAACTGTTAATGCATTTAATTTTTCTAATATAGATTCACTTAAACCAAACATGTTGACTGAAATAACAGGCTCATATTAAATTATAAGCAAACAAACACAATCAATTACAAAGAAAATCGAGAGTACAATTGCGACACTAACCCAGAGGAAGAAACGCAAGACATCCAGACAGTTAAGACTGTTCCTGAGGGGGACAACAACCACTGTGTTGGACGCCATTGGAGATGATGAGGAAAGATTATATTTTGGAAGAGAAGTAATTAATAGACCGAGAAGACAATAAGAGAGAATAGAAGAGAAAATAGAAGAGAGAGTACTGATGATTCACTGTCAAACCCCACCCTAGTGAGAGAAAGAGGTCACAGTTCACACAACTACTAATGAAGGCAGTGAAGATCAGAGAAGTTTGAGAACAGAAGAAAAATAAACTGAGAGAACAAATTAATGGATTAAACTGCTTTTAATATTCAACAATAGCAAACATTAAACATGTGGCATATTTAATGATAACCTAAAACTGCTGCTTGACATGAAACACAAGTTTTAAAACAACCTCTTTAAAAACATTGAAATGTCAGTACAAACAGAATGTAGCTTTTAAAAACTGCCTAAACCTCTTAGTTTTAAGAACTGATGAAATCTAATGAAATCTCTTTAGGTAGTTAAGTTACATAATGAAATAATATTTGGAACATTTTAAATTGTTTTTTAACATTTAACAATAATGAAAATTGTATCCGATAACATTATAATTTCTCCTTCTCTCGATCTGTGCCGTTGTCTTTGTTCAGTGGATAAGGGGTTAGGTCCAAGGTGAGAAGACGGCTGAACATGCATTCATCAAACTGTGAGGATAATGGAAAGAGTTGCATGGAAAGAAAGAATGAGGGAAGATCTGAACAAATGAATTAAAAGGCCTCCAAAATTTGAAAGACTTTTATATTTCGCTTGGGTAATAAGACACAGTTAAAATGTGTTTATGTGTGTACCATTGAGTAAACCCCAAGCAGAGCATCTGCCCGTGAGTAGAACTCATCTTTTAGAGAGATGACAATGATTTGGCTGCTCTCTCTGGACATCTCACGGAAAAATCCTGTAACCTGCATGGAAACAGACAACATGATTCTCCTTACATACTTAAAGAGAATATAAAAATAACAGATGTGGTTGAAACTTGAGAGCAGTTTCAGAAATGAACTTTTCCATTAGGGGTCAATATTTGCCCCCTAGATTTGATCTTAAGTCCACGTCCACACTAATACATTTATTTGAAAACGCATCTTTTTCTCTACGTTTTGGCCTTTCGTCCACACTGAGATGGTGTTTTTGACAGCGATTTATCCAAGTGGATACATTTGAAAGTGCCGTCTTTGCGTTGTAGTGTGGACAGGGAAAACTGAGATATCTGAAAACTATGACACATTTGTTGTCATGTGACACAGTCATGTGATCCATTCAACCCCAAACAATCAAGATGGCGGCCCATGTTGTAGCGGTTTTGTTGTTCACTTTGACAGCATTGTTAAAGATAAGTGTTACTTTGTACAACCTTCACATTCCATTCCATCAAAGGCAATGGGACGTTTCCTCGGAATAGCTGTCCAGCAACAGAACCTGAGGACAATTGCGTTTCAGACCGTACATGGAACAGCAATTTAAGAGGATTTAAGAGTATTCATATGTTTAGTTGACGAGCAACTTTTGGCAAACTCTTTTGGCAAATGCAAAACAGCAGTGTGGACTGAGAGCGTTTTGGAAATGAAAATGCAGCTTTCAGATGTATTTGGATTAGAGGTCGACCGATATATCGGTTTTGCGGCTGGGAAGGGTCCGCTGCCGTTATACAGTATAAAAGCGGCCTCTAGAGGCGAAATATCACTTCACTGATGCCTTGTGGTGTTTGCTTTGACACATGAGATTACACTCTGCATGGAGCAGAACACTTCAGATGCAGATTTAAAACATCAACAACGAAAAGGTATGTATGCAGTACACTAAAGTACATGCTGTCATATCATTATAAAGTAATTAATTTGTTGACTAGATGCTGTATTAGTAGAGAACAGCAGTATGTTTACCGACAAGGCTGAGAGGACACTAACATTAAAGCTAACCTCATGCGGTTAGAACAATGTGACAGAAATACATGCAAGTCCTACCCAAATGTTTAACCTTTGTGTGTCAATTTAAAAAAGTTACTCAGAGGTCCTTAGAGGACAAAAATCCATGTCAAAAAATGGCCATAATATTATATATTAATATTATTTTCCACTTTCAATGAGTTAATTAACTCATTGAAAGTCCTGATCATAACTACCAAATATTCATTCATTTTCAGGATTTGAACCCTTTAAATGCAAGTTTGTTTATATAATGCCACTGTTGTTTTTTATGAAAAAAACAAACAAACAAACAAAAAGAATTATTTTCCATATACTAAATGTTCAAGAGAATTTTTTTTTGGGGGGGGGGGGGGAATTATCACAGTCTGGGATATGTCAATGATTAGCAACAACATTGATTTTGATGCATTATTTTTTGTGCAGTGTCAAATTTAAAAAAAAAAAAAAAAAAAACCTTCACACTCAGGACCTTAGAGGACAAAAATGTCCGCATCAAAAAACTGCCATAAAAATATTATATATGAATATTATTTTCCACTTTCACTGACTTCGATTTTTTAACCAAAATCAGTCCTGATCATAACTACCAAATATTCATTCATTTTCAGGATTTTAACCCTTTAAATAACAGTTTGTTTACATAATGCCACTGTTGTATTTTACACACCCACACACACAAATTTCTCAATACACACATACAAAACACACTCTGACATCCATATCAACACACCCACACAATTTTAGCTGCATCATTTATTCAATTGGCCTGCAGTGCTCTATAATACAGCAAACAGAAAATAGGAAAAAAGCATGTATTTGCTCCATAGGCTAAACATGAGAAAAATGGCGCCATCTGGTGGAAAATATAAAAACAATTACATTTTGAAGCCAGTGCACTGGAATGAAAGCATAATATCATAGAATTCATGACTTTATGCTTTAAAGGCACTGGGATCAAATATTGCAGTTTTAATGGGTTTAAATGTGTAAATTTTTATCCTTAAGGTCCTGAGTGAAACTATTTTGTGTACACAGTGTATTATAGATGTATTATAGGAACTGAGGTTGAAATATCAAAATTCCCCAGAAAATACACACCTTTGGCAAAATTTATACCATTAGAATTAACACAGCCAAAATGATCGAAAAAACTAAAATGAAAAAGACAAAAATGTCTCGAAGGTCACACAACGGTTAAATGTCATGATTGTTACCATCTATTACCATCTATTTGCATAAGTTTATATCCAGCTGGTCACGTTTATGCATTCATTAGCCAGCTAAGTTGCATATTTAACACTAGTGACGTGAGAAAGCAAATCAATATCTTCATGTAGCCAAGAGAAACGTATAAACAAATCAGAAACGCATCTGATTTCAATAAAAAAAAATTATCCTCACTGTAATACGATGACTTCAGATCGATCACATTCTTGCGCTAAAAAAGGCTAGATACAGTGCAATAAATACAGTTTAACAGAAAGCAGGTGTCTCAATATGCTTTTAAAGTTATTTTTAATTAGACACATCATCTAAAAAAACAGTGCTCCTGCACGAGACGCTGAATAAACAAAAACAAAGGGAAACGAAGACGTTCATCTAGCATGCGTTTACATAGAAAAACAAATGGATGGTTGCAAAAGCGTTTGGTGTGAAAAGCCACTTACAGTTGGTGGAGGTCTTTGGCCGTTGTGTCTTGCTCTCTTATAAGCATTTCTCACATTAAGCAATGAGTTGTTTAAATGTTTTGTTAGGAAAGATGTTCAACTTGGAAACATGTGTCTCGAGATCCTTGCATTTAGTTCCAGTCTGTTGTGTTCCGTCTGTTTGAACAGCCCCTGGCCTGGGCTCATATTCTGAGCCGCTTCAGCACTGAGTTCAGCCGAATACCACTGCTATCTGTGAATATTGCTACTCTACATACAACTGTACTGAATAAAAAACAGTGTGGTATTTCGCTGTTCTTATGAAGCTTGAGTCTGTAGTAGTAGGAATCAGTGCAAGTGTAAAACCATGTGAACTGTCTATTGAAGTGTTTTCCCCCCTCATTTTACTTTTGAATTAACATTTGAGAATATGTACCAACTAAAACTTTTTATTTATTTATTTTATGCACATTGGTTGAAAATGAAATGCTCTTTTTTAACAGCCAGTATAGGATTGTTCTATGCAATTATATAATGGTGCTTAATGGTTTATGTATTTATTGCGCCCTCTTGTGGACCAAGGAAACAATGTCAATTTAAAAATCAGCTGACTTTAAAATTTGAATATTAGTTCATATATATTGATATTTATTTCATTTTTAAAAGTACAATACATTTTCATGGTTCAGTCAGTACTGTTTATTTTTGTAATAAAGTTCAGCACTATTTTGAGTGTTATTTTTTCATTCAAATCAATTTTAAAAACTATCGGTTGATTAATCGTTATCGGCAGGTACTGCCCAACTTAGCTATCGGTAAAATCCACTATCGGTTGACCTCTAATCCGGATTAATATGGACGTAGCCAAAGTGACATTTTATTACCTTTATGAGGGCATATTTTTTATAACCATATAAAATATGCATTATGTCATCCTTTATCATCTGAATAATTAGATCTAATGTTATATAACACATGTATACCTAGGCAGAGAATATCATATCATTAATCATATGTTACAAACAAATACATGAAGGAACAACGTAATAACACGAACATTTTCTTGCCACCCACATTGAAAGTTTTGGGGGCATTTTGATCACTTTAGGTGACATTTTTTTCCCTGAGTCCTTGTTCATTTCTGACCCTAGAAGGGGCATTGCGGTGGTAAGGCTGGTCTTGCACAGAAAAAAATATTCTTTTTCAGGTAACCTAAAAAATTTATTTGTGTGGTAACATCTAGCTTAACTGGGTTTATTAAAAAATATTTTACATGATCGACTCAACCTCCCTAAAGTACATTATGTTACAACAACAAAAGTTTAAGCTAAGATCAAGTAGAAATAGATCATTGAGGTAACAATTACTATTTATAATTTTTTACAGTGTACCTTGCCGATGTTTGTGTTGTCCAGGGCAGCATCCACCTCATCAAGCACAAAGAATGGAGCTGGTCGAAAGCTAAGATTAAACAAAATAATACAGCTGCTTCTCCTGAAATCTACACATTGTTTCAGTCTGTTGTATTTACTTTGATTGAAAATGTATTGATTTTTCACCCACATCAGTTACGTCTGTATTTACAGTAAGTCTCTATATGGGTTTATGTTAAATTTTTCACCTGTGAATGGCAAAGACCAGAGCAAGAGCAGCAATGGACTTTTCTCCTCCTGATAAATTGTCCATAGCCATGAATCTTTTACCAGGAGCCACACAGTTATAATTGATGCCATCCAGATAGGGCTCATTTGGATTCTCAGCACTGAGGATGGCCTAGATATGTGTACATTGTTCATAAAACAACAACAACAACAAAACAATTGAGTGAATGATTGAGTGAGTGAATTAATGCGTAAGTGAGTGAGTGATTGACTGATTGAGTGTATGAGTGAGTGAATGAATTTATAATTCAACCGAATGAAAGGTATAGTTCAACCAAAAATGATAGTTCTGTCATTATTTACTCACCCTCATGTCATATCGTATGTATAACTTTCTTTCTACTGTGGAACACAAAAGGAGATGTTAGGCAGAATGACAGCTTCAGTCAAATTAAATTTCATTGTGTGAAAAAAAGATCCAATGAATTTAAGTAGTGACTGAGGCTAGCATTCTGCCTAACATCTCCATTTGTTTCACAGAAGCAAAAGTCATGCAGGTTTAACAACATGAGGGAGAATTAGCATTTTTAGGTGAACTATCCCTTTAAGAATTAAATGAACCCTACAGAAAGCCTGACCTGTGCACTGGCGTTCCTGCAGAGTTTTTTGTAGATCTGGTCGATGATGACAGACACTTGTTCAAAGCACTGGCTAAACAGATGGAAGCGTTTGGCCTTCACCTGCTCAAACTCCTGACAGCATTTCTTAGTGGTTTGTGTGCTGGTCTCAAATGCTGATCCACAGAGTATGGAGGGGTAATGACACACAGACATGATCAATGGAATGTTTCATGTGACTAAGAATGACAGGTTACACAGAAAAAACTTTAAAACAAATGGAAATGATAAAATGATGAAGTGTAAGATGATATTGTGATGATGAGTATATTTGAACCTAACCATACTTCAGGAACAAAACTGTTAAAAAATGTCCAATAAGTTAGCTGATCTGACAAAACCTCCATCTGGAGATATCCCCAAAGGGAAAAGTTTTTTATTTTATGGTTTGGAGTTGTCTTTAGTATTACAATTAGTTTCATTTAAAAACTAAATAAGTCTATGGTGATTCCCCATTAATTTAGTTTGGTAAACATACGTGTGTGGCTTTGGTTTTACTACTTTTGTAAATAATAGCAAACTAATGTCTTAGTTAAAATTGAAAACTGCAAAAAAGGGTAGTTTTAGGGGTATAAAAAGACGATATGTGTGTGCATTTGTCCTGTACCATCCATAACTTCGCGGAAGCTGTCCTTCACTTCTTTCATCTTTTCTAGTGCTTTCAGGTTGGGAGCTCTTGACACCATGATCATACACTCCAGAGAGGAGACACCTTCTTTGAGTTTCTCTAACTCAGCCTGCACTTCACTCTCTTCAGTCAGGGCCTACACACACTCACACATACAACTAAGGTACTGCAGAAGAGTAACATACTAATAAAGTAGAACTTAACTGCAACACATATCAGTCCATTTTACTGACATACCCGATGTACTGCAATGAAAAGCAGATCAAGCATTGTTAGCTCTGAGTGAGACTGCTGTAAGTACATGTTTTTACCTTAAGGCCCCTGTCCAGTGCTGAATAATCAAACACTATCTGTGCCTCTCGTTCATAAATGTCCAGTGTGCTGATGCTTTGAGATTCAGAGTCCAGCTGCAGTTGAGACATAATTACAGCAAAGATTAGCTATCAAAAGAACAAAATTTTCTATATCTATACAATCAAAGTACATGCTGGAAGTTAGCAACACAGCTGAAATTGCCTGCAGCACCTTTAAAGTTGATGTAATTTTTTTGATGATAAAATTCTCTATTGTATCAGCTTAATATGGAGAGAAATCTAAGTAAGCCATTTGTGGGTTGATTTCACCCAAAAGTGTAACATATTGGCTCTGTGCTCCTATCAAAACATTACTCTGTTTGTTTGATCAGCCCATCCAGCCCAATCAACACTGGCTCAACCAATGGCATGAGTTTAGGGTGGTACAATCTGTTTGTACAACCAAAAAAGACAGGGTGAATTTTATGGAATCAGTGATTAGATTTGCAATTCCATTTGGTGATGTAAGTGGTGCAGAAATTACACACTTCAGCTATAAGGGAACAATCTGTGCTGCTTTCTTTCAAGTTAAACTTGGTTGTCTGTCTGTACCTGTATGTCACTGATGTCATCCAATGCACCTGACAGCAGTCTCAATGGTAGGGCCTCTATTTTACAGCCCAGCAGCATGTTGTGTTTGCACAGTCTGAGCTGTTCTAGGGCCGTCTCAGTGCTGATCATTTCCTTCTGAAGCTTCACCAGCACCCTGCAGAAACAGCCAATAAAGATATAAAATGTATACTGCTGCTGAGTGACATGCTGTGAAACGTTGAAATCTTTTAAGCATCATTTATCAGATCAACTATTCATTTTAATCAGGGTTCCCACACTTTTTGACCAATGCATTTCCATTACTTTTCCATGACCTTTCCATTAGTTTCTGATTTTTGATTAAGTATTTTAGGAAATCATTCAAATTCAGACCGATTCACTAATGAATCAAGTTTTGCTCTATACAAAGCAATATCCAGCGATGACATATTTTATCGCAGAGCTTAACTACAAAAATGTATATTCATTAAAGATAGTTCAATGATTATTGAGATTTTGAGATTTTTGAGATACTTTTTTAGGCCTGGAAAGCATTTAAAAAGTATTAAATTCCCTGATTTTTCTGTAAGGGACCTGTATCATGTTCTGAGACTCACCTGCTTCTCTCCTGGAGGCCTTTAACTTTATTGTCAAGCTCAGCCTTTGCATCATTAACCGAAGTTGTCTTTCCCACTAGTTTGTTGTTTAGTTCTATGAGTTTAGACTGAGTCTCCTCCTCAGCTATCATAAGTCTGTCCTCCTCCTTGTGGAGAAGTGAAGAATAGACTTCAATACTTAAAGGGACAGTTCACCCAAAAATCTACATTCTGTCATTATTTACTCTCCCTAATGTCGTTCTAAGCCTGTATTACTTTTTTCTTCCATACAATTAAAGTGAAAGGTGACTGAGGCTAACATCTCCTTTTGTGTTCCACAGAAGAAAGAAACTCATACAGGTTTGAACCTTGAACTTGCAACATCAGTCTAAGTAAAATAACCAGGACACAGAACTTTGTGGAATATAAAAGTGGAGTGAGTCAGTTTGCCTCTTTCTGGCTGAAAATGCTGCTCTCCTCTTTTTGGATGGTCTCTTCAATCTTCTTCATCTGTTTAATATGTTTCTCCAGCTGGGCCTGCTCATACTCCAGCTGGGTACTGAGACGGGTACGCTGGGACTCAAACTGCAGGCTGAACATTCAGGACATTTAATTAGCAAGATTTAGTTCATAGCATATTTCATGCTGTATTACACTTCTCTCTGGAATTATTGATTCTTCTTGGTAAATCACGTCAATCTCTGGTCAAATATTTGTGGGGTTTTTTACTGAGCGCTAAATACACTGTGCTAATTTCATTACTCTCATAGCAATCTGTGGTCTAACATAATACAATAATTTAATTTCAAGTCAATACCTGATGTATATTTTTTCATAGTTTTTTAAGCAGCTATGTAATAGTTGGGGGCCTGGTTAGCTCAGTGGTAAAAGACGCTGACTACCACCCCTGGAGTTCGCTAGTTCACTAGTTCAAATCCCAAGGCGTGCTGAGTTACTCCAGCCAGGTCTCCTAAGCAACCAAATTGGCCCGATTGCTAGGGAGGGTAGAGTCACATGGGGTAACCTCCTCGTGGTCGCTATAATGTGGTTAGTTCTCGGTGGGGCGCGTGGTGAGTTGAGCGTGGATGCCGCAGTGGATGGTGTGAAGCCTCCACACGCGCTATATCTCCGTGGCAACGCGCTCAACAAGCCACGTGATAAGATGCACGGGTTGACGGTCTCAGACACGGAGGCAATTGAGATTCGTCCTCCACCACCTGGATTGAGGCGAATCACTACGTGACCACGAGGACTTAAGAGTACATTGGGAATTGGGCATTCCAAATTGGGAGAAAAAAAAAAATAGCTATGTAATAAGTGAGAAAAGTGAGTCAAAATAAATCGCTTCAGGATAACACAAAACCCTGATGCTTCCTGATCATCTTGTTAGAGTTTATTTTTAATAAACTCTAACTGTACATTATCCTTTACATATTGTACAAAGGCAATTAAGTTAATTAGCTGTTATCAATTAGTTCCTGGTATAGATAATTAACATGGGCAGCATGTATTTGTGCAGGTCTCACCGCTTCTTCTCAAAATCCTGTTGCAGTCTTAGATAATCATGTTCGTATTCACGGATGTTTGCAACACCGATATCTGCACAAAAGTCTGCAAACACAACATCCTCTATCTGCAGGAGAGATCAATCCACCAAAGAGATAATCAAACTATATTAAAGGTAGAGAGAATGGTTAGAAAGGTTTTCCTTGACTGTGGTTACCATTAAGGGAAAATGTTACAGTTACCAAGTTTATATGCACTTAAGAACACATTTTATTCCAGGGTTTTGAAGAAAGACGATTTTCTTACATCACAAAGTGGTTTAACACACCTAGGTTTCTCCTAGAGAACGTGGCTTAATGTGGCCATGTAAACACATAAGCACCGTTCTGATGGGTGTTTGAAGAGTGCGCATGTGCATGAACAGACTGAATAAGAAATTTCATTCGATGGAGCCTAACAACAAGTGAACACAGTGGAAAGAATTCAACATTTCTGGGAGTAGTGGGAAAAATACATATACTATAAACTATAGCCATTTATACACAACAATGTAAAATATCGACTGTCCCTCATGTTCGCATACTGTTTATGCGCTGGTACGTTGGGGGAATCCTAGAGTTTGACGTAAGAGGGAAACCCCACTATTGCAGCAATTCTGCTGCAGGTTGTGACAGAAAGTTAAGGAAACTAAAAACCAAAAACAACAATAAAATAACAAACTCTTCCTCAGATACCATGTTTGTTATTTACACAAGCGTCACAGGGAAATAACGTTGCTGTGCAGAAAGCTTCTTACTGACTGAGCCGCATGTATACGGAAGTAAAAAGTACAGCGTTTATACAGTGCATGTAAACCGGAAGGCTGCTTTCCCACAATAACCCACTTTCCTGCAATAAACCGCTTTCTGATCTCCATATAAACGTAGACAATGAAAATCAAATGACCTGATGGATTTTGTCTCTGATGGCCTTCATCTCATTGTCTTTTAGTTCAACACTCTCGGTCTGTATCTCAATCTGAGCTTCAAGGTTAGAGAGCTCACTCCCAAGTTTGGAAATCTCCTGTAGTTTACACACACACACACACACACACACACACACTTACACACCAAGTTATGGTTCACAACAATTGTTTAAATGTAAAGGATTGAGATTAAAAAGAGAGAAAAAGAACGAGAAACAGTGTTTGTGACTTGCAGCCTGAATAGCTGGGATGTTCTTCTTGCGTATGGAGTCCAGTTCTGAGTTAGAGTATTTAAGGCGAGTCTGGATTCCCTGAGACTGAGCCCTGATTTGCTTCAGCTCCACCTCCTTACGTCTCAGCTTCATCAGATTCTACACATACAGTATATCAACATACATTCAGGCCATACTGCACATAACAAAACACTAACACTGTGGCTGAACTAGGCGTGACGCAATAAATCAAACGATAGGAATCTCTTCAAATCTCTTCCATGTTAATCTGAGTTTTTGCCCCAGCCAACTGTGACCGTGACACATGACTTGAAATTGTAATGGTCACTTGGTTTCTAATTCTGTCGCTTCATGCTACATTTAAATTGTACTGGTCCAAAATCCTGCTCCACATACCTGTGTATTAAACATCAAATAAATCAGATTGGCAGTTTTTTGTTGCTTTACACACTTTTAAAGGAATATAAAATATGCAAATACTTTTTGTCTTAATTAGGGACAATACT
This sequence comes from Myxocyprinus asiaticus, assembly GCF_019703515.2. NCBI lineage: Eukaryota > Metazoa > Chordata > Actinopteri > Cypriniformes > Catostomidae > Myxocyprinus > Myxocyprinus asiaticus. The sequence goes on from NC_059389.1 coordinate 13,019,376, forward strand.
TTTGCATCTACTCTTTTAGAATTTATAACCTAACAAGCCAAACTTCTTTTTTTTTTTAATGTTTTGCTTAAAACGTGTGTTTGTGCTATCTTTCTTTAAAATAAATGCAACTTGGTTTGATATTTTGTTTTTTAATGCACTGATCCATACATTTTTAATTGTGGATTTTAAGTCCAAACTGAATATCTATGGGTCTATTGGCGCTCTTTGACACTTACACGCAGCTCAGATGCCAGCTTCTCCTTTTGCTCCCTTAGTGTGTTCATGTCCTTCTCCTCCCAGCGCCGAGCTTTACTGCGCAGGTCCACAGAGCCCCCTGAGATCACCCCAGACTTGCGGAACAAGGTTCCATCAAGAGCCACCGTCTATCCAGCCAAGACATTTTTACATTTACCGGCAAAGATATTTACATAAAGGCATAAATGTATACAATAAAAAACCCCTGTTCACATAAGCATTCTGTTCAACGTCATTGCTCTAAAATGATGATCTTATGTCATGCAGATGCTTGCACTCACCTGATGGCGCTCTGGGCCATCAAAGGCGATGTGTCGGGCGTCTCTTAGAGTCTCACAGACCAGGGAGTTCCCGCACACATACTGCACCACTCTCTTCAGCTGAGGGGCATTCTGAGCACACTGAACCACATCAACCACCATCTTGGCTGTCCGCACTTCCCTTAGACGCTCGTTCAGGGGGCGCACCTGATGCATATAAGGCAAAAAACAATTTATAATGTTAAACATTAGTCATTTACATTACATTTGATAGGAAGCTATGCTAGATCAATCTTCTGTGTTTCCTTTGGTTATTTTTGACCATATGAAAAGCCATTTGGCAGAGTGATTCCTGCACCTCTATTCAGGAGCAGCCCTGCACCGCTATAAAAACAGCATTGTTTTGTTTAGTATGAGGTTAAGAACAATTCTCCTCCCGCTGCAAAAACAGCATTTAGTAGAAAACACTACAGATTAGGGCTGGGTATTGTCAGCCACCTCACGATACGATACGTATCACGATACATATGTCACAATTCGATATATTGCGATACATCACAATATCATGGTTCGATTTTCTTATGATTCACATGCTTTCAATTTCATTCCAATTCATATTGGTATATTTCATTTTAGTTAAATCCATTTTGCTTACATCTGAAAGAAATTCTCTCTCAGCTTATGTTTTTATCACTAGTTTTTCATCACTCTGGTCACGTTTTAGCTTTTAAAGTATACAAATGTAATGTACTCCATCAATAAATATGATGACAAAAATTGCATGTGTGTGTGTGTGTGTGTATATATATATATATAGTTGAAGTCAGAAGTTTACATACACTTAGGTTGAAGTCATTAAAACAAATATTTTAACCACTCCACAGATTTCATATTAGCAAACTATAGTTTTGGCAAGTCGTTTAGGACATCTACTTTGTGCATGACATGAGTAATTTTTCCAACAATTGTTTACAGACAGATTGTTTCACTTTTAATTGACTATATCACAATTCCAGTGGGTCAGAAGTTTACATACACTAAGTTAACTGTGCCTTTAAGCAGCTTGGAAAATTCCAGAAAATGATGTCAAGAGACAATTAGACAATTATCTTCTGATAGGATGTGTACTGAATTTGAGGTGTACCTGTGGATTTATTTTAAGGCCTACCTTCAAACTCAGCACCTCTTTGCTTGACATCATGGGAAAATCAAAAGAAATCAGCCAAGACCTCATAAAAAAAATTGTGGACCTCCACAAGTCTGGTTCATCCTTGGGAGCAATTTCCAAATGCCCGAAGTTACTACGTTCATCTGTACAAACAATAGTACACAAGTATAAACATCATGGGACCATGCAGCCATCATACTGCTCAGGAAGGAGATGCATTCTGTCTCCTAGAGATGAACATAGTTTGGAGTGAAAAGTGCAAATCAATCCCAGAACAACAGCAAAGGACCTTGTGAAGAAGCTGTAGGAAACAGGTAGACAAGTATCTATATCCACAGTAAAACGAGTCCTATCGACATAACCCAAAAGGCTGCTCAGCAAGGAAGAATCCACTGCTCCAAAACCTCCATAAAAAGCCAGACTACAGTTTGCAAGTGCACATGGGGACAGAGATCTTACTTTTTGGAGAAATTTCCTCTGGTCTAATGAAACAAAAAATTAACTTTTTGGCCATAATGACCATTGTTATGTTTTGAGGAAAAAGGGTGAGGCTTGCAAGCCGAAGAACACCAACCCAACCGTGAAGCATGGGGGTGGCAGCATCATGTTGTGGGGGTGCTTTGCTGCAGGAGGGACCGGTGCACTTCACAAAATAGATGGCATCATGAGGACACAAAATTATGTGGATATATTGAAGCAACATCTCAAGACATCAGCCAGGAAGTTAAAGCTTGGTTACAAATGGGTCTTTCAAATGGACAATGACCCCAAGCATACCTCCAAATTTGTGGCAAAATGGCTTAAGGACAATAAAGTCAAGGTATTGGAGTGGCCATCACAAAGCCCTGACCTCAATCTGATAGAAAATTTGTGTGCAGAACTGAAAAAGTGTGTGCGAGCAAGGAGGCCTATAAACCTGACTCGGTTACACCAGTGCTGTCTGAAGGAATGGGCCAAAATCCAGCAACTTATTGTGAGAAGCTTGTGGAAGGCTACCCAAAACGTTTGACCCAAGTTAAACAATTTAAAGGCAATGCTACCAAATATTAACATGTAAGTGCATGTAAACTTCTGACTTACTGGGAATGTGATGAAATAAATAAAAGCTGAAATAAATAATTCTCTCTAATATTATTCTGACATTTCACATTCTTAAAATAAAGTAGTGATCCTAACTGACCTAAGACAGGGAATGTTTTCTAAGATTAAATGTCAGGAATTATGAAAAACTGAGTTTAAATGTGTTTGGCTAAGGTGTATGTAAACTTCTGACTTCAACTGTATATTAGGGCTGTCAGTCGATTAAAATTTGTAATCGCCATTAATCGTATATTTTTTGTAGTTAATCACAAATAATCAAAGATTTTGAAAATGCTGAAATTTGGCACCATATATAATTCTTTTCCTGTCAAAATGCATTTATTTCCATCTTAGGAAAGAAAAGAAAACAATATGTAACAATATAATGCTTTATTAACATTTTCCAAACAAAGTCTTCCACAATGTAAAGATAGAAATGTACTATCACCTATTCAAGTAACAGTAAATGTTTCACAAAGTCTAACTGTAAGGTTGACTTATTGAAAGAATTAGTCCCCATAGGTTGAGTATTCATTCATTTCATATTTCTATATTCATAATTCTACATTTAAAATATTCATCTCATAACATTATTTATGCATTTGCAACTGCTGTGTAAATGCATTTATTCCTGCTCTGTGAAAATACACCTAATTACCACTTCAGATGCAGCTTCTGTTCCACCTTTGCTGTGTAAAGATGGCTTTAGTCCATATAGGTTGTGTTCATTGAAAAGGGCATTAAATCTTTTAAACTCTCATCCTCCACAATATTAATCTGCCAGTAGACTGTGGCTTCCACTTTGATACAGCAATCATGAGCTGCGTCACAGCATCAGCGCCAGCGTCAAGTGCTGCTTTGAACTCCACAGGAAAAGCGGAGTGATAGTTAAGACTTGCCGTGCTTCAGTGGTAATTAAAATACGCTGATAATACTTGATTTCTATCACAAGTCCTATCTGGGCTTGTTACATCAAATAATAGCGCTAAAAGGTCCTTTCTCCATAATTTTATCACTGACAGCACTGTTGTGGTGTGTCCGTCACTGTAATGACTCCGGGCGGACACATTACAAAGGTTCCGCCCTCCCAACAAGTGTTTATGCTGTATTACAACAAAAATTAAAGCATGAAACTTTTTTAATTAATTGCATGCGATTAATGCATTAATTATATATATATATATATATATATATATATATATATATATATATATATATATATATATTAGGGGTGTAAATCGGACATTTCATCATGATACGATCTTATATCAATTCTCTTGGCCTGCGATCCGACATTTGCCGATACTTTAAAGTCTGGCGCGATACGATTTGATTCGATTCAGGGCCCTGCAATCGATAATCCGATATCATGTGCCTATTTTACACAATTAATTAAAAACTTTTTGCCCTCAAATGCAACCAATATATAATTTGAATATTTTATTGAGCTCTCTGAAAAGTGCAAATTTAGTATCCACATTGGGACATCTACAACAAAATAAGGTACTTCAGATGTTGACAAAAATTACACAGATAATAATATAAAAAATAACGTCACACACAAGTGATCATCAATCGTTTGATTACAGATTATTATTCAGTTTAATCCAATTCAAAGTACTTACATACCCATGACTTGTTTCCAGCTATCTGCAACTTCCACAGTTGTAATGAAAAATTCTGTTATAGTTAACCAGGATAAATGTTAGTAAGGGTGTTGATGTGTAGATGTGTAAAGTCTTATAACTGATGCTAGTGCTGGGCAGCAGGTGATTTCTCTTTCCCTCATTTGTGCTGTTCAGAATGTCGGTGTTGTCAAGACATTTCACATGATGGTTGAACTGCTCCATGGTACTTTTAAATAGCAAATTCTCATGTAAAATTCAAATGGGTCGCATGCGCAACGATATCGATGGAAGCCTGAATGAATCGCGCATGTGAGCTGCTCTGCGTTTGTCACGAGAGCTCGCATTTTAAGGAGCGCCAGGTTGATGTGCTCGCACTGATCCTGTCACTGGTCTGGAGCTCGCGTTTCGCGGGAAGCCCAGTTGACACGCACGCACTGATAGCAGAGCGCAATTTGGCTTCACAGACCCTGTGCACTTCCTTGTTCCACATGAAAAGTGAATTTAGTGCTCATCAAGTGAAATTAATGTAATAAGGTTGTTTCAACGCCTGACGGAAATGCGTACATACATGGCTGACATGAGAGAATTAAAATAAAGGTGAATCTTAAAAAAAATGTCTATATCGTTATTTAAGTTTTGTATCGATAACATTGGATCGTTGGTTATATATACATACATTGTATACTGTATATTTGTGTTGTGTGTGTGTTTTTGAAATTTACGTGAGCATTGCAACGTTTTTGCAAAACTGAAATTACGTGCTTGATAAAACGTTTTGCTGCACTCTTCAAGTGAAATGTCCAGCAGGGGGAGCCAAAACCGAGCAAAATGAGGTTGTAATCAGACAAGGTTTTAAGGTGAATTTTAGATGGACGTTTTAATAAACCGTACTGCCCTAAATTTAAACTTTACCCTATACTTAACCAATAGTGTCCGAAAAGAGAAATGAGAGTTTAACAAAACAGATATCCTTACCCTTTACCAACACCAAACCTTAACCTACAGTGCTTTAAAATGCTGAAGCTAAATGAAAAGCAAATATTGTCGCTTCTATGTCTCTGTTGTATCACGTGTCAGCTTGGGTTGTTGTCTGGTTTTGAACTGTGGTCCTCCGAGTCCGAAGTCCAATGCTCTTTGAGGAGCGCTACCGTGCAAGCTAATCATATGGGAATAAATATATATATGCAGGTGGGTCTGTAATACAAGCGTTAAAATGTATAATTTTTCAAATTATGCGTTAGAGTAAAAGTGTCTCCATATCATAATATAGTGTAACATCCGAGGTTGTTACCCCTCCTACCAACCACCAGAGGGAGCCCTCTCCTGAATATGAACTCTTTATATACCGCTATCTGAATACTGTACTGTTTCTTCTTTGGTGACTTCCTGTTTTGAACTATGTATAAATACCATGCTGTTCCATTGTTCATTGTGAAGTATTGCCAGTTTATCCTGCCTTACCAAGTGTTTTTCCATTGCCATTGCTGACTGTTCTCTTGTTATGACAATTGCCTGTTTTCCTGGATTTACTGCCTTTTGGATACCCCTTTGTTTTTTTGCCTTGTTGGACTGTCTTTTTGGTTTATTGGATTATACAGCCTGCTTAACAACTACCTCTATTTGCCTGCCGATTTGGATTGTTTGCTTGTGTACTTTAATAAACTTCCTGCACATGGATCCTAACACCGTCTCCATGGCCAGTTCATTACACATAGTAGGGTCTTAGTAACAGAGAGAAATATAAGTGTAAATAAAGCCATAATCAGCCACTGAAGTCATGATTTGAGTGAAAGTAGAGAAAACAAACAGTTGTTGTAGTGCATCTAGTGTTCATTTCACCTGGAAACTGCAGGGAATTGTACCTGGAAACACGTATAACAAGTTTTGCAAAAACATATATAGAATCATGTTTTCACTATGAGACCAGGTTGAGAACACGTGCTAAAACCAGGTACTGTCTCTTTAAGGACAGGGACTTTAACGCAAATGGAGTCGTATGGCTTGTTTACAGTATCAGTGCCATGTCCGATTAGAATTAAATGTTTATTTTTTTATATTTTTTTATCAACATCTATTAAGACCAAAGAGGGAATTATAAGAAACATTATCAATGACAAATGGATTATGTGGATCTATTCTTTGGATTACAAGGCAAACCAAACTTTACTCTTAGCACACAGTAAAAGGATGCTGAACTCAGTGCTGAACTGGTGAGTGAAATCTGAAATATTACCAGGCAGTGGCTAATTACAGACATTTTAAGTCTTGTCTGCGAGTGATATTCTCTCATTGTAAAGGGCTGCGCCAAGAGTAAAAGATCGGTTTTGGGATTTTAAGAATCTGTATCGATATAATAAAATGAAAACTGCAGTTAGTCAGAAAATGTATATTTTTACACGGCCCTAGTGCCAAACGCATGAGAGAAGACCAGCGTGTCCGCAAGAGAAAAAGGGTCGGTTTCAGTCTCTCTCGCACCTCATAGAGAAATGCCACTCTGAATTTACTTAGTCTTTATTGAACTGTTGGACATTATATGAATACACAAATAGTTGATTAAAAATATCGATACAGGAATCTAAAGTATCAATACAATATTGTATCACAATATAAGTATCACGACATATCGATATTTGATAGTATTGGCACAGCCCTACTACAGATATATAAATTGTTTTTTTCTTCAGTGTGGCTACCATATAGCAAGCAATGTCAAATAAGTTCAAGCATCAAGCAGTTCAAGCTCTCTATATTAAACTCAGAATGGAAAATTAAAGAAATAAAGAAATAAAAAGCATTAAAAAATTATATTTGGCAATTAGTGTCATTTTACTCACATCTATATAGTCAATAGGGAGAAATGTCTCTGGTTCAGCTCTCTCCTCTTTCAGAAATCTGATGCAATCATGAGCCACTTTGGCAGTCGTAACAACAATAGCGTTCATGTTCTTGCCAAACACCTTGGTGACAGCGAGCTGATATTTTTTGTGGATGGGCTGGCACAAGTCAACCAGACGGCCATACTGAAAAGAGTCAAGAAATCATGAACAGCAGAGATTTTCATTGTGTTCCCCATACTGGTCATAAAATGTATAGCACATGCTGATCGAACATGATACACTGGTTATGTTTAGAATGGAATTCTACCTTACTGCTACCTGAATACTACACACTGTATACTGCCTACTATTTTTTTTAAAATAGTAAGCGATAAAGTGCGCATAATTATGTGTAAAAATGTCCTAAAAAAGATTAGTTTTGGCAAATTTAGTAAGTCATCCGGATATTGTAAGAAGACAGAAAATATGCCTATTTGTGTGCATACTGTGCACAGTATACACACTATATACTGCAAATACAGAAAGTGTTGTATGCTAGTAAGCTAAAAAAAAAAAAAAAAAAAAAATATATATATATATATATATATATATATATATATATATATATATATATATATATATTCTATAATAAGGTAAATATTTTTCTGACATTTTGACCTAATTCTGTTTAAAGTGACATTTGTTTCATTTTGTGTTGAAATACTAAAAAAAAATCAATCCATTGACAAATAACAAATAACAGTTAATAAGCTCTAATCTGCCCTAGTGGCATTAGGGGGCTATGTAAAATTGTACAAGTGTTACAGTACCACCATATCAGGGTAGAGTCTCCTGAGGCTTTCCAGGACTTCATCTCGTTTCTGCTGTCGTCGGTTCTCCTGGCTGTCCAAACGAGCGTTCTGAAGCTCGGTCAGCACCCGCGCAAGTTCCTGGTTCACCTCCTCCGATCGCACACGGCCTCTCTCCAGCTCTTCCGCCAGATGCTCCTCCTGCTCTCGTTGCTCCTCCAGGGCTTTTCTGCAGTAAACATGAGTAACAAACTCTTAACAAAGCTCACGTGTTCCACGGAAGAAAGAAAGTCACACGGGTTTCGTATGAACATAATGAGGGTGAGTAAAATATGATAACATTTTCATTTTTAGGTGAACAAACCCATAAAAATATAAGACATTAATAAGAATTTTAAAATTAATATGAATATGAAAATGAAAACACACTCAAACAATATCCCTAATACAAATCACAGATTCAGATATTTTAGCTCTGAGTTTTTGTTAGAAATAAGAGGCAATATACACTCAAGAGGAAGGATGAAAGAGAGTGACGTACGTAGAAGTGTTGGCATACTCTTCCAGCTTTTCTGCCCTTTTGTTGAAATCTTCAAGCCGACCTTGAGCATGTTTAATATTAATCTGCAAACAAGAGCTGTAGTCATTAAATATTTGCCTGGCCATCTCTAAAATACAGCAAAACAAAACAGCTGGGCAGCTGCCTTCTGTTTTACCCATACAGAAAAAAACCCACCTGTATCTCAGTCTTCCTTCTGAGGTCAAACTGAAGCTTCTCGCTGTCAGCCTTCACCTCCCAGTGCAGCTTCTCTGCGTTCTGGCTTAAAACGGCTCCCTTTTTCCTGGCCAGCTCTTTGAGCTCCTTATACTGCTCCGCCTACAACAGTACAAACAGTGGTTTGTATAATATAGTCATCATTAAATCAAACGAGACCCTTTTTACTTCCCAGAATGTCCCTGGTCTTATTGTACACAACTGCATGTTATTCTACAAACAATGTTTGTTTTCATAATCTTTTATCTGACAGAATTCCCACATCTTTTGACCAACTGGCTTTTCCATGATATTTCCATGAGTTTTCCATGTGTTTGTGATTACTGGATAAGTATTTTTTTTTAAATCAATTGATGGAAATTTACAGCTGTGCATAGAAAGAAGTTGTGAAATGCATTATCCGTCGTTTCATGTTGTCTTTAAAGAGAGAATGTTCACCAAATACTATATTATTCTCTCTGTTTTACCTGGGCCTCCTCTAGCTGCACTCCAGTTCCTCTTTGAGCCTCCTCCTCCTTCATCTGTCTCTCACTGACCCTCCAGGCTCTCTCCAGCTCAGCTAACTCACTCCTCAGCTCCTCCAGCTCCTGCTCCTTCTTGGCCTGCTGACTCTGGTTCTTCTGAAGCATTCGACTAGCCTCCTCTACTTTATGCTCATGGTGGGAGGTGTTCACTTTAGCTTTGATGTACTGAGGTCTCTGCTGATTTCGAATCTGCTCCTGGGATCTAGAACGTGAACAATTAAAACATTTATTTTTTACATTTATTTTTCTGTCCTTAAAGGGATAGTTCACCCAAAAATGAAAATTCCCTCATCATTTACTCATTGCCATCCCAGATGTGAATGACTTTCTTCTGCAGAACACAAACAAAGATTTTTGGAACAACATTTCAGCTCTGTATGTCCATTCAATGCAAGTGAATGGTAGTCAAAACTCTGAAGCAACAAAAATCACATCAAGGCAGCATAAAAGTAATCCATATGACTCAGTGGTTAAATCCATGTCTTCTGAAGCGATATGACAAGTGTGGGTGAGAAAAAGATCAATATTTAAGTCCTTTTTTCCTATAAATCTCCACTTTCACTTTCACATTCCAAAGTTAAAGTGGAGATTTATAGTAAAAAATGATTAAAATTTTGATCTGTTTTTCACCCAAAGTGATTACATTGCAGGGACATGCTGTCCATATAAGCAAGGTAAGCAGTGCTTACCTGACAGAAGGGTGAAAAGAAAAAAGACACTATGAAATATTTTAATATAATTGTTAATATAAACTACTGTTTTCACTTAAATTCGTCATCTTTCATCTCAGTTGACCAGCTCAGTTATTCATTTATTAGCTTTGGCGCCACCATCAGGTATGAGCACTTTATGTTAACTGATTCCATTGTTTACCACCATTTCATTCAACACTGTACATTAATTCAAATTGTATCACGCCTGCTACAAATGGCCAAGGTAAGCATGCTTACCAAAATGAGTAGGTCAATCAGAAGCTCCTTCCTTCAGTCATGCTATCTGATAGGCTAGATTTTAGTTTTGTGTCAACACGTTCCAAGTTCACATAACTAATGCATTATTAAGCGCTAAAATGGATATAGTGTAAGCATCGACGACCTAAGCAGATTTGGCAAAGTTAATTTCAATTAAAAATCGAGAAAAAGAGGCTATCGAAACTTCAACAAGTGGGAGACTTTTACAACAAAGCGACACAGATGTTCATTCGCAAGGAGAGATGCATGGATTTTGTGTTCAAGTAAAGGTAAGTTAATATATTTATTAAAAATCGATGTTATTGATACTAGGTCATAGATACTAGGTCATTGTTTAAAGCTATGAAGTGGTGATCTGGAAATCATGTCCTTCTTGTGTTATGTCCGTTATATAGTTCTAACGTTAGGGCGCAGTGTCTGTTTAAAAAATATATATTAAGGAATGTAGACTGTCGTGTCTACGTTACATTTGCCTTGTTCATTCAGGTTAAGACTTTTGTCTTCGGTGGTCAGATTAGTTAATTGCTGCTGTCCATTCCAGTGGTCCTGAACTGTGGGAAGACTTGATGTTGGCCTATGATGTTGAAACTAGTAACTGGCAATCTTTTCTTTTTGTTGTATGTCAAAACAAGCTCTTCTGGCACTATGGTTCATTGTATGATTTAATGGACAAAAACAGGCTCGGCTCAATATATGACAATCTATACAATCTATACTAATCAATTTGTGTGATATGAACAATATTACTGTCCTGAATTTAAAACAATTTGGTCATGAAGTTTGCCACTGTGATATAACTGTTTCCACTGACTGGTGGGTTCTAAGGCAACAATTTGCATCTATAACATCTCCATGACATTACACTCACCCGTATAATGTGTTTTGAGCACAGCGTTTAATAATGTTGTGGTTATGGGGGTGTGGTCGTGTGTCTGTCTGCAGGAGAGAGAGCGGTAAGGCTCGTCACCTGGGTTGTCATTATCTCTAACACCTGTTTCTTGTTGTAGTGGTGGCGGAGGGAGACATGAAAAGGCGCACAAAGCATCAGAGTGACAGAGAGAGAGACCAGAGGGAGAGACTGTACCTGTGTGTGCTCGATAGAAGCCTTTACTCATTTGTGTGTGTGACTACTTGGCCATTGAGTGACTTTTTGTTTATGTTTTATGAAGGACGCTGAAGAGTAATAAACATATTCACGTTGACAGTTCGCTGCCTCCTGACTCCTTCATTACCCAGACAATGAACCTTCAACAAATGTGTTTTAAAAATCTGCTTGCCCAGTCTCAAAGCCCACGGCACGTGACTGTTACATTGCTTCAGAAGACACATATTAAACCACTGGAGTCATGTGGATTATTTTATGCTGCCTTTTGTGATTTTTGGAGCTTCAAAGGTCTGGTCACCATTCACCTGCATTGAAAGGACATACAGAACTGAGATATTTTTCTAAAAATATTTGTTTGAGTTCAGCAAAAGAAAGAAAGTCATACACATCTAGGACGGCATGAAAGTGAGTAAATGATGAAAGAATTTTCATTTGTGGGTGAACGATCCTTTTAAAGTAAATGCATTAAAACAGAATGCACAACCGGATAAGAATTTTAAAAAGCAATTTAGATTTAGATAGCATTCTTTGCTAATAAATCAGCCAGACCAACTTGTGAATCAGTTTAAAGGATTCACTGGAAAAAACAAATTCAGAAAAACTATTTGCTCACAAACACCGTTTTGTCATAGCGTTACAAAAAAGTGTACATTACATTTATTCACCCTCATGCCATCCCAGATGTGTATGACTTTCTTTCTCTGCAGAACACAAATTAATGTTTTTATAAGAATATCTCAGCTCTGTAGGTCCTCACAATGCAAGTGAATGGGTGCCAAAATATTGACGCTTCAAAAAGTACATTAAGGCAGCATAAAAGTAATCCATATGACTCAAGTGGTCAAATCCATATCTTCAGAAGTGATATGATAGGTGGTGTGGGTAAGAAACACACCAATATTTAAGTCAATTTTTGCTAGAAATTTGCATGAAGATCAAAAAGACAAGAAGAAGAATGAGTGAGTGAAAGTTAAAGTGGAGATTGCCTGAGCAGGGAGGAGAATTTATAGTAAAAATGGACTTAAATATTGACTTGTTTCTCACCTACCCATATCAAATAAATTCTGAAGACATTGATTAAACCACTGGAGTCATATGGTTTACTTTTATGCTGACTTGTTGTGATTTTTGGAGCTTCCAAATTTTGGCACCCATTCACTTGCATTGTATGGACCAAAAGAGCAAAGATATTCTTCTAAAAATATTCATTTGTGTACTGCAGAAGAAAGAAATCAGGGATGGCAAGAGAATTTTCATTTTTGGGTAAACTATTAAACAATTAACTATAGAAATTCTATACTTTTCATATTTGTTTAATATTCTATTAATTTGCATGACTTTTCCAGGTCTGGAAAACAAATTACCTAATATTTCCAAGTTTTCTATGACTGTGGGGAGCCCTGTAAAGATTTCCCCACTGATTTTTGCAGTCAGTGGCAGAGACTGTTTGCATCGCACCTGATCTCTTTTTCCAGCTGCTGAAGCGCTCGATTCAGACGACCGTATTCTTTCTTCTGAGCCTTCACGGTTTGTTCCCAGACGTCCAGGTTGCTCTTCTGCTGAGCCGCAGCCTCTTGTTTCTCCCTCAGTGTATCTGACTGTGCTTCAATGGCTTTCTCATTGTGGAAGAGTTGAAAGAGGGTCAACTGAAGTTTGCGTTCTCTGAGTTCATCCACCAGCGCCTGATACTTTTCTGCCTAACAAGATGGAGACAAACACATCATGTGGACATGTGTTCTCATGAAGATGTTTAGTGTAAGATCTGTTCTGCTAATAAACATATGACCAAATTGCAGAAAGCAGAAAGTGTAATACCTCAGTCTTATCTTTAAAAACTTGCTTCTTCTCAGCTGTAGCTGCCTTCTTCCTGTTAAAGTGGAACTGGGTGTCCTCTTTGGCTTTGAGCAGGGCTGCCAGTTTGGCATCATACTCATTGCTCAGCTCTCGGGAGTTGCTGATACGTTCAAACATCTTTGTTCGATCTTTGGGATTCATCATGGCAATAGACTCCACAGCACCCTGACATGCAAGTTATTCCATAATAATAACAATTAACCATAAGGCTGACAAATAATACTCCATCCTTCATGGCTGATGTCCTATGGTGTGGGATACTTCACAATAAAACTCCTCAGAATATGCAAAATATTCTGCATGTGAGTGACACTGAGGCCTCCATTATTTTTGGTTCTTTGCAGTTATTACAACAAGGTTTTTTGCATATGTTGATTAATTTATTACTTAGACCAGCAGGACTAAAACCTACCTGATACACCAGACAATTTTTTGCTTTCACCACAATGCCTATCTTCTCCAGCTCTCCAGTGTACTTCGCCAAAGTGAGCTTTTTACCATTCACACGATATTCAGATGATTCCCCTGTAAGTCAAGTTAAGTCAAGTCAAACATAGAGCACATTTAAAAACAACAGAAGTTGACCCAAAGTGCTTTACAGCTCAAACAAACAAAATATATAAAAACAGATTGATTTATATAAAACATAATAAAATAAATACAAATATTTAAATACAACATCATGTATTAACCCATTTCAACCTATTCAATGATCTATTCAAAAGCCACAGAATAAAAATATGTTTTTATAGAAGATTTAAAAATGGCTAATGATGAAGCTGACCTCACATGGAAAGGTAGACTATTCCATAGATTAGGACCTATCACAGAAAAGGCACGGTCACCCTTAGATCTATAGCGGCAATGAGGAACATTCAATAGAAGTTGATCAGAAGACCTAAGTGCTCTGGTTGGGGAGTAAGGGTGTAGAAGGTCACTGATAATATTGGGGCGTGAGACCAGTTAGTGCCTTGTAGACAAAAATCTGAATTTTAAAATCAACCCTGAATTTCACTGGAAGCCAGTGTAGAGATGTTAAAACCGGGGAAATGTGATCCCTCTTTCTTGACCCTGTTAAACGCCTAGCTGCCGCGTTTTGAACAAGCTGTGGGTGGGATAACGCAGTTTGGGGCAGACCAATGTACTATGAGTTGCAATAGTCTAACTTTGATGAAATAAGTGAGTGGATCACAATTTCCAAGCCTTTATGGGAAATACATTTTTTATTTTAGCGATAGATCTCAGGTGGAAAAAGCTGCCCTTGACAACAGCACTGATCTGCTGATTGAAAAGTAATGATCATTCTAAAATCATTCCAAGACTCCTCACATGATCTTGTACATTCGACGACAGAGGACCTAACTGGGCAACCAGGCCAGGTAAGTAGGACATGGACGAATCTTAAATCAGAACTTTGGATTTGATTTCATTTAATTGTAAGAAATTGTTTGCCAGCCAATGTTTAATATCTTTGAAGCAATTAAGGCCGTTCTCAGATGAACAATTCTTGTCTACACTCACTGGGAAATAAAACTGTGAATCGTCCGCACAACAGTGATAAGATATGCTGTACTTCTGAAAAATAGAGCTCAGAGGAAGCACATACAGTGAAAATAACAAGGGTCCTAAGATTGACCCTTGAGGGACACCACACTGTAACTGAGCCAAAGTAGAAGAAAAATTACCTAAATTCACAGAGAACGTCCTTTCTATTAGATAGGAGGAAAACCACTGGAGGGTCATCCCCTGGATGCCAACCATACATTCTAGAAGATCGAGGAGAATATTATGGTCAATTGTGTCAAACGCGGCACTGAGATCTAATAAAACTAAGAGGACAGGTTAACCTGAATCCATGGAGAGTAAAATATCATCAGTGACTTTCAACAATGCAGATTCAGTGCTGTGCAAGGGTCTGAAATCAGACTGAAATGTATCTAAAATGTTAAATGTATTTAGATAGGAGTAGAGCTGCGAAGAAACAACTCTCTCCAAAATCTTGGAAATAAAAGGCAGTTTGGAGATTGGTCTGTAATTGTTGTGTATTTCCAGATCCTGGATGTAGAATTGTATGTTTAAAACTACTTGGAACAACTCCACTTGCTAATGAGCTGTTAATTATAGCTGTCACACTGGAAGTGATAGTCATAAAAACTTCTTTAAGAAGGCATGGAGAAAGAATGTCCACCTTGTAACTGGACTACATCTGCTAACTGTGCTGACGTAACTGGTTCAAAGTGAGTCAGGGAGCTGGACGGGGAAGGAATTAATGGTTGATCAAATTGTGAGGGTACATTCGCACCTTTAATTTGCTCAATTTTGTGAGTAAATAAGTTTAAAAATGTTTCACAGTTCTCTTGGGTGGCATCCAGAAAAGCATTTTTAGTTGGGTTTAAAACAGAATAAATCGTTTTGAACAAAACTTTTGGTCGATTTGAGTTATCAGAGATTAATGTAGAGGAAAACATGGCTTTAGCTTATTTTACAGCTCTCTGATAGTTTGTTAAACACTCCTTTAAAATATCATAAGAGACTTGAAGCTTGTCTCCTTTCCACTTGCGCTCAGCTTTTCTGCACTCTTGTCTGAGAGTGCGGGTGATGTCATTTAACCAAGGCTGTGAAACACATAGACATATATGTCTATGTTGAAACACACTTAACTCTCCTTGGCTTGAGCGGACCGACATTATCAAGTGTAAAAGTACAAGATTTATTAAAAGCTTCAACCAATGATTCAGTGGAGTCCAGCTAAGACATCATCTGTGAAATGCCTTAAATAAAATTCTGAAAAAAGATTGGCAGTAGATGAGTGAATGAACCGGGAGTGACGTAAGGGCTGAGAAAAAGTGAACCACACCAACAGAAAACAGCCTGATTATATAATATCCATTCATATCAGTTCATACAGCTACCCCAAAAAGAATTTGAACATTTAAACCAAACTGAAAATGCATTAATGTCATTGCATAAGATCACTTTTTGAGCTAAACATTTCACATCAAGAAGTTTGTTAGGCTTTAAATGATAAAACAATAGATATAATGTTCAAAATTAAGACAAAAGCATTTGAACACTTTTTTTTTGTTTTACTTAGTTCCACTTGTCCATAGTTTGTCAATTGCAAATGTAAAAAGTAACTGCAAAAATGTCTCAAAAAGTGAAATGTATCATATGAGATCAATCACACCCACCTGAGATGGTTCTACTAAAGATCATTTCCTCATTGTTGTCACCACAATAGATCATGGTAACACTGGCAGAGGTGGACACAGGTATTCCGATGTGAGCACCGTGGATGAGATCTTTGGTATGTTTGACGCGGAGATTTGCCGCCCTCTCTCCCATCACGAATCCAAGAGCATCCATGACATTTGACTTGCCTTCGAAGATAGGCACAAGCGAAAAAAAATATGACACGTAATACATAAGTAATAGACAGATAATGACCAGTTATTTGTCGAAATTAATCATTCGATTTGATCATTTATTCGATTAAGTTTGAGCTAGCAAGCTAGTCAAAGATTTTGGAAAACTTCATCAGAATAATTATGAACTCACCTGATCCATTAGTGCCAATAATGCAATTAAATCTTTTAAATGGCCCAATAGTTTGCTTTCCTCGCCAGGACTTGAAGTTTTCTACGTCTAACTGTTTCAAGAAACCCATGTTTCATGTGTGGCTGTAATAGACACGTTTGTTTGAAGAAAGTGACTGACAGAAAAATTGGAGTAAAGGCGGGAAAACTGCCTTGCGTCTGAGATTCTTAACAAAATCACCCCAGATTTAAAAATAAATACAAATAAAGGTACATTTTTATATTTTATTATTTAGAAATTAATTAGATTAATTATTATTTATAATAATATAATCTAAAATAATTATAATAACAGTTACAGTTACCTAATTTATAATTATGTTGTTTCACTACATGCATAATTTAAATAATAACTATAAATAGCCAAAATAATAATTACAGTAATAATAATAACTATACATTTAATAATACACATCCTTTTTTTTTTTTTTTTTTTTTTGACACACTGGAGAAAATATATATATATATATATATATATATATATATATATATATATATATATATTATTCATATTTTATTTTCTGGCAGAAACAAAATCCAAAGTCTGTATGAATATCTATGTCACCAGTGTGTTAAAACGATGACAAAAATAGTTCCTAATTATTATAAATTACAATGGTCTAATTTATAATGGCATATTATAAATAATAAATACATTTTACTGTATTTATAATTTCAGTAATAGCTATAAATTAATATAAATTATGCAAAATTGTTTTAACACGTTGGGGACAAAGACGTTCATGTACATATCTCCCATGTTTTTATAAACAAAAATACTGTAATATGGGACATTGCTAAAATGGAATGTGGACTATTGCAATAATTACAGTACATGTCATGAAATAGATCACTTCAGTTACTGGGGTACCTCAGGGCTCAGTGCTCGGACCATTTCTCTTCTCTATATACACAACATCACTGGGACCCATCATTTATGCACATGGGTTCTCTTACCACTGCTACACCGATGACACACAGCTCTACTTGTCTTTCCAGCGCAATGACCCCATGGTGACGGCTCGAATCTCTGTCTGTTTCGCAGACATCTCAGCCTGGATGAAGGATCATCACCTGCAACTCAGCCTAGTGAAAACAGAGCTCCTTGTCTTTCCAGCTAACCCTGCTGTTGAGCACAACATCTCTGTTCAGCTGGGCTCATCTACAATAACACCTTCCAAAACGGTCAGAAACCTAGGGGTAACCATCAACAACCAGCTCAATTTCACTGACCACATCTCAAAGACAGCACGATCATGTAGATTTATACTTCACAACAACAGGAAAACAAGATCCTTCCTCTCTTAACATGCCACACAACTCCTTGTTCAGTCACTTGTCATAACTAGACTGGATTACTGTAATGCTCTCATTGCAGGCCTTCCTGCATGTGCATTTAGGCCTCTGCAAATGATCCAGAATGCAGCAGCACGTCTGGTCTTCAACGAACCAAAGAGAGTGCATGTTTCACCACTCCTTGTCTCTCTTCACTGGCTGCCGGTTGATGCACGTATCAAAATCAAGGCTCTGATGCTGGTATACAGAACAGTCAGTGGATCTGCTCCAGCATACCTAAAATAATTTCTGCAGAGCTGTACCACTGTACCTCATTGGTGGAATGACCTTCCCAACTCCATCCGTGAAGCAGACTCACTCTCTGTGTTCAAATAATGGCTAAAGAAACATCTTTTCCATGATCACTTGACCATGCACTTATAAAAAAGGAAAAAAAATTGCTGGTGCCAGATGGACTGGTTTGAGTATTTCTGTAACTGCTGATCTCCTGGGAGTTTCCCACACAACAGTCTCTAGAATTTACTCCGAATTGTGTCAAAATAAAAAACATCCAGTTCTGCGGATGGAAACGCCTTGTTGATGAGAGGTCAACAGAGAATGGTGAGACTGGTTCAAACTGACAAAGTCTACGGTAACTCAGATAACAGCTCTGTACAATTGTGGTGAGAAGAATAGCATCTCAGAATACTATTCTGAGATGCGGGTGGTTTTAATGTTGTGGCTGATCGGTGTGTGTGTGTGTGTGTATATATATATATATATATATATATATATATATATATATATATATATATATATATATATATATATATATAATGTATATATTCTTGTTGCACTCTAATCTGTCTTGGATACTATTATTCTTATGCAACTGAAATTTTGTAATGCAGCACTTTTCGTACTACTGTCTCCTTAAGATGAATCGCTTATGATGTATTATTCCTCTTTTGTAAGTCGCTTTAGATAAAAGCATCTGCCAAATTAATAAATGTAAATGCAGATACAGGGGTGTTTCTAGGGTTGGAAGAGAAAAGGGCATAGCCCCGGAGAACATCTCTCCCTAATTCATTTTGAAATATGTTAAAATGTGCTATGAATAATTGTGTATACTACACCAGTACCTTCAACATTCCTCATTTATTGCATTTTGAACATTTCTAACAAACAAAATCACAATTAAGACATAATAAAACAAACTCCTAATAAAACATATTTTATTTGTTAAGTGAAACACATGTAAATCCGCCCCCCACCAATACCACTGTAGAGACATAAAACAGATGAATACAGTGAGACCTTTATTGAAGCTTCAAAACAGAACATTTGCACATTTCTTCAATAAGGATGATCACGAACATATTCCATAATGTTTTTGAGAGCGAGCCAGGTCTCTTCTGCAGTGGGAATGATCTGATTGGCAGGCAAAATGAAACCATAGAGGCCAGTATCACGCAACTCAAAAGCAAAAGAATATTTGATGCCGATGTTGTAGGACCAGTCAATGCTTCCACCACTTGCTTGGTCTGAAATGAAATGGGCCAACATACTCAATGAGAAAACATCAGCTGTGCAAGCTGTTCAAATACAGTTAAATTGTTTCACAAATTAGTCTTTGCAATCTACTTACAGATAATCTTGCAGATGCTGCCAACTTGGTATCTGGTGTTATACAGAGAGCTGAGTGCTCTGACTGCAGATGTGCCCACAGCATGCTACAATACACCAAATTAAATCTGATTGTAAGATTATTTAGGACAAAACTGAGTATGGAAATGCTTTAGAGGTGTATGGATGTGGATTGGCTTACAAGCTCAGACTGGTCAGGAATGTTTGTGCAAGTGTAACCATAGGGATACATTAAGAGTTGGGAGTATGCGTGGATAGAGATGAAGGATTTGAAGTTGCCATGGTTCTTGATGAGCTCCACAACATTTTTCACTTCGATCTCAGAGTTGGCATAAGGACCATGGTAAGAGTCGGAGCAGGGGTCCTTGCTGGCTCCAGGACCTGGGAGAAAATGTGCATTGTCATATAAGAAAAGAGAATAGCATTGCCAAGAGAGAATGACAATATCTACAGACCACCAAAGCCAGCATCCCAGTTCCTGTTTGGGTCAACACCACGGCAGAAAGAGCCAGAGTTCACAGAGCGAGTCTTACGCCACATACGGTTCTGAATTGAAGACGTAAAGAAATGCCATTTGAAATTATTCTAATTAAAATTTTTGGTGGAACTATCCATTTACGTTCAATAGTGAGCCACTTACACTGGTGTGAGTGAAAACATATCCATCAGGGTTGGTCACAATCATCAAGTAGATATCCATTTGACCCAGGAGAGAGGTCACAGAAGCATCAACACCATAGTCTATAGCAATCTAGAGAGACAAAAATATAATTCCAGAAGGTTAGAATGATTTTTTTTTTGTGATTTTTTTTTTTTTTTATGTCATGTAGACTTTTATCCATTCATCTCACTCACCTTGTTGGCAATCCACACCGCAGAAGCCTGGCTAACCCACTCCCTGGCATGTATTCCAGCATCAACCCAGACTGCTGGTCGATTGACACCACCAGTGCTGAACTAGAATCAATGTAAATAGATGAGAACCAGACACTAGCAGATAGATCTTAATTTGTAATCTGCATTCATAATCATATGATCTGTTCTATTAGACTTTACCTTCAGGGCATACATGGGACGGTTCTCATAAGAGTTACCGATCTGTACTTTGGAGACCAGGTTAGGGTGACTTGCAACAAGAGTGTCCATAAAACTGTAAATCTGAAGCAGTTAAATATTCAGATTTTTTTTTTTTTTCATCTTGGAAACATATGATATCATGTCATGCATATGGTTGTGCATTAGTTTGTGTGTATCTCTCTAATGCATGTACAGAGTAAGCACTTACTTCATCCAGGGTGTGATAAGCACCAAAGTTGAAGCTCTTGTTATCACGTTCCATTGCTACATTACTCACCATCTCTGCTTTCTCCTTTTGCAAAAGTTCCTGAGACACACAAAAACTTTGCATATTACCATTACATTATGCTATAATTGCTCCTTGCTGATTAAATAGCATAAACCAATCTAAGGTGGTTTGCTGGTCTTAGCCGGTCTCCCAGCCTGTCAAGCTGTTGTTTAGGTGGTTAAGCTGGTCAGCTAGCTGGTCTTCCAGTCTGACCAGCTGAAAAGCGACAAAAAACCTTTAAAATCGACCAGCCATCTTGGAAAAAAGTTAACACCATGAGACTGGTTCCAGGTCATTTTAAAGGGATAGTTCACCCTAATATGAAAATTCTCTCATCATTTACTCACCCTCATGCCATCCCAGATTTGTATGACTTTCTTTCTTCGGCTGAACACAAATGAAGATTTTTAGAAGAAATGTCTCAGCTCTGTTGGTCGTTTCAATGCAAGTGAATGGAGGCCAGAAATCTGAAGCTTCAAAAAGCAGATAAAAGCAGCATAGAAGTAATCCATAAGACTCTTGTGGTTAAATCCATGTTTTTAAAAGCGATATGATAGGTGTAGGTAAGAAACAAATCAATATTTAAGTCACTTTTATAAAAAAAAAAATCTCCACTTTCACTTTCACATTTGAAAGTCACGTGGCGCCTGTTTAGTGACGAGGAGCACTATATCAGCTGATCAGCGGGAGAGCGAGATAAAGGGGAGCCAGAGGCACCAGTTTGAGGGAGAGAGAGAGAGACACACGCGGTCGCATTGCATGTGTGTCTGTGTTTGTTTATGTTTGTTTTAAGTTAAGTTTGACATTAAAACTTTATGTTTACTGTTCAGCCGGTTCCCGCCTCCTCTTTGCCCATCCTTGAACTGTTACAGTGCGAACTGTGGGTCTCTCTCTCTCTCTCGAACTGGCGCCTCCGGCTCCCTTTTATCTTGCTCTCCCATTGATCTGGTCATTCATCGCCGGCCGTGAACCATCACGGCCTGGCCACGCCCTCCTCCTCGTCACATGGAGATTTATAGTAAAAACTGACTTAAATATTGATCTCTTTCTTACCCACACCTATCATATCGCTTTTAAAGATATGGAATTAACCACTGGAGTCTTATGAATTACTTTTATGCTGCTTTTTGGACCTTCATATTTCTGGTCACCATTCACTTGCATTGAAAGGACCAACAGAGCTGAAACATTCTTCTAAAATCTTTGTTTGTGTTCTGCAGAAGAAAGAAAGTCATAAACATAAAGCATAAAGGTGAGTAAATGATAAGAGAATTTCATTCATTTTTGGGTGGACTATCCCTTTAACAGAGTTATACCAAAGATGTTGTTGTTTTGTGAAAATTGTGAAAATAAATGCATTCTGAGCCTAAATAAAGTTTTGAACTCCTTTATTTTTATATTTTTCTAGTTTCATCACCTTCATTCAACTGATGTTAAAAATTATATAATTTTTAAATATTAAATAATTTCAGAGTGTGTTTTAATCTGTATTTACAGTTTGCTTTCAATGTGGCTACATGGCTCTCACCTGCACATTGTTGATCATGACAGTGAAAGGGACGTTGTTTGCCCTGAAGAAGTCCTTGACAGCATACAGACTGGCATGAGGCACGCGAATGTCAACAGGCAGTTTAGTGGAGACAGCATGGGTCCAGAAATCCAGCTATAGGATAACATTATACACACACACACACACACACACACACACACACACACATATATATATGTCAACAAACTATCCGTGTTTGGTCTATAATAAAAACTAGTGTAATAAACGTCCTCCCAATATTAAGATTAGTGGTTGACCCAAATGAGTTTTCATAGGTTAATTCTTGAGTAAATTACAACAGAAATTTCTTTTTTGGCCGATCTAACCCTTTAAATTATTACATTTGTTCCCCCCAAGCCTGAATATGTGGGTACATCCTTGGTAACCGATGTGCCACAAGAATTTAAGAGGTACAGTACAGACTATCGTACCCCCCAGTAAATGTCTCCTTCCAACTCCTTCAAAGCCTCAAGGTGGTCCTCAGATTCTGCATGGATTCTGAGAACTTGGTCTCTATCAAGAAAGAAAGCAGAAAGAAAGCCTTGTGTTAGCATGAGCTGACATAATTTTAAAAATAATGTCATATAAAAAAATTATAAAATATATAATGTTAACAATAATGATTTTTAAAATGAAAGGTATTGGTGACATATGGTGACATATTGGGACTTTAAATCTTAATTACATGAAAGAAAGTTATGTCTAAACTTACCCTTCAAAGAGCTTCTCACAGTGAACTGTGGCAAAGAGTACAAATACAGCTAGATAGAGCCTCATGTTCTTCAGTTCTGGAAACAAAATCTACTGTAGTTCTCTTGGACAGTTGAGCAGCTCTTATACACACAGAGACACATGTTGAGTTCCCAGGTGTATCAATCACATAATCAGGGTTGATATAATTTAACATGACTCACCGTGATGCAACAACCTCTGAATGTGTATCTGTTCCAGGTGCGTATTGTGACATGTTTCTCAGTGATTCTTAAAATAAGCTTAAAAAAACAGCGGAAAGGCTTTCACTCATGTGATACTTCTGCATGTTTATGAGAAACTTCACATGAAAGACAATACACAGATTATTAGGGGTCCACGGTGTTCATTTTAAGAGTGAAAAAGAGTAACTATCAGTCCTATATAATGTGCCCCCAATATACACAACAGGTTTTGGGGTTTTTCAATGAGAGATTCTAAAGCATTTGCATTTTGTCCCCCCCAATATTTGGTTACATGGTTATCAGTCAAATTGGTACGACAGGTACTGTACATGTGAAACAGGATAACAAGCTGTCTTCTTACGTTTAAAACAATGTTTACACCTATAATAGCTAATTTTTTTTTTTTTTTTTTTTTTTTTTACCTTTACAGACCCAGGGAGTCTTGGTAAGGCTGTATAACAACTTTCAAACATTAGCAAAAAATATACTGCTTTTCAGATCATTAGTTAATGTGCATTTAAATCGTTAGAAATGTCCTAATTGTTTACGAAAATTTTATATATTTTATGTACTGTACCTTCTCTGCATGGTGTGAGCCACCTGCAATACCTTTACTGGTCCTCACGGACCCCTTTAAGGGATAGTTCACCCAAAAATGAAAATTCTCTGATAACTTACTCACCCTCATGCCATCTGAGATCAGAGTATGTGAGTGGAGTGGAGCGGCAACAATTTCCCCTCCCCGCTCAAAGCATTCTTTAATCACTCTGCTCCAGCTCCACTCCGGGTTGTCTCCGGTCGCTCGCTCCCGCGCTCCTAGAGAAACCCTGTTCCGTGTTTGCTCCTTGACAAAATTAGCGCCTCTCCACTGTAAAGTTATTTCAGCATGCTTTGTAATATCACAACCTTCCATGCAGAAGGTGTATTAAATGAAAAATAAATACACAATACTAGAAGAAAAGCTACAACGTGCTTTATTAGAACACTAACATTAGCCAAAGACTAAATTAAATAATTTTTATAGCTTACTTTTGAAACATATGGGCAGCATTCTCTGGGTTTGATCAATTAAATAAATTGCTAGATACAAAAAAAAAAAAAAAAAAAAAAACAAAAACATTAATTATAAATTACCAAACGAAAACAATTAATACATTTCCAGAACAAAAACAAAACATTAAATTAATCAAATTAATAAATTACCACAAAAATAAATAAATAAATAAATAAATAAAAATACATAGGCCTATGTATTATTGCCTATTATTTTCTATTATTGCACTTCTTTTAATTAACCTTGCCCTATAATTCTGTGAACGAAAAAAATACATTCTCAGAATGTTCTACACTTTTTATTATTTTTTATTATTGCATCTTTTTATCAACATTTCAACCATTTACAACCTAAGAAAGCCCGGCAATTACAGTGCAAAATAAATAAATGAATAAATAAAATAACATAAAAAGGAATCAGGAGCGTTGTAATATACCAAACCTCAAAATATTACTTAAAGAAACATCAATACAATCAAGATATGGGGTCCAGACCTGATGGAAATCTTCAGTTGACAAGTGAGAAACACATGTTGTTCTACACTTTTTTTTTTTTTTTAATCAAATCTAGATAAGACTATCATAATTATATGTCTTATGCAGAGTTCACTTTTAGAAATACTAGCGTTTGAATTTTTTACGATTTTAAAACTACCTCTATTCGCATTTGCTGAGCATTTTCTTCATCTGCAAATGTATAACGCATAAATTAGCCTACGGTACTAAAATAAATTTAGATGGCAATCGATTAAAATCAAACTACGCAATATTAACATGTTGATTAGTTCAGTTGGTGTTTTACGTCGTTAAAAGTTAAATTCTATTTAATGCGGGACATAATAGCCAACAGTTAAGTTTGAGATGCATTCGATTATAATGATGATATGATTATTCAAAATATTTAATAGGGGATATATGTATTACTGACCTTTAGATTTTCTCTGCACATGTGAACTGAATTATCATCGTGTTTTTTGGACACGTCTTTTACGATTTCCCCACTCGTGTTCTCCCTCGCCATCCCATCATTAATTTTCACTATATGCCAGATGACATAAGAATAAAGAGATGAGACAGGAGCATGTAGTTAAGTCAAGCTTTACCGCAAGCTTAACTCAATAATAGGGAGCGTGAAAGTAACAGAAAGCGAAAGTAACCTTTGCACTGGAGGTCGAACATTACCAAGATTTTAAATTAGTATTTTTTTTTTTTTTTTTACCACATTCTTTTTGGTTATATCAGAAATTCCATCTTTCCTTCATGCCAATAGTGTTTAACACTGCTTAACACCTGGTGAATTATTGCATTAAGGTCCGTTAACAGGTGTTTTGCCCGTGATGGAGCATTAGTGGAGCGCTCTTGGAGCCAGAGAAAATAATGACGCTCCAGTTTTTTAAAAACCCGCTCCTCTCTCCAGGCAAAATCATGCCGCTCCACTCCTGCTCCGCTCCCACTCCGCTCTGCTCACATACTCTGTCTGAGATGTGTATGAGTTTCTTTCTTCTGGAAAACACTTTTTAAGATGTACATGCCATCGCGCTAACACCTCGGGAGCACTCGGGTAAATTCGGCCAATGCCTGACTGTAAGCGATCTTTTATAGTTAAAAAGTGCTTAAATATCGTTCTTTTTCGCACACAAAGTGATCGATTCGCTATAGAAGACATTAATGTCACCGCTGGAGACAGGATGGATTACTCTTGTGGTGACGATCTGTGCTTTTTGGACCTAAAATATCTAATCACCATCATCTCCCATTCTAAGGACGTGCTGAGCCTGGATCTTTTTCTACAACTCTTCAAAACAGCTCACATGGCATGAAGGTGAGTAAATTATCAGAGAATTTTCTTTTTTTTGGGATGAACTATCCCTTTAATTTTTTTTCCTTGGATATTTTTCTGACAAGTTTATATATATATATATATATATATACTTGTCAGAAAAATATCCAAGGAAAAAAAAACTATATATACACCGATAAGCCACAACATTAAAACCACCTGCCTAATATTGTGTAGGTACCCCTTGTGCCGCCAAAATACATGGATTTTACCACTGGACTCTTTTCTTACTGAAGAAAGAAAGTCAAACACATTTGAGATGGCATAAGAATAAATTTTGAGAGAATTTTAATTTTTGGGGTGAACTGTCCCTTTAACTGATAGCGATAAGTCAGCAGAGTGGGAGGGGTTTAAAACCGGAACTGCGTCAATTCACGTGACGCTTTCATCCCTGTCAGCTGATGTTTTACGGAACTTTAATGTAGTGCTGCAAGTCCCACTATTATTGCTAAAGTTATTAGTTGAGTCTAGTTTTGTTTGAACACGATCCATAGTTAATCTATACACTTTCCTCCTGTAAATTCCTCTTCAAATTAGAGCCAGTGCCTTAAAAACATCAACCATGGCGCTCAGCGATGCCGACGTGAAGAAACAGGTAAGCAAACCGTTTATAAGTTTAACAACTAACTTTAGAAGTTATCTTTTTTAACTAACTGTTATATTTAACTGGATATAATGAAAGAAATGTCTGCTGTAAATATTTTAAAGGTATTTTGATTGCTCTTGTGTTCTGTGAAACTCCTTTTTATTTGTAAATGGATTAAATAATTTATAATGATTGAATATTTTGGTGAAAACTTTAATAACTGGCTGGACATCTAGTTAAATTATGTCTTTTGGGAAGGACAATTTCAGTTCTTAAACTCTACATTTAAAGTTATATTCTGAGAATGTTATTGCTGTGAATCACAAGATAAACTCAGGAGAAGTCAAAAGAGGAAATTATAGTCTTTATGTTGGACTTTCCAATATCACTTATGCAACAGTTGTACTCTTGTTTCCCTATCAGTTTTTAGCCCTGTCTCTCAGTTATTTCTTGACATAAATAAGGGTTAATGTGGTTTGGAGCGCTTGCATTTTTAATTTAAATAAATGACCTACTTAATTTGTCAAAATGTGTAGTGTATAACAGAGCACAATATTGTATTGCACAATGCATTGTGCTTAACCTTTCATTTCAAGTGTGATAAATAAGCTGTGAAATAATAGCTGCCATGATTATTTTAATTATCTCCTTTTTTACTCATTTGACCTGTCTGCCAAAAGATAAGATTTTTTATTTATTTTTTTATACACAAAACTGAATAAAAAATGCTAAATAACTTTTAATTTCCATGTTGTTAACTGGGCAGCACTGACAAGGTCATATGACCACAATGTAGCATACTACAGTTTGAAACAATAACTGTGGATTAATTAAAAATAGTTTGAAAAATAAGTAGTAAACAGTTTATTCTGCACAGATTACATTTTTATTATTATTAAATTAGCAAGCAAGTATTCCAGTAATAATGTTCTATGTCTCTCTCCAGATCAAACACATGATGGCCTTTATTGAGCAGGAGGCCAGTGAGAAGGCAGAGGAAATTGATGCAAAGGTAATTTATGAATGCAATGTTTAGCTTATGCTGAAGGCAAATGATCATGCTGTCATGCATCTGGCCTGGATTTTTCTAGGCCCCCTTGTTTTGAGCACAATCCTAAAACAGACATACTCAAAATAAAATGGCTGTAGTTCATCACTCCATTGTATTACAGGCATTTTTGTGGTCTCTTTTGAAAGAAGTAACTTCGAAGTTTGTTGTCCAAAAGTCAGAACTAATAAAAGTCATTAAGATAGAAA
This sequence comes from Myxocyprinus asiaticus, assembly GCF_019703515.2. NCBI lineage: Eukaryota > Metazoa > Chordata > Actinopteri > Cypriniformes > Catostomidae > Myxocyprinus > Myxocyprinus asiaticus. Next base: position 13,047,686 of record NC_059389.1, read on the forward strand.
AGCTCAAATTTATTGTAAAGTGGTCAACCATTTTTGTTGCATAACATATTTTTATGAAATAATATATGAGACTGACCCGGTAGATCCATATAAACACAATGGAGCTAAAGCCAGAAGTCTCATAATATCCTTTTTAAAATTTGGGGATGATAACTTTAAAACTCTGAGTTTTTTTTAAACATTTTCCAAGACCATGTCATGTGATATGGCCGTGGATACCATTAACATTAGCTCAATTAATGCAGAATGGTAAACATGACAACTTACACATTATCTAGTGCATTTATTTGACTTCCAGTCATAATCGAGTTGTTATAACAATGTCTTTTACATATCTCATGTGGATTCCATTCATGGAATGAGGCAGAGAGCAGATTATTAGTACAATATGCAGCAGATGGCAGATGTTCAGCATCAGCTGATTCAGTTCCATTATGTAGACAATAAACATATACAAATACCAGAGAACGAATGGAAATTATTTACAAACCATACATTTTTGTAGTCGTCTATTTATTTACAACATGTCAAACTATTAGTTTTATGCTTTATAGAGTGTTTATAAGGCTAATACCCTAATATGGTTTGGTATGCGGAAGTGCCTTTCACATGGGCACTGATGTGGGCATGATCTTATTCCAAAGTCCCTTTCAATGCAAGTCAGTTTACGCGGTGCTCATCCTTGGAACACTCCCGGGAAGCTATTTTTCTATGGATACAAGCGGCATAAAAGTACAGCTCCTATCTACTTGAATAGGGACAGACAGAAATCTCAAACGGTTGGTTAAGATTACGATCAAAGAACAATTTCAAATCAGCAGTTAAATCTGACAACAATAGAATCATAAATTCTGCTTCTTTAGCTCAGATTGCGCTAAAAACGCTATTTTTCAGGCTGGTCCAGCTAATGCGCATACATGTTCTCGAGTTGACTAACAGACGATGTCTGTGTCAAAAAGGTGATTGGCTCTTTTACCTGTAAGGTGGGTTTTCCTTTTCTACATCTGCCATATTAGGTGTTCCAATTTCTCCCATTCATTTTAATACCAGTACTCTGTCTTGGGCTAAATAGTCTGTCCATGGAGTCATTGAAAAATTTAGGAGCCAAATGGCTGTTTTTAGATGCCAAATTAAAGACTTTACTGATTTAGATGGGAACTGATTAATCAGCCAATATTTAATATACATATATATATATATATATATATACACACACAGTTGAAGTCAGAAGTTTACATACACCTTAGCCAAATACATTTAAACTCAGTTTTTCACAGTTCCTGACATTTAATCGTAGAAAACATTCCCTGTCTTAGGTCAGTTAGGATCACTATTTTAAGAATGTGAAATGTCAGAATAATAGTTGAGAGGATGATTTATTTCAGCTTTTATTTCTTTCATCACATTCCCAGTGGGTCAGAAGATTACACACTTTGTTAGTATTTGGTGGCATTGCCTTTAACTTGGGTCAAACATTTTAGGTAGCCTTCCACAAGCTTCTTACAGTAAATTGCTGGAATTTTGGCCCATTCCTCCAGACAGAACCGGTGTAACACTGTCAGGTTTGTAGGACTCCTTGCTCGCACACACTTTTTCAGTTCTGCCCACAAATTTTCTATCAGATTGAGGTCAGGGCTTTGTGATGGCCACTCCAATACCTTGACTTTGTTGTCCTTAAACCATTTTGCCACAAATTTGGAGTTATGCTTGGGGTCATTGTCCATTTGGAAGACCAATTTGCAACCAAGCTTTAACTTCCTGGCTGATGTCTTGAGATTTTGCTTCAATCTATCCACATAATTTTCCTTCCTCATGATGCCATCTATTTTGTGAAGTGCACCGGTCCCTCCTGCAGCAAAGCACAACATGATGCTGCCACCCCCATGCTTCACAGTTGGGATAGTGTTCTTTGGCTTGCGAGCCTCACCCTTTTTCCTCCAAACATAACGATGGTCATTATGGCCAAACAGTTAAATTTTTGTTTCATTAGACCAGAGGACATGTCTCCAAAAAGTAAGATCTTTGTCCCCATGTGCACATGCAAACTGTAGTCTGGCTTTTTTATGGCAGTTTTTGAGCAATGGCTTCTTCCTTGCTGAGCAGCCTTTCAGGTTATGTCGATAGGACTCGTTTTACTGTGGATATAGATACTTGTCTACCTGTTTCCTACAGCATCTTCACAAGGTCCTTTGCTGTTGTTCTGGGATTGATTTGCACTTTTCGCACCAAACTACGTTCATCTCTAGGAGACAGAATGCGTCTCCTTCCTGAGCGGTATGATGGCTGCGTGGTCCCATGGTGTTTATACTGGCCTACTATTGTTTGTAAAGATGAACATGGTACTTTCAGGCATGTGGAAATTGCTCCCAAGGATAAACCAGACTTGTGGGGGTCCACAATTTTTTTTTCTGAGATTTTGGCTGATTTCTTTTGATTTTCCCATGATGTCAAGCAAAGAGGCACTGAGTTTGAAGGTAGGCCTTAAAATACATCCATAGGTACACCTCCAATTGACTCCAATTAGCCAATAAGCCTATCAGAAGCTAAATGGCTAATTGCCTAAACGTTTGACATCATTTTCTGGAATTTTCAAAGCTGCTTAAAGGCACAGTTAACTGACCCACTGGAATTGTGATATAGTCAATTAAAAGTGAAACAATCTGTCTGTAAACAGTTGTTGGAAAGTGACTCGTGTCATGAACAAAGTAGATGTCCTAAACGACTTGCCAAAACTATAGTTTGCTAATATGAAATCTGTGGAGTGGTTAAAAAATTTGTTTTAATGACTTCAACTTAAGTGTATGTAAACTTCTGACTTCAAATGTATCTATCTGTCTGACTGTCTGTCCGTCCATGCATACATACTATGGCTGAAAGAACTTTTAAAATCCTATGCAATAGCTGTATGATTCATGTTGTCTTAATTATGTAAATATGACAAAGAATAACTTTTAAATTGTATGTCACGTTTCATATTATTACACTGCAGATATAAATGGTGAAATTAAACATTAATCTGTTCTGTTTTCTTCAGTTAGCTCACAAGCTAACTGGTTAGCCTTAGCTTTGCATACCGCTAGCCGATTAGCCTACTAGCTACACCGTGGTACAGCTTCTTCACCTCTTCATTTTCATCACATTTCTCCTCACTGTCACTACCAATTTGTATGGTGTCATGACCGTATTCAGTAGAACCTTTATGTTGCAGTATTTTTAATAATTTTACAAACGTTTTAATTTTTAATCTTTGTGGTTCTGGTTAGTTGTGAGGTTGCTGTGTTACTCCAAATAAACACAACAAACAAACTATGGGTAAATATCAAAGTGGTAGTATTAGATTTTCAAATGATGTATAGTTTGTCACGATTAAATAAGAATTGTATGGTAATAACATGCAGTCATTGTAAACAAAACTGATTGTGAGGCCTTCTGCGATCCCTGCGTGGGAAGTTAATATCATCTACTGTATTAGGAACTTTGTCTTAAGCATGGACTTGAATTAAATCATGTGTATTGTGTCTTGCAGGCAGAAGAAGAGTTTAATATTGAAAAGGGCCGACTGGTACAGACTCAAAGGTTGAAAATAATGGAATACTATGAGAAGAAAGAGAAACAGATTGAACAACAAAAGAAAATGTGAGTCTTACTTTTTGGCTTTCTCTAAATAAGTACCCTGATTCCTTAATCATAGTATTCAATGGTGTTTCCATTCAATCCACAGCCAAATGTCTAATTTGATGAACCAGGCACGACTGAAGGTCCTCAAAGCCCGTGATGACATGATTATGGTATGATGATGTAATTCGAGGATTTCTATGGTTAATGTACTAGATTTAGACACTGAAGGCTTTCATACAAAATTTAGAATTGCACTCCATCCTCAAATGAACTACATGTAAGCTCTTTTTAATGTATCTCATGTGCTCCTTGTGCAGGATCTCCTAAACGATGCAAGAAAACGGTTGAGCAACATTGCTAAAGACTCAAATCAATACCCAACACTGCTGGAAGGCCTGATTTTACAGGTCAGAACCATGAGATTTGCAATCACACAGATTTTTGAAGTGGATACTCACAATTAAATTATTTTAAACATCTTTCACTCAACAGGGATTTTATCAATTGCTGGAGCCCAAAGTCACAATACGCTGCAGAAAGGAAGATGTAGCAATGGTGCAGGTGAGTTTTGCTTCTCTAATCAGTTTGCATCATACTCTGCAATGTTTATATATCAGCTATACACTGTTTATATTTTCAGAAATGTTGATATACCAGAATTTTCTGCACTCATGCTACGCTTTCTCATTCTAGGCTGCTGTCCAGAAAAACATCCCCATTTATAAAGAGGCTGTAAAGTGTAATATTGAAGTGCGCATTGATGAAAAAAACTACCTGTCCCCTGATATGTAAGATCACTTCAATATTATATTTGATTAGAAATATTGCATATATAATCTATTTAATGCATTGATTGTTTGTGTTTGGCATCCTCAGTTCTGGAGGTGTTGAGGTCTATAATGCTGATGGCAAAATCAAGGTGTCCAACACACTGGAAAGTAGACTAGACCTTATGGCACATCAGGTAGGATAGTGGGTCCAATTCACTAATAGACTATGTACTCACTTATGTGTGCAGAAAAGATTCTTATGCAAAATGTCTGCAGGATTCACAACAGGTGAACAAAATATGTATACAATATTAAGAATGAATTTTTTTTTTGATGAATCACAATTCCTGTGTGAAAATGTTCAGTTTTAGTGAATAAAAGTTAGTGAATGAAACCCAGTGAGAGGGAAAGAACTGGTATATAACTGAACAACATGGGAGAAATGTGAATGCTAGTATTATAAATGCAACTCACCTCTTGCTTTCCTCTTTGCTCTTTCAGGATAGGTATACTACACCATATATAAGTGGTCGTATGAATAGAAATAAGCAGATACTTAAGAGCCTATGATTGGATCATTATTGCAGTGATTAATAAGTTTCAGCTGGCAACAATTCTTTTAACCCTAACTGATGCAGTGTGTAGCTTCTCATTTCTTAAACAACCATGTCGTAGACGTATCCCGTGGTCATGGAAAAGATGTTATTGTGTTTCAGAAGGGGCATATTATTGGCCTGCATCAAGCAAAGAAAACAACTGAAATCACTGGTATTGGGTTAAAGGTGCAATATGTAATATTTACTGTACTAAAGCATAAAATTATCATAATATGTTATCAGAGATTTAGGAAACATACTAAGTTGAAATACTGGCTTCTCCGAAAACAATGCTACAGCCAGTATGTTGTACTTTGAAATGTCCGTTCCGGGCTGGAATTTCTGTTTGTGTTTTGGCCTGTGTGTTCCCGCCCACTGCCTATTTCCCAATAGTATTTCGACACCCCGGGTTGCCAGATTTGAACCAAGTTAGTGGGCAAACACAGTGTGCTGCAGTCATGGAATCCAGCAATACATCTAGCTAACATAGACAGAGTTATAAAAAGTCCACATAAGCTGGTTTATAATTTACAAACAATAAAAACATTGCAAACGTATACATTAGCTGATCATCTTACAGTGTAAGGCTTGTCGCTTGCCATTGTCAGTTTGCTCGTTCCTGTTGCGTGTCCTCAACCTGGCAACACGCATGAGCTTAGAGTCTGGGGAGGAGGGGGCGGGGGAGACAACTCTCTCCAATATTTTGAATTTGGACTGTATTACCTATTTTAAACGCTTGATGTCAGTGTTACATATTACTCCTTTAAGAACTGTCCAACACATTATTAAAACCTGAAAGGCTAGTGGTGAACTATCAGCTTCGCAGAAGAAATGTGGTCAGAAAAAAATCTTGAATAATCGTGATCGGAGATCACTAAAATGCTTAAAGTCGCATTGTAAAAAATCGACAGTAGAAATCAGGCTATGTTTAATAGTGAAAGTAAGAGCATTTCCACACACACAATGTGACGAGAACTTCCAGGATTGGGACTAAACAGCTGTGTGGCCACAAGAAAGCCACTTGTTAGTGAGGCTAATCGGAAAAAATGACTTCAATTTGCTAGGGAGCATAAAGATTGAACTATGGAGTGATGGAAAAAAGACATGTGGTCTGATGAGTCCAGATTTACTCTATTCCAAAGTGATGGACACATCAGGGTAAGAAGGGAAGCGCATGAAGCAATGCACCCATCATGCACAGTGCCCTCTGTACAAGCATCTGGAGGCAGTGTTATGATCTGGGGTTGCTTCAATTGGTCAGGTAGGCTGAGCAACGTTATGCAGCAATAAAATGAAGTCAGCTGACCACCTGAATGTACTGAATGACCAGGTTATCCCATCAATGGATTTTTTTCTTCCCTGACGGCACGGGCATATCCCAGGACGACAATGCCAAAATTCATTGGGCTCAAATTATGGAAGAATGGTTCAGGGAGCATGAGGAATCATTTTCACACATGAACTGGCCACCACAGAGTCCTGACCTTAACCCTATCAAAAGTATTTGGGATGTGCAGGGGAACACTTTACGGAGTGGTTCGACTCTCCCGTCGTCAATACAAGATCTCGGCAAAAAATTAATGCAACTCTGGATGGAAATAAATGTTGTGACGTTGCATAAAGTTGTCCAAACGATGCCACGACGAATGCGCGCCGTAATCAAAGCTAAAGGCGGTCCAACTAAATATTAGAGTTTGTGATTCTTTTTTTTGGCCAGGCCGTGTATAATGAAGCTTTGTTGTATTGAAGTATTCTTTGTCCTTCTCCTTTTACAGATGATGCCTGAGATCAGAGTGGCTCTGTTTGGTGTTAACCAAAACCGCAAGTTTATGGACTAATGGACTGTGTTGTTACCAAGATGTTCAGCAGCATTTGAGAGAACAGTGAAATTCAGATGAGCAATGAGCTGGTTTCCTTTTTTTTTTTTTTTTTTTTTTTTTTAAAAGGCCACTTTGTGGATTTTTTTGAAGTGGAAAACTGTTTCTGGCATTTCTGGAAATTCAGTTGTCATTTAATTTTTGTGTTTTTTTTTTTTTAAGCCCAAAGAAGGGCTTATTATGTGTACTCATGTCTCTCCTTTGAGTTTTTTTTTTAAATTTTTTTTTTATGCTTATTGTTCAAAGATTGATCTATTCTTATACAAGGAAACAAAACCCTGACATCTTATCTGTCTGTACAAAGACCAAAAATAAGTCAGGAATTTACATTGTCTCTTACTGCCTTTTCTGATTAACACTTTTTATTGATTCACACAATTGACAAAGAAAAGCAAAACATATATTCACTCTTATTGCCTTTTGAATGTTGTTAGCGAAGCTAGCAGCCAAACTGTTTTTCCTAAGGAAATCCTCATTCAGTGTCTTAAATATAGGGATTGTTTTAGATTAAGAAATATAATTTAAAAATGCTGCCCTCTTGTGGAATTTCAGTATTTGAGATGCAAATCTGAATCAATTGTGGTGCGCAAACAAATGTTTTGCATAATCAATTTACTCCAGACCGTGTTTCTTTTAGGAAACTTTAAAATACAATAGCTTTTCAAAGAACAGATTTGTTACACAGAAGCCTATATTTGTAGTGTGTGAATTGCATATTTGAAATGTAAAGATTTGTTGCTTTCCACAATTACTGAGTATAGTATTTGAATAAGAAGCTCAGTAAACCTGAGAACAACAAAGAAGGAAGCAAATGCTGTAATGAATATTTCCCAGTATAATTAAAATGCTGTAAACAATGTTAGCTGTTGTGCTAACTCCCAGCAGACATAAAGGCTATGTTTGGTATAGCAAACTGACATCTTACTATTTTTGCAGTATATAGTATGTGAATTTTCTGCATGCATAGAACACCCAAATGACTCCCTATATTTGACTAAATGTGCAGTATACAATAAAGCACACTGCACAGAATACCTTCAATTTCCGAAGTGACCCAGAAGTAATTCAGACAGAGTAATTACTCATTAATAATTTCTATTTTGGCTCATTTGATTAAACTACCAAAAGTTAAGACATTTATACACATAAGTAATTTAAAAATAACCATCCAGGATGCCACTCACATGCAATTTAATGAGGTAATGTGGCAACTGTAGCATACTACTGTTGGAAATGTTTATCAATGCGTAACAACCCACTGCTTCACTTATAATATATTTCTTAAGTAGGCAGTATACAGTGTTTCACCGTTGGAAAATGTCCCAACTATGTAACAAGATACATACCGTTGTGTCACGTCTTGGTTTAAACAAGAATGAAAGTATACTATTAAACAAATAGACAAGTAAATTACAGTGATTACTTACCACGCTGTCACAGACTGCAGTATCCATGGTGTTTGTGGAAGGGGTTCATTTTCTTCGAATTCGGGATCAGACTCAGGCTCAAACATTTATGGATGAATTCCTCCGGTTGTCATTTTTTTAACCATCCAAAGTTTTCAAAACAACCCTACATGCGAGTAATGGCAGGGGCGTTTACACTTATTCCACATGCAAAGATGTTACCCAATCACAGCAGTGGGCGTTTACACTTAAGTCTTCAAGAATGCACTCCCCCAAAAATGGAGCGTTTGAATCGGAGGCACAAAAACTGGATAGAAAATGACCAATTATTCCTATATTATGACTACTTTTAATTAAAAAAAAATAAGTAGACCTCAAGGAACATTATAAAATAAAATAAAAATCCAGTTCATGACAACTTTAAAGGTTTACTCAGTATTTTTTTCCTACTGAGTTTGAATGATGCAGCATCCAGGCCACTAGGTGTCAGTGTAAGCCAATGTAAGACACTTTAAACGCCCACTCATCTCTTTAACCACATGTGCTTTCTCTAAAAACCCCACCCTCCAAAAAACTATTCAGCCTTGACATCAATTTGTAGGCAAACCCGGAAGTCTAAAGCCTGGTTTATACTTTGGATGAAGAAGAATTTTTATTCCTGGACGAATTAAAGCACCTTAGGTGAACGAAGCCACGGTTTATACTACGCGCAACGTCGTTTTAAAATTAGTTCATTTAGGGTGATGTTAGGGTGTTTAACGTACCGTTCCAGTCAGAAGTAAATCCAATAATGCTGATTTTTCTCTCCATGGACCGCCGATCTTTGTTTTATTAAACTTGTCAAGGCAAACTTGTGTTGCAAATCATGTAAAAAATTATACTTCCACACAATAGTGGTGTCCCAAATGACACTATACACTTTTAAAGTATACTATGCACTCAGCCATGTAGTGTATGAATTTTCAAAGTGTATTATTGTCCCAAATGGAACACTTAATGTTTTTTTTACTACATTGTAGCATTCGCCGTTTAACAGCTGACGTAAGTGACATTTCAAGAGCACGTGATATGTTGCCGCTAAGTAAACGTTTGCAGGGTAAACTTCAACAGCGGTGAATGGGAGACCACAGCAAATATTATTTTCACTTACCCATTTGCTCCAAAAACAAAAGAAAAAAGAATCCACTATTACATTTGAATGACTTTCCATACGAAAAATAAATAAATAGAGAGCAGTGAATTAAGACAATCAGATGGGAGTAGATGTCAAATTTACTGGCACTCTCTCGCAGCTGTGGTCATTTTTTTATTTTTATTTTTTTTAACTGATTCCAGGGTAAAATAACACAAAGCATAAAGTTATAAACTTACACTCAATATTTTTAAAATTATAGTAAATAAAATATAAGTTTGCTAGATTTACGCTGCTAAATACGGCGGAAACGCTTCATCACAGTCTGTGGAAAAAGGTCTTTTATTGTGTCAGACCAGCGGCGCAGCCAGGTAACTCCGCCCCTTCCGATATCTACGGTAAGCCGTGTGCGCTGAGTGCATGAAGTGTATAACAGTCCAAACTCTGTTTTGACGGTTGAAAAAGTGCATCATCTGCGTACTTAACGTACACTTCTTTTTGCTGCATTTTCAGTGTAAACATTCTACTCGTACTACTTACAATATAAAATGGTGTATAATAGTGCAGAAATGTGCAGTTTGAGATGCACTTAATCTCTGAGAGATGGCTTAAAAATGATCAATTTTAACCACAGTAACCTTGGTAACAACTCCTCAGCTGGCACACGCAAATGCATCACGTCCGATGGCAAGCCATTTTGACATTTATTCCTTAAAACTTACTAGTATCTATTTTTATGTTACTAGTACTTATTTTTTAGTGTACTGGGTGGTTGGCAAGATGGCGGATCGGGTGCACCTCGTGTTCTAAGCTTGGTTGGCTTGTCCCAGTTTTTATTTGTGTTTTGCTATCCATTCGCCATTATTCGGCCCATTTTATGTGACTATAGTATTTAAACAGTAAATAACCGGAAAACAAGTGCACCATGTCATCAAAGAAGAGTTCTGCTCTAACCCGCTGTAACGAGGTAATTGATTGCCACGACTATGCGGTAAGGATGGATGATTCCACCGGAAAGGCTAAAAGAAAAGATCCCTTCTCGCCAATGAAGAACCCTCCAGAGAGTAAAAGAAGGTATGAATGCCATCTTGGATGCTATAAAGCTATAAAGCTTCTAACTGACAAAGTGGATTCTTTTGGCACTCAGCTACAGCAAAACTCTGTCATGCTAGCTAGCATAGCTAAGACTGTCGAAATTAAAGCAGCAAATCCCAGTTACAAACTATTGATCGAGAAGTGTTGGTTCTAAAGAAAGACAATGCAGAGCTACTGGAACGTGTCTTAGAACTCGAATGGCACAAGCACCACTGGAATCTTAGGATTCGTGGATTAAAAGAAAAAGAAGGTGAAGATATATGAGAGGTGGTAGCTGATTTGCTGATGAAAATCTCCCCATCATGGTCCCCAAACATCAACAACATTGTGGATTCGGTTCACAGCGTGGGCAGATGCGAAGTAAACAAAACAAGGCACGTCATCATTCAATTCACTCAGAGAATACACCGAGATGCGTTGTGGCGTTTGACCAAAGATCTCACCATCTGCAAAGAACTCTGAATCAGTTTCCTCGAAGATCACTGTAAGGCTGATAGGGAGACGCGGGCAGCATTGTGGCCAAAGATACAACAAGAGAGAGCAGCTGGAAAAAGTGCGTACTACAGAGGTGATGCTGGGTACATCAATGGACAGAAAATCACTTAGGAGTAAGGTATAATGAAGAGGGCCTGTTGGGTTAAGTTTTGAAAAAGGTCTTTGGTTTGTTTTGTTTGTAAGAAAACAAAATGGATGGCATATATGCGATTATTGTATAATGAAGGGACTTTGCCTTTTTTCAGGCTTCCTTTCTATATTTGTTGTCTTTTTAGGCTTCTTTCTTAATTTGATATAGTCCGTTGGACTCATTAGTATCTTCTAACAGTTACTAGTTTGTGTTTTGTTATGAATAATTTTTTTTCTTGTATTTCACTTAACGCTAGGGGCTTAAGAGGCAACATTAAGAGAAAGTCAATATTTTTGTTTTGTAAGGGCGAAAAATCCCATTTTATTTTGTTACAAGAAACGCACTCAAATCCTGAGGATGAAAAATTTTGGGTAAACCAATGGGGAGACAAAATTCTTTCTGATCACGGTTCATCTAAATCTGCAGGGTTGGCCATTCTGTTTTGCAACTCACCCGGTATATTAGTGACATCTAAGGGAAGCAATAACGGTCACTGGTTAATTTGTGTTTTGAAATTTGATGAACAGTATATTTTCCTGATAAATGTTTATGGATTTAATAATCTAGTTCAAAACAGACAATTGATTTCAGCTGTTTCCGATGTTATTGATGACCTTAAGCTCTTCTATCCTACTGCTAACGTAATTATGGGTGGCAACTTTAACATGGTAAATGATGAATGGCTTGATAGATACCCTCCCAAATGTCATCATAGTTCTTATAACCCTACCCTGTCTGATTTCTGTCGCACGCACAACTTACTGGATCCCTGGCGCAGCAAATATCCAGACTCCAAGCGATATTCTTGGTTTAAACCAAATAATGCAGCAAAGTCTAGAATAGATTTCTGGTTAATCTCTTTCTCTATGATGAACTTGTTTCTGACTGTTGTATGTCAGCAGCTCCTCTCACAGATCACTCTGTTACTAAGTTGGTTCTTAAACCTCCTAGTGTTAGCTTCATTAATAAAGGGTATTGGAAATTTAATTCTAATTTATTAAAATGCCAAGCATTCCATGATGGTATTAAAAATATAATCTCTAATGTTATGAATGATGATTCTCTAACATCCTATATTGCTAAATGGGAATTCCTTAAATTTAAAATGAGAGAATTCTCTATTCATTTTGGAAAATCACTCAGCAGAAACAACAAATTAACAGAAATTAACATCATTAAAGAAATAAACAACTATTATAACAGGACATCACTCACTGATAATGATAAACAGAAGCTACAAACTCTGTTATCTAAACTGGATGATATATATCTTCGAAAAGCTGAAGGAGCCTTCATAAGATCCAGGGCAAAGTGGATTGAGGAAGGGGAAAGAAGCATAGCATATTTTTGTCATCTAGAAAAAAGAAGGCAGGAGAGACTTTCAATTAAAGCATTATTGATTAACGGCAATGTAGTTACAGATCAAACTTTGATTGCCAAGGAAGCTGTCTCTTTCTATAAAAAATTAAATTCCTCAGCCTTTTCCTTGGATGATGCTGAATTCTTCTTCAGCCAAATTAAAGATTTAATTCCCAGTATAGATGAAGAGTGTGTGTTGTTATGTGATGCTGACATGACCTCTGATGAGCTGGATAAAGCTGTAGACAGCTTATCTTTAAACAAATCTCCAGGTAGCGATGGCCTTACAGCCAATTTCTATAAGCACTTCTGGGGTTTATTAAAAGATCCTTTCTCTCTTATGTTAAAAGAAGCTACGGATAATATGACATTCCCCCCTACTATGAAACAAGGTGTAATAACTTTAATCCCTAAACCGGATAAGGACCCCAAAATTCTAGATAACTTTAGACCCATTACTTTATTAAACACAGATTACAAAATTGTAACTATTATATATGCTAACAGATTGAAAAAATTCCTACATAATATTATAAGCGACTCTCAATCTGGTTTTATGAAAGGAAGATCCATCCACAGTAATATTCGTTTAGTGCTTGACATTTTAGATTATAGTCATGTTATAGATGATGATGGTTTTATTTTATTTCTCGATTTCTTTAAGGCATTCGATTCAAATGAACACCCATTTATTTTCCATTGTTTAAGTATATTTGGTTTTGGAAAGAAATTTAGAAGTATTATAGAATAGTTCCATTTCCTTACCAGGAGGTACATCACCCCGATTCCCTATCAAACGTGAAGTTAAACAGGGTGCCCCTTATCCCCATTTCTCTTTATAATGACTACAGAGCTGCTTTCTATCTTTATTAAAAATTCAAACATAGCTCCATTAGAGGCTTTTGGGCAACCAGTAATCATCAGCCAGTTAGCTGATGATACTATCATTTTTATGAAGCAGCTGTCAGAAGTTCCCAAAATTCTACAAAAGATTCACACCTTTTCTAAAGCCTCTGGCTTAAAATTAAATCTTAACAAATGTGAGTTAATGCCAATTCATCAATGTCAGTTAACCAAAGCCTATAACATTCCCATAAAATCCACAGTGAAATATTTAGGAATATATATTTCCAAAGACTCAATTGAACACGAAAATATGAACCTGTGGAAAGTAGTTGATAAATATCAAACTAAACTTAACTCATGGTTATTGAGAGATATTAGTTTATTGGGAAGAACATTTTTAACTAAAATGGATAGTTTATCAAGGTGCATCTATCCTGCATACTCATTGGCAATTCCAAATAAAGTGATTAAAAACATTAATCAAGTTAATTTTGGTTATATCTGGAGAAAGAATGTTCATTACATTAAAAGAGCAAAGTTGACTAAAGATTTCAAAGATGGAGGTCTACAAGCCATTGACTTCGATTTCATAAATGGTACCCTGAAAATTAACTGGTTAAAATCTTTTCTAATTAACAACAACCTTTGGTTTCATATTCCCAGAGAAATGTTTAAAAAATTGGGAGGGATAGAGTTTTTACTTAGATGTGATTTCACTCCCCAACGTCTTCCTATCAAACTATCACAGTTTCACCAGCAAGTCTTGTTTTACTGGAAGCTTTTATATAATCACAATTTTACGCCACATAAGTCCCCAATATGGAATAATAGATATATCACAATAAGAAACAAATCACTCTATAATAAGGACTGGATGGAGAAAGGTATCTAGTCGGTGCTTCATTTAGTCAATAGCAGAGGATGTTTTATATCATATGAGAATTTCTGTCTTGAATATGATATAACCTGTAATTGGAACACATTTAATTCTATAATCAAAGCTATCTCCAACTCTATTATATGTCTAATTAAAGGATTTCTTCCAAATTCTAATCCGACCACCCTGAGTCTTCCATCACTTTTAACTGGAGGTTGCGATTTCAAAGAAACTAAATTTCCCAAAAAAATCAGAAATATGTTTGATAATATTTTATTCCCTAATGTAGTTTATAGAAACTTTATTTCAGTTTTTCTCAAAAGAAACAATTTACAGGTTATGAACCAAATTATGTCAAATTCCCATTAACTCCCAAAGCTAAGGAAATTCATTTCAAAATTTTAAACGATGTTTATCCCTCCAATGAATTTGTACGACTTAGATTTGGAATTGAAACTAGTAATTGTGTATTTTGTGATAATATTGAAACTACTGATCATTTATTTTTCCAATGTATGTATGTTGATTCTTTATGGCTTGATATTCATGAGTGGCTTTACCCAAAGATTCCTCTTCTTGATGTCTTCTCTCATAAGGACATTGTCTGTGGACTTGTTATGAACAGCAACAAAGATGATTTTCTGATTAATAATATCCTTATTCTTTTATATACACAAATCTAAATATTTGAAAGTGAAACCCAGGTTTTCTGTATTTCACAATATGTTTCTTTCTTATACAAATGCCTTTATGTTGATGAAAAGTACAAATGCAAAGATGAATATGATTTGAAAAACAAACCCTAGCTTTTTGGTTTTGGTTTATTTTATTTTTTTATTTTTTATTTGTATTTATTCATTTTTTTTTTTTTTTTTTTTTATGCTCTTTTGCACCTTATCTCATTGTTATATTGCAGTGATGTATAAATGTTGCCATGTTGTTTGTACATGATATTGTTCAATAAAAAAAAAAAGTACTTATTTTTTAGTGACTAGTTACTATTCCATTAGATACTAGTACTTATTCATTATTTACTAGTACTTATTCATTAGGCACTAGTACTTATTCAATAGATACTAGTACTACTTCATTAGATAATAGTACTTATTCTAATAGTGACTAGTATCTATATAAATGTTACAATCCTAGAAAATATAAGTACTTGTACTTAATTTTAATGACTAGTAACTATTTAGCCCACAGATATCCAGAAACTTAATAGGTACTAGTACTATTTCTAGAGCACAATTGCATACTATGCAAATAGTATGTTGAATATAAATGCAACGTCACTCTCTTTCTTAAAAGGGAAGAATCACTTTACACCCAGTGTGCCTACTGATACCTAGTGATAGATAACATCTCTGTTACGTACTTAACCTCGGTTCCCTGAGACAAGAGGAATGAGACATTGCGTCACAAAGCTGACGCATATGGGAGTGTCCTTCTGCACTACCTAGTTGAAACCTCTCTACAATAACTGCAATTCTAATATTGGTTATGGTGTTTGAGCCCGCCCTTTTAGGTGCAAAGCTGTCCTCTATAAAACCCTCTGACTGTGGGACAAAGAGCGCATCACTCGCACCCCAAAGAACTCTGAGTCTAGTAGTGTGGTCAGCTTAAGCAATGTCTCGTTCCCCTCGTCTCAGGGAACCAAGGTTACGTACGTAACCGAGACGGTCCTTTATGACTCAGTACACTTGACAATGCGTCACTGATCTGATGCATATGGGGAACAGATTCCCGTCACGCTGCACTACACGACATAACCTTCCAGAGAGGAAACATGACACTGCAGTCCCGCGAGATGGCGACTGACATGAGAATGACGCAAGTGAATGACCCTCATGGCCAGCCAGGAGGGGAACACTCAGAATATATATATATGAATTATGGTCATATAGTATGGATTAACCTTTTCACGAACCCAGTCTGAAAGGAAGTTTATTTATAATGAAGTGCCTGTCACTTTGGGAACACAACGGTTCGAATGCAGGCGGTTGTGTAAAGTGACAGGGAGCCCATACTTAAAAAGAGGGGCATAAGTATATATTTGGCCAATAAAATAGCAAGCGCTCTATACATAGAGGACTTGTTTAGAGAGCCCATGAAAAGGCCACGCCTCTTGTTGAGTGTACTTTATCACCAATTGGGCAATTTGTACCCTGCGACTCATAAGCCAAGGTGACCGTATCAACGATCCAGTGAGAAAGTCTTTGCTTGGAGATGGACATTCCTTTCGTGTGTCCTCCATAGCACACAAAGAGTGGGTCAGACAGTCTGAACTAGCATGTGCGCTCAACGTATGTGTGTAGCACTCACAAAGGGCATAATAAATGCAAGGACTGTTCCTCATCCAAATTAAATGGAGGAAGGTGTCTTGAAAGTGAACCACCTGCGCTCTGAAGGGTGTGGTTATAACCTTAGGCACATAGCCTTTTCTGGGTTTGACAATGGTTTTGAAAGACCCGGACCAAAACACCAGGCATGAATTATCAACTGACAGTGCCAAAGCCAGCAGTGATGCAGTCTTAAGAGAAAGCACATGCAATTTAACATAGTCCAGAGACTCGAAGGGAGGCCCCACGAGCATTGTTAGGACCAAATTAGGTCCCAAGTCGGGGCTGTAGCCAGGCGAGGGGGATTTAGCTGCCCCACCCCTTAGGAATTATGATTAAATCATGTTTTCCTATAGAGGTGGCAGTTTCAGGTGCGTGATACGCAGACATAATTGCCACATAAACTTTGAGTATAGACGTAGTGAGCCCTGTGTCTGATCGCTCTTAAGAAATTTACAAATTTAATGTATGGGGCAGTTCACTGGGTCTTTGCCATGTGAAAAGCACCAATTAGTGAACACATTCCATTTCAGTGCGTGAAGGCGTCTCGTGGACGGCGCTCTAGCATGTAATATGGTGTTCATAATCGACCAAGCCAATTCTGGCTCGTTTGCTGTGCTCCGTTCAAAGGCCACACGTGTAGGCTTCACAGCTCTGGCTGGGGATGCCAAACCGTGCCTTGTGTTTGAGAGAGAAGATCTTTCTTCAGCTGTATTTCCCATGGAGGCCCGTCCAGTATTTCTACCATCTCCAGAAATCAGGACTGATTGGCCCATTTCAGCACAATTAACAGTACTGTTTCCATGTCCACTCGGACTTTGCTGATGACAGAATGAAGGAGGCACACCGGGGGAAATGCATACTTGCGTTTCGCCGGCCATACGTGGGCCAGCGCGTCATGGTGACATATATACGCCACTACTGTTGTGTTGTCTGAATGAATCAGAATGTGGTGATTCACAATATTGGAATGAAAAGCTCTCAAATCTAGAAAGACAGCCAGTAGCTCTAGTCCAGGTGTCGAAAGTCTGGCGTCCATTATACACCACACCCCAACCTGTGTTGGATGCATTTGTGGTCAGCATTTTCCTTCTG
Source organism: Myxocyprinus asiaticus (assembly GCF_019703515.2). Classification (NCBI taxonomy): domain Eukaryota; kingdom Metazoa; phylum Chordata; class Actinopteri; order Cypriniformes; family Catostomidae; genus Myxocyprinus; species Myxocyprinus asiaticus. Next base: position 13,065,321 of record NC_059389.1, read on the forward strand.
AAAACTTGACCCAACATAACATCCTGTTGGTAGAAGGCTGCCGCTGTCCATGGTGCTAGAGCAGCCAGACAGTGGCGAGTCACCGCGATGCAAATGAAAATGAAATTACTTCAGTGGTAATTTTTTTTTCAGTTTAAACTGAAACAGACACAGAAGAATGGTCCGTACCTGCTCGTTCATGAGGTGCACATGCATGAACTCCTAAAAAGGAAATTAACTGGCTGGGGAAAAGTGTGCTTTTAATGCAGTGCAGTTGGTGCAATTGGTGCATGAAGTATGCGTCCTTCAGATCTATTGACGCAAATCAGTCATGAGGACAGATGTGCAATAAGATCAGTTTCTGAGTTAACATTTTGAATGGGTGAGTCGCGACCGCACAATTCAAGCGTCTCAGAACTAGAATGGGCCGAAGCCCGCCGTCTTTCTCCAGTACAAGGAAAATAATGGCTGTAAATCCCGCTGTGTGTGTCGCAGTCTGTGCATGCAACACCGGCACATCCTGTGGTCGGACCACAGATTGTGCTCGATCGTTGTAAACACCAGCTCTGACACGGCCGTGAGGATAAATTCATATGAAACAACGTTCTTTGCGAGAAGATTATGTATTTCGACTCGTAACACTGGTGTGTCTTTGGACGGAACCGTGGAAGACAAAACACGGCGTGGCCGACGTGCACCAGTAAGAGCTCACCACGCATCTGCGTAACGGGACAGAGGGCAATTTGCAATTTTTCCAATTTGCAATTGGCAATTTTATATCATATTATGTTCATAATATGATATAATGTGCTGCTCACCATTGGAAAGCGGTTGCACATAATGTGTGGGATTTGAAGTGGGAAAGCTCTTTATTGAAAAAGTGTGAGCGTCTCATGCATGTGCAATGAGCACTGTACTCTTTATGCAATTTTTGTATGTTCATTATAAGATATAATGTGCCGCTCACCATTGGGAAGCTGTTGTGCGAAATGTGTGGGCTTTGAAGTGGGAAAGCCCTTTATTGAAAAAGTGTGAGCGTCTCATGCGAGCACTGTACTCTTTTTGCAATCTTTGTATGTTCATACATGATATAATGTGCCGCTCACCGTTGGGACATGGTTGTGCGAAATGTGTGGGCTTTGAAGTGGGAAAGCCCTTTATTGAAAAAGTGTGAGTGTCTCATGTGAGCGCTGTACTCTTTTTGCAATCTTTGTATGTTCATACATGATATAATGCACTGCTCACCGTTGGGACGCGGTTGTGCATAATGTGTAGGCTTTGAAGTGGGAAAGTGCGTGGCTGTACCATCGGCTCGCCGGCGATATTTGGTGCCGCTGAAGCAGCTGGTGTGGGGTTTTTAGCCGGGTGCTGGCCTGGCGAGACAGAGCGGGAGCAAGCTGGTTGTGATGAAGTACTGCTTTTGGTATAAAATGTCTCATAGCCTGTGAGTCATGAAGTAGCACTCAGCAAATCTATCCACAGAGCCTCCGAAAAGGCCAGCTGGAGACAATGGAGAATCAAATAGAGCGGCTTTTCCCATGTCACGCATTTCCGTGAGGGTCAGCCATTCCAAAAACACCAGGTTGCTCATTGACTTGCCAATGGCCTGTGCAGTGACTTTTGTGACTCCCAGCGCAAAGTCCGTAGTGGTGCGGAGCTCTTTGAAAGTCTCTGGATCATAGCCTTGCTCGTCCATTTGTTTGGAGCTTAGGAGCTTAGCTTGGAAAACTTGGAGCACTGCCATCATGTGGAGTGCTGAATCAGTTTGGCCCGGCGTTGAGTATGCTTTTCCAGCTGGAAAAGTTAGTCGACATGGCTTAGAAAGATGAACGTTCCTGTAGACATTAGTCTACACAGCTTAGAAAGATGAACGGGGCATGAGTTCCACGCCCTGCTACTCGCCGAGCAGAGATGTGCCGCTACTGCCTCTTTCAGGGGGGTAGTTGGGCATAAATTTTGTCTTCCCCGTGGTCCACTTTATTGAGAATTGCTTTGCGAGTGAGCTGAATAGGGCAAGCGCCATGACTGAACATGAGGCGGCGTGCTCCTACAGAGGGCCGAAGCTCATCACGCACATACTGTATAGGCATAGACGCAGTACATGGAGATTGAGGGGCTCGCGACGTGTGGGCCGGCATGTGGTCCACCTCAAATTCATCAAACTTGAACTTGCGGCCCCGCCGTGCCTCCTCGTGTGATCCCTCGGGAGTCACAGAAGATGTGGATGTAAGGTCATGTGAGGCTGAACCGTCCCATAGAAGGAGGGTGATTCGCGAGCGAAGCATCTTGAGGCTCATGCCCTCACAGTGAGGGCAGTCTGTCTCTATGAGAGCAGTCTCTGCGTGGATGTGGCCCAGACAGAGAATGCAGCTCTCATGCTGCTCTGATGGCAAGATGTGTCCCTCGCATAAGAAAACACTTACGGCACTGACATCTTTAAAAAGACGCGAACACGTAAGCGGCTCTTTTAGTTAAATATATATAAGGGCGATATGGCCCTACATCTCACAGTGCTGATTTAGGGCCATATAGCATGATTGCGAGTGTGATATTGCTTATATACTACAGTTCAATGAACAAGTACGTTTTAAAAAATGAGGAAAAATTGAGTACGGTCACAAAAAATTCATTTTTCCATGGAACTACTTTATTACACCACGGATCAGAATCTGCCATTGCTGGTTCAAACCAAATGATGTGTCCAAGCCTCTCAAAAACATCACTGCAGGACTACTAGTATCACAGCTTGGGCTGTTTCTAACATGTTATTGGAGAAACAAGGATGTCTGTGTGTGTGTGTGTGTGTGTGTGTGTGTGTGAGAGAGAGAGAGAGAGAGAGAGAGAGAGAGAGAGAGATGGAGTGTGTGTGATCACCTGTTGATGATGCTGTAGTCTGTTAGTCAGCTTTCTGAAGATAATGTCATTTTGGTGAAATGCATCCTATTTTCTCAGTGGAAAAATAGCCGTCCAAGCAAGGGTATTCCTCCCTATTTCGCGGTAGCCGGTGCGCAAGAGTCTTTCACAATAGAAACCGCAATCTCCTCCTCCATTTTGTCCTCTCCAATGTGGAAAGTCCGGTAAGAGGTAAGCGTCTTGAGTTTGCGTAATTAATCAGTCTGTTGTGTCTCTCAGCTGTGATGAGCCTTAATGCTGAAGTTGTTAGTTTAAAGCCGTTTAAAGCTATTTCCTGGCTTTAGTAGTGTAGTAGTAATACGAGCGATCATGGAGTGCTGTTGAATATAAACCCTGAGTGATGCTGACTCACTTCATATCACCAAATGTCTCACATTACACACAAAAATGGTCTTTTGCCTCCACCTGCTGGCTAAAATATGTAATGTCACAATATTAAATGTAAAGAGACAGATAGCTCTTAACACATCTGCACTACTCTTACACTTTAGTTTAGAATGGCACGAACACAAGCGGAGTGATACACACAGTGAAGCGTCCGAGTGCTGATGGTGTGAGACCATCAGTACTCATGGAACATCTCTCATCAAATCAGATTCGAGGACCAGAAGTAACTGTTGTGTATATATATATATATATATATATATATATATATATATATATATATATATATACACATACACACACACACACACACACACACACACACACACGTACATATACACAATAACACAATAGCTTATAAGGATACAAAACTCCTGCCGAAGCACTGTGGGAAATCAGGAAGCTGAAGCGGCCCGTTCACCAGCGGAGCCAGCGGAGCTTCAAGGCGGAGTAAATGTTCGCCGGAACACTGCATGGTAGCGGAGAATCTTCACGTTGCCATGAAGATCCCTCCCGCTGACACGTGTATGTTGACGGCGAAGTAGTAGAGGGCTTCTAGATGAGAGATGAATCGCTGTCGTGAAAGAAGAATATTCTGAGGAATGGTGTTTGCGTGGCAGCTTTTATAGCGGACAGCCTCATGCCTAAAAGGGGCTCAAACACCATAGCCAATATTAGAATTGGTGTTATTGTAGAGAGGTTTCAACTTGGTCATGTAGAAGGACACTCCCATATGCGTCAGCTTAGTGGCACAATGTCAAGTGTACTGAGTCCTAAGGGAACTGAAACATCAACGTTGCTGAATGGTCAATTAATGGCATAGACATTACTGAACTGCTGAGAAGCATGATGAAATAAATAAATTAAATGAAAAAGGGTGTCATGTTTTTTCTATATATCCACACATACTTAAGTAATACAATACATGGCTAATTAAATTATAAGAGGCAATTGTATATTTCTATTGTAGATTGTCTTATTTTTTAATGCATGATGACAGATTTCCTTAAAGATTATGTGCAATGAGTTACAGTAAATTATACTTTATCTGATGATTACAGCAACAAACTTATTACATAGTATAACTACTATGACACTATATATAGGCACGGAACTAACATCTTTTTCTGAGGAGAATGCTTCTTTCTGTGTTCATAATCTTTTTTTTTTTTTTTTTTTTTGTATTTGCACTCTGTCTGACCTCGGATCATTCCTAGGAGGAAAACAAATCTGCCTAAATGCGCCAGCACCTCTTTGACTTATTTGCAGTCAGTCAGCGCTTGTTGTTGCGTTCAGTCCATAATGAAGTAGGCCTGTACAACTGCAAGTAAAAAAAAATATTGGTTCTATTCTATTAAAGATTCAGTTTTGTACTGGTAGATACTTTAATGTTTATGAACAGTAATCTTGTCTCTGTTCTCTCTCTCTCTCTCTCTCTCTCTCTCTCTCTCTCAGTTTTAAGGTGCTTTCTTGAAAAATATTTGCTAAACTGCATACAAATAAAACAGTGCAAATCAAAGACAGGACAATACAATGTACAAAACATATATAAAAAATATATGATGCAAGATATACAATGTAAAATTGACATATAAGGTAAAAAGGATAATGTTAAATAATAAAAATGAAGTTGCACATAAAGGAAAAAGAAAATGTTTCTAAAAAATAAAAAATAAATAATAATAATAAAAAAACAATAAGAAAGAGCCATATATAGAAAAACAGAGTCATGTCAGTTCATTCACTGTCTCTCATTCTGTGGCAGACAGACACATGTTGTGCTGCCTACATGCAGCAATCCTTGTGTTCTCCTAATAAGAAGGACAGTTTTTCATCACTTATTAAACGGTTGTCTGTGTATTTTATGCATTCTGTTAGAAAATGCAGCTCTGTCTCGATGTTTTGATCACAGTGTGGACACAACCTTTCTTCCTGTGGTAGCCATGTTTTCCTGTGTCTGCCCTTTTCTATAGTGAGGTTGTGTCCACTGAGTCTGAACCTTGTCAAGGTGGCTCAGTTTTTTATCTGTCAATGTGTACAGATATTCTGCCATGGTGTATTCTCTTTTTAGGGCCGAATAACATTGCATTTTACTCTATTTTTGCGTTTAAGTTTTCCAATAAGTTATATAATTTAGTTTTATTTGTGCTGTAATTTGGCTGTATCTAATTAGTTTAACAGTATTGTTCTGGTCCAGGTCTTCAGTGTGATGAGGGTTAGTAGATATTGCCGCAGGGCTTTATAATGGTATGAGTGAGGATCACTGAGTTTTACATGTTTCCAGAATTTGATTGCAGGTTTTTGTATTTTTATAGTGAGTGGATATTTGCCTAATTCTCTCTTTCTCTGTCTGCTCCCTCCACCTCCGGCAGGGGAGTCAAATTTACTTTCTTACTTACTATCCACTTCCAATTAAATACTAACATGCAGTATAGGGCATCTTTGCTGCATGTTTATTGTGTTTATTTAGAGTCCCAACCATCCCCTACCCCTTAACCTAAACTTAACCTTACAAAAATTAACTATGGTTTTACTGCAGTAACCAAATATTACCATGGTATTTTGTAGCAAAGTAACCACAAAATTAAACATGGTTACTATAATATTACTGTAGGAACACCATGGTTAATTGCATGAAAACTACCGCTTCCACCAAAAACACATGGTTATCATATATTATTAGAAAATCATGGTTAATATTACCCAGATCATATCTTCCTCTCAACTCCCCGACCTTCACCATGACCAAATCACTGCAAGGCAATCAACATTTATATTAATTTTTATTTATTATTATAAGTAGTATTAAAGGAAATATAAAGAGTAGAGACAGGAAACAGGATGGGTGAAAAGTAGGGAATCCAACCTTGGACTTCTGCTTCATAAAACATTGATTTGAAACTTTTTTTTTCTAATTCTCTGATTCCTTCTAAAGAATAGTTGTAAAGCTGGACAGACATCTCTTCTTTTGAAAAAAAAAAAAACAAAACAAAAAAAAGAACTTTGTATTGAAGATTTAAGATGTATATCTGTCTGTATTTGATGGATAAGTGATGCAGACATGTAAAATTTGTGGTATAAGACTGTTAGTGCATTATGATAATGTATTCCCTTGTACTTTGTTTTATTTATTTATTTTAAGGTTTACATGGCAAAAAAAGAAAAAAATATTTTATAATAATAATTTTATTTATCACACATGCAGTGAAATGTTTTTTTATTCACATATCCCAGCTAAGGGTCAAGGGCCTTGCTCAAGGGCCCAACAGTGGAATCTTGGCAGTAATGGGGTTTGAACCCCCAACCTTCTTGATCAGTAACCCAGAGCTTTAACCACTGAGCTACCACTGCCCAGAATAAATAATACTACTTCATAAAAACAAATCTTCTGTCTTTACACACACACTTCGCCATTAAGACGACACTTGGGGGCACAATTTGCCTTCAATTTCTGTTTCCACCAGACTATTTGAGTGTAAATATCGCCACTGTGTGGCAGCTGCTATTTACATCTAGTGCAAAGAGTTACTCCGCAATAGAAATAATAATAATTAGTATTATTATAATTACACTAACAGTGGCTAGTGTACAATTTGGTATGTACCCACACTGTTACATTATGGTCTGGCATTTTATGTTGTTTCATTCAATGCTATATGAACCCGAATTTTGTGTAAAAGGCCCATTGGGAAAGATTAGTTTGGGACCTTTAATAGTTGTCTTTTATATGCCACGTTGTGATTATATATTTTCGTTTGAATGCACCCCTTTATCCCTGCACAAATATAGGGACTCTTATTTTGAAGTGTCTCCCCGTTCTCAGTTCAGAGACAGGTAAAAGTTACATTCCAACAGGGTACTACATCTTACATGATATAACTGATGAAACAGACAGCCAAATTCAACTCATTTCTCTTTCTTTGTGTTTTCATTAATGCTATGCTAACATTCCTAGAGCAGGTTAGCTATAATCATATTAGAACGATCCATTTCGATCTATATGGTAATGTAGATATGGTAAATCCATGTAAAATACCACAAATATGTTAATAGCTGAAAGGTTCTTATGTTTATGCAATGATCAGTTTGAATGAAGATATCCCATCCACATTCTGACTAGTTTCTTTTGTTGTTGGAGATATCTCCAAATTTCAGATACTAGTACTTGTGCTGTTTTTGATATCAACCATTCACTTCTGACTAGTATGTATTCCGATAGTTACTAGTGCTTATTTATTAGATAATAGTACTTATTCATTGTACTATTACTTATTAATTTCTATTATTTATTAGATACTAGTGCCTATTTATTAGACACTAGTGTATTTTCCTATTGTAGTAACATTTCGTATCTTACTAGCAACAACTGTTTTTTTACCTGTCAAATGCAATGACTGGTGTCTGTAGAGTAGAATTAAAAATCTTACCATTGAATAAGTACTAGTATCTATTGAATAAGCACTAGTATCTCTTGAATAAGTACTAGTACCTAATGAATAAGTACTAGTACCTAATGAATAAGTACTAGTATCAAATAAATAAGTACTAGTATCTAATGAATAAGTACTAGTGCCTAATGAATAAGTACTAGTATCAATTGAATAAGTACTAGTACCTAATGAATAAGTCATAGTTACTAATCACTAAAAATAAGTACTAGTAACATTAAAATAGATACTAGTAAGTTAAGTAATAAATGTCAAAACAGCTTGCCATACACGTCCAAACCACACCCACAAATAGTTAACCAATCATCAGCCCTCTTCAACCAGCCTCTCTTGGTTCAAGAATTTCAGAAATGTATGGGAACAGGAGAAATCTCGCCAAACGAACACCTTGGCAGAACAAAAATGTCACTGCATTTCGTCATCATTTGTAGGCAAACTAAGCTAAGCCTGTTCGCCCAGTTAGTATAAATTAGTCTTAATTCAACATGGGTTCCCTCTGGATTTTCCTCTGGGTTTTTATAATGGGGTTTTTGAACTTATGTGTTAAATAAGGTCTGTGATAAACATTACTTGACGATACATGGACGTTTTGTTCTACAATTACACACAGTCATACCTCAAATGGGAATTTTGAAGCCGTATTGAAATACATACTTTAAAAAAAATTTTTTTTTAAAAATGCACGGTGGCTTCAAAATTGATGTTTGAGATATGATTGGGTGTAATTTATGTTGTAGGTCAAAACGTCTATGTATTGTCGAGTAATGTTTACCACAGACCTTATTTTTCTCATAGGTTCAAAACCCCCATTATAAAAACACATTGGGAACCGGGGCCATGGCGAATTCTCTTCCAGATTTTTGGACTACAAGCTGAACAGCTCTATTGCAAACATGCAAAATGATTGCATATCCAAGTTTTCTGATTAACTAATATGCAAGGACTTTTATTTTGAAATGTTCATACAAATGTGTGCAATTAAAAGCATCAAAGTTTTCTCCCTTTTCCATCTCATTATCTTTTCATAGAAGTGCATTTAAGATTTATCTTGTTCTCTATTCATGATCTCGTGTTCCTCTGCATAGTTAGAACAGTCTAATTCTGACATATCACACTGTGCCCTTTACTAAAGAATAATAATTAAAATAAACATCCCAATCAAAAAACGTGGAGGGCACTATTAATTCCTATACAATTAATTATCCACATAAAAGTAAACAAAGACACAAATTATGTAAAAGTGTTTCAATACTTTAAAAACAACCGGTCCTTTTTGTTACGTTTGTTACATTTTCAGTGAAAATTTCAGTAAAAGACTTAATTGGCAAGGATAAGGCTTTATTGCATTTAATTTATTGTGCACTCAAAAATATCACTTAGAGAAGCATTAAAAAATTAAGCCCATAATTATGCTATTATTCCCTACAAGACATGTAATGTTGTCCCTCAATGGAACATGTGACAGGAAGACAAGGCCTCAACAGCAAAACCCAGCAGTCTCTTCAGATGTACTGAGATTTACGGAGAGACTAGGATTAAAAGTAGCAACCACATTACAAAGATTAGGAAAACAGACCCTGTACATACACTGATTTGCTTTTTTTTTTCTTTTTTTTTTTTTTAAAGGGTGTGATTCATCCATAATCTTAGACGGTTCTGATCCATCTCAACATTGATTCAAATCTACTTTCTGCCTTCTAAATACACCTTAATGTAGATTACCAACAAATGAATCATTATGTTCATCATGATTTATCTTGGTTTAAAACTTGGATTTTAAAGGTAAAGTATGTAATTTCTGTGCTACTAGTTTAACCAAACAAAATTAAGGGCAAATGCACCCGCCCAATTTCAGGCGTCTTGGTTCCGGAAGTATGTTTCCCATTCATTTTTTTCCATAGTGATTTCATATAATCCTTCATAAAACAGTTCTAAACCATGAACCAAACCAACTAGCTCCAAGGTGAATCACAACATTCCAAACCTTGTTTTGAAGCAATACATTATTGGAAAATCAGACAAAAGAACAAGAATGTGCACTTAACGTCTGAACTGCAGTCCAATTAGGCATTACAACTGTTGTTATTGAATTAAAAACTGTGGAAAAATATTAAAATAATTATTTAAATGTAACATTCACTATATAAGCAGTTTTAGAGCATAGAGAGACCAACTTGGTTGTCATCCACAAAGCGTCACTGCGCCATGGATTGGTGGATTTTCCCCCTCAGGGTCATGGACAATGTAGTTCTTTAACAGGAATTCTGCTATTAAATAAAACATTTTTTTTCTTAAATATGTTGAAAGAACTCAGAATGATGGCTTTAGCTAAGCATATACCATCGATTAACAAACTCGGAGCATATGGTCTTTAAAGGTTTATTAGTTATTGTTAATAATAAAATCCCCTATGGCAAAAAATTAATGAGATTTTTACTTTCGGAACCAAATTGTTGCTCTATTGCAATAATAATAGGTGTGTTTGACTTGAACTGCGCTTTGCCTTACCAATCGGCGAGATTTGCTGGTTGCCGTCAGGGGAGGAGTTGAAAAGAGAGCCGTCAAGCCGTCACGGAAGGCTGCACGATGTTTGCTTTCTTTATTGCAGACGAAGTGGAATTCAGATAGGCAGAGGTTTGAATTTTACATATAGTAACCAGAAACATTTATTTGAAAAGGTTATGTGCTGATGAATACAGTCACCATTGTCATCGGTGAGTCTGGCCAATTGGAATAAGCCATGTCGTCATCAGAGGTTATGCAGCCGCTTTGGTGCAACTGCGCTGGCTGAGCCAGGCGGCTGGTCTCGAATCGTTCTCGTGGTTTTTTGATGGCATATGCCATGGTGACACGGCATTGGCGCATGTCTAAAGTTGGACAAAATTTCTAACCGACATGCACTGCTTCATGTCCGGTGCCGATCGGTCTGCGCAGCGCTGCATGAAGACGAACACACCTAAAGATGTTTTTCAAATAGATCACTCCCTCTGTCTGCCATTAGTCGGTGAGAACAGGTAGCTCTGCCCCAAACTCACGGCATTGGTTGAGCCAATGTTGCAGAGTCAGGCTGGTCATTATGCTCAAACAAACAAAGCAATGTTTTGAAAGTGCCACAGAGCTACAGTGGTAACACTTTTCGGGAAATAAAACTACGGATGGCTAACTTGAAATTCTCTGCATGTTAAACTGGCATTAACATTGAAACAATTACATCGACTTAAAAAAAACAAACAAATGAAAATCCTTAATCATTACAAAATCGCATAATTCAACTCTGAGGACAAAAAAACCCCTGCCAGATTAGTCAAAACAGGACCCTGTCTTACCTAAAGAACTTTGTTTACAGCTTTTAGATTCTTAAACATGGTTAGTGTGCAATATTGGCTCTTATGTAAGCATTAAACAACCTTCCTCTGTTCTCCCAAAATGTTTGAACCTCCTTTGGTTGGATACATGAATTTCACTCCATTTTTACCTCTTATTCACATCTCAAATGATATCTGGGACATTCTCTTCTTTTCCTCTCCACATCGTTCCTCTTCTCTTCCCTTCTTTCTCCCTCTCCTTCTGTAGAAACAGCACTGTGTGTTTTGATGATTGGGGTGACGTCACCTGCTGCTATCCCAGCAGCCCTAACACACGCTCACCAACGCCCAAGAAGTACACACCCTGGGCAATGCCAAAGAGTGGAGCGATGACCAGTGCTCGACACATTGCTCCTTTGAGAAGCGCTGCTGGTCCCTCTCGTTTTAAAATGCGTCTGTAAAAGGGCAGAGGCGTGTTTACAAACTTTCACATACTATACATTTATATTAAGGTGGCTGACACATAATGTGTCCATTAACTTTTTTTATCAACATCAAGATTTTAGGTTGAAAATTCTATGTATTTATAGAGAACGTGTATATCTTAGATGCTTAGATCACCATTTCTTCTTTTTCATGATTTTTAATCACCTTTTTGCCTTTACTAGTTCATTTAAATGGTACTTTTATGTGACAAATGCATTTTGTAGAAATATTCCATGTAGACTCACAATTAATATAAGGTCAAAGGTCATGAAGCGTAATAATTATAAAATAATTTGCGTAATGGTGTTTAAAATAGCTTTAGATGGAGTATAGTATGTCACCGCAGGACACGTCAACTTTCCAAAAGTATTTGATTGGTATTTGGTTAACTATCGACTGTCTGCCGTATCATCCACAAAAAAGTCTCCTAAAAGCTTTGGTAACTTGGTACTCTTTAAGTACCTTGTGGTACCATAAAAATACCATGGTATATGACTATGGTAATACAAGTACTATGGTACATACCATATATATCAAAGAACCATGGTATTACCATATGATACCATCTCTTTACCATGGTACAATCACATTACCCTTTTGTAAGGGATATCTAGAAGTTCCAGCTTTATGCAAACTTTACTGAGTTTCAAACTTGAGATATAACATAATAATAAGAATTTCGATACAAAGAAAATACATACTGTGTGCAGTCAATGATGCCTCTATAAGAGTCCTCTCCCTCTCCCTTCTGTAAGGTCTGTAGACGGGTCTTTATAACTGAAAATGACAAATAGTATCACTATATGACACTGACACTTTCTCTCTTCTCAAAACTTTGTAGTAACAGGTGTAGGTATAACTAGACCTGCTTTTAACTTTAATTTCTCAGTTCTGGTTTCCCAAACAGGTTATTTCCAGGCCCATGCAGACGGAATCAGTGTGCGCAGAACTCCGTGGAAAACTCCTTGCATGTTTGTTTATTAAATATTTTAGCTAGTTTCATGATGCTTTCAGCTTTCAATAAGAGTATAGTACTCACAGCTCTATTTAACACATTTTACTATGGTTAAATCCCTTCTGCAGATTTTTCCTAACAATCAGTGCAGAACATGCAAAATAATTCTGTCAGGGCATGGTTATTGCTGTCCTGATCAATGAGATTTTCAGTGTAACCTTTGTAGACCAAGACTAGACATGTATCTAGGAAATAGGTACTTTATGTTGTTCCACATTTAAAGGTACACATTGGTGATGGATCATTAAAATAAATGGGTGATAGGTTTTCGTCAAGTCTATTTTTGACTCTCTACAGTGGCGGTTGTAGCTTGTATGGCACCCTGGGTGAACCCCCCCTTCAGCGATTTGTTAGCGGGGGGGTGGGGTGTGGTGCTGTAGGGGGGTCTGTGCCGGCCCCGGCAAGATGCCGCCCCGGGCGGCTGCCCAAGTTGCCCATACCTAAATCCGCAACTGACTCTCTAAACAATGTAATGTTCCAGAGAGAACTGCCAAATCTTGAAATAGAGACACTGCAGTGGCTGCCAACTTTTCCACTGTCCAAATAATCCTTCTGTCCCCTTTACTGCTGTTTTAGGAAACAAAGAATGATCTCTCCAAAGATACAATAGACTTAAAAAAGAGCTCTAAACAAAAAGGGTTTTTGAAAGCTAACTTTGCAGACTTTGCACTTTCTTTTCTACAAATGAAATGTTGTGGTCTACACATCACAGTGGGATTCTAACGCAACGCATGGGGTACACCAATTAACCCTCAGACACAAAAGAGTCATTCTGTTCCTTTATAGAATTTTAGGAGTGACCTACTTTGTAAATTGTTTGGTAAAAATGTCTCCACTAATTCACGAGAGAAACCATATATTAGTACACTAGATTTCCAAAGGCTTTGTTATGCGGCTGCAAAAAGGTGTTCTGGGAGGTTGATAGATGGTTGCTTATTGGCCCTAATCAAAAGAGCTTACCCCAAGCCCCTATGTGATATTTTTGTTGTTGTTGTGGTTGAACAAATTTTATCACACTAGGTGAAAAAGACTGATTTCTTGGTAAAGGTTACCCAAAAATTAAAATTCTGTTATTATTTACTCACCCTTTACAAATCTGTACAACTTTCTTTCTTCTGTGAAACAAAAAGGAGAGGTTAAACAGAATGTTAGGGACTGACAGCCTTAGTCACCATTCACTTTCATTGTATGGTGGAAAAAAGCAATGTAAGTGAATGGTGACTGAGGCTGTCAGTGCTTAACATTCTGCCTAAAATCTCCTTTGTGTTCTGTGAAAGAAAGAAAAATCATACGGGTTTGAAATGATTACAGAATTTTCATTTTTGGGTAAACTATCTCTTTAACTCACTAGCCTCACCCAGCATTTTCTCAGTAGCACACTAGTGTTGAAGCAGGCTTAGGAATGATTTTTACCGGCTTGGACAGCTTGTTCTGCTAACTGAATGGTACATTAATTTGTGTGCTTTTCAAAAGAAGAGAGAGCATATTGTGTTGTCCTCTACTCCTCTTGCCTGCATCTCACCATCCAGGGGTGTGACAGCTACTGCGGCCACTGAGCCAGCCATGCAGCCAGCCACGAAAGACTGCAGAAAGGGGGCCCGTTCCTGGGGGTTGCTATAGCGATCCTCAGTCCGGCCCACCATGTTGAGGTTGGCAAACAGTGGGAAGTAGATCATGGAGAAGGGGACATCCCTGGAAAATGGAAAAAAAAAAAAAAACATGGAGCCACAGTCATGCAGTAGAATAGACATAGCTGCAGGAAATTATTGATGAATCATGATTGATTGCTGTGTCTGATTACTTTTTATCTCTAAATGGGGTTCCTGTAGCTCAACTGGTAGAGCATGGTGCTAACAATGCCAAGATCATGGGTTTGATTCCCAGAGAATGTACAAACTGATAAAATGTATACCTTGAATCAATGCACTATAAGTCATTTTGAATAAAATGTAAATGATGAATGAATGAGAAACATAATGTAAACTGAGAATTTAATTGAGAATGCCCTTAAATTCCAAATAAATTCCTGAACTGAATGTGAATTGAGGTTGCAAAAAGAAAGCAAAACTGGAATTTGAATGGGAATTTAAGTTAAAAAATTTTTTTTTATTTAAATAGAATGAAATTCAAAGAAATCCATAAGCTTCAAGTGTAGCTTTTAATAATATATTTTTTCAGTACTTCACCCAAAAATTAAAATTCTGTCATCATTTACTCACCCACACGTAGTTCCAAACCTACGTAATTTTCTTTTTCCATGGAACACAAAAGGAGACATTAGGCAGAATGACAGCCTCAGTCACCATTCACTTTCATTGAATGGAAAAAAGATGCAATGTCAGTGAATGGTGACTGAGACAAACATACTGCCTAACATTTTTACGCTCCATGGATTCAGGAAAAGTAATATTTATTTCAATATATTTAATAAACTACCTTTAATTTTCATTGTTGAAGTACTTAATTTCCTAGATTGTTCTTATTTACTCCCAAATAAAGAGCCAAACAACATGAAGCACTTTAACAGGACATCTAAGAAAGTCTTCTGTTCCTGTCCATTTTGTTGAATATCTTTAACTAGCAATTCAGTAGATTCCTTCCTGTCATTCCAGTTCAATATCCTATAAACTGAAATGGAGCCAAATCTTACATTTCACATTTTCCCCAACCCTACTGTGAATGTAGAAATATTATATATTTCAGTAGTTTAGACTGTAGAGCCATTAATCAGAGACAGCAGACTAGAGATAGACTGAGCTTAGGCTGCTCTCATTAGAATTCCATTAAGAAGAGAATTCTGCCTATGGTTCATTAGAAGCTATAAATAACAGATCAGAACTGTCAGATGGGTAGATTACATTAGTTCATCTGGGATTACATCACAGACTGCAGGCAGCTTGCAGGGCAGGGGCTGTAAAGATAGGTGAGGGGGTTTATTTGTGTGGGCAGTCTTTAAAGGCAAGGGTGAGAGGTCATTGTGACTTTATATCCATCCTTTTGTACTGAAACAGTGTGTGTATTTGCTGGGAGAGCCAACACATCACCTAAAGTTTTTATAGATTGTAAAGGATGGGAAAAGACCACAATACTGATTGTCGACCTTTGCTTTAAATTACCAAACTTAAAAGGATATTTCACCCAGAAACAAATGTCCTGGCATCATTTTCTTAGCCCCATGTTGTTCTAAACCTGTTTGACTATTGTAAGAGTCAAATATTTAAAGATATTTTTATGTTGTAAATATTTCTGAATTTATGTTTAATAATATTTTGTATTTAAGTAACGGATTACATGGTATTTAGAGAAAGGGAATTTTTAGAGAAATAATCTTTTTTCAGTGCATGGAAAACCTGGAAATATCAGTGTATTTTAAAACATTTTGTTTTCCAGGACTCAGTCATGGAAATGAATAAAATCTCAAAAGTCATGGAAATTTCTATAGCAGAAATATTCCATTATACTCCAGATCTGCATGAGTTTAAAGGGCAACTGTGTTGTACCTCATCAGTGTAGCTCCCGCCCCCTTATAAAGACCTCTGAGGCCTCGGGTTTTAAGAAGCTCCAGAGTGATACGGGTCGCTGACGGTCGAGGGGGTGCATTGTTGCCCGGTTGGGCTGCCCGGGAGGGAACCAATGATGGGGTCGGACCAGTTGCAGGGGCAGAAGAAGTGGCAGTCTGCTGAGCAGCTTGTAAAGACAAACACAGACCACTTTTAAATCATTTGGGCAATATTCAATATTTATTAGCTTTAAAGGGATAGTTCAGCC
Source organism: Myxocyprinus asiaticus (assembly GCF_019703515.2). Lineage (NCBI taxonomy): Eukaryota > Metazoa > Chordata > Actinopteri > Cypriniformes > Catostomidae > Myxocyprinus > Myxocyprinus asiaticus. Next base: position 13,081,619 of record NC_059389.1, read on the forward strand.
AAAAATGAAAATTCTCTCATCATTTGATCACCTTCTTGCCATCCCAGATGTGAATGACTTTCTTTCTTCTGATGAACACAAATTAAGATTTTTGAATGGTGGCCAGACATTTGAAGCTCTAAAAATCACACAAAGGCAGCATAAAAGTAATCCATACGACTCCAGTGGATTAATATACTGTACATCTTTAGAAGCGATGTGATAGGTGTGGGTGAGAAACAGATCAATATCTAAATAATTTTTTTACTTAAATCTCCACTTCCCTTTCAGAATGTGAAAGTGGAGATTTATAGTAAAAAGGACTTAAATGTTGATCTGCTTCTCACCCACACCTATCATATCGCTTCTGAAGATATGGGTTTAACCACTGGAGTCATATGGATTAGTTATATGCTGCCTTTATGTGATTTTTAGAGGTTCAAAAGTCTGACCACCATTCAGAAATCTTCGTTTGTGTTCATCAGAAGAAAGTTATACACATCTGGCAAGAGGGTTTGTAAATTATGAGAGCTTTTTCATTTTTGGGTGAAATATCCCTTTAATTTCATCTTGTAGTAAAACAGAGAATTTTGCAAGCATGCATATGTAATGTAATGTAAACTGTCTGTTAAGATTCCTGTAATGGTTATGGAGAAAATGCCCCCCATTCAGTGAACTTGGATGTTATTTCTTTCATCATTTACTCACCCTCTTGTTATTCCAAACCCTTATGACTTTCTTTCTTCTGTAGAACACAAAAGGATTTGTTAATAGGCACAATATTAGCCTCAGTAACCATTCACTTCCATAGCATCTTTTTCCATACAAAAGAAGTGAATGGTGACTATGGCTAACATTCTGCCAAACATCTCCTTTTGTGTTCCACAGAGGTAAGAAAGTCATAAGGGTTTGGAACAACATGAGGTTGAGTATATGATGACAGAGTTTTCATTTTTGGTTGAACTATACCTTTAACTGTTATGCATTGTTAAACACTAACATAGAACAAGTCATTAGTGACACCATTGTTTGTTCCTGATACTAAAACAGTCTCTTTTATTTCTGGCTAACCTTTGTACTTGGTGAGCCAGCTCAAGATAGAGACCTACGTGCCCTGGATGTCACTCAAGGCAGCATAATAAATGCACTTACCCAGTCTGCCAGCATCCTGAAGTTGTATTTTTAGCATTTCCATGGGGGTGGTAACTACCACCTGACAGGTTCCGGCCCCACAGCCGGCAAGGATTTCTCCCCACAGAGGTAATTTTCTATGGGCAGTTGGGGAAGATAAGATCATGTAAAATAAAATCAACAAACACCTGTTATTGTTCTATTGAAGGAGATTACTGCAATGATTAACCAAGGAAATTATTGCTCAATTAAGTTGATTTGTGTCCTAAATGCCTTTATGGAGGAGTAGTTTATAGAAGTTTTCTTGTGGGTAAACATTGTATTTAAAGGAATAGTTGACCCAAAAATGAAATGAATGTAATCATTTACTTACCCTCATGTTGTTCTAAACCCCTATGACTTCCGTAGAACACAAAAAGAGACTGTCTCAGTCACCATTGACTTTCATTGCATTTTTTCCATTCAATGAAAGTAAACAGTGACTGAGGTTCTCAGTTCAAAACATTCTTTTCCTTTTGTATTCCATAGAGGTTTGGAACAACATAAGGGGGAGTAAATGATGATAGAACTTTCATTTTTGGGTGAACTATCCCTTTAAATGGTATAGAGTTGCTTGTATACATGATTAAAAAGGGGTGGCTACCCATCTTTGGAGAGTTTTTGTCTGAAGACGTCGTTAGCAGCCAGTTTGATGGCTTTCTCTGGAGTGACGAGAGTAAGATTCACGGCAGCACCTGTCGAAAGTTATAAACAGTACATGAACAAAAAATGATAAATCATGAAATTCTGACCATGCAAACAAGAGCACCATGACCAACCAGACTTACAAACATAAAACACATCAAAGTAATTGAAAATGAAGGCTAACCTTGAACTCCTGGAACTTGGAAATATGTAGTAATGTAGTCTAAATAGATATGCTAGTTAATTGTTACACATGGTAATCGTTAAGCATGCTGTTATGCTAGTATTATCCTGTATCCTGTATCAAAATATTCTGAGGAATTTGCATTCACTCTGAATTCATGAATGGCAAATCAGTTACACACAATTGTTAGTTTATGTCATGACAAGTTACTCATAGCTAAAGGGAAAAAGAAGCATCATACCTCGATACATGCCAAAGTAGCCCTCCATTTTGATTGTCTTTGCCAAACAATCGAGCCTTCAAAACAAAACAGATGTTTAATATAATGAATGGAACACAACAATCTGATTTTCTGTTGAATGTTACAGTCAATGGAAAGTTCTCATCTCAGTGAAAAAACACAGAAATCCTCCAAGCAAAGTAGTTTTGAAGTTCTTGAAGTTGCTTTGAAGGGTTAGTTCATCAAAAAATTAAAGTCGTGACATCATTTACTCATGCTCATGCTGTTCCAAACCTAAAATACATTTTTTTTTCTCCCATGGAATACAAAAGGATAATTTAGGCAGAATGTTACAGACTGACTGCCACACACTGGTTCACACTGTACGAATTTGGCCACGATTTTGCCATCTGAGACAAATTTCGGGAATCGTAAAAGATTTCTCGTCATAGGGCAAAATCTGCTGTCTTTGATAGCTTAGTTTGAAATGCAATGAATCTTAGACTGTGACAAAGTTGTGTCAGTGTCAGAAATTCTGCATCGCAGTTGTGCAGTTTGACTGCTCCTACGACAGCCAGATGAGATAAAACAACCAGTTAGCGGCGTCAATTGGAACGATTGGGACCAAAGTCTTGGCTACGATGTCTATAATGCAGAAGCCAGTTTTGTCCATGGTTTATCACTTTGTTTTCTCGTGATCACGACTTAATTTTCTCATGATCTCAACCTAACTAAGTGTTAATAATCAGTTATTAATTTATTATCAGACATTGTTTTTGTTTTTTTCTTAACAGAACATAGTGACTTCTTAACTCATATTTGAAGCCTTTGAGCCTTCACTTGGTTATTACTTTTTTTAAATAAACACTTACTTTACACTTATGTTAACAACAGACAAAAAAAAAGAAGACATAATAGCATTAATAATAAATTGCATTGCTTCAAAACGTTGTCAGCCATAGCGGCTTACTAGTTGTGTGTAATTTTTTGGAACACCAGATGGCAATCAGTTTCAAACCGTTTACAGAAGCTTTGAGTAATGAACCCAATTTCAATACGTTTGTAATGAAAGCCCCATTGCTTCAGACAGCTTTATTTTCTAATCACTACTCAATGGATAGCGGATGATGACTGAGAGATGCAGGTCAGCAGGCTTGCGTTTCACTAGATAAAACTGAGATAAAATCCATCTCCTTGACCTAGAGAAGCCTACTGTTGTGATAAACTGAACATGAAGATGCTGTGTCTGCGACATTATGTGGTGCTGCAGGCATGAAAGGTGTTTTCTCACGAGAACTGCAAGTCGAAATCACGAGAACATGAGAAAATTAAGCCGTGATCACAAGAAATAAATGTGTTATGTTGAGATCACAACAAAACAACGTGTTATGTCGAGGTCACAAGAAAATTAACTCTTGATCACGAGAAAACAAGACCAAGGACAAAACAGGCTTCCATAGTATCGTAACATCGCACAGTGTGCCATGACTTTTACCCAAGATCTCAATGGGATAATATTGTACAGTATGACAAGCAACAACCATAAAGGATTGTAAAAATCGTACAGCGTGCACATGGCTTTAGTCTCAAATCACTTTCATTTTACGGAAAAAAAGAGTAGCAACAACATTCTTCAAAAATATCTCCTCTTGTGTTCCATTGAAGAATGAAACTTGTTAGGGTTTGGAATGATATGAGGGTGAGTAAATGATGACAGACTTTTCATTTTTGCATGAACCATCCCTTTAAAATTATTCTTTGCAACTGGAATAAGCCAACCACAATAAACAGTGGAACATCTCTTTAAAACAGATAGAAACCTTGTTTTACTGCCCTCTGTTCTCCAATGACTCTGCCCTCTGTTCTCCAATTCCCAAACCCCAAAGCAGACTTTCACAAAGAATTCTTGGACAAGCGAGTAATGTTGTAAAAAATAGGTTTAAACATGGCAGTAGAACTCTTGCCCACAAACCACTTTGGTATTCGCTGTGCCACTTACGTAAGTTTAAAAAGAATATGTCAGTTGCACACACATTACAAAAAAGTATACTTCTCCTTATCTCAGTGTTATCACACACTTCTAAAAAATAAAAATATAACATTTGGGAGTGTAAACAATCCGTTTTTTCAGATCAAACATGGAGTGGCATGTGACTCGAGTTGTTTTGCATCATCTGAGTCATGCAGGAAAATCCAAGGCAATAATTTTAAATTAGGCAAAGTCCTCCACCCAGTGTAAAACACTAACACATGTCTTCCTTATGAATCCCTTGCTTCTAGTGAAACTTTATATGCAGTTGTTTTTTAAGGTACTGAAATATTCTTTTAATGATAATCAACACATTGTAATTTTTTTCCATACAGAAATCTACTGTATGGTAATATATGTAAAGCACATATATAATACAGTATGTATGTTCATATATGGTTCTTACTCATATAAAATGTATCATACTCAAAAATACACGCAAAATGTATTTAAAAATACTGCAAAAATGGCCATTTTCATACAGCACAAACAACATATATTTTCCCAAATAACAGTGGAATTTGAATATGTACATACACACCTAAAAATATGAACTATGATTGTATATATACGTATATGTTCATACGCATGTGCCATATATCCAGTTTCTGTATGGGATACCATGTTCTGTTGGCTCTCCAATCTTGTGCACTTTACAATCAAAGACATAAAACTAAGTACACAGATTCATTCAAATAAAAGAGGTCCACACTTGCAAACAAGGTGCGCTTTTGCATCTCTCGCACATGCTATTTTAAAGCAATACATTGTACATTATAAAGCAGTACCTTCTGAGTACTGTTGAGCAACAGCTGTGACTCTTAACAACTAATCAACAGCTATCAAATGACAATATGCATATAGGCCTCCTAAAACGGAAAGCCAAACTTTGCCATATATTGAAACTCTCTGATACCTAACACCAGGATTAGACGCCACAACTAAGTTAAGCATATGGGAGACATGTGTCATTATAATGAATGGGAACTCATAAAGACATGGTACTCACATTCCACTATAGACACGAGCACCCTGCTGATTCTGGAGGCGGGTCTTGGCGAGATCAATGGGAAAGACGCAGGTCACGCCCACTAATCCAGCCACGCCCCCGTTAATCAGCTTAGCAGGTAGGCTGTGAACACCAGGAAACAAACACGCAAGCACAAGCAAATCCATCCATCCACACACACACAAAAAAGCATGCAGGCCCATATGTCAAATGGCTTAGATGGATGATATATCTGCTTGTTAAACTAAGATTGAATTGTTATCTACCAAACTAAATAGAAATTAGGGAATCAAAAGAAGCTGAACATTTACCTGACTTTCTGCTCGGCCATCTTGGCCACACTTTAACTGATTTTCTTCAATTCTTGTCTCTCTGTGGCAAAGGTTTCAACACAAACCTTCCAGGGCCAACCTGGCCAGCCACCTGGCGCAGTATGCCAACCTTCACACACTTCCTTTCTGTGAGAACAGACACTCTTTGATTAAAAATTAATCACCCTTGAACTTGCTTTAAAGCAAGAAAAAATAAAGACAAAATGAAGTAAGGACAATTCTATCTGTGGTTGCAGAATGATCCCGTTCCAAAATATTGTGCAGCACTTCTTTAAATGTCACATTCTCCACAATTAAAACTGGTGGAGAAGCAAATATTTTTTTCTAGAGTGCATAAACAAACATCCTCCCTAAAGTCTCTCTAATCTTGCAGCTAATGAGGTTCTGACCTCATGAATTAACCTAGAGAAGGAGGTAACAGGCGAGGGGCTTATCAGCATGATTTCCTGTGCTTCAACACAGTATCAACATCACTTGTTAAAAAGATTTAAACTTGGACATCTACTGTAGCTTGACCCAATCTGTCACACTCCCTAAGAAATTTGCTTTTTTTTCTGTATATATCAGTTGCACTTTTAGGTTTTTTGTTAGATTAGACTAGTATAGCGGAGTAAACTTTCTTTGGTCAGTTGACATCTAACATGTTCATTAACTTTTTCCAAGTCTTTTATTCATGATCTGAGGTTAGAATTTACAGATACGCATATGGGAAAGTGTATATCTTAGGTTCTGTAAATGGTCCGCATTTCTTTGACATTCTCATAAAACTGCATGTATAATAATTACAGAAGAAGAGGAACATTTTTAAAGTAGTTTTAAATTTATTATAGTATGTCACACTGCTTAAACAGCTTTAAGTTTCATGTCACTTACCTATTAATGCAGGTTTTTATGACTTTCGAGTATTTTTCATTTTGTCACTCCTTGTCCACACTTTTTCTTCTCCTTCACTTTGCGCAAACCTCTCTTTTTTGGAATATTCATCACTTTTTCCTTTCTGCCATTTGTTTCCATAAACCTTTATCTCATTTGAGGCACCATTCTCCCTTTTACCCCTTTATCTCTTTTCCTTCAACATCCTCTCTTTTCTCTGTCGCATTCTCTTCCTCTCGCTCTGTCTTTTCTGGAGCCCAGTGGCATTCTGAGCATGCCTGCTTTCTTTCAGTCCTGCTCTTTTCATACCCCTCCACTGCCAAAATACAGACAAGTAAGGTCTGCCCCCCCCACTTCCTAACTAAGACTTTCCAAAACCACCCCAAACAGATCCATCCTCACGCAACCCTGCACATTTGACCATTACACAAGTTTGTGACTCTATTTGAGAGAATAATTATGATGTTCTTACCTCTGTCAGTGTACTGACCAGTCAGATCAAGCCGTCCACTTCCCCCTCTGCACACTGACAATGTGTGCAGCAGCCGTAGTCAAGAGATCCAATAGACCCAATCGCCACTCAGGGGCCGTTGCACAAACACAAGCATTGTCCCTTGGTGCCTAAGTCCCTCCCCTTTGTGGCGACTCCCAGTGACATAGATGGGGAATGCACAACTTTCCACTAATGAAACTCGACACACATTCACACACATGCACACACAGCACAAGCATGCATATAGCATTACACAATTCCCAAATCACAACACTTTAGATAATGGTATAAACGTTGTTATATAACAGCTTTAATGACAACAATGAGAAAGGCGAGACAAATCTGATGCATATTAACTTATTTCACATCTTCTTGTGATACATCCAATAACACATCTTTAAAATAGCAAACTACACAGCCATTAAGGCAATTAGTTTAATCATTATTGTGGCAAAACAACAATATTGATAACTGAAGTTATAGTCTTACTGTAACTAACCAAAAAACACAATTTACTCTGTATATGTGGGTCTCCCACTTCAGGTCCTGAGAGATGGTAGAGCCCAGGAACCTGAATGACTCCACTGCTGCCATAATCATCTCCACTGTTTTGAGCGTGTTCAGCTCAAGGTTGTTGTCGTTACCACACCAGACAGCCAGCTGTTCAACCTCACGTCTCTATGCAGACTCTTCACCGTCGAGCAGTTTAAGTAAAAAAAAAAAAAATTGTTTAAATAAATACTCAATACGTTACACTTTATTCTAAACAAAAAGTAACTTACTGCATCTGTTAATAAGTTGTTACTATACAATAAAGGAAAATAGTTTTAATTTACCACAACAAATGTGAATCTGTGTATATGCCAATGTTTCTGCTCAATGTAAAGTAATACTGTAATTCTTAATGAGAAAACATGTGAGCTTGTGGATCTGATTGAACTAAGGATGTAACTAGTAATCACATATTTAAAGTAAAAATTTAAGAATCGGAAAACCCATATATTAATTTAAATAATTTAAGGGATGTTTCCTCCTCAATTTCAATAGTGATTATAGAGGAAACACATGCCTCTTGACGCAACACCTACAGTTTCCTTTATCCCTACATGTCAATAGGGGGTGCTAGATACTTAAATTAGAGCCTAATTTGTTATCCAGATCACAAAAAGGTCAAAAAGGTCTTAAAACCTCGTGTCCCTATTCTATTAGACTTTAAATATAATATATAAACTTTCATTCTGATGGTTTAAATCACTTTGTGTTGATAAGGCTGACTACCAACAACACTTTTAAAAATCAAATACACTTTAGCTAATTAACAATACATTCTCAGCCAACTTTTGTAGGCCGCAGACAACTGATAACTGACAAAAATTTATAAACAACAACTTAATAGCTATATTGTGTGTGGCGCGCAACGATATACCCACTGCTGCAATGAAGTCATCAAAATAATAAAAAGTAGTTTAAGTTAAAAAAAAAATATATATATATATATATATATATATATATACTCAGTACGTAACACTTTATTCTAACCAAAGTATGGTAATGCGAATGTACTAGTACCCAGTAAATTCTATCTGTAGTACACATTACAAGATCAAGGGATTCTCCGGTAATACAACACAACAGATAAACTTCCCTTTCAACGAAAATTCAAATGTGTGAGCGTTCCCTTTAAATGAAGATACCACTCCCAGCGGAGGTAAGACATGTGACAACAAAGACGGAGTAACTGCGAATTTCATTACTCACAATGACCAGTACATATCTACATGTTATTAAAAGACTCTGATATTGTAAACAATATCGACTGAGTCGATGTTATACGAGTTAAGTTTGTTATTTTAGTTTGTTTTGGTACGCGTAAATCCCTCTCGCCGTTCGGTATGGTAGCGCCCAGCCCATCTGTTCTCCTCCTGTGAAATGCGGATTGAAACAGATTGTAGGACTCTATGAGTCGCAATGGCTGCTGTGTCGCGAGGACAAGTTTTGCAGTTCAGTTAAACAAGTCACATATGAGGAAAATACCGGCTTCGTCAAAACCACACTTTCTTATTTGATACGCTCGTTGGACGACATAAAAAATGTCCCAGAGATGGATAACTTCTGTGGAGGAGATCCAGTCTTGGTGGGAAGTCCCCGCCATAGCGCACTTCTGCTCTCTCTTCAGGACGGCGTTCAATTTACCAGACTTTGAAATAGAGGTAATATATGATCCATGAATGAACTTACACTTCAGTTTCCTTTTCCGTCGCCTTCATTTGTATTTTGCCTTTCCAAGTCAATTCAACGCCTGAAACGAAACAAACAAACTCAAGTTGGCCATGTTCCCCAGTCAGCCATCTGACTTCCATGTTCGTCAGATAGACGCTCACCTCAGCCATTCGCTCTTTTATTGAGTTAATGGGACGTCATTGAATCTCTGATAGTAATATAAATGGGGGAAAGGTCGGTTATTTAGTTTTGTTTTATGTAATAACAGAACCAAACGGCTCGCGAGCAATCGCCCAGCCAAACAGCTTACCAAACCCCTGACCGTGTGGGCGACTGTCTCTTCAGAAACTGCTTTTATTTGAGAAAACTTGTGTTTGTTCAGTCTTTTTTTGTGTTATATTTGTTTAAAAACTGCCTGAGCGGTGAGTTGGTTGACGTACGAGTCGCAACAAAAGTGTTGCACCTGGCAACTTTTGTTTCGCCTCAGAGACGCAGCGTAGTAGAAACGCAGCGTTTGTTTTATTAAAACGGTTATAAAACCACAAATAACAGTAGCTGACAAACTGAACTGTATCACAATAGCAATTGTGGTGGGGGAAAACGGTATATTGAATGTCACAGCTCGCAAAAGTCACACAGAATCACCCCCAAGAAAAACGATTTCCCAATTTACTGCCATTGTTTGCTAAAGTCACTCGAAATTCACCCTCAAAACAAAATATGCTTAAAAAAAACAACATTTTTATAAGTAGTGGCTTCCTAAAAACCTTTTCAAGAAGAAAAAAGGCAAATATATAATCAATGTAAGTGATTAAGCCTCTGAGGGATAAGTTCAGCACATTGTTACAATAAAATAAACATTGTAACAGCAAAATTAAAGCTGATATCGGCGTTTTTGATTGTGAGTTTAACTTTACTGAACTTTTGACTGTAATGAGTTCAGAATCGCTTATTCATTCTTGTAAGACCTGTTTCTCTTGCTTTCATTTTTATTCGTTCTCAAGCCGAGTGGCGTCGAAGTTCATAATTCAGGAGTTTCAAGTTTATTGTTGGATCACAGACTGGCTCCGAGTTCCTCATTGTTCCCTGCTGTCTGCCTACGAGGCTGGCTTTGACTAATCAAATATATATACTTGCTTGTTTTGATTATTGGGGGGGGGCATATTGGGGTTTGACATCGTCCTTGCCCAGATCCACTGGTATACATTTAAACCAGATACTTTTTGAACAAATAACTGATTACTAATCGAGTGGCCAGGTTTCCATTCACATATATTTAGATTACCCCAACTTGCGTTAGGAAAAACACATGTTGGGTAAATGTGTTTGGATTTTTGGCAACAAATCCAATGAGAGAGAAACACAAGGCAGCATCAGTAGCCTCGGTCCATCTCGACCCCCACATGTGTGAAACGTGCTGGCTTTGTTATTGCAGGAGGGGTTTGCAGTGATAGTCACAGCTTGCTGGTTCCCAGGAAAGTTATACCTCGCGTGATCAACAAGGATGTTTGGTGAATTAGACGACCCTAGGGATGCGCATTTGCAATAGGGATCGTTTTTCTGTCTAATTGTATTTCTTTAGTGCCGCAATGCTCTTTCAAACCAAGCATCCTTTAGATGTTACATATTGTAGGGTAATCTTATTTAATGCGGCAATCTCAGATTACAGGCAGCATGTGTCAATGCAGTGTCAAAGGATTTACATTCAGAGGATGGGAGTCTGTGTCAGGCAAGTCATTGACCGTTTCAGGATACACCCTTGCATCCTAATTGCATTCAGTGTTTAATGTCCAAGGTCATTTAACACAAAAGCTCTCAGCACCACTTTAGTACCCTGGTAACTTTGCAGCCACGCATGAATGGAGTGTAAACCACCACTGAATAATCCAATTGGTTGCTTTAATCTTATGATTGAGACGTTTTTCAAGTCATCATCACTCGCATTACATCAGGCTGTTATTAAAACCCCTACTGAGTGCTGAATTGTCCTAAGGCTTATTAGTGTTTTAATGAGTGAATATATCTTAAACATGTTAAAGATTCAATCTCATGTCTTTTTATATACATATTACTAGTTCACCCAAAAATTTCAATTCTCGTTATTTACTCACCCTACTGACTTTCTTTCTTCTGCAGAACACAAATGAAGGTTTTTAGAAGAATGTTTCAGCTCTGTAGGTCCTCACAATGCAAATAAATGGTGACCAGGCCTTTGAAGGTCCAAAAATCATATCAAGGCAGCATAAAAGTAATCCATATGTCTCCAGTGGTTAAATCCATATCTTCAGAAGTGATATGATAGGTGTGGGTGAGAAACAGATCAAGATTTAAGTCCTTCTGTACTATAAATTTCCACTTTCACTTCCAAATTCTTCTGCTTTTTGGCAGTTGCATTCTTCATGCATATCGCCACCTACTGGTCAGGGCTGGTCAAAAATAGAGATTTATAGGAAAAAAAAAATGTCAATATTGATCTGTTTCTCACCCACACTTATATTTCTTATGAAGATATGGATTTAACCTCTGGAATCTTATGGATTACTTTTATGCTGCTTTAATGTGCTTTCTGGAGCTTCAAATATCTGGTCACAATTCACTTATATTGTATGGATCTACAGAGCTGAAGTATTCTAAAAATCTTCATTTGTGTTAAGCAGAAGAAAGTAAGTCATACACATCGCATGAGTTTGAGTAAATTATGAGAGCATTTTAATTTTTGGGTGAAATATCCCTTTAAATTGATATCACTCAAAATATTTTAAAAGGTTAGGTCACTCAAAAATGAAATTTCAGTCATCATTTATTCACCCTTGTGTCGTTCTAAACCCATATGATGAAAGTCCACTGCAGAGGAAAGTTCCAAGTTTGGTGAATGATGAAAAGTCACACACTGACCTCTTGGCTCAATACAAAGAATACATATTTCAAAGCTGGGTGTTTTTATTGTTGCAAGAAAGTGAGTAGACGGTATATTTTAACATTTTGAATATAATATTATTTATTTGTGATTTATTGATCTGTTCAGCCATGACGTCAATTTGTAGGCAAATCCGGAAGTCTAATTCGCCATGGGTTCCCTGGGTACTTTCCTATGTGTTTTTACAATTGGGTTTTTCAACTTGAGTAAAATAAGGTCTGTGGTAAACCTTATTTGATGATACATGGACGTTTTGTTCTACAACATAAATTGCACACAGTCATACCTCAAATGTGAATTTTTAAGCCGCCATATGTTTTTAAAAAAAAAAGTATGTAATTCATTACAGCTTCAAAATTCATGTTTGAGGTATGACCGTGTGTAATTTATATTGTAGGAAAAAAGCATCTCCTAGCACCTCATTTTGTGTTCCCCTGAAGAAAGTAAGTCATATGGGTTTGGAACAACCTGAGGGTAAGGCCACATCCACACTAAATATTTTTGTTTGATAATGCATTTGATATTGGTACATATTCCTCTTATCCACAGTGGAACTGCGTTTTCCTTCACTGAAAACATTCCATTACTATTTACTTTGGAAAACAGGTACTTCATTAAACTGAAAACTGAGGTTTCAAACGAAAATGGAGTAGTGTGGATGTGGCCTAAACAATGACTGAATTTTCATCCCTTTTATAACTTTGCAATTTTATGTGAAATATAAATTAGCCTAATTCATTGTGTGAACTCAAAGATGGTCATTATGTCAAATATTGCTAAATAAACATGCTAAGAGATTTTTACTTGTTATAAGAATTTTTGCTACTTTTGGTGTAGACTATGACCCCATTTTCACCTAGTATTAAGATGCGTTTTGAGTGATCCAATCACGTGGTCAGTCCTAAATACAGGTCTAAACGGGGTTGTTGCAGATCTCTGACTTCCCTATGAAGGAGGAAGCGGGAGCCAGGTGAACAGTTCGTGGAAGACTTTAATTAGACACGGTTTCACTTGGACACAACATAAAACTGCTTTTCAGCACACACTTGCCAGCGCACACACAAACAGCTCCGTGTGTCGCTCACACTGTTGGCCTTCCCCGTCCAACACAGAATGCACACGCTCATCGGCTGCATGCATCTCACTCTCTCTAACTGGCATCTCTGGATCCTCTTTATCCCTCTTCCGGCTGATTGGGGTAATTTGGCACCAGGCATCCATCCTATGGCCGGCCACACCCTCCTCATCACAGGGGTCTAAAATGTTTTGTGATCGGATAAAAAAACCACATAATATATGATCCATGAGTGAACTTACACTTCAGTTTCCTTTTCTGTCGCGTTCATTTGTATTTTGCCTTTCCAAGTCAGTTCAACGCCTGAAACTCAAGTTGGCCATGTTCCCCAGTCAGCCATCTGACTTCCATGTTCTCCAGATAGAATATGGTCAAAAACGCATGTAACCATCACATTTGAGGTGTTAACGCTAATCTATCCTGTATGCGTCCTGGCAGCAGTGAAGCGCCACCCTTCACCTTTCAAACAACCACTGTGCTAAAACAAGAGTTTAAACTTTGCTGTTTACGAGCGGCTTTAAAAGGAAATAAACGTCCAATCGGAAAATTCTAAGAAGCGAATTCACAGTAACGAGAGCTTTACGGGTAATTTTAGAATCTGAAGCTCATTTAATACAAGTAATCTGCTAAAATAACAGATAATTTTGCTAGACATGATGAGCTTGTGCTTAGATTAAATTTCAAATGCATCTGGGAGAAACAGCGCACCGTTTTTTTCCGCACTTTGTCTTTTCTGACTTTGTTGCGCTTTAATATCATGCAGTAACATAGTGATTAGTGTATGTCGTCATGAAACAAATCCTAACACAAGTGGTCACAGGAGATGCATTTAGCGACCAGGTGTAAACGGCGATGTGTCTCAACTGACCACGTGATCGGATCACTCGGGACACATCTTAATACCAGGTGTAAATGGGGTCTATTAGGAAGTTACATTTACTCTGATTTGCTAATACTAAAGCCCACTATACACTGTAGGATTTTTACAGTCCTTTAAGATTGTTACTTGTCAGACTGTACGATATGAATGCATTGATATCGCCATGGCACACTGTGCGACATTGTCAGACTGTACAATACAAATAGTAGCCGACTGTGGTCCCAACCGTCCAGATCATTGAACATGACTCACGGGAGCTTTGCAGAATAGAAGCGAAACAGCGAGATTTGCCCACCCCGGAGGAGCATTTTTTTCCCCCTCAAAGTCAGGGCATCAGCGTTTCCGTTGCTCCAATACCACTCCATCAGGAGCATAGGCTAACATGTAAAAAGAAAGATGGATTTTGTCAAATAGGCCTATATACAGTAATAAGACAGCCTGATCACAAATACAAAAAATTACAAATGTTGAGGGTGAATGCAAGTGCGGGAGGTAGCCTATAGTAATAATTAGCTACCACATGTAAAGATTCATTGTGGAAATAAAGACTTGTGGCCCGAAAAATGACGAAATTCTCCGTTCACATAGGGGAAAACAAAAAAGGTGGGTTATAGTATGTCTTTCTCCTCTTTTAGATTAGTAACCTATCGGCCACACAAAATTTAGAAAATTAATTTAGGCTGATAATACTGTATATCGCGCTTGCAAATTTCCTATGGATAATGCACAAACATGATGTAGATTTATATAATTTTATCCAATTGTATCTGCTGATTTGGATTAAAACGTCACAAACACTTACCAATATAAATTGTTCAAACTTTTAATATGAAATTGGAGTGGTGTGAATCTTAACTAAAGAAGTTTACAGATGTTTAAAGTAAATTGATTAAAAGGAAAATAGTAATTAAAATAAAATTGTAAAGAAAATGCATGATAAATGTCAAGAAAAAAAACTTAAGAAAATGCAATAGTTTATTTTTGTTTTGTAAGCTCTATATTTAATTCAGGGAGTAATGCTTTCATGTGGCTGAATTGTTACACTATTCTCCAAGTATTTTCTGCTTATTTATTTATTAAAACTTTTTTAAAGAAGAAAAAATATTGAAAGAGCTTGAGTAGAGTAATAACTGGGCACAAATGTTACTATGGTGTAGACGCGGAGCAGGTTTCTTTCCGAGTGAATTGGGGTGCGAGAGAGGAGCGGACTTTCTCATCTGGCCGTCCTAATAGCAGTCACACTATACGGCTGTGATGCTAAATTTCTGACACTGCCAGAAATTTGTCGGAGGCTTAAGATCATCGCAAAGGCTATTAATTGGCCGTCTGTGAACATGTCACACTGAACGTTGTAAGATTGCCGATTTTGCCCTACGGCGACAGAAATCCTTTAGGATTCCCAAAATTTGTCTCAGACGGCAGAATCGTAGCCAAAATCGTACAGTGTGCACATTTCCCCAAGCATATTTTTTCTTGCATCCAAAAAAACAGCTTCTTTTGTGTTTTATCAGACTTTGTCATTATCTTATTAATGTAAAAGGTAACCTACACAAATTAATAGAGATGTTAAAGCAGATTTACCAGCCATTCGCTAACAGAAGAACTTCATTGTGGTAATGCCTCAGCTTATAGCTGACATTTTCTTGTAACCCACCTGTTTGTTTTCAGCTTTTGTGTGTTATGTGGGCCTCATCCAGGGCTGTGCCTAAAAAAGCAGGTGGACAGTTCAGTAAATAGCGCACAAATCTGGCTGTAAGAGGATACAGTGTCTTTTGCGTGGGAGAAAGTCTACCCTGTAAGGTGACCGCATTGTCATTTGTCTGAATCAGTAGCTTAACTTGCTTCTACAGCTTTGACATTCTAGTACACCAGATTTTTGGTAGGAAGACCTCATCCAGTTTCACCTGTTGAGGACATCATTAGATAGTGTTCAGAAGTCAGAGGTAAATTTTCTATGAACTGTGCTAGTACCCTGAACTAAGATATATATATATATATATATTTTATAACTAGCTGTGAAAAAAGTCAAGAATGTAAGAATCTTGTTGTTTTGTTATATAAAACATGTTCTGGACTGAAAAGAAAGAAAAAGTATAATGAATTTGCTCATGATTGTCACCCTTGGAGCCCAAGCTTTGTTCATGAAACACAGTGGATATTACAAATGCAATGATCCAGTATTTAAGGTGTTGCCCAGCTCCTTTTTATTCCAAGGATCCGTTCCGGGGACTGACAATGGAGATTCTTCTTGGCAAGAAGACAAAACGGCTTCTTGCACATTGTTCCTTGGTTACACTTCACAGTCGCGCTCTGTATCCCTGCCCTAGATGATAGAAGGGCTCGGCAGGAAGAGGCCTAACTTGCTTGGGCTCTCTCCCTGCTCTTTGTCTGTGTGAAGCACGCTTGATTTCCTGGCAGTGTGGCTGTGAAACGAGCCCTGAAATCCCACCGCCTCCTGGAGCCGAAAGAGCCCGAGTCCTTCAGGATGTCCCCCTCTCCATCTCTCATACACAAACACAGCCAAAGGGTTAAGCCTGCCGACTCCACACAGTGGATGAGAGTTGGTGTTTTGTTGCTTGTCTGTTTTCATATGTCTTCATTATCTGTTTGATGGTGTCTTGAGTGTGGGTGGAGAATTGATCTGTGGGCATTTGGTGTACAAGCCTTTGCCTCAGCAGAAAATGAGAGTGGGACTTAATTTAGTTTTTTGAAGTCTGAATTGATTAGGTTTCGTAGGCAAAGTCTACAACGTTAGCAGAAAGACAGCCTCATTACTGATTATTCTTAAGTTCATGTCTTAATAAAAAATAAAAAAAAATACAAAAATAAAAAACAGCTATCACAAGCACTCTTTAATTTGGTAAAAGCTGAGCCATTTTTGGACAAGGGATGGGCATGAGTACTCGGAAGTGACAGCAATGATCGATCATGAAAATGATGATCGATGATAATTCGAAATTCAGTGAAACTTCACATGAACTGAAAAATTCAGATGTCCTTTGTCAGTCCCCTGATCGGATTCTCGGAAGAAAAAGAGTTGGCCAACACCTTAAACTTCATACAGGATCATTGCGTTTGCACTGTTTTCCATGATCACAGCTTGTGCTCAGAGCGTGACAATCATGAGCAAAATTAGTTCACCTTTTCCTTTTCTTATATAACAAAATAATTCAGTGACAACTATACACAAATGTTTAAGAGAGGAGCCTTATTTTTATTTTGGAGATTGATTACGTTGTGATTTTATTTATTTATTTATTTTTTTTCTTTTTCACCCAATTTGAAATGCCCAATTCCCTATGCGCTTTTAAGTCCTCATGGTCGCGTAGTGATTCGCCTCAATCCGGGTGGCGGAGGACAAATCCCAGTTGCCTCCACGTCTGAGACCGCCAACCCGCGCATCTTATCACATGGCTTGTTGAGCGCGTTGCCACGGAGACATAGCGCGTGTGGAGGCTTCACGCCATCCACCGCGGAATCCATGCTCAACTCACCACGCGCCCCACCGAGAACTAACCACATTATAGCGACCACAAGCAGGTTATCCCATGTGACTCTACCCTCCCTAGCAACCGGGCCAATTTGGTTGCTTGGGAGACCTGGCTGGAGTCACTCAGCACGCCCTGGGATTCGAACTAGCGAACTCCAGGGGTGGAAGCCAGCGTCTTTTACCACTGCGCAACCCAGGCCCCGCCTACGTTGTGTTTTTCTTTTGTGATACCTTGATTAACAACAGAGACGTGTTGTAGCAACCAAACTGATAAACGATTCTGCAATGCTAGCGTTTGCTCTACAGGTTTATGGTAATCAAAATGGAGTATAATTTACTGTGTTTTAAACACCTGTCTCTGCAAATGTTTGCTAAAGTTTTATCATTTAATGTAAGAACTTGGTAGATATTTTTTAATAAAAGTGAATGTTTATCATCTCCCTGCAAATATGGCGAAATCATAGCTGAAGATTTTAGCCTGAGTTGCCGAGTTGGAAGTCCGACATATGTGGCTTTCCATTGCACTTTTCCCAGTAGGATGTTGAAAATTCTGACTCTCCGACTTGAATGGAACACAGCATGAATCATCATAGCAACAAGCTGCAAAACAGCGCACCGTGACTTTCTGTCCAGGGTAGAGACAGCGCTCAACACGTTGGAGAAGCACACACACCAGGTGTGGTTAGCTGAATGGAACAGAACGCATGGTCTACAAAACTATTTTCAGCTTAACACGGCATATTAAAAAGAGATGGTTAAGGTGTCTTTGGTCAAGCCAACCACGGTTTGCAAATACACGGTTCAGCCAGCCATGACGAAAAAGTGCTGTGCGCTTATTGAGATAATTACAGAAACCTCTAAGAAGAACAGAGAGAGACTTACTTTCTGAACAGTTTTTCATTGAGTTGGATTGAATTGCCTCTCTTTTCTGGTCTGTCTTGTATGCCTGTTTTGTAGCCGTTTTATTCTGTCTGGTCTATCTATCTTGTCTGTCTGTCTGTCTATCTTGTGTATCTTTGTAATTCATGACCTTCATTTGATCCTCTCACAACCTAAATTCTTTTTTTGAGTTTGCTGGTTGCTTCTCCATTTCTTTTCTAATGACAATCTGTGCCTCAAAAATGTTATACTTTGGACTACTGATGCACCCCTAATTAACACTTGTCTCTATCAGAGATCACATAGGCCATTGTGAAAGAGCTCATTAAGCCTTTGTCAGGCTGTGAAGGTCTGGTGTAGCACATCCACATGTTTCCCTGACAGCTGTTCATCTAATCCATGATAGTTTACATAGCAGCAAATGTCCTCGATCTCCTCCTCCCAGTGTCTCATGGTTGATTCCTCCCTTTCGTTTTCCTCATCACACTTTTCGTTCCAGGTACAAGTGCCCCTTACTCTCAGTCCTACACCATCACCTCCACCCAACCAAGAGTTCTGCCAATGTTGAACAGAACCTCAGTCATGTTCATCCTTGTACACCACCGCTCCATCATTGGCCCTGGCATGAGCATGACTAAATCACAGATGGTGCCTCTTTTTTTGCGTCTCCCCCCAGAGATGGTTGTAACTGGGTGTTGCAGTTTGTCTAGGGCTCCTTTTCTTCAGGGCCTTATGCCACGTGATTGTAAAAGGAGATTTAATCTCAATGGAGCCTGTTGGAACGGGAGCTGAGGACAGGCTCTTGTTGTGAAAAGCAGATGGATTAAGATTAGGAAAATGGATTTGTGTCAGTAGGATCTGTAGCGCTCTCTCGTTTTGCTCTGACACCGGGTGTCAATTGCGAATGATAGCTTGAGGTGTGTATGCGCATACAAGTGCATATCTGTGAAGCATGTGTTGAATTAGGGGGATTGATGTGAAAGGGGATAACCCTTGGTAGACATCCTGTGGTTTTGTGGAGGAGGAAGTAAGCTTTGGCTGTGGGATTTGCACCGTCAAAGACTGATGGATCAGCAGGCCTGGTTTCAGACCCCAGATGCTGTGCCTTGAAAAGATCACTCTCGCCCACCTTCATCTCAAAGATATTTACTCTTTAACCCATGCCTGATCAACTCTAGCCAACCAGAAGAGAAAAGACCTTCACACATTCACAACAATATCCATTTTCATTGATTGCTGCTTGCTAAGTCAAGCCTCACTACAACTATAAATGGCAACAGTCAGGTTCTGGAAATAAAAATCCAGATCATTTTCTCCATAGATGAATTGATTTTTAATGATAAATTATAAACCTTTAAAGACTGACCTACTCTGCTGTTAGGTGGTTAATAGATGGTAAATGCTACTGTTAAAGCCTTCAGTCCATGTTATTTAAACTTCCTGTTTTAAAAATCACATTTAATAGTGGAATTCCTGGTGAAGAACTACACTACCCATGATCCTGAAGGAAAACGATCCACCAATTGGAGAGTCATGGCAAACAACCTCTGTAGCGTCTGTACACTCCCATGATGCGCTGGGAAATGTTACAATCAAGTCTGTCTCCATAAGCTACTTATACAGTATATTTGTATTTACACTCACTTAGCACTTTATTAGGAACACAATGGTTTTGTGCATTCTGAGATGCTATTCTGCTCACTACAATTGTACAGAGTGGTTATCTTGGTCATCGCAGCCTTTCTGTCAGCTCAAACCAGTTTAGCTATTCTTCATGGACCTCTCTCATCAACAAGGCATTTCCATCTGCAAAACCGCCGCTCACTGGGTGTTTTTTGTTTTTGCCACCATTCTAAGTAAATTCTAGAGTATGGCACCAACAATCATGTCACAGTCGAAATCACTGAGATCACATTTTTCCCCATTCTGATTTTTGATGTGAACATTAACTGAAGCTCCTGACCCGTATCCGCATGATTTTATGCAGTGCACTGCTGCCACATGATTGGCTGATTAGACCAGCATTTCTTAAACTATGGGTTGCGACCCAAATTGGCTCGCATAGCCATACATGTTGGGTTGCGACGTATTTTGATATACGTGTAATAATTTTCTTAGTAAAAGTAACTGAAATTGTTAAGGGCAAATGCGCTCTGTTCAGTGCACTCTTTCATGCAGTTGCTCTGGCCGTGACAGTTTTTTGACTGTTTTCCACAATATCATTTGATTGACTCTGTCGCAGCGCGATATCAAGCAAGGCAGAGGCACGGTCAGTTGCGGAGGTGATGCGGCCAACAGGTCACTCCACTTGACTTCACAACACTTTACCGTGCACAGTCGCCAAACAGAAAGATTACAAAGTATCATAAAGCTCAAGGAGCGCCAACAAGGCGTTATGTGGGCAAGTTCTAAGTATTAAGACGACATCTCCTCACGCGGCATATGCAGGTCGAGAGAAAGATGCGAAAATTATGTCAGAACAAGACGAAAAGTTCAAGTAAGTCAGGAAAATAGTTAAGAATTGATGTAATGGTGAGGATAAGCAGAAATATGCAAGTACTGTATCAAAGTGTCATAAGTAAGTTGCTTACAAAAAAATCGCTCTGTACTGTTATGTGTCATGCTGTTTTTCATAGTCCAATAATAATAAATAGAAAGACATCAACTGAGTATGATGAATAATGGTCAGCTTGACACTAATTTATTGATCTAATCTGTTCTGTGGAAACTATTATTCACAAACCTATGAATGGCTTTGTAAGTGTGGGTCCCAGGTTGGTTTGATTCATGGCTTAGAATGCTTTTATGAAGAACTTTACGAAAACTCTATGGGGAAAAATAAATAAATGAGAGAAACACTTCCAGACCCTAGACTTTTTTATTCAGTGTACAGAATGTAGAAAAATAGGCTTACCTGTCTTTCTAAACAAAAACAAGTGAGGAGCTGCAACAGGTTATTTCACAATGAAAACATTGTCCTTGTAACATTTTATTAGCAGTAGTTTTACACTGGCTCAGAAGTGCAGGCACAACTGTCCTGCCCCTTTCCTCAGATTCGTCTATTTGAAATTCAAGCACTGCGCTCGCCGCACAAACCCTCGCGAACAAGCGGATGCATAAAGTATAAACCGGGCTTAATACTTCTGATACTTCCCAAGTGTTTTTTTTTTTTTTTAACAACCATATCCATCCAAATTGTGATAAGTAACTTCCCTCCCCCAGCTCTGATTGACAGGTGAGGGCAGAAGTAAATGTATCAGATGGTTCCACATGGAGAACGGGGGGGTTTGTGGGACTTGTACTCTGTGTTTGTTTCAGCCGGCTCCATTGTTGCAGCACCCCATGGCTCCCAGTATCTGTCTCCAGTTTGGGGCTGCCTCTCCACACACGACTCTCTGAAGGGAGTTGCTTATTTGTGGGTTGTTTGGAATACACTCGGGCCCCATTGTGATCCCAGTTTTGTGTTTACACGGGGTTTGTGTTAACCCGTTTAGAGTGTGACTGTCAGGTGTTCCTTGGAGCGAGGTGATGTTTTTTTGCTCCTGGCAGCATGATGTAAGAACCTGCTGGGAGCTTGTAAGAGCATGATGGGAAATCTGATGTTTAGTGTGTCATTGGGGATTGCAACACTCTCCCAACAGACAGTTTAGTAGGTGGGGGTGGCATTGATGGGGGCTCCATTGGGATTTTTCACGCCACGGCCTTGCAGAAGAGTGGGGGGAGGTTGTATGCAGTCTGTGCAAGAGATATGTGCCTACAGCGGAGGCGGCGGCGAGAGAGTCTGTACGTGTTGGTGTGTGTGTATCCTGGGGGGGGGGGGCGTGCTGAGCTGCTTTGAGAGGCTAGCAGAGCAGTTTGTAACAATGGCCCAGCTAGACCCACTAATCTACTCTTGGGAACAGTTGTTTGGAGAGAAGCCATGGTTGTCTTGTCTGTTATGCTAATGGTAATGTTTCCTGGTTCTCGTGTGCTTGCATCACACACTGTTTGCGGAGGGTTCTGATGTTAAAAATAGTGAATGTCAGTTTACTCTGACCTCTTTCTGATCTAATCTCCCTGAAATTTGTGGCTATCCTATGCTGTAAACCAGTGTTTTCATTTGTTCTTTTGATTAATTTATTAGCTCCGAGTTTACAGGTACATACGTTATATTAAAAAGTTAAAGGAATATGTCATCTAACTTCCTGTTTGTATTAAAGCTACTGAGAAGCTCCGATCAAAATGGATTACATGTGGTAGCACAAAGTATTTTTCCCCAAGAGTTGATGGTGTGAGTCTACACCACCCCTTTACTATGTGAAAATGCTCATGAGGTGTTTTGCTGTCACTTTTTAAATGTTCGCTTTTCTGACACCCGCGGAGATAAATTGGACCTGACAGATCACATTCGGACAGCTATGAGTATAACATACTACACTTTTTAATGATACAAGCGTTTAATTGTAATAAGTGTAATTTTGCTTAATTTTAAGTTTCAACTTGTAATTAATTTGTGTTAAAATGTGTATTTGACATGAAATTTCCAACAGTGGCCACTCGTATTCAGTGGCGTCTCAGGGTCATTATTTAGCGTGGGGCACAAACAATCACTTAACAATAAATGTTTTGACTGATCTTTGAAACATTGACAAATAATTCCAAATTTTGTCCATCATTTTGACAGATAAAGAAACAAGAAAAAGATTTTAACCTTGTGTATCAGTTTTGACTTCACTCTTTGTCCCTCACGTTCCCGCTGTGCATGTGCCCTGTTTATTCCCTGGTATTAATATGCGTATTAACTGGCACCATCATCATTTACATCTGGTATTGTGTGTCTCTTTTGTGTTTGGATTTTGAGTAGAGGGTATATGATTTCATGACTGCGTAATCATTACTTCAGTTTGTTAATGCATGATAAAAGTGCAAACTGCACAATAACAAAAAGAAAACACAAAAAAAGCATTGCATCATTTCAGCCAATTATGCATACATTTAGTATAAGCACAAACATCACATTTAGAGCAGAATTGTCCTTTATTTTAGTGGAGTAACTGTGTTAACTGAGCTTCATAGATGTGATTCTTATGTTACATTTTGTTCACATCAGGGACTATGAAGTTCTGTGAACTTGTTCATGTGTCTATGCGCTTTAACTGGCAAAATTTAAAAAGCTTGTTTTAGCGCAGCGGTTGATTAACAGGTAGAAGTTTCACATTAGAACTCATTGGTTTCACCGGACTCAAACAAGGGGAGTTAAAAAATCTTTCATAAAAGCCTATCTATTTTCATGTATGTGCCATTATAATGGATGCTAGGTCCCTCAGTGCCCTAGTACTTATAAAATGAAACGAGTATGACTGATAAAAATAGATCATGATTCATGACAGACATTTTACAGAGAGTGATGAATAAAGACTTTTTTGTAGCGCAACTCTGAACATGATGCCTTACAAACATCCCTAATAATTTAATCTCAGCACAAAACACCACTAAGACATGCACATCCACATCAAAAAGCTCAAGTGACGCTGAAAGGAAACCACAAATAGGCAAATTGTCAAAGGGTGTGCATATTATCTCACTCGAATGAACAGCATAATCAAAATGACAGACTCCAATATTTAGCAGTCATTGTAATCTAATTCAAACCAATGCACCAACAACACAACACCTCAACGCAATGGCATACAATTAATTGAAATGATGAACGGTGGACTTTAACCCAACCAGCAGCACATTAGAAAAAAATTGCTTTTAAAACATACCAATAGAAGTTCACTACGCAGGTCTACTCTGCACCCGGTAACTTCCGATGCTCATGTCAACAGCTTGACATAAATATGATCAAAGCTTTTGATTGGCTTAGGGGCAAAGACAAACTAGCCCCTCAGGCCATCGTTGAACGCTCGTTGCACGTGACATTCTCCAGATCTCCATTGATTAACGTTGAGGATAAAGGGCTAGCCCCACGCATACCAAATGAGAAGGATTAAATTGTTTTTACGCAACATTCCTTAATAATAATAATTTCTCAAAATATACTTTTTTTTAATTGTATAACGGACATAAAACATGTTCAAGTTAAAATAAATTTGATTGTGCCATGCAATTTTGTACAACAGCGTAGAGCTGCACAATAATGGTGAAAATGATAATCCCAAATATTTTGCTAAATTTTAATCACTATTACACTGTGTAACAATTTTTGTTTTTGTTTTTCTTTTTGGGGGGTTCCTGGGTAGTAAGTTATTTCCTAATTGCTTATGCCTCAAAAGTATAGAAAATGGCTATTATTCCCCAAAAACTTTGCTTTTGTGACCAGGACAGTGATATTTTGAAATGTACCTATTTCCAGTGAGAAAAGGGCGAATTTGTGTCTTTTTGTTCACATAAAGTCAGAAAAAACACATATGAATCCAAATTAACATGTATTTATACTAAAGTAATACAAAAATGACAACAAAAGATTTAGAAGTGAGTAGTTTTTCAAGATTTACGATTATACTGTAAATCACTTTCACGAATCAGCCCCCAAATGTAATCTCCCATCATGTTCTCGTTATACTGTCCTTGGTAGCGGCGTTCAAAGTCCAGTATATCCTGATGGAAGCACTCGCCTTGCTCCTCTGAGTACGCTCCCATGTTCTCCTTGAATTTATCAAGATGAGCATCAAGGATATGGACTTTGAGGGACATCCTACAGCCCATTGTGCCTCACCCAGCTCCATATAGTTTTCGGCCTTGTGATTGCCCATGAAGCCCCGAACCACTGCGACAAAGCTGTTCCAAGCCGCTTTCTCCTTACTAGTGAGCTTCCTGGGGAATTCATTGCACTCCAGGATCTTCTTTATCTATGGTCCGACGAGGATACCGGCTTTGACCTTTGCCTCAGACAACTTAGGGAAGAAGTCTTGAAGGTACTTGAAGGCTGCCGACTCCTTATCTAGAGCTCTGACAAATTGTTTCATAAGGCCCAATTTGATGTGCAGTGTTGGCATCAGCACCTTCCGAGGGTCCACCAGTGGCTCCCACTTGAGAAATCTGAGAACTCTGTCCGCTGTGGCCAGTCCTGCCTGTGGTAGTGCGCCTTGGTGTCCCTGCTGTCCCAAAGGCAAAGATAGCAGGGAACCTTGGTAAAACCGCCTTGGAGACCCATCAGGAATGCCACCATTTTGAAGTCTCCTATGACCTCCCAGCCATACTCATCATACTTCAAGGCATCCAGCAAGGTCTTGATGCTGTTGTAATCCTCTTTGAGGTGCACGAGTGAGCCAGGGGAAGAGACGGGTACTTGTTACCATTATGGAGCAGCACGGCTTTGAGGCTCCTGGATGAGCAGTCAATGAAGAGGCGCCGCTCATTCTGGTTACAGGTGATTCCGATTGCCTCGAACAGACTGGTCACATTGTGGCAGAAGCAGAACACATCTTGACGGGTGAAGAAGCTGGAAAAAGGTTGGTGACACTTCCTCTGATCTGCAACTTGCACACTTTAATCCAACAAGTTCCAATGCTTGAGCCTAGATGTCAAAAGCTTGGCATTGGTCTTGGTGAGACCAAGATCTCTAATCAAGTCATTGAGGTCTTTTTGGTTGGGGTAGTATGGGTTTCTCTCCTCAGCTCCACCTCTGAAATCCCTCAGAGTCCATATCCTTGATGCTCATCTTGATAAATTCAAGGAGAATATGGGAGCGTACTTGGAGGACAAGGCGAGCACTTCCATCAAGATATACTGGAATTTGAACGCCGCTACCAAGGACAGTATAACGAGAACATGATGGGAGACTACATTTGGGGGCTGATTCGTGAAAGTGATTTACAGTATATCATAAATCTCGAAAAACTACTCGCTTCTAAATCTTTTGTAGTTATTTTTTGTATTACTTTAGAATAAATACATGTTAATTTTGATTCATATGTTGTTTTTTTCTGACATTGTGAACGAAAAGACACATTTGCCTGTTTTCTCATTGGAAGTAGGTACATTTCAAAATATCACTGTCCTGGTCACTAAAGCAAAGTTTGTGGGGAATTATAGCCATTTTCTATACTTTTGAGGGGCATAAGCATTTAGGAAATAACACTTACTACACAGGAACAAAAATTGTTACATATTGTTATTAATCACGATTATTCTGTTATTTGAAAAAAAAAAAATGAATTACAGGGCTGCACAATTTGAACAACAAAATTAATAAATACTGTTGCCACTGCTTAGATCTTGATTCTAAAAGAACCAAAAACATAAAATTACTTTAAACAGTAGGTCTCAGCACTAGTAAATTATTCCTTTTGACAAAATTAAGGCATGTTTTGCCCATTCTTACTGCAAATAGAAACAGTTACTTGGGTGTTTACATTTGCATCAAGATAAATTTTTTTTAATTATTATTATTATTAACATTATTATTATATCCCCATGCCCTACAGTAATAATTAGGCTAATAGTAATATATTTCTGTAATAACTGAGCACGCAGAATAGCCTAATTATTTTATCAAGCCTTTTATTTTGAATGAAGACAGTGTTTCTGTGTGTTACCAGCAGATGTGACAGTTGCGTTTTGTGCTCCTTCCATACATGGAGAAATGCTGTCATCTCTTCCTCGCTCCACACAACCCCGGTGCCATGGGGTTACTTCAGATTTGTTACACACTTGTTATGGCCAAATATATTTGGAATAAGGCAAATGTGCAACTGAGGTAAATGCATAGCGCTTTAAAATAACCTGGTCCGTGCACGTTAGTGACGTGCATGAACCGAACTTATAGCACAGCTGTTCTGTATAAAACATACATTATCAAAGCATGTGATGGAATTCATTTAATGTGCATCGAGCACAGAACGGCTTATCATTATCCTCATGCGCCGCACATATGAGACTCGTAAACATCTACGCTACGGTTCTGTATTTCAGCGCGTGCTCGAGAAACCGTGATTGGTCAGTAGCGAACTTCTGAAGAGAGCGTGATTGGTCAGGTGAGATGAAAACGGACTAGGAAAGAGCTTGTGATTTGGTCCATCATCCGTAGACAGCCTATAATGAAAATGAACAACAATTTGCAACTTTATCTGGCTGACACCTTCTGTTTGCTAGCTCACTAATATCGCAGACGATTATGCTTAATTAACTGTGAGAGGCAGAATTCGTGATTAAAAGATGATTAATTTTGCAGCCCTACAACAGCGGGGCTTAGCCCCACTTGCCCCTAATGAAGAGAAGTGTCTGCTCATATTATTACACGTGTAAGTTAACAAGCATAACATTGAAGAAAATTACCATTGTACTTTTTCAAATTAATTTGTCACCCTACATTTAAGAGGCTTAAATGTGATTTAAATAGTTGTAAACGGAATATAAAATAAAACATGCACTTTCACATGTACGTGTGCATGTGTGTGTGTGTGTGTGTATAAATATAGTGGCATCCCTTCCCCCGTCCCTGTTTAACACTAAAAAAAAATCTACTCCCCTTAACTGTAACATGATGGGTGACATGAGAAGATGGTCAGAGGTGTCTTACAGAGATATTTTGAATGACTTTGTGTTGTCTCTTGGACTTTCATGAGCATTGAGAAATATCAGTCTGTCCACAGGGTGAAGGTAAGATCTCGTAGATTTATGAATGAAACACTCGTTTTAAAATCTTGCTCTGTTTCTAGTTGTTATGACATCCCCTGAACACTTTAAAATACTCATGACATCTCATGACAAAGGTTATAGAGATGTCTTTTGACAACTCTATAACCTGTAAATCCACTTAGCTAGCTAATTACACTTTGAGGTCAACACCATAGATATCCATATAGCAACCGCTAGACCGGAAGTTCCCAGAAACCTTTTTTTAAGATGGCTGTGCCCTAGTTTCTCAGACTCATAAGGTGAAAAAGGCACTCGAGATGCAGTGCTCCTCTTCATCATTAGAGTTTCAAATGATCTCATGTTACGCTAAATGAGATGAAACGACTATTCGACAAAGTTGTCAGTTTTTTGACAAATTCGTTGACTAATTGTTTCAGCCCTACTGAGCAGTATTTTAGTGCAGCAAGATTTGTATCTGATGAAGAAAGCTTCAAATTTGGGAGTTGTGCAAGCATCTGTTGGTTAACCTTCAGTTAAATTAAAAAAGTTTTTGATTTTGTTTTTTTTCTTTCTTCTGCTCTATAATATAATTTTTAAATATATTTTATAATGTTTGAACGCTTTCTTGTACCAAGCCCCAGTCAATTTTGCTTGACTTTACCTGGAAAACCAATCCTGTGTTAATGGACCATGCATATGCACATTGTTGCACCTGACATTAGTACTGGCCAGTGTCCTGTTCAAGATGTTGGCAACAAGACCACCAAGCTGTAAGCTATGCAAGACACTGGTTGTTTTGGAGGCCGTTGTGAGGGGACTCCATTTCCTGAAGTTAATAACCCCACTCAGTGGCCTGTGCGGTGATCCCAAACTCAGGATGTGTCTGGCCACCCCTTGCACCTGGCCTCGACTTTGAAAAGGCACTCCAAAGGCATGTGCACAAACACACTAGAGGCCGTTGTGTTGGAGCAGATGGAGGGCGATGGGCCCCTATTAAGCGTTTCGCCAAGCAGGACGAAAAACAAAAATAGTCATTTTCTTACCATCATGTTCCAAACCCGTATTAGTTTCTTTCATCCATGAAACACAGAAGTTATGCCGAATGACAGCCTCAGTCACCTTTCACTTTTATTGTATGGTAAAAATTACAGTGGAATTGAATGGAAACTGAGGCTGAAATCCCTAAAATTCTGTCAAACATTCATGAGGGAGAGTAAATGATGTTGCATCCACAGTTTGGAATGCCCAATTCCCAATGTGCTCTAAGTCCTTGTGGTGGCGTAGTGACTCTCCACAATCTGGGTGGCGGAGGACGAATCTCAGTTGTCTCCGCATCTGAGACTGTCAGTCCATTCATTTTATCACATGGCTTGTTGAGCTTGTTACCGCGGAGACAGCGCATGTGGAGGCTTCAAGCTATCCTCCGTGGCATCCACGCACAACTCGCCATGCACCCCACCGAGAGCGAGAATCACATTATAGCGACCATGAGAAGGTTACCCCATGTGACTACCCTCCCTAGCAACCGGGCCAATTTGGTTGCTTAGGAGACCTGGCTGGAGTCACTCAGCACGCCCTGGATTCGAACTTACAACTCCAGGGGTGGTAGTCATAGTCTTTACTCGCTGAGCTACCCAGGCCCCCAGAGTTTCTATTCTTAATGTTGCTACGCTGTTTTGTTAGTTGAGTGTGTGGCATCATGAGATACAGTTCAGGGAGTGGAGGAGATGTTATACAGATAGATTGACATTCACAGCAACGATATCCTCACCCACCCTTTTCATCTTCCTTTTGCTCCCTTAACCAACATGAGTTGTTAATTGCTTTCCTGCCATCTGTAGAGTTTCTGGTGTGCACCAGGGACTGATACTGGGAGTGGCACAATTGTGCCAAAGCTCTGTCATGGCAGATACTGAAGACAACACAACCTTTTTCAGCATTATCCTTGGTCAGCAAGATATGCAGACTGAGAATGATAAAATGTGCAATTTAATGATTAAATTATGTGATTTTTGTTTTCAGTAATTTCCATTTTTACAATGCATGTTGTTGGCCTACCTGGTGGATTGACTTCCATTGCATGACCTCATGATAAATTCACTAACCTTAGGTAGCACCCTTCATGTTAGCAAAGATGGTTAAATTCAATAGATACAGTCGGCAAGAAGGCCCTGCCCACTCATGCAGTCTCCTGTTACCACAGTTACTCATTCTTTCCTATGAGAAAAACGAGGAGAAATATCAGAAACATCTGGCTATTTTAAAAAATAAAACATGACTAAAAACTGTTGTGTAGTTTTTTGCACTTTAGAAAAATGCTAGAAAATTAAATAATAAATTAATGTTTATCTTTTTCCAACAGACAAATATAGAAGCAAGGGTGCAAGCTGTTGAGCTGCAGAGCCTTACAGTTAATACGGTCTAAGAAGTTTACATTACGATTTTCACATTAATGTTTTGTTATTTGATTGGTATCTAAAACATTTAACTGCTTTGTTACTTTATCATTGTCAACACGTTTATTTATATCTTTTAATATGATTATTAAAGAGTTTTATCTACACATTAATGATATTATTTGAAATTAGTGCACAAAAATTAGCTCAAATTTAAGAGGTGAAACCTGTGATATGGCTGATGAAATTTCAGTGGAAGACCTTTATTTTTGTATCACAATTTACAGCTCCAGTGGACAGTGCAAGGAGCCTTAAACTTTGGTAATGTTAAAATAGTAGGCATATAATAAAACTGTAAAAAAACAAAAAAAACACAAGGGGAATTCAATAATGATAGGGATGAAATAAACTGTATTAAACACAAAGTATGCAATAATATTTAAATAACAATTAAGCCTACGATTAGAAGCAGTTGTCCCAGTCGTTTCTTAAGTTGTTTGTTTGGCAGTAAAGACAGTGCTAATGGAGATGTGTATACATTCATACCCAGTGCACCTAAACATTTTACAGCAACTTTACCTTAAACACTTAGCCATACCAAGTGTAGGGCTGGGCGATACATCGAATACCCATGATATAATCGCGATGATTTTGCTGATGTAAAATTCAACAATATCGTGAATATCGCGATTATTTTAATTAGCCTTTTATTTGGCCGTTAAGTTTCATAGAGTGCATCAGTAGACTAATTTCACGATCCTTCAGGGCTGTATAATTAATCAAAATAACATCAAAATGGAGGTATGATCTCATGTGATTATTTAACTGCCAAAGGCTGCGATTTAAAGACAAATAAACATGGTCTGTGTGCGCTTCAGAATGAACTGGTGATGCACTGATCTGTGTGATCTGGGCTCATGGGCTAGTGTTTTTAGCGCAGTTCAGCTGCATTGTGAAGTACTGCAGGTTCCAAACATTAGTAACTGCTATAAAATTATACAAATCTACAAATGCGGAACAGTAAAGGAGAGTTTCCATTTGCTGAAAAATATTGAGAGAGAAATTCTGAAGCCATATCGCCCAGCCCTAAACAAATGGTAAGCACAATATCCCCCCAGAAGTTTGATTTATTAAACCATGAAAACCAATATAAGCAGCACTCCACTCTGATAATGTCATGTTTTTTAGGTGTCTTGTTCTCTGGTGATAACTCATTATGTTTATTCTGGAACCGCTGTTGTGGTGATATGATGATCGATTTAGTCTTGAATCAGGTGTTTCCCAAACACACCATCCAGATAGCCAACTGCAGCCACAGCACACTTTTTTTGGCTTTTATGTTTGTCGGTTGGAAGGTGTTTTTTTTTGTTTTGCTTTGTCTGTAGTCCAAAAAACTACAAAACAGCTTTTCATCATGTTTTTCAATGGTAAAATAGACAAATCTATCTAATATTTCTCTCCATTTTTCTCATAAGAATGAATGCATAACTATGGTAACAGAGCTTCGATTTCCCCACACACACAGTGTATGATGCATTGCTGACTATACAAAACAGTATTTAAAAGGGGCTGTTGTTCTAGGCCAACAGTGATACTGTTTTCCAGGGCTGGGAAAAAAAATCAAGATTTTTCAATGAATCACAATCTTAATTTGAATGATCTCCATATTGATTCCTAAATCCCAAGACCTATCTTTTACTCTGAGCAACCCTCTACATTGCGAGTAAATTACTTGAATATGCGACCCAATTTCCCAATATGCGGCTAAAAATGTCAGTAGTATATTTTCCGATTTTAAAGTTCAGCACCAAGATCCTTTCACTGTGTGTTGATAATAAATGTTTGTTTAGACGTGTTCTGTGTAATTTTCTGTCCAAAAATGAGATCTAATTATGTGTCTTTAAATACCCTTTTCTATACAGTAAGTTCTTGACTAAAAATAACAAAAATAGAAACATTTAATTCTAATCACACACATCATTAATGTGGTAAAGAAGCTCTCTTTGATGTGCGCTAAACCAAAATACTGCTGTGAGATGCTTGCTGAACTGCTGCTACCATTTTTCCTAACAGTGTGATTAAACTTTGCTAGAGGTTGCACTGGTACGACTACAAAGTTGGCCGACTCTCTGAATGTGTGCTGTTTTTTTTTTTTTTTTTTTTTTTGCTTATGAGAAATTTAAAATGCCAAATGTTTACAAGTGAAAGGAAACAGCTCTACCCGGATCAGTCAGCGTGGCTCAAGGCTCTATGGACAGATCAGGGCGGAGACGTGAATTTACACATGGACCGGTCTCGAGCGTTCAGCCGTGCAGATCATCATAAACAGCCCTGTGAGAAGTGTGGGCTGAGTCGCGGATTTGGCATTGATTTTGTTTAAAACCTCCATGAAACCATAATGTGTCGATGATTAAACTACTTTAAAATCGTATTAAATGGCCCCAACATTCTAAACAGCATTGAAAAGGAATAAAGGAGAAATCTGTACCAGGAACAGACAGAAATTGTAGACAAGGCTTTCAATCCACACATCACGGATATTAAAAAATATTTACAATGAACTTATATCAATAAATCGGGGTAGTGAGGGAATACAATTTAATTCCAGGATGTTTTTCTTATGAAAAATGGCATAATTTGTTTTATGGTTACTGTCCATGTTATCATGGTTTTACTTTTACCTTTGGTTACTATCTTATTACAAATACCACATCCTGATAAAAAGAAACCGTGAAAGAAAATTAATTCCCACTGTCACACCGTATCTTAACCAGACGCGATGCTGCGACACGCGATCGTTCTCATAACAGTATATTAAAGCCGGGGTGGCACTACCCGGTTCAGAACTATTTTATTTTCACAGAGGATGTCACAGACCTACGGAATGTTGTATTTGAGGTCTTGTTCTCTTCAACCGGAGCTCTATAGACACACACACAGACTCCATCTCACACACACACACACACACACACACACACACACACACACTGGCGGCTCATTTTGACATTCTCTCTACTTCCCTGTCACATGGAGATGGACGAAATAACAACAGAGTACTGCATGAATGCGTGAACATAAAAATGGTAATAGACTGAATTCTGATGCGATTCATAAAGTAACTTCGTCCTGTGCATGTGTGTGATCGTGTACTACCCACTGAGATTTGTCGTGTGCATGTGTGTTTGATCGTGTACTATCCACTGAGATTTGTCGTGTGCATGTGTGTTTGATCGTGTACTATCCACTGAGATTTGTCATAGAACGACCATCTGTAGAACTTATTGGCACCGGTGCTACCACTCTCAAATGTTAGTCTGGAGCCCTGACATGCAATCCTGTTGGTTATCATTTTGCCCATCTGTCTGTCATCTTTTTATAGCTACTGTGCACCTACCATACCTGTTTTGCTAGTAGGTTAAGAAAGAAGATTGAGATCTGAGATCTTTAGTAGCTGTTTAAGTAGACTTTGGCTCTGTGAAGGAAAGGACATTAATTCCCCCTCTCTGCCATCTAAACTGCTGAATGGCACTTCAAAAGCAGAGAGGATTGTGTTAAGTTTGATCAAAGTTGAGGCTGCACTGATAGATGGGCCCACTCTGGACCACTAATTGAGAAGAGACCAACATAACAGAGGATCTAAGGGTTGTGTGGAAGGGCCCATCACTCTAAGCTGATCCTGGTCGTCTCTTACATCTCTGTGTGAGTGAATTGTGAAAAGATAGATACAAACTGATGTAACAATAGGGGGTTTCACAGATTCCTTAGACTTTTTATTGAGCACCTGGAGGGGATAATCAATAGCTTTTAAATTGCTTGCTTCAACCCAAAGACATAATGTATGAGCATTACCACCAACATTTTTCAGAAATAAAATAAGGATGGTGTGTATTTTTTTTCACCTTAAGCGCAAACGTGCCCCATCCAGTTTTTCAAGCTCTCACTTTGTTTTTCCTCCTGCTGACACTGGGCTACTGATTTCCGTGCCTCTTCACAACCAGGAGGTGTGTGAGCTGACCCTTTGTGACCCTGTTCTCTCCTCCATTTCTCTATAGAGAAACAGCAATCTGCAGCTTGAGTAAATCTCAAAATGAATGGATTGGCTGCCTCTCTTGCCCTTGAGTTAATTTTGTAGTGTTACTCAGCTCTTGAGGGGGAAGGGGGGAGGATGTTTTATACTCAAGCTGAAAAGTGTTCCCTGTTGCCTGAGGGACTGAGCAGCTAACCTGAGGCCTTGCAAACGAAAGCAACTGGGTCGCTATGCTCCTTGTGAAGAGGCTTCAAGGAAAATGGATGGGTGATGGAGCACTGGTCATTTACATATCTTCTCTCTCTGTCTCCCCTCCCCTCTTCCTTCAAGTGACATTGGACATTCTGAGGAGAGAGTAGTGCATGCTGGGTTGGGTTGTGCTGGGTCAGTAAAGGAAGGAGGCTTTTGCTAGCCATGGCTTTGCACTTTTGCTGTCGCTTAGCTTCTGTTCTGTCCTTTCAGTACACTGAAGTTTGCAGTCAGACTTACTGCCGCTTCATAAACCCTCAATAGCTGCTTTACAATTGGAGAAGAAGGGGGTCAAGTTTAAACTTGAACCTCAGCTCCATTTTGCTGATAGAAGCTTCACTGAGAACATGGAGAATGTCTTGGTGTGCTCTTGAGTATAGCTACTACAGTTGAAGTCAGGAGTTTACATACACTTAGGTTGAAGTCATTAAAACTCATTTTTAACTGCTCCACAGATTTCATATTAGCAAACCATAGTTTTGGCAAGTCGTTTAGGACATCTGCTTTGTGCATGACACAAGTAATTTTTCCAACAATTGTTTACAGACCGAATTTTTTTTTTTTTTTTTTTTTTCTCCTCTTCACTTTTACACTTTTCACAGTTCCAGTGGGACAGAAGTTTATATACACTAATTTAACTGTGCCTTTAAGCAGCTTGTAGAATTCCAGAAAATTATGTCAAGCCTTTAGGCAATTAGCAAATTAGCTTCTGATAGGCTAATTGGAATCAATTGGAGGTGTACCTGTGGATGTATTTTAAAACCTACCTTCAAACTCAGTGCCTCATTGCTTGACATCATGGGAAAATCAAAAGAAATCAGCCAAGACCTCAGGAAAAAAAATTGTGGACCTTCACAAGTCTGGTTCATCCTTGGGAGCAATTTCCAAATGCCTGAAGGTACCACGTTCATCTGTACAAACAATAGTACGCAAGTATAAACACCATGGGACCACGCAGTCATCATACCGCTCAGGTAGGAAACGCATTCTGTCTCCTAGAGATGAACGTAGTTTGGTGCGAAAAGTGCAAATCAATCCCAGAACAACAGCAAAATACCTTGTGAAGATACTGGAGGAATCTGGTAGACAAGTATCTATATCCACAGTAATAGAGTCCTATATTGACATAACCTGAAGGGCTGCTCAGCAAGGAAGAAGCCACTGCTCTGAAACGGCCATGAAAAAGCCAGACTACATTTGCAAGTGCACATGGGGACAAAGATCTTACTTTTTGGAGAAATTTCATCTGGTCTGATGAAACAAAAATTGAACTGTTTGGCCATAATGACCATCGTTATGTTTGGAGGAAAATGGTTGAGGATTGCAAGCCGAAGAACACCATCCCAACCATGAAGCATGAGGGTGGCAGCATCATGTTGTGGGGGTGCTTTGCTGCAGGAGGGACTGGTGCACTTCACAAAATAGATGGCATCATGAGGAAGGAAAATTATGTAGAAATATTGAAGCAACATCTCAAGACATCAGCCAGGAAGTTAAACCTTGGTCACAAATGATTTCCAAATTTGTGGCAAAATGGCTTAAGGACAACAAAGCCAAGGTATTGGAGTGACCATCACAAAGCCCTGACCTCAATCTGATTTTGTGGGCAGAACTGAAAAAGCATGTGCGAGCAAGGAGGCCTACAAACCTGACTCAGCTATACCAGTTCTGTCTTGAGGACTGGGCCAAAATTCCAGCAACTTTTTGTGAGAAGCTTGTGGAAGGCTACCCAAAACATTTGAGCCAAGTTAAACAATTTAAAGGCAATGCTACCAAATACTAACAAAGTGTATGTAAACTTCTGACCCACTGGGAATGTGATGAAATAAATAAAAGCTGAAATAAATAATTCTCTCTACTAATATTCTGACATTTCACATTCTTAAAATAAAGTAGTGATCCTAACTGACCTAAGACAGGGAATGTTTTCTACGATTAAATGTCAGGAATTTTGAAAAACTGAGTTTAAATGTATTTGGCTAAGGTGTATGTAAACTTCTGACTTCAACTGTAAGTATTTCACTGTTACCAACTCCTCAATAAGGCAATTATGTTTTTATACTATTGATGTCCAAAATCATGGTTTTGTACTCTTTTAGTACACCAGTGTTAATCTACCTTGACAGTGACTTATTGCTTCCTGTATTGGTCAGGGTATTACCTTATGTTTTCAACATCCATTTAGCTGGATGCAGGTATTGAGCCTACAGCCTACAACACAGCACAGATCTTTCATGACTTCGCTACACTATCAGATGTTATAACTCAATACATCTGTACAATATATAGTGTATTTGTCCCATTGTCATGCAGTGAGGAATTGATCGCAAAATTAATATTGTAGTGTACAGCCCATTTAATATGAACCAAAGTCTTTCTAGCAAGTCAGTCCACTGGTGGCCATCTTTGGAACGCTCTCTGGAAGCTATTTC
Source organism: Myxocyprinus asiaticus (assembly GCF_019703515.2). Taxonomy (NCBI): domain Eukaryota; kingdom Metazoa; phylum Chordata; class Actinopteri; order Cypriniformes; family Catostomidae; genus Myxocyprinus; species Myxocyprinus asiaticus. Next base: position 13,118,682 of record NC_059389.1, read on the forward strand.
CAGTCATGAAAGTGCAGTTCTTATCTACTTGAATGGGAAAAGACAGAACTCTCTAAAACGTTTGGTCAAGTTACGATTAAATTATATTTCAAATCAGCAGTAAAATCTGACAACACTGGTATCATAAATTGTGCTGCTTCAGATTACACAAAAAAAAAAACCCCTAAACATTCAGCTCTTTTACCTGTAAGGCGGGTCTTTCTACATTCGTTTACCATTGGGCATTCTAATTTCTCCCATTCATTTTAAGAGATGTGGCTTGTCTCTGCTAAATAGTCTCTGTATGAACTCCCTGTTTAGGAAGTGAATCGAGTCTGTTCTGAGGTTTATTCATTTTGTAACACCTTTTAAATCCATTTGCTTTGTGAGTAAGTGACCAAATTTGCAAAGCCATTCAGATGGCAAAACAACAGCCCTGGTACTTCATCTTGTGTGGCTCTTGGTATCGTTGCAAGTCACTGTGACTTGCTTTGTGGTGCTGCTGACCAACCAACAAATCAGAATTGACCTTCGATTAATTGTCATAAACATTAACACGCAGGTGAGAAAAAGAAACCAAGATTTGAGGATATCTGTGTCAAATGGTGTGTTTGTGTGTATGTGTGCTTTGTGGCAGTGTAATCTCACAGTTTACAAGATCAAATTTACAGCAACCTCATGAAGCCAAGTACCATACATCCGGTGCTCCTTCAGAGCAAGTTTGCTCTTGCAAACAAAGTATGTCAGTTTGGCTCCTGAACTGGCTAAGGTTAAGTACCACTGCTCTATAGATAGTTCCTTGTGACAATAATTAGTCTTTCTCTGTTTTCTGTCGTAATGCCTAATGACAACCTTAGAACTTAGTCAAACACAGTTTGTTATTGCACCCTCTCCACTACATTTAGTTGTAGTAGCCTAAAGAGTTTTGAAACAGAAGGTTACATTGTTTCATTGAAATGTCAAACTAACATATGAAATTCATAAATCTATGTTACTATCATGAGAGCCCCACGTTATGTGGTGTTGGTTAGCCAGAACATTTTATCACTGGTGAAAGAATAGTGTAAAAATGTCAAATTAGGCCATTAAAGCTGATATTTTTTCATAACTTTGTAAAAGCAGCCGCTATTAAACTCAACACTGCTGTAATGGTTAACCTTTCTTCCCTGCTGTTCACTGTTTTTTAGGAACTTGAGCAAGCACTAATGAAACAAGACCAACACTTCCTCTCAGACCTCCTCTGCTCCCTGCTGCAAGGATGTTACCAACGCAGCGACATCACGTAAGTTACCCTTCTCATTAGGGCTGTCAGTTGGGTAGAGAATCTAAATTAAAATATTTACCTTAAATATTTTCAAAATTCAAATGTTAAAGTCTGCTTATTTTTAAATTGCCGTTGTTTCCTTAGTCCACAAGGGGGTGCAAAGAATACATAAACCATACAGCACCGTGTAATATTGCAAAGAACATTACTGGCTGTTAAAAAAAAAAAAAGAGCATTCCATTTTCAACTAATGTGCATAAAATAAATCAATAAAACGGTTTAGTTGGTCTATATTCTCAAATGTTAAGTCAAAAGTAAAATGAGGGGGGAAAACGCTTCAATTGACAGTTCACGTGGTGTTACACTTGCACTGATGCCAAAGTATACTACCCCAGACTCAAGCTCCATAATAACAACGAAATACCACATTGTTTTTATTCATTACAGTTGTATGTAGGGTAGTAATATTCACAGATAGCAGTGGTATTCAGCTGAATTCGGTGGTGGAGTGGCTCAGACTATGAGCCCAGGTCGGGGGCTGTTCAAACAGGCGGAACACAACAGAATGGAACCAAACGAGAGTTTGAACTACTTTTCCTGACAAAGCGTTTAAAAGCCCATTGCTTAATCTGAGAAACACTTATAAGAGAGCAAGACGCAACGGCCAAAGACCTCCACCTACCAAGTGCTTTTGCAACCATCCATTTTTTTTGTATGTAAACGCGCTAGACGAACGTCTTTGTTTTTCTTTGTTTTTGTGCAGGAGTGCTGTTTTTTTTAGATGCTGTGTCTAATTAAAAAAAGCATCTTGAGAAACCTGCTTTCTATTAAACTGTATTTGTCTAGCCTTTTTTAGTGCAAGAATGCGATCGATCTAAAGTCATCGTCTGTGTTTGGCACACATCCAAAATTCGAATGTGCATTTTTATTTATTTTTTTTCTTAAATTTGACGAATATTTGAATTTTCATTTGACAGCCCTACTTCTCATAATCATCATTCAGTGTTTAAATTTTTTTTTTAAGCTGTTCCAATTGCACATATTTTTTGGGGATGCTCTGTGTGTTTTTGCAGCCCTCATTCGTGCTCTTGAAGAATCTTGAATAGGGCTGTCACAATTATGAAATTTGGCTGACGAATAATTGTCATTGTGATTAATTGTCTGTTTTAGAGCTTTCACAATTATGATGATTGTCATACAAATTGTCATACTTTTGTCATAGGTGTATGTGTGCTTCATAAAGTAATTTATTCATATTAAACATTTACGATTTCCTTTAAGGCTTTAAAAACTTATGAATGACATTAAAAATAATATTTTCAATATTACAATTTTTCAAAATACTTAAAATATCTGTCTCTCTTTTGGGTCAACTTTAGTCTTGGTCCATTTTGTATTTACACTGTTGTTGTTGGAACCCAGCCAACCTGAATAGTAGGTGTGTAACGATCCATCGATCTGGATCGATGCATCGATCAAATCACCAACGATATGATGTCATTGATTCAATGCGTAAACATCGATTTATTTTTTTAAGAAACACCTTTATTTTGAAATTCTCATGCCAGCCACGTCCGTACGCTTTTCTGTAAGGCGATTTAGCAACCTTATGATATTCATCTTGCTTTATAAGCACTATATATGCTTCTCGTGTGGAACATGGATGTGCGCGGAGTGATTGAAGCCTGAAGTTGCACTCTACTCTAGCTGTGCTATTTTAAAGTTCTATGGAGCAATTCAACCAATTAAAATGGCTAAACAGCCACAATATTCTGAACAGCACTGACGAGGGAAAGAGAAAACACCTGCCCTGCACTGACATCAGTTACAAGACTTTTCACATCTACACATATAACCCCTTTCATTTATCACAGTAAACTTTAACAGAATTTTTCAATATCACTGTGGAAGTTGTAGCTAAGAAAAAAAAACGGATAGCGCATATTCTTCTGTCGTGAGAAAGTATTTTGGATTGAATGACTTGTAGAGAGACTGTAGTGTTTACCTTATTCCACAAGGCAATGAGCTGTCATCAAATTATTTATGAACACGTATGTGGCTATTTTATATATTTTTTTTTCAATAACTGAAGTACCTTATTTTGTTGTGGAAGTCCCAATCTGGATACTGGATTTGCACTTTTCAGAGTGCTCAATAAAATATTCAAATTATATTTTGGTTGCATTTGTGACATAATAAATATAATTGATTGTTTAAAATAGGCACATAATATCCTAATATCGATCACAGACCCTTGAATCTAATCAAATCGAAATCGTATCGTGGCAGACGGAGTAATCGTATTCATGTTCGTATCATGATGAAACTGGCGATTTACACCCCAACTGAATTTATATTATATTATGCAATGTTAAAATATTTCTGTCCAAAATTCTTCTATTTCTCATGAAGAAATACCTTTGAGATTCTGTTTCTTCATTCTGTCATCTCTGGCTTGACACAGGGCTCCTCTGTGTTACTGGGGGTCATTAACACAGTGTGTATGAACCAATAACATTTGCCATTACACGATCGTTAAATTAAAGTGAAACCCGAGCTCTTTGCTTTCTCTAAAATCCTCGCTTATATTTTCGCAGGAGTGTAGCACAAACCTCTACGGACGGCGCTTGCATTACAGCGCTTCAAGTCTGGTTCAGAAGTGGTTAATCTTCACGTGCTCTTCAGGAGCTGCAATCATTGAGATGGTCGTGGTTCAATTGAATGAGACACTAGCGCTGTTCATTCTCTTATTTGGACAGTAAAATGTGAAGGGAATTTAAAGTGCAGATTAATCGTGGTTATCTCAAATAACCGCGGTTGGATCAAATAACCGTGATAAGACGATTATTTAATAATCACAACAGGCCTAATCTTGAAGAATGTTAGAGGTGTGGTTCTCAAATGGTTTTGCTTCTGAAGATTATACATTTGACTTCAAGCCCAACATAATAGCAAAATTGTTTAGTGTACAAATGTGAAGTCCTTAAAATCAAACATTGAATGAATTCCATAGGCCCAACAATATGCAAAATGATTAACTTGTCATAGGCTGAATAAGAAAAATTTACTTTTAAGATTTACTTTTTATATTTTGAGTTTGGGGGTTTCTAAATATCTCTTGAATTTTTATGTTGAATTTCGAACCCATATTTAAAGCTGAAATGTGTCATTTCTGCACGACTTGCGTTACCAAATGGAATTGACAAAAAAAAAAAGCCTTTACTCACTTATTCTGTCTTCCATTGGTTTTACGAACACTTAGTCCCACCTAAACTCACGTCAGTATTTCTGTGACGTTCTGGATGGGCTGCTCAAGCAAACAGAGGAATGTTCGGATAGCACCACAGAGCCAGTGTTACACTTTTTGGTGAAATCAACCTACAAATGGCTTAATTATAGTTGACTGCATATTAAGCTGGGATACGAAAGAATTTTAACATCTGAAAAATTAGGACAACTTTAATGTTGTATGGGTCATATTTTCTTTTAGGTTTTCAAGGGGATGTCAAGCAAACTGTCTTTTGCTTTGCATAGTTTGGCTTCTACCAAGTTGTGAATGAATTTGCACAAAAATCTTTGATTGGTTGTTAAGAACCATTGTGTTAGAGCATGTAAATGCTATTGCCCAACCCACATCCTGTGTCTGACTCACATTCAGCTAATTCAACTCCATGTGACCATTTGCCAATTGTAGCGCTATAGTCATGGAGCTAGGTTACCTGCAGCAGTAGTAGGTCAAGGGGCCATGGGCCCCCTTTCCAGTAAAGTGTGTGAGTTATTGTGTGAGTCAGTGTGCTGTGATGAATGACTGGGCCCTAAAGGGAGCTCCCTTCCATAGCAGTGCCTCATCAGCAGCAAAAAGGAGCTAGCTAGGTCGATTACTGGGTAGGCAGGAATGATTCCATTCGCATACTCAGGCAGGCAGTTAACAGGACACTGGGTTTTATTGGATTCGACAGCAACTGCCATCCAGGGGGAGGCCGCGGGGCACTGGCTTTTCACAGAAGTGCCCTTTTCATTCTACATGTGCTAAACACCCCAGCAGAATGGGGGAGGGAGTGTTATGGATGAGAGAGAGAAGGATGGAACAGCAGGGGGTTTGCAGCTGTGAGCGAGATCATTCTGTTTTCTCAAGATAAGCCAATTCTTTCTCTCCTTTCTACTCTCTATCTCCACTGTTGTTGTCCCAAGGCTCACCCTTGCCCTGTGCCTTGATCCAGGAACTGGGTTTTGTGTTGATCAAATTGACCCCATCCGGAACTAATATTTACTAAGCCAGTATCACCACAAAAAGACACAACGCTTGCCACCTTAGCAGAACTTAAATCATATGAATAATTTATTAGTGAATTATAATCATTTACAACGGTGAGGGTGTTCCTGGAAGGCTGTAACTACCACAAAGTAGACTTTTGACTGCTTCGCTTTGACAAATAAATGGATTTATGTAATACAGATCTCTGAATACTTAATGGTACTTGACCCCTCATATTTGACTAGTGTAAGATTTTGTGGAATCACTTTTTCTGCTGGCACAGGTCAGTTGACCATGGCCTTGTTTACACCTGGTAATAAAGGAATAGTTTAACAAAAATAATTAAATAATTTACTCACCCACATGCCATCTTAAATTTGTTTAACTTTCTTTCTTCTGCAGTACACAAAGATATTTTGAAGAATGTATGAGGAGTTTTTGTCCAGACAACGCAAGTCAATGAAGTTAAAAATTTTAAGCAAAAAAAAAAAAAAAGACATAAAGCATTAAAGTAATCCATATGACTCAAGTGGTCATCTCCAGCTTTCTTAGCATGTTGACTTAAATTTTGGTCTGTTTCTTATCCAAAGCAGTATTACATTCAGATTTGCTTTATGCCATGGGCCCCACGACACATTGGACAAATGCTCATTCATCCGCACGACAGTGAAGTACTGCCTACTTGCCTATCAATCAACCTCTGTGCTAAAACGAGTTTTATTTTTTCCAATTAGTTGGAGTTTTTTTTCTTAGGAAATAACTAAAGCAAGTGCTTGTATGTACATGCACAAGAACTTCACAGAACTTCTTCAGTGTATATGATAACGTGCAATGGCACACACAAAGTTCAGTTGGTGTTTTTTTTTTTTTTTTTTTTCCTTCAGGATTCAGTCCTTTAGTAGTTACCTGAATGACATTATCAATTACCGCTGGGTATTGGAGGAAGGCAAGCCCAACCCACTAAAGGAGCACCCATTTGAGGAGCTACCACCCTACACACAGGTGGAGCTCTTGCACAGACTCTGTGACTATCGTCTTGATGCTGCTGATGTCTTTGACCGGCTCAAGGTAGTTACCTTGTTTATCAGCACCATTTAAGAAACAGATTTTGCAAGCATTGTTTTAGGCTCACCACGTCAGACGTGGTCCAAAAGGGTTTTGGTCTAAAAGAGCTCCTGGGTTTGCAGGGCCTGGATGCAGACAGTTTGCGTGTTGAGCCTCTGGGCCAAGATGGGACTGGGGCCATCTACTGGTACTTTTATGGTACGCGGCTGTACAAAGAGGAACCAGTCAAACCAATGTCTCCTCGACACGGGTATGGATAGTCACAAGAGGCTGCAATGCCACATTGATTAGAAAAACCTAATTGTATGCCAGAAATTGTGAGTAACTGATGTATGTCAATTCATGCATACCATTTTCACAGTAAGATTCATGACAAAGTACCTGAGAAGAAAAGAAGAGGGAGGCCACCAAAGAAGAAGCTTGAAGATCAACTGCCAATGTAAGAGCTCTTTAAACATCCATTATTTGCATTGTACATAATAATGTTGTATAAATCTGGAACTAGATAACAAGATACACAAATGTAATAGTGATAGTTTTGCACTGTGCAGTTCTATCTCTTTAAAAAGGTAAGGGTTTAATTTGTTTGCTTTACTGATAATGTTTGTTTTAGGGAGGATGTGATGGAGGAGGAGTGCATGAAGGCAGAGGAGGAGAGTATTGAAGAATCTATACCTGAAATAGAGTCACAAGGTGAGCTTTGCTGGAGCTGAGGCAATGCTGTGATTCGTTTTGGGTGTAAAGATGTTAAGCTGCCACAGAACTTTTTTTTTTTATCAGATTTTTCCCTTATTTCATTCTTCATCGTAAGTGGCTTACAGTGCCTGAGGCGCCTGTAATGCACATTGACTGCAATATGCATGAAACAGTCTTTCAGCAAAAGCATGAAATGCAGCGCTTTCATGACGTAAGTTGAAATTAAATGCTAGTGAACATGCCTGCGAATGTAAGCTGGAGCTACTGGATTCTTTGTTTTATTATAACAATTCCATACTCATTTCTATGGCACTTTTCCTTCCTTTACAAATTTTTAGCAGATCTCAGAACAAAAATTCTTAGGAACAGTAGTGAATGATGTACAGTATTTCTGAATCGGTTAATGAGGTGCAATTGAGCCGTTTTTAAACTGTTTATGTAATATGTTGTCAGAGCGGAAACGTGGGGCCTGGTGTCTGGTGTGTGACACCAAGGAGCAATGGGCAAGTCTGGCTGAGAATATTAAGGACAAAATCTCCCCTCAGGACCGGCACCTGCATCGCATCATCACACACAACTTTCTGCCTGAGATCAGTAAAATGATCGAACACAAGGTGAGACTCTTCACTCTGTCTCTTCTGAACCTGCACGTGATGTAATAATAAGTCATGTTATCAGTCAAAACAAGATTGGAGATTATGATCTCAGTAGAGACCGGCAAAATGTAAGGCAACATTGCCATGTTTCTGTTAATTTGTTTAAAACTTGTCAGTAGGATGTTTTTAAATGACTGTTCTACTTGGTAACCAAGTTTTGTAAAGCTCTGAACTTTCCCTTTGTTCTTACAGACAATTATTTTTTTTTTATTTTTTTATTTTTTTTTGTAATGCAATATCACTACATGAGCACAATTCATGACTGATCAGTACTTATTTGAGTTTCTTAAGTTAGTTTTTTTCCGAAAGCCCTGCAGGGTCCAGTATTCTTAGGGGCACTGGCAGCTGCTCCCGAATATTTTGCATTGGATTTATAATGCATAAAGATGATGTTTTAAGAAGTGATTAATGTTATTTTGATTTTTTGAATAATTGAGGAATTCATTACCTAATCTTTGTCCCTGTTAAAAAAAAATACCCTGCTTTATCTAGCAGATGCATGCTGATGCGTGCAGTTTGTTGCAGTGTTGACATGTCATTTCTGTGGCTAATCAAGACCTGTTAGATAATCTTGTTGCCATAGCTACCCTGCTACCAGCAATCACCATTACATAACCTCACTGTATAAATATGTCTGGCATCAGTGCTTCAAACATTATGCAACTTTACATATTTTCCCTGACCTGTGGATAGAAGTGATCCATTGCACCCAAATACTTGTCTTTCACAACCTGACAGTTGCCTCATATCAGACCCACGCTCACTCACTGACATATGCACACTCTCACAGCCCTGTCAGAGCCAATCCATCTAGCCGTCGACATGTGGCAGACTCTCGCCTTGAGGCGAGCTAGAGCATGGTGATTGACTGACTGTCTGCAGCGCTGCAGGTTTTTTGACCCCATAAGTGGTGATACCAGCGGCAGTCCATCTTCTATTAAGTGTTGTGGGGTAATGCACAGAGGGTTAAGTCCTGCACATACTGAGAATTGGGGGAAAGGGGCTGCTGTTCATTCAAATGGGCTGATTTTGATAGGTCTCAGTCGCCATGGGCACCACAGGGCTCACTTTGGCTGTTTGGTTCTGTGATGACGTCCTTTAGCCTCCTGCTAAACAAAGGACATACTGGGGAGAGGCAGATGCCCCCCAAGTGTCCTACCTGACACCCACATATGTATGTGTAACCACAAATGACATGGTTATTTTTCCCCAGGAGAAAGAGATGATGCAGAAGCTACTGAATCCACCTGTGGAACGCAACGACCACAACCATACTGAACAAAAACGTGGCAAAGAGGATGGGGTGAGGTTTTTTAAATGTGCCAAAGTTCTTCGTTTTTGGTTTGGAACTTTGGATATGTAATTTAACAATGCCACTGTTAAATACAAGAGGTTATGCTAAATTTCATTTTTGGGTTAACTATCCCTTTAATGAAAACAAATCCCACAATGTTTTTGAAATACAATACATTTTCTGTTAATGCAACCTCTGTATATGGCAGCAGACTTGGGCTACAACTGAAGTGGAGCAGAAGCAGAGAGAGGAGGACCTGGAAAGGCAAGCCTTGCTTGCTGAACAACGGAGAGAAGAAGATAGACTACTTCAGGAAGAACGGGAGAGAGAGGAACAAGAAAAAGTCAAAGCTGTAGAGGGTAAGTCACCCTTCAATCACTCACTTTTTCACAAGGCACCAGCTACCTTAGTACTGTCTCAAGCTTGTAAGCTCAAAGTTTCCAACAAGCAAGATAAAACACTGAAACTAGAGCATATTCTGTGGTCTTGTCTCAACATGGCAGTTTTGAAGTCAGCATGCTTTTAACCTTAGGCTGCTTTAATCATACAAAGAGCTGAGCTTGGGGAAACGATCAGACTCATTCCTCATGAGAATTACCCAACTCTGATATCCTCTGTCAAAGAGTTAATTAACTCTTGATTGTGCTGCTGCTGATACGCCGATCCACATTAATGTATTATGGATGAAGAACAGGCATGCAGTTCTCTCCAGTGGTTCCTTCCATCCCCTTTAATCCTCCCGACAGGGTGTGCCAGTCAGGGCCTTTAATGTCAGCACATAAAACCTTTCTCCTCTTTATCTTGCCTGTACACTTTGATCAAATGTGCCATCTAAAGCTGAGTGATGAATTGTTTGCATTACTACTTTTTGTTTGCCAACTTTTCATCAACCTGGCCCAGCCAGAAATGGGCAGGTAACAAGAAGTGCAAAGTGTACATAGTGTTTTGTTTTGAATGTTTTGTTTTTGTGTTCAGAACGTGCACGTAGAAGGAAGCAGCGAGAGGAGAAGGCCTGGTTGCTCTCCCAAGGGAAAGAGCTTCCACCCGAGCTGCAGAATCTGGAAACCCACTCACCCATTCGCAGAGCACGCCGTACTAAGGAGTTGTAAGGACTTGTTCTATTCTTCAGTCTCAGTATAAAATACCCTTTCTGTCTTGCTTAAAAATTTACATCACCTTTAATTGCAAATAATTAATAGGAAATAAAGGACTAACATTTAAATAGCAATTTTACTTGTTAATTACATAGATGCAACTATGAATATACTGTATGCTATTGTTTCTTTATGTACTAATTTCTCTTTCCCTATTGTAGATATGACATAGATGATGATTACACTGCTCTCTACAAAGGTAAGTTAGACCACAACACAAGCGACATTGTCCAAACCACAGTTTCCTCATTAAACAGCTGTAGCAGTTTCACTGAATTCAACTGTAAAATGATTTTGTCTTCAGTTTTGGAGGCCCTCAAAGCCCACAAAGATGCCTGGCCATTCATGGAGCCTGTTGACGAGTCTTATGCCCCCAACTATAATGAAATCATACAGGTTGGCATAAAAGCTTTTTTAAAGAAATATGTTGGCCTATTAAAGACATTTTAACAAGATGTGTAAAATGTTTCGTCAGACTCCAATGGACCTGTCCACCATTGAGAGAAAGCTGAATGATAGAGAGTATATTGCCAAGGAGGAGTTTGTGGCTGATGTAAAGCTAATGTTTGAGAACTGTCTGGAATATAATGGAGAAGAGAGTGGTAAATATGATGTCAATCTATTTATTATTTATTTTTGGCTTTTATGTTTGTTTCAAATCTTTTAAATATTAATCTATTCACAAAAATGAAGGAACGTTTAGTAGTGTTGAAAAGTTTGTGTGTGATGAGCAAAGCAAGACATGTTAGTAAAGGAAGAATGTGGAGAGGCTCTGACATTGATTAATAGAGTGATTGAGCTGTCCTCCAGTGCGCCAGGTCCTGCAGTGCCACAGAGACATTCCAGCCCCGCAGCTCCCCTCTCTGGAGCCATCCATCCATCCATCCATCCATCAGAATGCACTCCCCTGGGGGTGGCGGGGTCAGAGGTCAGCTGTGGTTCTGTGACCTGGTCGGTGTGTTTGCTCTGCATGGAGAGGGTGTGTGTGTGTGTGTGTGTGTGTATGTGTATGTTTGTTTATGTGACATACCTGTTGGTCTCCTCAGAATACACAATAATGGCTGAGTCCTTGGAACGCTGCTTTAGCCGAGCCTTACTAAAGCACTTCCCCTCTGAGGATGGTGACACAGATGAAGAGTTTCATGTAAGCAGTGAGGACCGTGAACGCAAGGAGAAGAAAAAGAACAAAAGTCACAGACAGTCCGGGCCTGAGAGCTTGATCAGAGCCACAGAGCAGGTTCAAAAACGCAAATCTTCCAACAGTGGCAAAGGAAACATTCAGCAACAGGACAAACCCAAATTCGCTTCACAACCCCCTCCCCCCAACTACAGCAATGGTCCCTCACATTTCCATAACATCCACCCAGGACAGCAACTGCCTGGCATTTTACATCCTGCTCAACAGGTTAGACCACACTCTCAAATTGTTTTGTTTATAGCAGAAACAAATAATTTTGATAACTATCATAGGTAGTCTTCTCCCTGTGCATGTACTATTGCCAGTTCTCTAAAAGAGATCTGCTCTTTTTGCCCATAGTTTCAACGGCCTGCAGGTCCTCCAGGACCAGGGATATATGCCCAACGTATGATGATTGACCCCCAGTATCCATATCCTGGACAGGGACCCCTCATGTCCAGGCCACCAGGGGACCATGGACCTCAGCATATACCTCACTACAACATGCAGGTAGGTTTTTTTTCATCCAGCAGTATAAGTTTTGAAAATGCTCTCCATTAACTCACCTTGAAGGTCATTTATAATGTTTTATATATCTTTTTGTTTTATCAGAATTTCCACATGAATGGTCCACATCTTGGTCCCAGATACCCAGTTGGACCTGATGTCCGACCACTTCAACCTCCACATCAGAAACTTTCCTATCCTGGACCCACTCATGGCCCTTCCCTGGGCCCAAGGCCAGTAGCCCATCAGCCTGGAGGCCTCTGTGCCCCTCCACATGAGGGCAACATGTACCCTTCAACCCAACATTTGGAAGGACAGCCCATGCAGCCTGTGGGGAACAGGTACCCGAGGCCAGGTGTCCCAATGCATAGTTCCTACTCTCCTTATGGCCCCCATGGCATGAACATGCCCAGGATGTGGCCACCCATGAACTATCAAGGACAGCAGACACCTGGTGGACCAATGATACAAGAACAGAGTACGACTAGCCAGCATCCATACAATCACAGCATGATCCGTCCACCACACAGTGGTGGTTATGCAATGGCAAATAGTCAATACAGAATGCCCTCTGTCAACTCCCAAAGTTCCATTGGTCAAAGACCACCAGGGGCCCCTCAGGACTCGAGGCCACTTTTGGCATCTATGCTTGATAGTCCAGAGATGATTGCCCTCCAGCAGCTTTCTGCCTCATCGTCCCAAAATGTTGGCATCTTCCAGCCCACTCCACAAAGTAAGAGTACAACTGTAACTGCACGGTCGTCTCCTGAAAACCAGCTCTTCAGTCTCTCTAGAGATGGTATAGCAGACAACCAGCACACACCCATATCCCCCAAAGGTACGAGTGGTACTCCTTGCCATATTTTTGCCATTTCACTAATTGCTGTCTCTGAAAAAATTTGATGGATGTCTCCTGCATGAGTTAAGCGTATTTTAACACCATTTTATATCCTGACAGGTTCAAGTCCAAAATCTGGTGATAAACAGTTGCCAGTAGAGACTTCTAATCTTACTAATGCAGACAGCGGCCCTTGTCCCAATCAAACAGAAAAGTCTGAGCAACCTTATAACTGTCTGCAGAACCTACCTGTGCCAGACTGGCATAGATCACCACAGAGCCAAACATCACTAGGTAAATCTCCAGCATCAGTGTCTACTCCAAGCACAGAATGTTCTGATCAGAATGAAGACAAACATGAACGACCAAATCTAGAAACACCACACAACAGTGACCAAACCAATTCTCAAAATGCTACCCAACTAGTACCCCAGAAGCAAAAATCTGTGAAGGATTCTTCAAAAATTTCCCCAATTGATCCTCAGCAAATCCCCCAGCATCCCTCTCAACAAATCCATCAAAATGTTTCACAACAGTTTACTGGGAATGGCTCTCAACAGCAATCCCAGAATGTTCCTCCACAAATGCTTCGAAATCTTTCTCAAGAAATTGCACAAAATGTATTTCATCATTACTCTCCAAAATGGCTTACAGCAAGTACCACACAATGGATCTGTCAGAGGCCCACAGCCAGGATTTCTCCATGGAATGCCACAGATTCCACTCCAGGGAGGGCAGCATGGCGTTCATCAGCCTGCAACCCTCAGCTCTCTACCTCCCAGCCACCCTGTATCCCATCCACTTGCTCAGCCCTCTCCAGCTGATCAGGGAGACCAAAGGCCTTGTGAGCCTACCAGCAGGATAGTGTCAGGTGGGAGCATGGCTTCCCAAGATAGCAGCAATGCTAAACTAAATACTGATTCTGCCAGTGGACTTTACAAACAACAGCCCTTAGGTCAGGAGACACAATCCATGCTGGGAAGGCAGGGACCAGCACCGCTTCACAGTCAGGCTGGTCCAACACACTCTCAGGGTCCAGAGAGCAATACCATGGCTCAATACAATGTAAATCAGCCAACACATCAACACTTCGGCCCACAGGTAGGTAGACCATTACACCCCTCAAACCACCAGCCTTACCCAAGTCATGGACCTCCATCACAAACAAATAGCCTCAGTCATAATCCTGCACACTATCCTGCTTATCACCAGCAAGGAGTTCCATACCAGTATTGCATGGCCACACAACATCCTCAGGGCCATCCAAGCATGTATCCTCAGTACCAGCAGTTCTATCAGACCCGCAGACATGGATTTCGAGCTGAGGAGTGGCCTAGACCTCCATACCAGCCTCAACCCCCAGTGATGCCCCATTCTTACCCATCACCATTAGTTGGCACTTTTAATGGCCGGCAGAAGGACACCACCATGTCTCCACAGGGCTCAGATGGGTCTGGTGGGAGCTTAATGTCACCAAGTCCTTTACCTGATGGGTCTCATGGGAGCACTTTGGAAAGCAGAGATGGTTGCAGCCCTGCCAAGCAGGCAAGAACTGAAGAGCCTTCTGAATGCTCCGGCAGCCCGAAAGAGATCTTGGACCTGGACAGCCACAATGCTGCAGCCCGACGTCGTACTTCATCTCAGCCGCACCACAATTTCCTATATGGCCCTCGTTCCATGCATTCCAGCATGCAGCAAGGTGGTGCGACTCCACCCCAAATGATGGCAGGTGGTTCATATTCCAGCCACCAATTTCCCATCAGACAATTTGCCCAACAGCATCCACATCCACATTTGATGGAAGCCTTACAGAGGCCCCAGCACCTGCCTTTCTCCCCAGGCCAAAGTCACATGGCTATGTACAGGCATCCAGATGTTGCCGGGCACTTCCAGGGAATGGTCATTCCACAAAGAACAGTGGTTGCAGAACACTTACTTCGCACTGGGTAAGAAATATAATTTACCTCTCAGTCCTTATGATTAGATCGAGCTGAGGAATAGAGTTGAATGAATATCTAATCAATATGCAAGTCAAATTTAAATATACAAAAATAATTGATAAATTAACCACAAAGTTAACTTGGTCCATTTAGATTTATTAACATATGACTTCACATCAATATTTCTTACCTGTAGTAACGTTTGTTCTTGTCTGATAGGCAGCAGATGTTGGGTACAGCATCTCCCAATGGCCCAGGCAATAAACAAGGAGTATGAAAGGTAAAATTGCAGTGGCAGCTTGTGAAAATGAGTACCTTCTACAACACTGTTACATCCTGGAATATACAAGGAAATGGAGAACACAATGACAGAACTGAGGAAGATTGGCGATGTAATAATTTACTGAAAATGGCAAACTGTAACATCAGTAGGAGTCCCCACTCCTCAGACAATCTCCTGATATAGTGTAACTCATAGCCCCCACCTTCAAAATAAAAGAAACTTTTGGGACACTGATAAACCATTTTGGATTAGGCACTAATTTTCAATAAGGAGGGAAAGGAACATCTCAGTGCTAGGAGATGTGCTCAGTGAGCTGGACCACTGACCAAGGAAAAGCTGTGAATCTTCAGTCCTCTCTTTTGTGCTTAAATATGGTTTATACTCATAACTACTGGTCTGCAGCTTGTCTTTATGGAATGTCTCTTTGACCTCATTTCCTGTAGGAATAACATATCTGAAGCTCCTTCACATGAGCAGTTAAAAGAAGAGTAAAGAAACTGGATGTTGCCAATGAGAAAAGTGAGGTGTCATTTACCAGTTAGTGTTCCTTCTCAAAGTTAAACTCAGGTGAAGTAAAAAAAAAAAAAAAAAAAAAAGGTGCTGAGACTTCTTGAGCTGTTTCCAAGCTCCATTGACAAACTAGGCTCAGTTGCCTTTATTGTTGAATGTTCTGTGAATGATTTTAGATATAGTAATAATGCAACACAATGAATGAAAGATGGATTTTATACTCCACTGGGAAACCACACCTGGAGTGTTTTTATGAGGTGGTGTTCACTTCAACTAAAACACAACATCCACTAAAGTTCTGGTGTTATGCATCCTTTTAATGCCGCTTCAACTTGAAGATTGTCTTTTATTTACATAGACTGGCAGATAACCTGGCTTCTGTATTTGTTATGCACTAGGAATAGTCTTTCATACTGGAATTAGTGGCCTTGGACTAAAATTAGACTTGTGCTTCTTTGTATGAGACTAAATTCTACAACTTTTACTTAAGTTGTCTCTATCTTTAATGTGTGTCTGGTTGTCTCTTGTTGTGTCCTACTAGTTTATGTGCACAGAATGAAAATGAATCAGGTTTTAGATACTAAGGGTTTTTTTTTGTTTTTTTGTTTTTTAAACCTCTATACAGGCTACTGGTCAGTTTTTTTTTTTTTTTTTTTTTTTTTTTTTTCTTACCATGGTTTCCTTGAAGGCTGATTTATTGTCATCTGATGTCTATCATCATTTGCCATCTTAATTTTTTGTTTTCACACACTGGAATGGAAATTTAGATTGTCACAAACGACAACCAACTGGAGCTGCAATACTACGGTAATAGTGCATCAAATGAGAGTACAAATTAGCCTTAAACTGACTAAAGATCTCTTGGAGAAGTACCACTGTAGCTCTTTTAATCAAATAAGAATATGTCGATGTGCTCATATTTTACATGAATGCTTCCTCTTTTAATTCAGTGTACTGAATATGTTCTCAGGGTATAGTGGTTTTAATACGGGTATTGTCAAATGAATATTCAGTGAAAAATATGAATGAAATGTCACTGGATCTGTGATAATTAACCGCAATTCATCTTAAGACAGTTAATGTGTTTTTTCAGTACAAAGGCAAGTAACAGGAAAAAGGCAAGCTGTTATTGTGTTTAATAGCATTTGTCACACTGTTCTTTAAATTCATCTGATTATTTGTTTTAAATGCATTTTTTATGGGGAAGGGCTGACTTGAAAACAGAGTTGGTGCATTTAGTTCATTTTCATAGCTCCTACTGTTGTCCTGCACTAAAAATTCTTTATTTGAATATGTACTTTTTTTTTTTTTTTCATGTGTCATCTTAGTCTGGTTTCACTCTTACTTGGCTCATCACAACAAACCTTTAAAAAATTCATCTATTAATGATATGGCAGCAAGAATATCTACCTCATAATGCCAAAATTCAGCACATTCTCCAGTCCCTTTTTTATACACAAAGATAATTTTGTCACTTGCTAATATGTTTGTACTCTTCACTCTTTACTATATCACTTTATAAGCCTTAATATGCCCACTTGTAAAACCAAACGGTTATTATTAGTTTATCAGTGCCAAGTTTGAACATAAAACATCTGCATTCCACATTTTGAATGTTTGTGTGTCACCACCATAATTGAAAAATGTGACCATTCATGTTCACTTTGTTGCCTTCATTTTGGAATTGCATAGGATCCACACTGATGTCAGCGGAAAATGGGTTGTACACCATATATAAAGGATTTGTCTGTGATTATTTGTGATGCATTGTCCCAGAAACCTGTGATAGTGTCTCGTGTCTGGTGGTTATATTTTAACAGTAAATAGTTTTTCATGTACATGTTGTTACATATGTATGACATGAATGCTGTCCACTTGTTTTGCGTAAACCTGTCTTTGCTCACTAATAAATTTATATCATTTTAGCAAGAAAAGAAAGTCTTGTCAGGATTGTCCTATTTAGCTGTTCAAATGTAAAGGGATCATTTAGCTGTAATGGACTGCAAGATTGTGTGGGTTTTGCTGTGTATAAATGTGTTTATTTTCATTGGTGGGTTAAAAATCTGTCTCTTTAAATCCACTCATCTGTTCTCATCTATTCTGTCTGCACTAGTTAAGCAACTAGTTGGTTAAATGCAAATCATATTTATTTGCTCTTTGTACATTTTGTCTTTTTTAATGTGTTCTCTTTTTCTTTTTTCAAACTGTTCTCTTTACCTCTGTAGCAGGGATGGCATTGAAAAAGACACCTGTAACTTTCATTTTTATGTTAAGTTTCTTGTAAATTCTTACCTGACAAATTATTTTGGAAATAGGCCGAAGTATTTTTTATGCTGTACATTTCTTAGAATAAATTACGTTTCATTAGATCTTGCTCTCTTTTTTTGTATTATTTAGACAACACCCTGGACAAATTACATTGTACAAAGCCTGATTACATTGTAACTACTCTATAGCAGATTTAATTATCTACTCGGTAAGCAGTGTTGGGCAAGCTACTCAAAAAATGTAGCAAGCTAAGCTACAAACTACTCAACAGAAAAATTTGTCAGGCTAAGCTAAAAGCTACACTTCAGAGAAAGTAGCAGGTTACACTACAAGCTACACGCCAAAAGTAGCTTGCTACATTTAAGCTACCTCATATTTTTTTCAACTGCAGATGCTTGGTGCATACCGTCATAGACAAAAGCATCTAAAAGACTTATTCACATGATGTTTATCAAAGCCTTGGTACAGTATACAAGTATGCAGTATGGTGCAATACCCTGGTACTTAGCTATATGATTACCATATTCATATATCCTACCATTGTATTAACATAGGTCATCCAGGTAATGGTACATTTTAAAAAAAACATGGTAATGCCATGATACTTTTAAAAGTGTTTTCGTGTAGGCTTATACGTGTTTTGATACTCTTTTGGTTGGAAAATGTATTTACTTGCAGAAGACGTTTACAAGCTGCAAACGTTTTGAACTTTATAAAGACCTTCATCACTGGCAAACGATAGGACGCATTTGCAGGTTTCGTTTCCATTGATTGTAGATCTACTGCAACCAGCGTTATCTTCCGTGTTATAAACTACTCCGTGAGCTGTTTGACAAGTGCGAGCGCGCACAAATGATTCAGCAGTGCGCGCGCAAGCTTTCTGAGGCATTCAGATTGAATCGCGAACCGATTCAGACTGCTTTCTTATCACGCGTGACCAATTCATTTTAAAGAACCGACTCAGATGAGCGATTAATTTGTGATCGGACATCTTTAGTCAAAACTGGCGAGAGCAAACACTCAAACATTTCAGTTAAGGTTCAACACCACCGAGAAGGACATGAGTGTAAGATTAAAAGTGAATAATTATCACATATAGCTTTATTGAGTTTTAAACGCTAAAAAACAAGACTGAAATTCGGCTATATGCAAGCTAGATTTTGAGGACGCAACGCCTCCGCGCTTTTGTCCATGCGCGCAGACACACAGCAGAGCCAATGAGCGTCGAGAAATAGTCTGACGTAACTCTGTGTTTTGAAAGTCAGTAATATGGTTAGACGGTCTTTTAGAGAAGTCGACGAAAATAAAATAACTCGCGTTTCTTTTACCAAAATCGTCGCAGGTAAGCTCTTCCTCGTTATTTCGCTCTGTTTACAGAATTCTTTTAACTTAGATTTTTTTTGAAGGCTTTACTTACCGAGCCAAGCGTTACTCATCCAGTTTCAAATCTGTTTTATTTGTATTATCAAATTGATTAACGATTAAATTCGCAGGGTATTTATGAGGTTTATGTACAGATTAAGCATGTAATTTAAAATAGAAATGTAAGCATGTGACACTGGCTAGACAACGTCATTATTACTGATAAAGTCAGCTCGACAGACTGCTGAGTGTCATGGGTTTACATTTAATTAGGTCTGCAACAGATGTTCACATTGTTCGTTGCAGGATTCAACTCTAGATATATGTCCTTCATATCATAAACTCAGCAAAAAAAAAAAGAAACGTCCCTTTTTCAGGACATTGTAATTTAAAGATAATTTTGTAAAAATCCAAATAACTTTACAGATCTTTATTGTAAAGGGTTTAAACAATGTTTTTCATGCTTGTTCAATGAACCATAAACAATTAATGAACATGCACCTGTGGAATGGTCGTTAAGACACTAACAGCTTACAGACGATAGGCAATTAAGGTCATAGTTATAAAAACTTATGACACTAAAGAGACTTTTTTACTGACTCTGAAAAACATCAAAACAAAGATGCCCAGGGTCCCTGCTCATCTGCGTGAACGTGCCTTAGGCATGCTGCATGGAGGCATGAGGACTGCAGATGTGGCCAGGGCAATAAATTGCAATGTCTGTACTGTGAGATGCCTAAGACAGTGCTACAGGGAGACAGGAAGGACAGCTGATTGTTCTCGCAGTGGCAGACCACGTGTAACAACACCTGCACAGGATCGGTACATCCGAATATCACACCTGCGGGACAGGTACAGGATGGCAACAACAACTGCCCGAGTTACACCAGGAATGCACAATCCCTCCATCAGCGCTCAGACTGTCCGCAATAGGCTGAGAGAGGCTGGACTGAGGGCTTGTAGGCCTGTTGTAAGGCAGGTCCTTACCAGACATCACCAGCAATAACGTCGCCTATGGGCACAAACCCACCTTCGCTGGACCAGACAGGACTGGCAAAAAGCGGTTTTGTCTCACCAGGGGTGATGGTCAGACTTGCATTTATTGTCGAAGGAATGAGCGTTACACTGAGGCCTGTACTCTGGAGCGGGATCGATTTGGAGGTGGAGGGTCTGTCATGGTCTGTCACAGGAAGTGTCACAGCATCATCGGACTGAGCTTGTTGTCATTGCAGGCAATCTCAATGCTGTGCGTTACAGGGAAGACATCATCCTCCCTCATGTGGGACCCTGACATGAGCCTCCAGCATGACAATGCCACCAGCCATACTGCTCGTTCTGTGCGTGAATTCCTGCAAGACAGGAATGTCAGTGTTCTGCCATTGCCAGCGAAGAGCCCGGATCTCAATCCCATTGAGCACGTCTGGGACTTGTTGGATCAGAGGGTGAGGGCTAGGGCCATTCCCCCCCCAGAAATGTCCGGGAACTTGCAAGTACCTTGGTGGAAGAGTGGGGTGACATCTCACAGCAAGAACTGGCAAATCTGGTGCAGTCCATGAGGAGGAGATGCACTGCAGTACTTAATGCAGCTGGTGGCCACATTGAATGCTACTTTTGATTTTGCCCCCCCTTTGTTCAGGGACACATTATTCAATTTCTGTTAGTCACATGTCAGTGAAACTTGTTCAGTTTATGTCTTAGTTGTTGAATCTTTTTAGGTTTATACAAATATTTACACATGTTAAGTTTGCTGAAAATAAAAGCAGTTGAAAGTGAGAGGACGTTTCTTTTTTTGCTAAGTTTGTGACAGTTTAGACTCTGCTTGTAGAAATATAGAGTTTCAGTATATGACAGCTGATGTTCCACCTGCGAAAGGGAACATCTATTGTGGTTAAAGACTGAAACTGGTGACAATGGAAAAAAAAAGTAGTGGGCTAACCCTGTTTCTTTGTTACAAGTTTTCCAGTTAAATAAAAAATTAACATGACCACCTTACTACTTACCAAGTAATCTTTTTATTTACTTTTTGGGGCACTTTTAAAGGTACAGTTCACCCAAAAAAACTCTCATAATTTACTCAGCCATCATGTTGTTCCAATTCCGTTTGACTTTCTTTTGTGCAGCACAGTTTTTTCCATTAATTACAAACCCAAACCCAAAGTTATACTTAAAAAACCTCCAATTGGGGGTGGGATCTCCATAAGAGGGCAGAGTTACTCCTAAGGAGCTTAAGCCAACTTCAAAAGGGGGCGTTGCTTTCACTCACCGTTAAGGCCAAAGTATACTTCGGGTGTCTGCGTTGCAAATCCCTCCACGCACAGTATGTGTGATCTCAAATTGCGTCATTAGCACAGCTGCGGCTTGACCGTGCGCCGCCTAGATTTTCTTGACTCGCGCATGTGGTCGTCTGTGCGCGTCATCTGCGCTTGCGCTGGCCATTGACCATACTAAAAGTGTCAAAAAACAGCTGTAGTGCGCATGCGTCGAAGGCGTTCCTATTTGTTCGAAAAGTATACTCCGAAAGGCGACGCGGTCGGCCGGGTGCGATCCGGAACGCGCATAAACGAAGTATACCCGGGTCTTTAGGGAACGGGTTAGGTAAGGGGATGCCTATATCTTTAATGGTGATTTGAAGATCCCGCCCTTTTTTGGAGCAATGCTTGCAGCTATATCCGTCTCGAAAAAACTGAACCGATCCCGGCCCGAAACCCCCAAGGGTTGTCGGTCCAGTCAGGCTCGGGTTGGGTAGCAGACCTCTGATCCACACCCATAGGTGTCAGTATAAAGTCCAAAGACCAGTGTCATATCAGCCAGAAAAACGTTAAAAAAATACGTAAAAAGTAATTTTATAATGTTTTGCTGGCTGATAGTACACTAAAACAAGCACCTATTCACTCTTAAAACTCTACTTAATTTTCACCATTAGCACAGAGATCAGTGGTTAAACATCAAAGCCATGCACCAGCTGACAGTAAGAGGCCTGATGCAGATATGGCTGCCGCTTCTGTGGTGTACATCATGTAACTGTGGACCAGATCCCAGGAAGCGTGAGGCTCTAATGAGGCAGGAGGCATCTAGACGGACAGGAGGGGGCATAGAGCTCAACGAGAGAGAGAAACTCCTCGATGCAAAGCTTCAAAATTTAAAGCAGCATGAAATGGAATCAGGACAGTTCCCCCCGTCCATGCATTTCTTCAAGGCGAAGCCCCTGATTGAGAAAAGCCCTGTCTTTAGTTTGATTCATAAGATGCCTAAAGGTACAGTAGCCTGATTATACTGAGCCACTATATTTGTAGTTTGTGATTTGATTTCAAAGTAATGTTCTGGGATCAATTCAAGTTAAAGGAATAGTTCACTCAAAAATTCTCTCATCATTTACTCACCCTCATGCTATCCCAGATGTGTGACTTTCTTCTGCTGAACACAAACAAAGATTTTAAGAAGAATATCTCAGTTCTGTAGGTCCATACAATTCAAGTGAATGGTGGCCAGAACTTTGAAGGTCCAGAAATCACAAAGGCAACATAAAAGTAATCCATAAGACTCCAGTGGTTAAATCCATGTCTTTAGAAGCCATATGATAGGTGTGGGTGAGAAACAGATCTCTTCTCTCCTTAGAGTTCTTCTTTTGTTTTTGGCGATTCACATTTTCGTGCATATAACCCTACTGTGCAGGGAGGAGAATTTATAGTAAAAAAAAGGACTTTAAATATTGATCTGTTTCTCACCCATACCTATTATATTGCTTCAGAACACATGGATTTAACTACTAGAGTCTTATGGATTACTTTTATTCTGCCTTTATGTGCTTTTTGGAGCTTCAAAGTTTTAGTCACCATTCACTTGCATTGTGTGGACCTTCAGAGCTGAGATATTTTTCTAAAAACCTTTGTGTTCAGCAGAAGAAAGTCAGTCATACACATCTGGGATGACATGGGGGTGAATAAATTATGTGAGGATTACATTTTTTGGTGAACTATTCCTTTATGCTCAAACAACAGCATTTGTGGCATAATTTGATTACTACATAAAATAATTTCAACTCGTCCCTCAATTATTTAAAAACAAAAAAGAAGCAAAAATCGCAGATACTGAAAAGCATTTACAATGGAAGTGAATGGGGCCAGTCCATAAACATTAAAATACACACTGTTTCAAAAGTATAGCCACAAGATGTAAACATATTACATGTTAAGATGATTTTATTGTGCTAAAATCACTGTTTAACTTAGGGTTTACACTAGGGTTTACCAGCATTACGTTGTCATTGTAACAAAGTTGGGTAAAATTGTGTATAACTTTACACAGATAAGGTAAGTGATTTTATCACACTAAAATCATGTTAACACGAATAAAGTTTATATCTTGTGGCTATACTTTGAAAAAATATGTATTTTAACATTATTGATTGGCCCTGTTCACTTGCATTGTAAGTGACTCACTGTAACCATGACTTTTTTTTTTTTTTTTAAACATAATGAGAGTCACGTTGACATTATTTTTTGTAGAAGTCAACACTATGCCACAAATGCTGTTGATTGAGCCGAACTTATTTTTGTTTTTATTTTGTTAAATGTCACAAATTAGAAATGCTTCGCAGCCAACTAATCATCATTTGATGTTGTCGCTCATTTAGACCTAGAAACAGACTGTATGAACAGTTTAACTCCAACTAGGCTTTACTTTGAGCCGTTTTGTGATAAGTGCTTTATTATGTGACCAGGTGCGGCTCTGCATGTTCATGACTTTGCTATGGTCGGGGTGGAATGGCTGGTTAAAAACGTGACCTACAGAGAAAACTGCTATGTGTGCTTCACGGATGACCATTCAGTGCAGTTTACTTTCTCTTCTGGACAGCCTGTGTCTCGTCCACGCTGCTCCTCATGGACCCTGCTGAGATCCCTCAGGGAGAAGATCAAAAACAGCACTAATTTGGACAACAGGTGGAGAATTAGAAGTGATTCTGTAGTGATTCTTGGATATTGATATTATGATGTCTATCTGAAAATGAGTGTTCCTTTTCATTTAAAGTATCTTATCAGTCTATCCATTCATCCATCCATTCGCTTCTACAGTTTCATTCAAAATCTCACACTCTTCACCGAGGAGCCAGACAGAGCGTATCCTAGTCAAGATGTTGTGTGGAAGAGATTTGAACAGGCGTTTTTGGTGGCCTATGGACTGGTCACCTATGCGCCTGTATTCAAAGACTACCTGTATGAAGGTCTCAGACAGTTTTATGAAGACAACGTTATGTATGTGGAAATCAGGGCACTGCTGCCATCGGTATGCATAAATGTGGCCTCTAATTAGTATACAAACCTCTTTTTAAGTCATTTTAAATACTATGAATAAATGCTAATGTGTTGTGTTTATTTGTATTTGCAGACATATGAACTAGATGGCAGACAAAATGATAAAGAGTGGAATATGCGAGCCTGCCAAGAGGTTGTGAAAAGATTTACGACACATTATCCAGACTTCTTTGGTGCTCGTGTGATATTTACTGTCCACAGGTCAGATACTCTGAAATATTTTGATTATTTCAATTTAAGGACAAATTAATTAAAGGAATATTCTGGGTTTATTACAAGTTAAGCTCAATCAACAGCATTTGTGGCATAATGTTGATTACCACAAAAATGAATTTCGAATCATCCCTCATTTTCATAAAAAACAAGAAGCTAAACTTGAGGTTACAGTGAGGCACTTACAATGGAAGTGAATGGGGCCAATTTTTGGAGGTTTTAAAGGCAGAAATGTGAAACTTGTAACCCAGATTTTTTCTAAGTAGGGACAAGTCGAAATGAATTTTTGTGGTAATCAACATTATGCCACAAACGTTGTTGATTAAGCTTAACTTGTAATAAACACGGAATATTCCTTTAATAGAAGCTATGACTTGTCACACTTGGATGTTTCAGGGGCATAAATGCAACTGAGGCTATGAAGGCAGTAGAGGAGGCCATGGAATTACAGAGGAACTTTCCAGAAATCATGGCAGGCTTTGACTTTGTGGGTATATGCTGGTTGGTTTATAAGCTCTTTGTTGAAATACATGATACATGAATGAAATAAAACACATGTGCTTTTATAACCTCAGGTAGGACAAGAAGACATTGGAAGGCCTTTGTGGTACTTCCGGGATGCTTTGAGTCTACCAAAAGAGCGGGGTGTAAACCTATCCTACTTTTTCCATGCAGGAGAGACAGGTTTCTACACATCTTAACTCTTTCATGTGGCACGGAGAAGTTGAACCCAAATGAGTCTCAAATATCTTTTAGTGTCAAGTACTTTCAAAGCATAAATGATTTAATACATGCTGCTTTTTACAGTTGCCACTATAACATACAGTAACTCCATTCTCTTTCCCACACAGATTCACAGGGAACAGATGTTGATCAGAACATTATGGATGCTCTTCTATTCAACACCACACGCATAGGGCATGGCTTCGCTTTGGCACGTCACCCTATAGTTAAAGAGATGTCTAGAAAGATGGATGTACCAATTGAAGTTTGCCCCATCTCCAATCAGGTACATTATCACTCACTATGTATTAGCATTTTGTCGTTTAGCAGACACTTTTATCCAAGGCGACTCACAAATGATGAAAATCACAAGCAATTTATATATATATATATATATACACACACACACATACTCGCTTAGCACTTTACTAGGAACACTATGGTCCTAATAATGTGCCCGGCGTGGTCTTCTGCTGTTGTAGCCCATCCGCCTCAAGATTCGACGTGTTGTGCATTCTTAGATGCTATTCTGTTTACTACAATTGTACAGAGTGGTTATCTGAGTTACCGTAGACTTTGTCAGTTCAAAGCAGTCTGGCCATTCTCTGTTGACCTCTCTCATCAAAGCTTTTCCATCTACAGAACTGCCACACACTGGATGTTTTTAGTTTTTGGCACCATTCTGAGTAAATTCTAGAGACTGTTGTGCGTGAAAATACTAATATAAAATGTAAAGAGCAGTTAAAGAAATACTCAAACCAGCCCATCTGGCACCAACAATCATGCCACAGTCCAGATCACATTTTACCCCATTCTGATGGTTGATGTGAACATTAACTAAAGCTCCTGTCCGGTATCTGTGTGATTTTATGCATTGCACTGCTGCCACACGATTGGCTGAATAGATAATTGCATGAATAAGCAGGTTAACAAGTGTTCCTAATAAATTGCTCAGTGAGTGTATATGGGGTTGTTTGTTTGGGCACTTTCATGTCCCAGGGGTTGATTGTTATTAAAATGATTTTCTTTCTTTTTGTTAAATGGTCATAGTAAAACTGACATGGAAACGTTTTACCTTCATGTACTTTGGTACTTTTTACATCTTTTATGTAGATTTTATTGTTTTATTCTTGTCCCAGACCCAGAATTTCAATATTGAACTATGAAAATCCATTATAAAAATACAAACTAGAACATGTTTAAAACTATGATAATCTAAAAAAAAATAATGAAAATAAACCATTTTAATGGAAAATTATTTCTCTATTTTTTTTTTTTTTTTTTACATAATTATGACTGTCCCACTGTGGTGGCGTCATTTCCACCACAACAAACAATTTTGCCCCTAATAAAGTTATCAAAAAAGTAAGTGTACTTGTTTACCAAGTCGATCAATGTGTCAGTAAATAGCAAGTGATGATTGAAGAAAAATCAAGGTATCACTTGTGAGCAGAGTATTTTCAGTGGCCGTCATTTCTAATCAAGCTGTAATTTTGCTAAATTATGCAAAAAGTGTGAAAATATTATTTAAATGTGTGTATTCGGGATTCATTGAATGTTAGCTATGAAATTAGCCTGAAGTCAAATTTCAAAAACCTTTTCAAAAATTTCCATCACCATAATTTTCACATCATTTCTATTAAATACAATCAGGGTAGGGAGGGTTACTTTTGAAATGTATTCCACTACAGATTACAGAATACATGCTGTAAAATGTAATTTGTAACATATTCCATTAGATTACTCAAGGTCAGTAATGTATTCTAAATACTTTGGATTACTTCTTCAGCACTGTTAAATTTTTTACAGTAAGACAAAATACACGTTAAAAAAAACATTCTCTGAAAAACCTAAATATCTCATGCAGTGTTGTTCCTAAAACAAGATTAATCAAATTGATCTTGTTTTAAGGATTTTTAGATATTTTTTACAGGAAAACAATACAAAAATTATTATCAAGAATATGATTTTTGCCCTAATATTAAAGGTCTTACTAGAAAAAAGAAATTATGATCCAATGTGAATTTTCTTGATTAATAAATATGATCGTGTCTGGTAACACGTGCATGTAAAATGGCTAGAAATAGCATTTTAGCTTAGCGTAAAGCTGACAATTTACACAAGGTTTATTTCTATTTCTTCTGCTCCAAACTTACTTCAAACTTACTTCTCTGTCTGCTCGTATGAATGTAACACATAATAAGAAAGTGTTTCACCGCTGTTCAAATGCACTTTGGATCGCATCATTTATATGGATAAATGTTTTCCATCTGAAAGGACTAAATATTAAATGAAACAAATGACAATAAAATGCAAAGTAATCTCTTCAGTAATCAAAATACTTTTTGAATGTAACTGTATTCTAAATACCAATTATTTAAATTATAACTGTAGTGGAATACAGTTACTAATATTTTGTATTTTAAATACGTAATCCTGTTACATGTATTCTGTTACTCCCCAACCCTGAATACAATACAAAATTGAAGATGTGGTGGGAATTTTCATGACTTTCAGAAAAAAGGACAAAAATAACATGGATTTCTTGTGATGTATGTGCATAAACTGTTGGGCATTGTTAGTACACAAATAATAAGATATATTAAAAAATATTGTTAGGGAGGGTAGAGTCACATGGGGTAATCTCCTTGTGGTCGCTATAATGTTGTTCGCTCTCGGTGGGGGGCGTGGTGAGTTGTGCGTGGATGCTGCGGAGAATAGCGTGAGCCTCCACACGCGCTATGTCTCTGCGGTAACGTGCTCAACAAGCTACGTGATAAGATGCACGGATTGACGGTCTCAGACGTGGAGGCAACTGAGATTCGTCCTCTGCCACCCGGATTGAGGCGAGTCACTATGCCACCACAAGGACTTAGAGCGCATTGGGAATTAGGCATTCCAACTTGGGGAGAAAAATAAAATAAAAATAGTGAGTGTGTGAAAAAGTTTTTAACAAGACTTTAAAAAGTGCTGTTTGTCGCCTTGTCAGGTGTTAAAACTGATTTCAGATTTCCGGAATCACCCTGCTGCAGTGCTGATGGCTGAGGGTCATCCTCTGGTGATCAGTTCTGATGATCCAGCTCTCTTTGGGGCCACTGGTCTGTCTCACGATTTCTATGAAGCATTCATGGGTTTTGGAGGAATGAGCTTTAATCTAGGCACACTGAAAGAGCTGGTCTTGAATTCTCTCAGGTAATATGAATACCAACAGCATTTTAGGCCAGTAAACTTACATTTAAGGTATATAGATATTAATATTTTAAAAAATATAAACTTCTTTTAATGTAATCTGTAAAATGATCCATTTTTAATACAGAATGTGAGGTACCTTATATGTGTTTTCTACATAGTGTTGTACTGTATATTGGACTTAATTTTAATCTAGAAACATCTTAATTTATCAGAAAGATTTATGTATTTATGTTTAAAGGGATAGTGCACCCAAAAATGAAAATTCATCATTTACTCACCCTCATGCCATCCCAGATGTGTATGACTTTCTTCTGCTGAACACAAATTAAGATTTTTAAGATCTCAGCTTTGTTGTTCCATACAATGCAAGTGAATGGTGGCAAGAACTTCGTACGTCCAAAAAGCATAAAGGCAGCAAAAAAGTAATTCATATGACTCTAGTGGTTAAATCCAAATCTTCTGAGTGATATGATTGGTGTGGGTGAGAAACAGATCAATATTTAAATTCTTTTTTTTACAATTAATCTCACTTTCACATTCTTCTTCTTTTGTTTTTGGTAATTCACATTCTTTGTGCATATCACCACCTAGTGGCCAGGGAGGAGAATGTATAGTAAAAAAAGGACCTAAATATTGATCTGTTTCTCACCCACACTTATATCGCTTCAGAAGTCATGGATTAAACCACTGTAGTCATATGGAATACTTTTATGCTGCCTTTGTGCTTTTTCGATCTTCAAAGTTCTGTCCACCTTTCACTTGCATTGTATGGATCTAAAGAGCTGAGATATTCTTCAAAAATCGTAATTTGTGTTTTGCAGAAGAAAGAAAGACATATACATCTGGGATGGCATAAGGGTGAGTAAATGATGAGAGAATTTTCATTTTTGATTGAACTATCCCTTTAAGGAAGTAATTAGTATAATATAAAACATTCTGTTGCAGTATATTTTTAACTTTTTTTATCCTCACTCTTTATTTCCAGGTACAGCTCCTTGCCAAGTCAAACAAAGAAAACGGCTATTGAAACTTTGCTGGTAAAATGGGACAAGTTTGTCTTGGAGAGTTTATTTTAGACCACTACAGACTACTAAACAAGGGCAATTTTAAACACTGGACTAAGTGCATTGTTTACAGGATATTGTTCTCCTGTCTCTTGTTTGACATTGGTGAATATACAGGGGGGTAAGTACTGTAATTAATGCTGCATTACTGATTGAGAGGAACTGACTGTAGTATCTTGAACTGATCTGTGCTGCCATCTGGTGGAGAATGTGTAGAGAATTTTTGTTCTTCTGTTCACAACTGCTCTTTTGAACCTCAGGCCTATGAGAGCCTTGTATGTGCTTTTAATACTTGCAATCAGATTTTTTGACAGCAAAGTACATAAAGGTTTATACAGAGTAGATCACTTCTTATTTTCCATCTCAAGACACCTGATTAGCCAACTATTATTTACAATACCTATGATTTACTAATATCAGTACATATTTTTATTGAAAATGTAAGATATTTTTACTTGAATAGTCATGGCAGGTTGACTT
Source organism: Myxocyprinus asiaticus (assembly GCF_019703515.2). NCBI lineage: Eukaryota > Metazoa > Chordata > Actinopteri > Cypriniformes > Catostomidae > Myxocyprinus > Myxocyprinus asiaticus. The sequence continues at coordinate 13,148,914 of NC_059389.1, forward strand.
AAGTTCAGTTGTTTTTAATATGGAATTTTTGTTTTCAACATGAACGTTTTAATACAAAATAACAAAATGATGGTGTCACATAACTCTGTATAGTAATAATAACCATATTTACTTTGACCTATTTTAATTACATAGAAGTGGAGTCCCCCTTCTATTCAGTGAAAGGCAAAATGTTGACTGTAAATTGATACTTTTCAATATCTATTGCTGGGCCCTAATGGTGTTATTTCAGGGTTCATCTGTATTCTTTATCTACTGCTGGTGTTAAACTGGGAAAAATAGCGCTCATCAGGAATGTTGATGTACTCCTTCTGAAGATGTTTCGTCCTGTAAATGGAACATGGAGTGTCTTCTTTTGTTATAAAATCTTGACAATAATTAATACAAGTAACAAGAGTAACCAAATTCTTAATGTAAATGGGATTCTAAAAATTTTATCTTACACAAATTTTACAATGTAACAATTTCCAATTTCCTTTAAATGCAAATTCAATATGAAAAAATAAGTCATTTTGAAGTATTACTGCTCAGACACTGAAAAGTACACAGGTGAACTTTCAGAAAATCAAAATAAATTCAAATAACAGGGTATGGCAACTTACACTACATTAAAGTAGACATTTAAAATTATTGGCCAGTTTAGTTGTGTGGGCAAATTAGCTGTAGTAACACTGATTGCAACTTACTGAGCATCATGGGCTTGGGCCAGTTGTTTGTTGGTGTTGTCCATAGCCCTGCGTAGCTCCTTATTAACACGTGCTTGCTGTCTTTCAAGTAGTAATGCAGCACGGGCTGATGCAATACGCATGTTATAGTCCTGCAGCTCCTTTTCCCGCTGCTCTAAGCAAGCACGCTGCATACAACACATCTGTTCAGATTATGTTCACCTGTTGTACTTAAAGGAATAATTTACCAAAAATTTAAATTCTCTCATCATTTACTCACCCTAATGCCATCCCAAATGTGCATGACTTTCTTCTGCAGAACACAATCAAAGATTTTTAGAAGAATATTTGAACTCTGTAGGTCCATACAATGCAAGTGAATGGTGACCAAAACTTTGAACCTCAAAAAAGAACAAAGGCAGCATAAAAGTAATCCATAAGACTACAGTGGTTTAATCCATGTCTTCTGAAGCGACCCAACAGGTTTAGGGTGAGAACAGACCAAAATATAACAACTTTTTCACAAAAAATGAGCAGCAGTCTCCTTGGCGATCATGATTTCAAGCTCGATTACACTTCCTACTGTGCCATCTAGCGTGGTTGTTTCTAGAAGGGAATCCATCTCACTTCAGTCTTGCGAGATTCTTAAACTGCGTTAATTTGAAGTCGCACAGCAACGAGGAGCGCTCGTAAAAGATTATTTTAAATTGTCTGTTTTGATAAATAGTAATTCTTGATGACCAATTCAAGTTCTAAAAAAATATGTTACATAATAAATGGTATAACTTTAGCTCTACATCTGCTACTTTTGGTTATGAGATATTGTTGGTCAGTGGAGAAGTACATAAGTCAGCTCTGGTGATAAGAGTCTGATTCTGGCTGGTTGGTCTAGTGGCAACTAATTCGCCTCTTTTATAAGAGACTCCGGGTTCTAATCCGCCAGTATAAAACTTTATATTTTTATAAACAAAGATTGCATCCACACCTCAATAAGATTTAAAGTAATAAGTGCCTTAATATGAACTTCTGTCAAAATATTACTGTATCCTAGAAATATGGGATGTTATATGAGATTTTAAGAAGACAACAGTTTTTCTTAATAACAATTATAATAAGGCAGAGGCTATTTGCACTAAGTGTGAATAGCAACATCTTTACACTAAGTGCAAATAGCAGCATATACAATTTGTACCCCTAGTTAAATACGTACAGGGCATCAATGCAGTGTGTTTATTGTGTTTATTTAGAGTACCACAGACACCCTACACCAACCCCTGCCCCTTAACCTAATTGTAACCTTCCCTTACAACAATTAACCATGGTTTTACTACAGTAACCATAGTATCCCCGTGGTATTTTATAGTAACCACAAAATTAAACGTGGTTAACACCATTTTACTATAGTAACACCATGGTTAATTGTATTAAAACTATGGTTTCCGCCAAAAAATATGGTAGCTACAATGGTAAAACCATGGTTAATTTTACCTGGATCAAACTTTTGTCTCAACTCTCTGACCTTCATTGTTGCCAAATCACTGCAAGAAAATCAACCTTTATATTCATTTGATTTTTTTTTTTTATTGTAAGTAGTATTAAAGAAAAATATTAAGAGTGGAGCAAGGAAACAGGATGCGTATTTGTACCCAGGTCGTCCGCATGGAAAAAGCTCAACCAAACCATCTTTTCACACTAAGCCATTGCAACAAAACTTGAGGGAGCGGTTTGACTTTAATTTATTTGTTTCCACCAGACTTTTTGAGTGAAAATAGCTGCACCGTAGCAGGTGCTATTTACACCTAGTGCAAGTAGTCACTCTGTAATAATAATAATGTTAAATTATTGATATTGAAGTTTTTAATGCTCTCTGTCACATACGCTGAGAGGCGAGCAGGAAAAGCACAGGCGAAGCATCATAAAATACAGTAATGTGCATGCGCGAGAACTTGACGTAAGAGGGATCCCTTGTAGAGATGACCATATAGTGCTCTGCGCCTGTGTCAAGCACTAGGAAATTTAATCGAGCTTGAAATCATGATTTTGCCTATAGACGGCAATGGCAAGATGTGCAGTGAAAAAGGAGTTATATTTTCAGTCTGTTCTCACCCAGAATCGATTAGACGGCTTCATAAAACATGGATTAAACCACTGAAATCGTATGGGTTACTTTTATGCTGCCTTTATGTGCTTTTTGCAGCTTCAAAGTTTTGGTCACCATTCATTTGCATTGTATTGAGATATTTTTCTAAAAATCTTTGTGTTCTACAGAAGAAAGTAAGTCATACACATCTGGGATTGAATGAGGGTTTAAATAATGAGAGATTTATTTATTTTTGGGTGAACTATTCCTTTAAGTCCTTATAAGAGTGCACTTAGATCTTTTGAGAAAATATATATGTATTTTTTTTTTTATATTTAAAACTTCCATTAGAGACGTCAGACCTGGTTTGACTCCTCTCGATGTGCCACATTTATATAAAAAAATTTTTTGGGGGGGGAACTGGACAGCCCCAGTCTCCATTCACACTCATTATATGGAAAAGAGCAGCATAAAAATTCTGCTTAATATCTCCTTCTGTGTTCCACAGAAGAAAAAAGTCATATAGACAATGTACTTAATAACACAAGACCGATAAGTCCATTTGACGTAAAGTTAAAATTATTATTATTTTTTTTTTACAAATAGACTAATAATCATGTTAAATGATCCCTATTTTAACAGCAAAGTACGCTGTGCCGGGCTTTACCTTCTTCTCTTCTGCTTGCTGCTGCTGGTATTGAGTGTACATTTGCAGTTCTTCAGGGGTCATCCCCTTGTAAAGGTCCCTACGCAGGCGAGACAGACCCAGCACACTAGCACTCTGTTCAGGGTTTTCAGTCAGCAGGTCCCCATTTAACTGATTCAGGATATCCGTCTGGTTGTTCTCATCCTCTTCGTGATGCTCTTGTCGACGTCGATTTGTCATCTCTGCGGCCTACAGTCGATAAAAGGGAGGAACCATAGGAAAATGATGGCTCAATCAAGAAAGAAGGCTAAGCAATAAGGGCCACACATGAATTATAAAGCCTACTTTCTGGTTTCTTTTTCTACCTTTGAGCACTCCGGTCACTCACCAGTGCCAGGTTAAAGTCTTTGTTGGCAATGGCTGCAGCTCTCTTGCATTCTTCCTCCATCTTCTGCAGTTCAACAGCTCTGTTGTCCAATGACAGCATGCTTTGTTCGTTCTGATGCACTATATAGTACAAAAAGAGAAAACATTTACACTGCAAATGCAGCACAGATGCTGCAATCGAAGTAACATCAATAGTTTGGAAGTGTGTGTGAAATGCGGCACAGAGACGGCATAAATGCATTTACACAGGAATTAAAATGCATAAATGATTTTATGAAATTAATGTTTTAAATGTGAAACTATAAATATATTTTGGAAACAAAACAATGAATGAAATTATGAGTGAAAATATAAAATGATCAATTAACAAGAATGTTTCAAACTGCACTGATGCTGCATATTTACACTTAACCAAAGCCTGAGACTGGGTAAAGCTGCCTTAGCCCAGCTGTGTAAAGACATCTAGATCCAAAATACATGGGTGTCTAACATTTAGATAATAAGGAGATTTAGCCTTTCTATTGGACAGAAAGGGTTACCCTTCAGCAAATGTACTTACCTTCTTCTTTTAGCTGTTGTTTTGCTCGCTCCAGTTCTTGTTGCTGTTTTAGGGACCATGCCCTGAGCTGCTCCTGCTGCTTCCTCAGCCTGTCTTTCCTGGCCAGATCTTCCCCATTTAGTCCCGGCAGTATCTGCATCCCTTCCTGCTTCTTCAGCAGCTCTGGATCATTCAGATCAAACTCACGCCTGCAGCTGGCCTGCTGGAACTGCTGTCTGAATTGCACGATGGTTTCATTCAGTAGGCGCTCATCTTTTTTCTGCCGCTGGTCCAGGATACAGGCTACACGATCACTGCACAGCAGATCATCAACTAAAACAACACAAGAAAATCTCACTGGACTGTTTTTGTAAATCTAGCACAAGCTAAACAATATTATGCTGCTTACCATGGTAAGTTTGGCATCAAATACCATACACTATCTATCCATCCATCCATCCATTCATCATGTCTCTCTTTCTTTCATCTACCTGTCCATCCATCCATTCAGTCTCTTTCATCCATCAACCATCCATCCATCCATCCTATCTCTCTCCTTCTTTCATCCTATCTATCTATCTATCCAGTCTCTCTTTCTTTCATCTACCAACATCCATCCATCCATCTATCTCTTTCATCTATCAATCCATCCTGTCTCTTATCTATCAACCATCCATCTATCCATCCATCCACCTATCCTATCTTTCTTTCATCCATCCATCCAGTCTCTCTTTCTTTCTTCTATCAACCATCCATCCTATCTATCTATCTATCTAGTCTCTCTTTCTTTCATCTACCAACATCCATCCATCCATCTATCTCTTTCATCTATCAATCCATCCTGTCTCTTATCTATCAACCATCCATCTATCCATCCATCCACCTATCCTATCTCTCTTTCTTTCATCCATCCATCCTATCTATCTATCCTGTCTCTTTCTTTCATCTCTCAACCATCCATCTATCCATCCATCCACCTTCCTAACTCTCTTTCTTTCTTTCATCCATCCATCCATCCATCATACATACAGTCTCTTTCTTTCTTCTATCCATCCATCTATCCTGTCTCTCATCTATCAACCATTCATCTATCCATCATATCTCTTTCTTTCAACCATCCATCTATCCATCATATCTCTTTCTTTCATCCATCCATCTATCTATCCTGTCTTTCATCCATCCATCCATCCATCTGTTATGCTATTTATGCCATGGATGTAATGTAAAGACAGTTAAATGAAAGTTATATTAATTGTGCAAAACTGTCAGTCAGTAGCAATCTGGCATCAGCTACAAATAATTATTAATATTATAATATCAATAATCAAAATAATATTTCAGCCCAATAATAAGAGTAGAAAAGAGGTCAAATCCCTTTTTAAGTGTCAATGTTAAATCCGTATGTATAAACTCACCGTAGGTTTTATGTTCATTCGCTTCACGTTGGTCTTGTTCTCTTCGTTCTTTAACTTGATGGTCGAGAGCATCCTTATCAACCTGACAAATGAACAAATGATAGTTAGAGATGTAGAACCAAACTCGTTTACAGTCACATGTGGCAAACAAACTTACCCCAATCGTACGGAATTTGTCATTGAAAATTCTCTCTTGGCGTTGCTGCTCCCTGTTTCTCCTCCTGTCAAGATGAGCAGCTGCGATTTGGTCAGACAGATGCTCAACGTGGGTCATTGTTACAGCCTATATCGCCGCTGTAAATTGAGTGTCGAAATTTCTTTATCGACTCGCTGGATGTCAGGAAATCTATCAACAAACACGTTGCTAAGAGACAGAAGATCCCCGTTTGAAAATAGCGCCCTCTCGCCACCATTGCTTTCTGCCTTGCCGTTTTTCAAACCTAATGATATTTTACACCCCTAACCTTACCACTACCCCTAATGTTAAACATGTATACAATTTAGTACAGTATTTGTTGATGTCTGAGCGTTACCATTTCGTTTTTTTGTGGTTTCATTATGTTTATTTGTTTTACTGTTAACATTTTTCTGAAAAGCATATATGCTGTTTATTTGCAGTTTACATTGTAAGTAACAACTTCCTCCGTGACAACATGCCCCCAGTTAAAATGTTCAATTGCTTCTCGTAGCCAAGACTTTTAGGTATATGCCTACTGAAATTGACTGTCACAGAAACGCAAATGTATTCTATTCTACATGTATTCTAAATAAATTATATTATTTTAGAAATATGGTAACTCAAGTAATGTAGGCTACTTAAAGGAATATTCCAGATTCAGAACAAATTAAGCTTAATCGACTGCATTTATGGCATAATGTTGAGAACCACACAAAATAATTTTAACTCGTCCCTCCTTTTCTTAAAAAACAAACAAAACAAAAATCGAGGTTACAGTGAGGCATTGACAATGGAAGTGAATGGGGCCAGTGAGTATTTTAATGTTATGGATTGGCCCCCATTCACTTCCATTGTAAATGCCTCACTGTATCCCAGATTTGTGTGTGTGTGTGTGTGTGTGTGTGTGTGTGTTTTAATAAAAAGGGAGGGACAAGATTAAATTGTTTTTTGTGGTTATCAATATTATGCCACAAATGCTTTTGTTTGAGCTTAACTTGTGTTGAACACGGAATATTCATTTAAAAGTAATTAAATGAAAGTCAGTAACTCTAATCTAAATACAAGAATTTAAAATGTAAAAAAAAAAAAAAAAAAAAAAATGGGGGGCCTGGGTAGCTCAGCATGTAAAGATGCTGACCTCCACACCTGGAGTCACAAGTTCGAATCCAGGGCGTGCTGAGTGACTCCAGTCAGGCTTCCTAAGCAACCAATTGAGCCGGTTGCTAGGGTGGGTAGAGTCACATAGGGTAACTTCCTCGTGGTCGCTATAATGTGGTTCTCACTTTTGGTGGGGCGTGTGGTGAGTTGTGCAGTCCAGTCAACCATATCAAGAGCACTGCATAACGCTGGCCTGTATGGGAGGGTGGCAAGAAAGAAGCTGTTACTTAAAAAGTACCATCTGAAAGCACGTCTGGAGTTTGCCAGAAAGCATGTGAGTGACCCAGCTGCGATGTGGGAGAAGGTTTTGTGGTCAGATGAGACCAAGATAGAGCTTTTTGGCCAGAACTCAAAGCGTTATGTGTGGCGCAAACCTAACACTTCCTATGCCTCAAGACACACCATCCCTACAGTGAAGTATGGTGGTGGCAGCATCATGCTGTGGGAATGCTTCTCATCAGCAGGGACTGAGCATCTTGTTAGAATTGAAGGAAGAATGGATGGAGCAAAATATAGGGAAATACTGCAAGAGAACCTGCTTCAGTCTGCTAAAAAACTGAAGCTTGGGAGGAAATGTACCTTTCAGCATGACAATGATCCCAAGCACAAGGCCAAATCAACATTGGAGTGGCTCAAGAACAAAAAGATAAATGTCCTACAGTGGCCCAGTCAAAGTCCTGATCTCAAACCTATTGAGAATCTGTGGCACTATTTGAAAATTGCAGTCCACAAGCATCACCCAACCAACCTGAACAACCTGGAGAATGGGCCAAAATCACTTCGTCACTGTGTGCAAAGCTGGTACATATGTACCCCAAAAGACTTAAAGCAGTTATTGCAGCAAAAGGTGGCTCGACCAAATATTAATGTGTGGGGGTTGAATACTTATGCAAGCAACATATTTCAGTTTTTTATTTTTCATAAAAATATTTCCCAACAAAAAAACAATGTCACCTTACAATAATTGATTTTGAGTTTCAGTGTTTTAAAATAAAATATCAATCAGAATGAAATTTAATTGCACCATTTGTAATTCGGTAATATGAGAGAATTGGTCAGGGGTCTGAATACTTTTGCAAGGCTATATATATATATATATATAATCACATGTCACTAATGGCAAATAACCAAACCGGGCCCATAACCGGATCACTTTTGACAGGGCTTGGAATGATTGTGGCATGACTGTGTTATTATTTATATATAAATAAATGTAGCAAAACGTGTACCCATCTGTCAGTGATGGGAGATAACATCATTTACTACTAGATTCAGATGAACTGGATAAGACGTACACTGAAGATAAGTACCTTGGGACAAAAAAAGCATGATTCACACAGTACACCCAATTGCATTTCCTTTTCATTCTCTATTTCATGTTCCATGCATGTTCCTTTCTTCTTATTCTCATAGCTTGACTGAGAGAAAGAACTATTGTTATATTGATATTGTTGAAAACTTGTATTGTTGTCTGTACTGTAACATGTCAGCATGAGGGAACGTAACACATTTTGAAATGTCGGGTTTGACCCTTCTGCCACCTTTTTTATTCTTTAAAAATGTACAAACCTTTATTCACCATAAATTCCGCTGATAAGGCACTCCATACGATAATGATAAAGTGCTTTATTGATGCTCCAACTTATAGAGATTGTCAACTTTTCTAGCATTGTGTCAGATTTTGTATTATTATAAAAAATAAAAAAAATTCAAGGGGGAAATTGCGTTGAGGGGAGACTGGGCTAGTTGTCACAAGGAGAAGTTGACACAAGGGCTATATCTCAGTAACTATATGGTTCAGAGTCAAAAGTCCAATTGCACAGCTGCTTGTTTTCTATAGCAGAGGTTTTGTATGTTGATTTCAAACATGTAAAATTAGGATTATTTATGCGACATTTTATCCCCTAAATTGAAACTCCCAATATCGTCATACTTTTAAAATACCTGTGAGAAGTGAGGATAGTAAAGCCACATTGGGATACACTAAGGCAAGAGTCAACAATACAATGAAGATAGATTTTAACCGAGAGGTTGAAATGCACAGTAAAAATGGAAATGGATCCAGTTTTTTGGGGGTTTTTGAGTCACAGATACTACAAAATGTAAATTACTTAGCATCTACATAAAAACACATGTTAGACCAACAATATTTCCCCAAATGTTGTCCCAAAGAGCCTAACAGAGTTGTCTGAACAAACAATTTCATATTAAACAATGTTGCTGATTTGAGAGTTCCCAGCATGCATTAAAACATGAATAAATAATGCTGTTAGTGTTATAGACTTATTTTTTTTTTTGCTGTTTGCTTTATTTATGCTGTTACTGTGGTTTTTTGTTGCCACTGTTAGTTAATTGTTGTGTGGTGATGTTAAGAACTCAACTTAATGAGGTTTGCTGATTGTCACTGTTATTGAGGTTTGTGTGTTAAGGGTTAAGGTCTATTTTGTGTCTAATCAGCTTCTCATTTAATCAACTCCAATCAACTACACAAAGGCAAAGTTTGCTGTTAACTTCATGTAAAAATAAATAAAATGGTGACAAAATGAAAGTTATTGTATTGCGAATTGATAGTTGGCTGAACAAGAAAATAGTAGTTCTCTTAAGAAAATGTTTTGCATTTAGTGAACAAAATAATTTACATTGACTAAACAAAGCAATGTTACTAAGGACGATTATTAACACTTAATCTTACAGCATTATGTTGCAGTGTTTACAATGTCTGTTCTCATTAAAGGTGCACTCAGTAGTTTTTTGAAATATGTCAAAGTGGCTTACATTGGCTCACACTGATACCTGGCCTGGATGCGGCATCAAGAGAAAGTGAAAGAGAGACTGTCTTTGTCTGTTACTAACCTTGAGCGGGAGATTCCAGGCAATATTCACATTTGATTTATATTCGTCCATCCAGATTTCAGCCACCCTTAATGCATTTCGAATCATGTGCTTTCTGAGAGCCGGTAAACAGGGCTTATGTGCTCTCTCTATGTGTGTGATTTTGGAACACGGCACCACTTCAATACTCCCGCCACAGAGATCTGATCTGATTTTTTTAATGTTTTATGTAATATGAATCAAAGCTCTGGGTGTAAAGTAATTGAGTAAAGATACTTAAGTATTATTTTTTGGGACTTGAGTAAAATTTAAATGGAATACTTGTACTTTTACTTAATTACATTTCCAACTTTTTACTCTTTACAATCTTATTTAAACTTGAAAAGTACTCACTACATTTTTGCAGATCATTTTCTTTCGTCTTACTGGACTAAAGCCATTTTTCAATGCATCTGACAAACAACTGATGGCACTAGAGGTCAGTCATTTTAAATGGAGTTTCGCACGGCGGCTTTGTTTAGTTATGACTATTTGCAGAGGCGGAATTTTCAGATCTGATTTGAGCTTCGGATACGTTGAAATATTTGTGTGACTAGACCGTATGTGACCACCCGGCTGAATGTGATGTATTCATTCAAATCTATAAGCAGAAGTGAAAAAATACTGATGGTTTGTGTCTTAAACTTTATTCTAAACACCTGCTACTTCTACAGATTGGACAGTTATGAAGTCAAAAATGATCATTCATGTTGCAAATGCATAAAAAAACCAAAAGGCTTTTATAATTAAATGTATACATGTAATTTATTTCTACACTTGCAATCATATTTAAATCATATTTATGAATTTCTACTCCCTATATGCTAAATTATTGCTGTTGTTGGGCAACTATTAATTATAATAATAACAACTATAAAACCAGCAGTTGAATTCATCCATCTGCTCAACAGCAAGGTTTGGTAGCAAACCTCAGAAAACAATTCACAAAATCAACAACATTACTAACTTTCTTCAAAGCTTATTTTGATTTTTTTTTTTATCTTTCTCTATGACTCAAGGGACTGGGTGCTCTGAACTTGTAATTCGTGAGTGCCTTCTCCCATGCAATGAACACTGCGTGACAGTTCCGAAGTGAAATGTCCACTGTGTGGCGCTAAAAGCAAGTGAAATGTTCTCCCAAACAGATGAGGTTTTGAAGCAACCACATCATTTTGTGGCACTTCTATGATATTTTCGGCTCACGTGTCGTTTCGCATGCTCTTCAGGACTCGTACCCCGGTCCTTTGTATCGCATATGCAATACTCTTATCAGTTGAGCTACCATACAATTTGATCACACTTAAACAAGCTTGAAAATGTTGTTGGTTATGTAATGCAAATGTTAAACTGAGTCATGCACTACAGTAAAAGTGTTTAGATGTTATAAAATAGGATTGTGTGAGGAACAGTGCGAAAAGTAAATGTTTATGAACTGATAATCTGCCATTTTACTCATGATTTGAGTGAAAGGGGATAAAAGTAATTGTTGTTTTCATTCACCAGGAAATTATCGTGTTACTATAAGGCGGGTGCCAAGGTGTTTGCATTCAAAAGACAAAACTCCCCAGGGAGGCAAAGAGCAAATGTATGATCTCTGAGAAAATCAGCATAGAAACTCTCACAAAGATACCATCTCACACCCAACTGAGCAAGAATTGCCTCGTTGTCTTTCTACATCTGTTTTCTCTCCTACTCCCCCTCCCCCCGTCCCTCTCAGCTCAAAATCACCTTAAAACACACTTAATCATGTTTAAATATATGTCTGGCTATTCATGTTTCATATCATTGAAAAGGTCTCAGTGTGATTGGTACGAAGGTCTCATTACCGTAACTGTAAAAAATATGATAATACAGTTTTGAGAATTTAGAGGAATTCTGACCAATTCTGGGGGTGTGCCTACCTCCTGTATGCAGATAAGGTGTGACCCCAGGACTACCAAACCTATTCATCCCCAAATTCTTATTGTCAGTCCATTTGATTGTGGTCTGGGTATTTAAGGAAATCTAGCACATTGCTCTTTGGAATTTTCTGTCCCCATGGTGCTTACACTACATATTTTACTGAAGTTAGGTATGCATCTGTTACTCTTAAGATTCATCTTTGAGCATTAGATGTTTTGTATTGATTATTTCTGAATTGATTAATTATGTAATTGGCTTGATACATATTTACCTGACTAATAAATTGTTAAACTTGATCGATTCTATTCTGACTTATTCTGAAATTCTTGCATTTTGTAGATTATGTTAAGTCCTTGTTGACACAAATCTGTGATCAGTGTTAGTACAAACTAAAGGCTCAGTGTTGATAGAGCATCGGGCATGGCTTCTGAGACCTTAGCTTTCTGGCTAACTATTCAGCATTAACTAAGTGTGCCTAGACTGTATAGACTAAATATAATAATTATTTAGAACAACAAAATGTTGGTCCACTCGCCTAAATAATGGTAACAGTCTCCTCTCTTGATTTCATTCTAGCTTGGAAAAAACGTTACTTTTTTTAAAAACTTTTTTTAATACTTAAGTACAATTTAATGTGAATAATTTTGTACTTTCACTCAAGTATGTTTTTGGCTAGATACTTTCACTTTTAATTGAGCAAAATTTTCACTCAGTATCCATACTTTCACTTAAGTATAATTTCTGAGTACTTTTTACACTCATGATCTTTGCACTCTAGTACTTGCATAGTTTTGGCGCCACAATGTGCAGTATGTAATGACTTGCACATATTCCTAGTTTAACATTTTCACCCCCATAAATTAACATTCCTTCGTCCAAAACACCAATTTCTGCTAAGAACTGAAGATCAGCTACAAGGATACCCATGACAGAGGGTCTCCTAAAAATGCTAAAAGAAAATTTTAATAAATATACATTCTGCTTACTATATATAGCCTATATGCATCATATATACATGTATATATATATATATATATATATATATATATATATATATATATATATATATATATATATATATACACACACACGCACACACTGGCGGCCAAAAGTTTGGAATAATGTAAAAATTTTGCTCTTATGGAAAGAAATTGGTACTTTTATTCACCAAAGTGGCATTCAACTGATCAAAATGTATAGTCAGGACATTAATAATGTGAAAAATTACTATTACAATTTGAATTTTTTACTACTTCAAAGAGTTTTCATCAAAAAATCCTCCATGTGCAGCAATGACAGCTTTGCAGATCCTTGGCATTCTAGCTGTCAGTTTGTCCAGATACTCAGGTGACATTTCACCCCACGCTTCCTGTAGCAATTGCGATAGATGTGACTGTCTTTTCGGGCACTTCTCACGCACCTTACAGTCTAGCTGATCCCACAAAAGCTCAATGGGGTTAAGATCCATAACACTCTTTTCCAGTTATCTGTTGTCCAATGTCTGTGTTCCCAATCTAACCTTTTCTTTTTGTTTTTCTGTTTCAAAAGTGTTTTTTTCTTTGCAATTCTTCCCATAAGGCCAGCACCCTGAGTCTTCTCTTTACTGTTGTACATGAAACTGGTGTTGAGCGGGTAGAATTCAATGAAGCTGTCAGCTGAGGACATGTGAGATGTCTATTTCTCAAACTAGAGACTCTGATGTACTTATCCTCTTGTTTAGTTGTACACTGTTAGAGACAATTGTCCTCTGTCTTTTGAAGACTGTAGTGTACATCTTTGTATGAAATCTTCAGTTTTTTGGCAATTTCAAGCATTGTATAGCCTTTATTCCTCAAAATAATGATTGACTGATGAGTTTCTAGAGAAAGCTGTTTCTTTTTTGCCATTTTTTACCCAGTATTGACCTTAAGACATGCCAGTCTATTGCATACTGTGGCAGCTCAAAAACAAACACAAAGACAATGTTAAGCTTCATTTAACGAACCAAATAGCTTTCAACTGTGTTTGATATAATGGCAAGTGTTTTTCTAGTACCGAATTAGAAGTTTAGCATGATTCCTCAAGGATAAGGTGTTGGAGTGATGGATGCTGGAAGTGGGGCGATCAAAAATGACTTTTTTCAAATAGTAATGGTGCTGTTTTTTATATCAGTAATGTTCTGACTATACTTTGTGATCAGCTGAACACCACTTTGGTGAATTAAAGTACCAATTTCCTTCCGAAACAGCAAAATCTGTACATTATTCCAAACTTTTGGCCACCAGTGTGTATATATATATATATATATACACACACACACATACATACATACAGCTCTGGAAAAAATGAAGAGACCACTGCAAAATTATCAGTTTCTATGGATTTACTATTTATAGGTATGTGTTTGAATAAAATGGGTATGCGTTTGAATTTGTTTTATTCTATAAAGTACTGACAACATTTTTCCCAAATTCCAAATAAAAATATTGCCATTTAGAGCATTTATTTGCATAAAATGACAACATCCTGGTTACTTTCGTAACCTCCGTTCCCTGATGGAGGGAACGAGACGTTGTGTTGATATAGTAACACTAGGGGTCACTCTTGGGAGTCCCAAACACCTCTGCTTTTTGAAAAAAGGCCAATGGAAATTGGCGAGTGGAATTTGCATGCCACTCCCCCGGACATACGGGTATAAAAGGAGCTGGTATGCAACCACTCATTCAGGTTTTGTGCTGAGGAGCCGAGACAAGGTCCTGGCCATTTCAGCGGGAAGTTCAGTGTTGTGGCAGGAGGGACACAATGTCTCGTTCCCTCCATCAGGAAATGGAGGTTATGAAAGTAACCAGGACATTTCCTATCTGTCACTCACTTGACGTTGTGTTGATGTAGTGACACTAGGGGTCCCTATACAAAATGCCACAACTAGCTGAACTGTGTTACGTGGACTGGCGGTGCGAAACGGGCAGACCGCTGTGTACCTCGTAGCCAGCGCACCAGGCCGTCACGTAACCTCCCCCAACACTCTTATGAGTGTCAAACAGTCTTTCGGGAACAAGTCGACTGCCCAAAAAATAGGGACAGGCTAGCCCAGCCGTGGCCTCTTTTATACCAGTATGTCCGGGGGAGTGGCATGCAAATTCCACTCGCCAATTCCCATTGGCCTTTTTTCAAAAAGCAGAGGTGTTTGGGGCTCCCAAGAGTGATCCCTACTGTCACTACATCGACACAACTTCGAGTGAGTGACAGATAGGGAACTGGCCAAAATAACAAAAAGATGCAGTGTTTTCAGACCTTGAATAATGCAAGTTTTCTTCCAGGATAACCTTGAACGTGGCTTGATTCATGCGTCCTTCACAAAGATGAATCTGCCCGATTCCAGCCTTGCTGAACTGCGCCCAGATCACCACCGATCCTCCACCTGGTCATCTAATGGTTAGACGGAGACCTGGAGAGGACTTCAACCCACATGTCTCGCACCCACTGTGAAATTTGGTGCCGGATCGGTGATGATCTGGGGGTGCTTCAGCAAGGCTGGAATCTGGCAGATTCATCTTTGTGAAGGACACATGAATCAAGCCACGTACAAGGTTATCCTGGAAGAAAACTTGCTTCCTTCTGCTCTGACAATGTTTTGTCACCATTTGCTCCACTTTTTGTTCAAAATCTGTATGACTGTCTTCCTTATGTGGACTAGCTGTTATTTAATGCAAATAGAATTCTTGTTCTGTTGCCATAAACCACATATAAATGAAATCATACTTTTCTCTTCCTTGTAGGTTTATATATAAAAAGGTATTTTATATGTGTTGTATTTATTTACTATTCCTGTCATTGTTTTCATACTTATGTATAATTGTACGGTATACCCAACCAAGGTACAGGGATATGGGAGGTGGTGGGGTGAAATGGATCTGATTTAATTCAGTTGTGTGAACAAACTTAACATTTCTTTTGGGCTGTTAAAATAAATACAATTTTTGATGGAAATTATAACAGTATTTTCGAAGCTTTGTGTTTTTTATTGTGATGGGTATGAATGGAATGTCATGATGATTGAAAGATATACCAAAATCCCTGTTGTATAATATTAGATAAATGCAATTCAATGTGATTTTTCTATAAAATTAGTGTATACAATTTTAACCAGGCAAAAGTTGCTTCAATTCAGCAAATACTCATTTTGAAATATCAGTAACATTATAAACGTTAATGTTACCTTTACTTTATCAAAATCAGAAACAATTTCAAAGCAAATAGATATTGTAGTACAAAGGCAGCCATTTTGGAAATTAGATTACAAGGTCTTCTACTTCCAAAAGAGCAAGGAAACTTTCTGGAGGAAGTAGACTCTAGTACATTGCATACAACAGATTTTTCAGCAAAGTATTTATCATGTTGATGATGTAGAAGCTTTAGAAAATCATGTATCAAATATATGCACTGGTCACATTATGCACCAGACTAACTAGCATGTAGCCATCTTGAAAATTTTGTCTTTGAACTTCCAGTCTAGAGTTTTCTGTATAGATATCTATGGTGTTGATGTAAAATTGTAAGCAAAGTGGATTTACATGTTATAGAGTTGCCAAAAGTTATCATTCATGAGTATTTTAAAGTGTTCAGGGAATGTCATAACATCTGGTTTTAAGGTCCGTGTAATGCTTTACAATTTATTTTTCAGACCATACCAATCCAAATGGAATAATAGAAAAACGGTTTGAAACTTTTATTTTTATTTTTAACTTTTCTCTCCTTTTCTTCAGTTTTACTTTTTCTAAATTGTGACTTTAGAAATAATTTTTTGAATAAATGACTTTTTACCAATTTTCTTTTTACAAATTTTCTATTTTCAATTTTTTAAAATTGTTGTTTCTTGCAATTTGCGCTCTTGGCTGTATCATTAGCGCTGGAGTGTAGGTTAGAGAACAGACTGCATGTACATTGAGGAGTAATTTAAAAGGCTTGTCACCTTTGTCATGCTGAGGGGTTGGCACGCGGACAATAGCAAGAGAGTGGACAAACCATTCACTCATCCCACTGAGCGCCAACTTGGTGCCAAGCACGTCTCTATATTTTAGTGGGTCACGCAAACTTAAAAGGTTCGGCTTTGTCTTGTTCGCTCCGTGCAGTTGATGATAAAGGTTTGATCTCTTGCTGGCTGGCAGAAGCTGGCACTGAAAGATCACATAAGTCCTCCTGCCACTTGTATCACTTTTTTCTCTAAGTTTATTTACAAGGCAGAGGATTCTTGCAATAAACAATGGTGACCTCTTATGAATTGATTTTCCTATGCATTAAGTCATTTATACGGAGTTAACTTGCAGTTTACTAGGTCCATTTATCCTTGTACAATATTCCTTTCTAACTGGAACTTTTGTTCATTGGTGGCTGACTGAGTGCCAGCTGCTATTGCATTAAACAGCTCAGAATGTTGCCCTCCTCGTTCACTCTCACTCCAAGGAATTACATTATTCTATTCTTAAAGATACATAAATGCCTTTTTATGGAATTTACTTGCCATTACAGCGGTCGAATTACCAAACTGACTGAAAACTGCCACGTACCAATTGATCAGTCCAGCCAGACGCTATTGCATTAAAGAGCCCCAAATTTTGCACTGTCATTCCAAAAATTTTGGTTTTTTCATTTTAGCCAGCCACCATGCAGAGTTTTCTTCGAGTGAAAATCATACAAGGAAATGTGGACCTGGTAATTTTCCAAAAAGTATATGCTTTATATAAAAGCCTTAATACGTTAAAACATATTATTATTAATATTAATATTAAAATTAATTAGGTTGTGACCCTTGCTAGCCTTTTAGACTCCTCTACATCTATGCAGTAATAAGCAGTCCGTTCCTTAACCCACACCCCCGTGCTAATGGTATAGCCCACAGTGCAAATTGCAAGGTGACTGAGGAAGTTCGGAATGAGCAATAACATCCTCAGATCCTTCTACACATGCACTGTGGAGAGCATTCTAACTGGCTGCATCACCACCTGGTACGGAAATAGCTCCGCCCTCAACTGCAAAGCTCTGCAGAGGGTGATGCAAACTGCCCAACACATCATTGGAGGTGAGCTTCCCTCCCTCCAGGTCATCCACACCAGGCGGTGTATGAGGAAAGCTCGGAGGATCATCAGAGACTCCTGTCACCCGAGCCATGGACTGGATCTGTCTGTTGATAATGATAGTGTCCTGGTCAGACCCTCCTCTACAGTCCAAAACCTTGGCATCACTTTTGATCCTTCAGTCTCTTTCCTCCCTCATGTCTCTTCCATCACCAAATCTGTTTTTTTCACCTCTGTAACATTGCAAGACTTCACCCAATTCTCAATATTAAAGACAGTGACTCTTGTTCATGCCTCCATCAGTTAGTTATTGTAACGCCCTCTTTTCTGTCCTCCCCATTAAAACAATTAATATTCTGCAATACACCCAGAACTCCACAGCTTGGGTTCTCACTTACTCCAAGAAATCATCTCATATCACTCCCATCTTACGTGGACTACACTGGCTGCCTGTCTCATTTTGCATTCAATATAAAGTACTACTCACTACATTTAAAGATCTACATAGTCTTGCCCCTCTATACATCATAGATCTCATACATCCCTACTCCCCAGCCCATACACTCAGGTCCTCTGTCTCTGATTTGCAGGGGTGGAAAGAGTACTGAAAAATAATACTCAAGTAAAAGTACTGTTACTTCTTTTTAAATTTAAATTTTAAATTAAATTTAGTTTGAGTAGAGTAAAAGTACCTGTCCTAAAAACTTCTCAAGTAAGAGTAAAAGAGTAACTCATTTAAAAGTACTCATGAGTAGTGAGTATTGAGTACTGAGTTACGAAAGCTATGCCCCTTTATAATAAAAACTTGATGCTGCAATTTAAAAAGGTAGCACACATACCGTAACACATTATCCTCCTTTTGAGATACAATGTTCTACAATGATTTAGTTCTTGTATCTTTTAAGCCCAGAAATAGTTGTGTTCTCATTCTAATGCATGATGCACAGTTGGTGACTGGTGGAATATTCTGCCTGAAATATTGCTCTACAAAGGTTGATACTTTTCTATCAGGCATTAGAAAAAACATGATAAAGGCTAAGCATAATTATAAATTATTTTATCATCTCTACTTTCCTGGTAATTTATTATACAAATTAACAAAATCTCCACATCAGGGGTCGGTATTATAAAAAAAACTAACATACTATTAAAAAATATTATTATTAAAAATGTCACTGTTTTATTCTATTACATTAATACTTTTAAAGCTACTCAAGTTGTTCAGCCAAAAGTAGTGAGCGGTTTTCTCATTTCCTTGTTATTGATGTTTGATTAATAGCCTTTATATGACATAGCCTACTAGACAGTGCTCAATTCTGTTACATGTACACTTCAAGTCCAACATTTTGATGCAAATACGCTTTTTGTCCCACTGTTTACTTTCACTTTAGACCAAACCGACTGCGTCTACATTAATACCTCACCAAGATGGGCATTGGTGGAATTATAAAGTGTATTTGACCATTTAGTCGCATACCCGCATTAGCGCACAAACATTAGCCGTCTGTCAATCAAACAGCATGCAGCTCCAGACGTCAGGAAATAAAAAGTCAATCTTTAATATTTCATCTAAATCAACCAACCAGTGGTTGTCTTGCTATCTCGATCGACGTAATGAACATCCCTGGTCTAGATGTAGAACATAGGCTAAGTATAGAAAGTATAGAAAATTATTCAAAAGTTTATCATCGATATCGAGGACTTATTATTTTTTGTATTTATTTTTTCAGATAAACATCAAGATTGTTTTATCGCCCAGCCCTATTGATAACATTGCCTTAATCTCTCACATAAACCCAATAATCTCAGTGATAGATAGCTAATTTACAGGCTACATTATAGACACACAGAATCTAGTTAGCAGAAATATGAAATTTACCTCGATATGTTTCTTAAAATTAGAGGCAGGATTAATGCTGATATCTGACTTGAGCAAGTTAAACTCACATGACACAATCAAGCAATTGGCCTTTTTCACTGCAAAAAGCCCTTTCAGGTGCGGCCGTGATGTTCAGGTGTTGAATCTGTTTGAGGCATCCTCCACATCCAGTTGGCGCCAGATCAGCAGCTGCCATTCAAGTTTTTTACATGTGATTTGATTTGACAGGAGTCACAAGTCTCTCCCTAGCCAATCATGTTGATAGATAAAAATACAATCAGGACAGGGAAGTCGGGAACACAGACAGTGTAAAAATAGCTCATTAAAAGTACAGTTACAGCACTTAAAATATACTCAAGTAAAAGTATACAATTTTAAAACTACTTAAAAAAGTACAATTCCTGGAAAAAACTACTTAATTACAGTAACGTGAGTATTTGTAAGTCGTTACTTTACACCCCTGCTGGTTTGCTAATCATCCCATGTTTCAAGCTAACATCTCTGAGTGGCAGGGTTTTTAGCACTATTGCTCCTACATTATGGAAATCTTTCTTTTTTTTTTTTTAAATGATTAAACTTTCTCCCACAATCCCTCTGTCCTGTGTCCTCACATCTACAACATCTTGAGCAACAGAGAAACCCATCCATTTGACCAGAATACCTTTATTAGACAATCTACAAATGACCTGGACAACTCAACTGACACTTTATTACTGAAATAGCAGCGCAAAGTGACAGAGCCAAGAGAAATTAAAGGTACAATTTGTTTTTCAATGTCCCTACTACTTAACCGATATCACTGACATAGGTGTTATGAAAAATCATAGCTATCTCTGTGGTAGCCCTATAAGCTCTATAAATAGCACACACACACACAAACTTGTTTTTATATAATTGTGGGGACTCTCCATAGACTTCCATGCATTTTATGGATTTTATACAGATCTAACGATAATTTCTAACCCTACCCCTAAACCTAACCCTCAACAGAAACCTTAATGCATTTTTACATTTTCAAAAAAACATTGTTTAGTATGTTTAATAAGCCATTACCCTCATGGGGACCACTGGCTGGGCCCCACAATGTAGGTGATCTTAGGTTTTACTATCCTTGTGGGGACATTTGGTCCCCATGATGTAGTATAAACATGTACACACACACACACACACACACACACACACACACACACAAAGATTCCAGGGGCCAACCATTCAAAAACACTCTTTGCCTGTGATCATTTTGTGCATTCTGATTTGCTGGCATCAACTTTCTTTCTTCCATGGTACACAAAAGGACATGTTAAGCAGAATGTAAGCCTTAAATAATCTAGAAAAACCATACACTATTGTAATTGTCTGTTCCCATAGACTTCACATTATAGATGATTTTCTAATCTGGCACACCCAATTCAGGTCAAGGAGCCACTAATAACCTAATGAGTGGATCCAGGTAAATTTGATAGGGGAGACATCCAAAATGTGCGGGACTTTGGGTCCCCTGGACTGGACTAGCATACGTGATCAAGATGTTTTGATCCAGCAAACGAGTATAAGAACAGTTCCTCCGGTGCCTCAAGCAAACCCCCCCCCCACACACACACACATTATTACTTTTATGATAAAGATACAGTGGCAAGAAAAAAGTATGTGAACAATTTGGAAAAAGCTGGTTTTCTGCATTGGTCATCAAATTTGATTTCATCTTTATCAAAGTCACAAGTATTGACAAAGCACAATGTGCTTAAGCTAACAACACACAAACAATTATAATCTTTCATGTCTTTATTGAACACATCCCGTGAAACATTCACAGTGCAGTGGAAAAAGTAAGTGGATCCATTGGCTAAAGACGTCAACAAAAGCAAATTAGAGTCAGAAACTTGGCAATGAAACAAGATTGGAGGTGTGGGTTATAGCTACTTTGACTTACAAAAAGCACTCAAACATTTTGAGTTTACTATTCCCAAGAATCATCTGCTGACATGGACCATGTCTTGCAAAAATGAGATTTCAGAAGTGTGACAGCTAAAGACTTGAAGGAATCATTGGAACTGGTTAACATCTCTGTTCATGAGTCTACTATACTGACAACATTAAACAGTCATGGTGTCCATGGCAGGAAACCCCAAAGGAAGCTGCTGCTTTCCAAGCAAAACATTGCATGGCTTCAAAAAAAGAAAATTCACCTTTTGCAGTGGCTCAGTCAGAGCCCAGACCTTAATCCAATATAGATTAGTGGTCGACCAATACGGGTTTTTTAATGGCCGATATTTAGAGAGCCGGGTCATCAATAGGCCGATACAATGCCAATATATCACACAATTTAATATAGTAAATAACATAAACATAAAATTGCTAAAAAATTATAAACTCTTATTTACCACTATATTTACTCAATTTCACACAAAACTTTAACTTTGTAAAAAAGAATCTAAATAATAATATTGTATTTATGGTAGATAGCATTTTCTTATGATTTCTGTTTAGTCATAAAATGTTTGTAATATATTCATTCATTCATGCGCTTGTGCAGATCCAGCCATGCAGCAATCTCCTGACAGTTTGAACAGCCTGGATCACCTGCTTGGATTGTCACGGAGTGACCTTCATGATTTTTTGAATCAGAGGAACTTTTGCTCCTGATCCTGAAGTTTTGATTGTGGCTGATAGAAAACACGCTTCAGAGGAAGATATTAGATGAGCGCTTGAAGGGAAGAAAAAACGTTAGATTTTCCTGAGGTTCGTGAATTACATCAGTTTAAACTATATATCTGCATATTTGCAAATGGTATATAATAGAAGTTTTATTGATATTCGCCTTTTATCATTAGAAAAGAAAGTTAAAAATGACAGGGAACTGCTGAGGAGAGGCTGATAGAAATGAGTGCTCTACAGGATGCTGGATCTGCTCAAGTTTTGTGAGGTTTATTACATATGTTTAAACAAGATATGCACATATTTGCAGACAGTATATGATATTAGTTTTATTTATATTTGCCTTTTTATCATTAGACAAGACAGTTAAAGTTACAGGGAACTGTTGAGGAGAGAGAGGGAGAATGAAACAGGCAAGCACTTTAACATTATGAGCTCAAACGTGTCTGTTGCGGCTCTGATAAGTGGACCGTTTAAATGACACTGTGTTGCACACCGGTCTATTATTGTAGTAACACGATGGCACGTAACAACAAAACGAACTGTGACTGGTCGTTTACATGTCTCAGTCGCTTCACATGCAAGCAGGCGATTTTCGGCGCCTCAATAAATGAATAGGCCAAACGGAAAATTTAGCGGCCGATGCAGATAATTAAAAAAGTCAGAATATCGTCCGTTTGTGTGTCGTTAAAGGCCTCAGCGATATATCGGTCGACCACTAATAGAGATGCTGTGCAATGACCTCAAGAGAGCTGTTCACACCACCAGACATCCTAAAAATATAGCTGAGCTGAAGCAGTTCTGTAAGAAAGAATGGTCCAGAATTCCTTCTGAGTGCTACCAGAAAAGCTTGTTTGGGGTTATTGCTGACAAAGGAGGATCAACCAGTTATCAAATCAGAGGGTTCACTTACTTTTTCCACAGTACTGTGAATGTTTAATGGGATGTGTTCAATAAAGACATGAAAGACGATAGTGTTTGCTTAAGCACATTGTGCTTTATCTATACTTGTGACTTTGATGAAAATGAGATCACATTTGATGACCACACTCTTAAAAATTGCTGTTAATTTACTTCAAAATATCAACAGTATAATCTTGTTATTTTTAAATGCAGTACATTACTGTTAATTTTGGTTGGTTAAATGACTTAGACGTAATATTACGGTATTTTACAGTATTGATTGCTCAAAGGAAAGAAAACAGTACTTTACAGTATTTTTTGCATTGCATTTTGGGAACACAAGACTACAGTGAGCCCACACGTGTTTAAGGGGTGATTTGTTTCACCCATCTTCATCTTCTGAATTAATAGGTAAGTACCCTTTTGATTTGCTTTTTAGCATAGCCATAAAACATTACATTTATGTTCAACTCATATTGTGCTGTGATAATGATTTTGGTAGCCTACCTGCCATCAGATCCCAATATCAACTAAATAAGCTGTTTGTAACATTATATTTCTGTCTTTAAGCCCAAGATCTTTGTTTCTTTTACTAAAATTGTTTTCTTTAAGTGATTTGTTGTCAGATTGAATAATGCACTGGATTTGGGTTAATTTGTTAATTTGCATGTCAGATTTGAGATTGGAGTCTGAGCTGACACACAAAACAGTGCAGAAACACCTCACTTCGGTCAGTGTGGTCAGATAACGTTAACAACTTTAACGTTCAGATCTGGGCTGCAAATCGCAAAAGCTTAAATAGGTTGTAGAAACCATTGGTGACAATACTTTCTACAATCTACTTACGACGAAGTCGAAGTATACAACGCTTTTGGGAAACGCAGCTGTAGAGCTGATAATGTTAAGTTTTATGCAGGGATGCATGATATTCCTTCTCTTTTAATCTGAAAACATTGGTGATACTGGAATTGTATCTAACTTTTTAAACACTTGTTTCAGTGGGAAACCAACAGTAACTGTGACACCGAGTGCAGCTGGATTTCTGAAACGGATCTTCCATATTACAGGGTGAGATTCATAAAAACGTAACTTTTTATTCTGCGAAGTGCAGCCTTCAAACAACGTTGCAAATTTTATTTAAATAATGTTCCATTGTTGTCTCTGTAGCACGCTGAAATTACAGGTAGCTTGTTTGCTAATATTATCTTGCTAGTTTAGCTAACTAAACAATTACAATATTTTACCAAAACCTGCAACGTTCGTCAAAACGTTAATTTCTGTGCCCTTGTGCTTGAAAATTTGGGTAAGCTTTTTCTAATTTGTACATATCTCTGTTCGCAGAGGAAATCTTTTCTGTAAGAGTGTTATTATTGTTTTGTTTATATTTTCAGTTGCCCTTGCGTTCAATGCATGTCAATGCTGATACTAATATGCAAGCGCAATGGCATCTACGATCCAATGTGAAAGCCTTTGTTTGGAAACGGGCATACAGGCAGACTATATTTTCTTACAACATGTCAATTCACTAAAACTGATAACCTTATTTTCGAAGATCCAAATTTTGCCATCTAATTTTTTTTTTTTTTTTTTTTTTTTTTTTAGCAAATTGCAATCTAATTCTTATGAGCAATTTTGTCTTTAAAGAGATTTTTGTGTCTTTTGTATACATAGATGTACAGTTCTGCTCTTTAATGTTATGAACTGTGTGCATGTGTAATAATGTGTAATAAGCTGTGACTGTTGGAAATTTCATATCAACTACACATTTAACACAAATTATTAACAAGTTGATATGTAAAAATTAAGCAGAATTACATGTATAACAATTAAACGCTTGTATTATGATAAAGTGCAGTGTGTCATAGCTGTCTGTATGTGATCTGCCAATTTACCTCCGCATGTGTCAGAAAAAACGTTTAAAGTGACAGCAAAACACCTCACGAGCATTTTCACGTAGTAAAGGGGTGGTGTAGGCTCACACCATCAACTCTTGTGTTAAAAATACTTTCTGTGCTCCCACACATAATCCGTTTTAATCAACTCTTTACTCTCATAATAGAGAGCGTATAGTATTACAGTATATAGAGAGAGAATAGGTGAACATAACTCACACCATATGAGATTATTAGTGTGCTTTAGCTCTTCATAGTGCATAATTTAGTGAAAATGGAAATGGATAATAATACTTTATGAAGTAAATATTACAATCCATCAATATTTCTCTAAATATGCACACTCTTGGACTAAACGTTGGATGTTGTTCTGCTATCCTTAGTCACAGTTGGCATGCGCTGTACTCAAAATAAATGATATTTTGGGTACTTTGTTATCCTCCAACATAGTTGGTGCCCGCTGTTTCAGTTCTGTGTACGTGCAGCGTAATGGAAGTGCGCAGACAATGATGAGTGGTTCGGTCCATGGTTTAAATTTTTTATATCAATTCACTGTTGTTGCAATACTATTTTTTAATAGTATTTTATTATAGTCATGAAACCACATTACATTAAAAAATTCAAGTCATTGCCAAGCCATCAATTTCAAATCCAAGTAAAGTCTCGAGTCATTTGTCCTCAAGTCAAAGTCGAGTCATTTTCTGCATTTAATCAAGCAAGTCAAAAGCCCTAAAACTTTGGACTCGAGTCAGACTTGTAGCTGGCACCACACTAGCAGACTCAAAACAACTAGTTTTGGCCGAGGGTGTTACACAGGCACTGTTTTGCTGAGATCTCGCTCTCTTCAGTCGGAGGTGTGACAGATTTGCCGGTACAAAATGGTGGAAGGGTGACACACATACCAAATCACTGCAACTCCGAAATAACAACAGGAGTACTGTGTGAGTATAAGCAATTATACGAGTGATTTAGGAAGCGATTCAAACCTTACTCTGTGAGAATGTGTGATTGTGTATTTATCCCCTTAGGCTTTCCATAGAAAGCATATGTCCATATGCAGCTTACAGTGAGAAAATTACTTTACGTAAAAACAGACTGTTGTGCATCTGCTTTCTGATTTCATTAGTTCTCCAGTAAAAGAAGAAGCTCATTGGTCATTTAAGGAGAACACAAGAGCCCACCCCAGTGACAGAAAGATTTTTTTCTAACATGTTGGATCCTTTTTTTTCGTTGCTGGAACCATTAACTCAGCAGGGAGTCCCAACGGTCAAGTGATTAATGACCTCCTGCTGGCAAACGCTATTGCATGTTTTGTTTCCCTCCACCTGGCCGGTGATTATGTTAATGAAGCTGAAAATCACATATAAAATCGGCTAGTGTGACGCCGAGTTTTAACTGGAGTCCCCCAACTCTGGTCACAACACATGGGTTATCACGTTCTCAGAGACATCAAACAATTATAGCATGGGAGCAGCAAAGGACCATCAAGAACTATCCCAGAAAATTGGGAAACACAACTTGTATCAAATCTAATTTACATTAGGAGCGTAGACTCATTTACATTATGGGCGGCAAACTGTTTCACAAACTGGTTAAAGGTTTGAGTTTACAATGTTCATGGTTCAGTCTGACTCCACTGAATCCAAGGTGCTTCATGTATTTTGTCACTGCTACACTGCAATAAAAACTTCAGCATCTTCAACTCAAGACCAAGATGTCCATCCTTCTGTTTTGTATTTTTTTCATAAAAATGCACTCAGTAATATTTTCCTCATTTAAAAAGTTGGTAACACTTTACAATAAGGTTCCATTTGTTAATGAATGAATGATACATTTATATAGCACTTTTATGACACTACACTCAAAGCGCTTTACACAGTGAACAAGGGGACTCTCCTCAACCACCACCAGTGTGCAGCATCCACCTGGATGATGCAACAGCAGCCATAGTGCACCAGTACGCTCACCACACACCGGCTATTGGTGGAGAGGAGAGAGATACAGCCAATTAATGGATGGAGATTATTAGGAAGCCATGATTGATAAGGGTCAATTTGGCCAGGTTACACCCCTACTCTTTTTAAGAAGTGTCCTGGGATTTTTAATGACCACAGAGGGTCAGGACCTCAGTTTAACATCTCATCCAAAGGACAGTGGCTTTTTATAGCATAGTGTCCCCATCACTATACTGGGGCATTAGGACCTACACAGTCCACAGAGTGAGCACCCCCTGCTGGACTCCCTAATACCTTTTCCAGCAGCAACCTTAGTTTTCCCAGGAGGTCTCCCATCCAAGTACTGACCAGGTGTCGTGCTTCCCTAAGGACTTACCGTCGACTGCGTCGTGGTGTGCTGCTATGGCGGCAACGTACACCTTCAAGGTGGAAGGGGACAGCCTCCCTTCCAACCTCTCCTGCAGGAAGGAAAGCACTGATCCGACTGTGCATCTCTGGGGGTCTTCCCATCGGGAAGAACACCACTTAGCGAACAGATGCCACTTAAAGGCATACAGGCGCCTCATAGATGGGGCCCTAGCCTGAGTGACCGCTTAGGTCTTCCACATCCGGTCCAGGGGCCAGACATGGAGATTCCAGAGGTCTGGTCGTGGGTGCCAGATGCTGCCCCGTCACTGAGCAAGAAGGTCCTTCCTCAGGGGAATTTGCCGGGGGGGGGGCTGTCGCAAGGAGCGTGAGGTCCGAGAACCACGTCTGGGTGGGCCAGTAGGGTGCTACCAGGACGACCTGCTCCTTGTCCTCCCTGACCATGCACAGGGTCTGTGCAAGTAGGCTCACTGGGGGAAACACATATTTGCGCAGGCCAGGGGGTCAACTGTGTGCCAGTGCGTCTATGCCGAGGGGAGCCTCGGTGAGGGCATACCACAGCAGGCAGTGGGAGGATTCTTGGGAGGCGAACAGGTCCACCTGTGCCTGTCCGAATCGACTCCAAATCAGTTGGACCACCTGAGGGTGGAGTCTCCACTCTCCCCTGAGTGTAACCTGCCATGACAGTGCATCCACTGTAGTGTTGAGGTTGCCTGGGATGTGAGTGGCTCGCAGCGACTTGAAGTGCTGCTGACTCCAGAGGAGGAGACGGCGGGCAAGTTGTGACATACAACGAGAGCGCAGACTGCCTTGGCGGTTGACATATGCTACCGTTGCCGTGTTGTCTGTCCGAACTAACACATGCTTGCCCTGGATCAACGGCCGAAACCTCCGCAGGGCGAGCAGAATTGCCAACAACTCGAGGCAGTTGATGTGCCAATGCAGTCGTGGGCCCGTCCACAGGCCCATTGCAAACAGTGCCCCAGCCCGTTTTGGAGGCATCTGTCATGACCACAACGCACCTTGAGACCAGTTCTAGAGGAACACCTGCCCGTAGAAATGAGAGGTTGATCCAAGGGCTGAAAAGACGGTGACAGACCGGCGTGATGACCACGCGATGTGTCCCGTGGTGCCATGCCCATCTTGGAACTCGAGTCTGAAGCCAGTGCTGAAGCTGAACCGGAGGAGCTTGCTCTTTTCCCAGTTGACCTGAAGCCCTAGTCGGCTGAGGTGTGAGAGCACCAAGTCCCTGTGTGCACACAACATGTCTCGAGAGTGAGCTAGGATTAGCCAGTCATCGAGATAGTTGAGAATGCAAATGCCCACCTCCCTTAACGGGGCAAGGGCAGCCTCTGCGACCTTTGTGAAAACGTGAGGAGACAGGGACAGGCCGAAAGGGAGGACTTTGTACTGATACACCTGACCCTCGAATGCAAACCGCAGGAAGGGTCTGTGTCGAGGAAGGATCGAGACGTGGAAGTACGCGTCCCTCAGGTCTACCGCCGTGAACCAATCGTGATGACGGACGCTCGCCAGAATGCGTTTTTGCATCAGCATCTTGAACGGGAGTCTGTGTAAGGCCCGGTTCAGTACTCGCAGGTCCAAGATTGGCCGCAACCCACCGCCTTTTTTCGGTAGGATGAAGTAGGGGCTGTCAAACCCCTTCTTCATCTCGGCTGGAGGGACAGATTCTATCGTGCCCTTCCGTAGGAGGGTAGCGATCTCAACGCGCAAGGTAGCAGCATTTTCATCCTTGACCAAGGTGAAGTGAATATCGCTGAACCTGGGCGGGCACCTGGTGAACTGAATCGCGTAGCCGAGTCGGACAGTCCGGATCAGCCATCGCGATGGATTGTAAAGCGCAAGCCACGCATCCAAGTTCTGTGCAAGGGGGATCAAGGGGACAATGTCGTCGGATGTACCGGCAGGTGGGGCCTCGCTGCGGGGCGGAGCTCGAGGTGCCACACCACGTCGTGGCCGTGCTGAGTCTAGGGACATCGAAGCACTTACCTGGCTCCTTGTGACCACCCCTGGAACAGCCTGGGACAGGGGAGGAAGAGGCCTGTCCTCATAACCCGTGGAGACTGCCACATCGGGGAGGCTGTGTGCCACAGCTGGGCGCTCAGGGGTGGAAAGACCACTGCTGAAGCGCCAATCCTGCAAGGATAAACCCGTGGACAGTAGTCGTGATGACGACCGTGCACACCGGGTATATGACCCAGGGAGGAAGGAAACCGCTCTTTTGCTGAACTGTTGGGTACCGCAGCCACTTGGGCATGTGGCGAAATCAAACAAAAAGGCAACAAAAGATTTTCCACCCGGCCCTCCACCGGGGGATGGAGTGATCTTCTTACCAGCTCCAGGTGAGTGGGTTCCTTCGTCCTTGTGTCGCCCGTCTCAGGGGCGCTTTGACGACCTCCGTGGGTTCTTTGGCACCGACTGTGAGACGGGTGGCGTCTGCTTCCTGTGGTGGGCTCCACGCCGGGGCCGGCCCCAAGGGGCGGGCTGCGGCGGAGCCGTTGCAATCACCGCAGGGGGACGCCCTTGGCGACGAGCAGATGGGGTGCGGGATCTTGAGCCGCGCCGGGGCAGGATGTGCCGGATAGCCTCTGTCTGCTGCTTCACTGCCGAGAACTGCTGGGCAAAGTCCTTGACGGTGTCGCCGAATAGGCCAGCCTGGGAAATGGGGGCTGCAAGAAACCGTGTCTTGTCAGCCTCACCCATGAGGTTGAGTCAAAGTTGGTGCTCCTGGACCACTAATGTGGCCATCGTCCGACCGAGAGACCGCGCCATGACCTTCGTCACTCGGAGAGTGAGGTCGGTCGCCGAGCGCAGTTCCTGCATCAAATCTGGGGCAGAACTACCCTCGTGCAGTTCTTTTATCAAAGACCAGAGGTGTCTCGGGCTCCCAAGAGTGACCCCTAGTGTCACTACATCGACACAACGTCGAGTGAGTGACAGATAGGGAACTGGTAATAACAAGGGTATTATTAAAAAAATGTGGATTATGAGGACATTTCTAGTGTCCTCATTACTCAAATCGCTTAAAAAACATACTAAATGATGTTTTATTGAAAATGTAAAAATGCAGAAAGTTTTTTGTGAGGGTTAGTTTTAAGGGTAGGGTTAGGGGATAGAATCTATAGTTTGTACAGTATAAAAATCATTATGTCTATGGAGAGTCAAAATGTTTGTGTGTGTGTGTGTATGTGTGTTTGTGTGTGGTCTTTTGGCGCCTTTGCGCACCTGCTACTCATCTGCTTGTTTCATCTCAGATGAATTAAAATTGTAGGAGTACATTTCCTATAATTTGAACTTGTCCTTGAGATATATTTGTCATTTTCTCTTTTCTTTATTACCTGTGTTGCTGACTTGTAGAGATTCAGGTATTCCGGTTGTTTATTCAGTTGCATACAGGTGCATCTCAATAAATTAGAATATCGTGGAAAAGTTCATTTATTTCAGTAATTCAACTC
Organism: Myxocyprinus asiaticus; assembly: GCF_019703515.2. NCBI lineage: Eukaryota > Metazoa > Chordata > Actinopteri > Cypriniformes > Catostomidae > Myxocyprinus > Myxocyprinus asiaticus. Next base: position 13,179,933 of record NC_059389.1, read on the forward strand.
AAATTGTGAAACTCGTTTATTAAATAAATTCAGTGCACACAGACTGAAGTAGTTTAAGTCTTTTGTTCTTTTAATTGTGATGATTTTGGCTCACATTTAACAAAAACCCACCAATTCACTATCTCAAAAAATTAGAATATGGTGACATGCCAATCAGCTAATCAACTCAAAACACCTGCAAAGGTTTCCTGAGCCTTCAAAATGGTCTCTCAGTTTGGTTCACTAGGCTACACAATCATGGGGAAGACTGCTGATCTGACAGTTGTCCAGAAGACAATCATTGACACCCTTCACAAGGAGGGTAAGCCACAAACATTCATTGCCAAAGAAGCTGGCTGTTCACAGAGTGCTGTATCCAAGCATGTTAACAGAAAGTTGAGTGGAAGGAAAAAGTGTGGAAGAAAAAGATGCACAACCAACCGAGAGAACCGCAGCCTTATGGTTGTCAAGCAAAATCAATTCAAGAATTTGGGTGAACTTCACAAGGAATGGACTGAGGCTGGGGTCAAGGCATCAAGAGCCACCACACACAGACGTGTCAAGGAATTTGGCTACAGTTGTTGTATTCCTCTTGTTAAGCCACTCCTGAACCACAGACAACGTCAGAGGCGTCTTACCTGGGCTAAGGAGAAGAAGAACTGGACTGTTGCCCAGTGGTCCAAAGTCCTCTTTTCAGATGAGAGCAAGTTTCATATTTCATTTGGAAACCAAGGTCCTAGAGTCTGGAGGAAGGGTGGAGAAGCTCATAGCCCAAGTTGCTTGAAGTCCAGTGTTAAGTTTCCACAGTCTGTGATGATTTGGGGTGCAATGTCATCTGCTGGTGTTGGTCCATTGTGTTTTTTGAAAACCAAAGTCACTGCACCCGTTTACCAAGAAATTTTGGAGCACTTCATGCTTCCTTCTGCTGACCAGCTTTTTAAAGATGCTGATTTCATTTTCCAGCAGGATTTGGCACTTGCCCACACTGCCAAAAGCACCAAAAGTTGGTTAAATGACCATGGTGTTGGTGTGCTTGACTGGCCAGCAAACTCACCAGACCTGAACCCCATAGAGAATCTATGGGGTATTGTCAAGAGGAAAATGAGAAACAAGAGAACAAAAAATGCAAATGAGCTGAAGGCCACTGTCAAAGAAACCCGGGCTTCCATACCACCTCAGCAGTGCCACAAACTGATCACCTCCATGCCACGCCGAATTGAGGCAGTAATTAAAGCAAAAGGAGCCCCTACCAAGTATTGAGTACATATACAGTAAATGAACATACTTTCCAGAAGGCCAACAATTCACTAAAACATTTTTTTTTATTGGTCTTATGATGTATTCTAATTTTTTGAGATAGTGAATTGGTGGGTTTTTGTTAAATGTGAGCCAAAATCATCACAATTAAAATAACCAAAGACTTAAACTACTTCAGTCTGTGTGCATTGAATTTATTTAATACACGAGTTTCACAATTTGAGTTGAATTACTGAAATAAATGAACTTTTCCACGACATTCTAATTTATTGAGATGCACCTGTATGTTTGTGTTGATTGTTACACAGCTTGTGTTATGATTTTTTCCCTTTTAGGTTTTCTTCTACTTTGGGTTAAATTACGTTAATTGAATTTCATAGCGGCACATATCTTTTATGCTACCTTCCCCTTTTGCTGATGCTTTGATTTAATAGGTTTTCGTAAAACCTGGCTGATGCAGAACCTGTATGAGTCTGTCATTGATGGAGTGCCTAGACCTCTATCAGCATCATGGGGGAGAACATGAAAATATGAAAAATTCCTTCATATTTTTACATTTGCGATCATTTGTCTGAATTTGTGGAAATAAGCACTCAAACGATTAGACAATGCAAAGTTAGGCTGAAAGTAAGGGTGTGCAGCGAAGCCATTATCTGTATTTGTATCTGTATCTGTTCATATGACAAAATTATTTGTATCTGTCTCTGTATTCAGATAGAACCGGATGTGGGCGGGCCTTTAACTGGAAGTGCGTCAAAACTAAATGAAATGTCAATTTTTAAATGTTACTCTTACATTTTTAGTTTCTAAAAAATATGCCTTGTATATTCCTTTTCATAATAATAGCCTAATAATAATAACAATAATAATAATAATAATAATAATAATTATTATTATTATTATTATTATTGTTATTAATATTATTATTATACAACTATTATTTAGAAATATTATTTTATTCTTTTCTTTTTTTTCTTACCAGATGAAGCTGAATTTGTAGGCTAAATTAACTGTGGAGTATGTTGTTAACTGTGGATTCTCCTGGTATTTCTGATATTAATATCTGCATGAAACAGAATTTTTGTTTGTCTGTGCATATATAACAACATAATTCTGAAGGCAGGAGGTGTCAAGCAAACTGTGAAATGTCAAGCACACATTCTGCAGTGAATAATAAATACAAATTCAAACATTAAAATAAGTGAAAATAAAATCAATATAGCCTACAAACAAGTGAAAGTCCCATAAATCTATCAGGAATTTTTACGATAAGACACCATTATTTAAATAATAATAAAAATAATAATAATAATGTTACATTTATATTGCGCATTACTAGAGGAAACAAAGTTTAAAGAAGAAGAAAATAATGAGAAAGAAAATCGTTTTGCATAAGGAGGAATATTCCTGTTAGATGAGTACTCTATGGAGCTCTTAAACCTTTAAGGAGCATTTTAACTTTTTTTTTTTTTTTTGGAATAAAGTCTTAACCAGATAATTTCCTTAATCGCTGATGTAAATATAAATGTGGTCAACTTTAAAAGAGAGTTAGACAAGCTCTGATATGAAATCATCACTTCAGGTCAGGAATTAATCATCACGCTCAGGTTTAGGCTATAAATGAATACATGGGAATCCCGTGTGAATTGTGTGATACATTAACATAGACATTTCAGGAAGTGGAAAGTGTATATGATGTCGTACATTAATCGTACACTTGATAAGCTCCATATGCGCACAATTTACCGCAAACAGAGTCGAGACCATGCTCATCTGATCTGAAATCATAATGTGCGCATTTTCATTCATAACGTTTACACTTTAGAAATATTGGCTGCACAGATTCATAAATTCTTTGTAGTTTTGTATGTTTATTTAAAATGTTGCTTTATCCTTGTGCCTCTTGGATAATCAGTCATACGAATATATTATATTATTCGGATGAATCCGTTATTCATTATTTGTGCCTTTCCGAGTAAGGTATTCGGCTTCGGGCACATCCCTAGTTGAAAGTAATCCAAAAGTAATCCAACAGTAATCAGTACCTGATTACAATTCACAAGTAATCCGCCAAGCACTGTTTACACCTACTGTTCCAGCCGCGCTCTACATCATTAGTGTCAAACAGTCAAACACCCTATGAAGTGCTGTCAAAACAGTGTATGCATGAAAAATGGATGATAATTCATGTTATTTGAAAACTGTTGTATTTTGTGTTAATCATGTTAAGAAAGTAAAGACAAAAATGTATAGGGGTATTTTTATTTCATAAACAATAACGAAGACGGCAATAAAAAGGAGATTTTGACCAAAAATGTATGATTTTAATTGAAACTTTTTACACTTTATGAAATTATGAGCAGAAAAAAGTAATACTGAAAGACATAAACAGTGCACTAACAATGTTTTCAAAAAGAATGATCAAGAAAGAATGTATTAAATAATCCAGGCTGTCCAGTTCAGGTATTGGGGATTTCCCCGCTGATCACCGATTACCTGTCTAAAACACAGAAAATTAATAATGGTCCCTAAAAACCTATAACACCATAACAAGCTAATGCTAATACTAGCTAATACTTTATACTCTTTAAATGCTTTTATTTCAGGAGCGCAGATTTTCACCAGGACAGTTTTTACATGTTTTTACATATTTTATGATCATTAGTCTAAGTCTGTTCATAGAAATGTTTCAATAAATGATACATTTATAAATTTTTCAGACACATTTTTATAGCGTTTTTTTGTGCCTTATAGGATATAATAACCAGAGGCGGGTAGAGTAGTCAAAAACTGTACTCAAGTAAAAGTACAATTACTTTTAAAAAAAAAAATTACTCAAGTAGAAGTAAAAGTACTAACATAAATAATTACTTGAGTAAGAGTAAGAAAGTATCCAATTAAAAGATTAATCAAGTAGTGAGTAACTCGTTACTTTCACAAATGACATAATAGACATTAACTCCCCTATATTCCATTACACAATACACATTGAACATGTATTACAGAATTATTATTATTATTATTATTAATGGAAATTCTGTCATCATTCACTAGTGTGTAGGGCACCAACCCTGGTTGTGGAACACTGGCTGTGTCTGAAACCATCCCCTCTCCACTATATCGTGCACTATTTTGGGTGTCTGCCATTTTGTAGGAGTGTCTGAATTCTGAGTGAGCCACTCGTTCCCTACTTTTGTTCACTCATTATTACCAACAATGCACTCTAATTTCGAGTGTACATTTGATGAACACTCGACGAGGGTTAATTGCCCACAATCCACCACGGGGAAGATGTACGAGCTGGGAGTTTACTGCTTCCTTCACTCCTGCAATGTTTTATTTCATGCTGAATGTATTAAATTACTTTTTGACAAATCATTACTTGATTAAAATAACATAATAACATATAGAGAGACAAAACATACAGATACATTTTAAAATGTACTCTTTATTTGATCAAATGTGTTTACTCTTTATATTAACACACAGAATATATTAAAAATGACAAACAGAATGAAGATTTATTGTATTAATATATTATTTAATAAGAATAACAAGTAAAGCCCAAGAATTTTAAAATTTCATATGTGACGTCAGTGTCCGAATTTACTCACTCATTTCGTTCACTCACTGCTGAGATATAGTGCACTTACTGCCATTCACTATATATGAAATAATGAATGAGTGAACGATTTCAGACACAGCCAGTCTCTCTTCCCCATACGATCACCTCGCGCCCGCACATCTCACATGTGCACGCCGCGCACCTTGCTGTGCATGCGCAGAAATGCTGTCTGTTCACGCTCCAGTTGTCAATCAGAAGTTGTCAAAGAATGGCAGAGCAAAAGGCATTTATTTACACTTAACGTGGATGTTTACATGGATTTATACAGTTAATCCGCGTGAAGTAGCTGTAATAGTAAATGCGTAAATACTGCTCGTGACATGCGGGACGCGGGACAAAGCGCACTGATATATTGCTGCACTGATTTAAAAATGTACATTTACAAACTGATGTCACAAGAGCCCAGTTACAGAGTCACCCTAAAAATGACCATCTCATTACACAGAAAAGTGTCCCGGGTTAGGATCAGAGCCAAAATTTACCTCAGCATGCTGCCTTAAATTGGAGCTGTGATTTTAATCTTGAAATATCAGTTTGTCTTGGTGTTAAATGAAGGCACTGCATGACGAAACTATTCTTTTTTCACTGTGCGGAGCGAAGAAAGTGTTTCACTTTGAAGAGTATGATGCTGCAGCAGTGATTGAGTGACAGTCTGTGACAGCAGCTCAGCGCGTGCAGCTGTGTGAACTTCCGCTCTCGTAAAAGTCCCATTCAGTAATCTCTCAATAAATTATGCATTAATTAAAATTAAACCCAGTAATGTAATGACAGGAATGCCACCCATTGTAAAGAAGTAAATGTAAAAAAAATTCATTAGAAATTTACTTGAGTGAGAGTAAAAAGTACCCACTTTTAAACCTACTCTATGCAGCTAAAATTGTATGGGTGTGTTGGTATGGATGTCAGAGTGTGTTTTGTATGTGTGTATTGAGAACTTTATGTGTGTGTGTGTGTGTGTGTGTGTGTGTGTGTGTGTGTGTATAAAACAACAGTGGCATTATGTAAACAAATTGGCATTTAAAGGGTTAAAATCCTGAAAATGAATGAATATTTGATAGTTATGATCAGGACTGATGTTGGTTAAAAAATCGAAGTCAGTGAAAGTGGAAAATAATATTAATATATAATATTTTTATGGCAGTTTTTTGACGTGGACATTTTTGTCCTCTAAGACCCTCTGAGGAACTTTTTTTATTGACGCACAAGGGTTAAGTCCTTTTTTTTACTATAAATCTCCACTTTCACTTTTATATTCTTCATTTGTAATTCATTTGGTAATGTGCATATCACCACCTACTGGGCAGGAAGGAGAATTTATAGTAAAGAGGAATTCAGTATTGATCGGTTTCTTACCTATTATATCACTTCTGAAGATATAGATTCAACCACTGGAGTCATACGGATCACTTTTATGTTGCATTTTGGAGATTCTACGTTTTGGTACCCATTCACTTGCATTGTAAGGGCCTACAGATATGAAATATTCTTCTAAAAATCTTTTTTTGTGTTCTGTAAAAAAGAAAGAAACATATCTGAGAGGACATTAGGTTGAGTAAATAATGAGAGAATTTTCATTTTTGGGTGGACTCTTCCTTAATATTTGTTTTGTCTGTCTAACCATGTCACGTTAACATGTCTTTTATTTTAAAGTTTAGTTCCTGTTCAGGTCATGTGGTGTCATGTCATGTGAATTCCTGTTCTTTCATGTGATCTTGTTTCCCCTGTTCATGTGTCTTGTTTTCATTGGTTCATTGTTTGATTACTTTGCTATTAGTCTTGTCTTTTCATTTGGTTAAAGTTAATTTAGTCTTGTTATCTTGTTTATAGTTTAGTCTTGTGATTGGTTGTCTTGTTTACCTGTTACCCATGTCCTTGTATTTAAGCCCTCATGTTTGCCATTGTCATTTGTCAGGTATTGTTAATGTAATGTTGTGTCCAAGTCCAAGTCCAAGTCCAAGTCCAAGTCCAAGTCCAAGTCCAAGTCCAAGTCCAAGTCCAAGTCCAAGTCAAGGTTTCTGGTTATCACGATTGGAAATAAACTGCACTTGGGTTTCTCACTTCATCGTCTTCATCTGCCTGTCATTGCCTGCTGAGCATTGTTACAAACCTTATAGTCAGTTTGATTAATTGACGTTAAATAATATTTTTGACATGAATAACAACAGTTAATATAAATGTTACCATATGAAGCACATTTTCTAGATAAATAGCATTGACGGCTGGGCAGGGCCTGAGGTATAAATGTTTGTAGAACAGCAACATTGCCTCTTGTACAGGGGGTGAAATTATTTTTTGTTAAATTCTTTACGGACTCTGTGTGAATAGACCTTTCGTCTTATGTTCAGCTTGCAAAATCATCACGGATTTGTGTGAACAGGCCTTAAGACTTGTGGTCAAATAAGACAAATTGGTCTTCATAGTTTCATAGTAACATGTGGGGGAAGGGTGTTAGAGATAGTAGCCTGATTGGTTTGTCTGTGTAATCATATCCATATTTGAAAAGAAAGATATCGATAATAATAATAATAATAAAAAGCCTTTTGAGCATGGACTTAAAAACAAATAACAAGGACACTGTTTTTGGTTTCCTCAATTGTATCTGAGGGACATCAGAAGACTACAAAGGACAGTTCGGACTGCTGACCGGATTACTGGTTGCCCCTTGCCCTCCTTTCAAGAACTGTACACTTCCAGAATGAGGAAAAGGATTGTTAAATCACTCTGGACCCCACTCATCCAGCCCACTACCTTTTTGAACTTTTGCCTTCTGGATGGTACTACAAAGCACTGAGCACTAGAACCGTCAGGCACAAGAACAGTTTTTCCCCTCAGGCTATCCATCTCATGAACAGATAGAACGTACACACTCTCATGGCGAAATCATAAGGATTCATATGACTTTTCTAAATTTTGCTAATTCGTATGAATTCGTATGACTTTCACTACAGCCAGTGACGTCGCTGGACATCGTTTCCATCTAATACGCAACAATTACTTGCTTCTATCATACACAACAGCTTCCTATCATTTTTGCACACTCTACTGATCGGTTAGATTTATATAAGGGGTTTGGGTAAGGGCATAATATTAATAAGCATGTCCTTAATGCCTCATGCGTGAAACTCGCGCTTCTGCATTACACATCCAGGCATTTGCACGTTATGAAATCATACAAATTCATATGAAATAGCCAACTCGTAAAATATGTATGAATTTTCATGAGACTGGGTTGGTTAAAACTATACTATAATTACGTGCAATACACAACCTAGTCAGTTATATTATTTAACATTGTCACGTATTCCCTGTTTTTGTATTGACTTTTATGTTGAAATTCTTGTTTAGTTCCCATGTTTCTGTTTCCTGTTAGTTTGTAGTCCTTTGTAATTTCATTTTATGATTGATTTTCCCCTGATTGTTTCTACAGGTGTTCCTCGTTCCCTTGTTTGCCCCTGTGTATTTAAGTCCTTCTTTTCCCTGTTTTCTTTGTCAGTCTTTACATGTATTGTCATGTTCTGTACCTGGGTCCCTGTGTTTTGTTTTCGTTTTCGTTTTTATTCTGAGTAACTTTGTTCATCTTTTGTTTCCATTAAAAGCTGCACTTAGATCCTCCATCCTCGCCTGCCTCATTACAAACATATCCTACCTCTTCTGCATTACATTCCCTTGCACTGTATATAACAGATTTGTATTTGTACATACTATGTATATTCTTCTGTATTTCTATATATAATTATATTTCTATTTGCTTTTTATTTTTATTATCTCTGTCTTGTTGTATTGTTTGTGCACTGGAAGCTTCTGTCACCAAGAAAAATTCCTTGTATGTGGAAGCACACTTGGCAATAAAGCTCTTTCTGATTCTTCTTCTGAGGATTGTAGATTTAAACCATGTAGAATATTGGTTTCTGATGGAGTGCCATTTGTCCTGAATTATTTATGCCCACATTTGCTTTGAAAGCAACCTTGAGGATGATTGAGAGGAAATTTCAAATATAGAGAGGTGGGGCTATACATTAGAGCACAACAGTTAGATAAGATGTCTATCTGAGATCCAAAAACTCAAAAATACTTCTAACAATCCAAAAGCCAATGACTGATCACACATAATAAGGATCCATACCATTTTGCCTTCAAGCATGTGAAATGTGAAACTCTTGAATACTCATAACGGATCTAGCACTCAGTGTATGTAGTATTGTATATAGAACTAACTTAAAGGTGCAATAGTTTTCAGTTGCAGATGCCATATGGGAATTTCACTATTCACCCATGATTCATTTAATCCAAAATAAAAATGACACTACGAGCTGGCTTGTAACAGTAATGAATTTATTGCTTCCAAGTTTAATTTAATTAAACATATAATTACACAAGATAGGTTAGGGTTACTAACTTTAAATGCTTGTAGTATCAGGAAGTTCCTTTTAAAGTTGATTACTTTGATGCTGCATCAGTACAGTAGCTGACGCAGCTGCTATGGGAGCTCCTCACAGGAGTGATGATCACTGAACCCTTTTAGAATCATCTCATTTGTACTTTACATGAGTATAAATATTTCTGTTTACTTTTACTTCACTACTTTTTAAAGAGTAAATGAATACTTTTACTCCAATAAATTTCTCCCTACCCTTACGTTACTTTTGCGACTGAATGGCGCAAAGAATAACATAGCTGTACATGTAAATTGCATGCAGATTGGTGATTGTGATGTCTGATGCATGAGTTGAATCTTTTAAATTTGATTCCTTTGAATAGGTCAAAAAGATTCAAAAAGTGGTCTGAATGATTCATTTTGCAAATCACAAATCTGAACTAAAATCACAAGGAAGCATGTCAAACAACGAGTGTTGCGTTGTCTCCACTGGGGAATAAAAGAAAATGTTCATGTAAATTTTAATCTGTTATGACTCATTTGAAACATTTTGGCTCAAACATGATTAACATTGGGAAATATTGATGAAGTTATGTGTGATCAGTCACACCTGTTCATATCAAGTTTCAACTCAATCAATGTAGTTACCTTTTACATTTAACCAAGAATATCCCACTGGTAATTACGACTTTATGGTGATGTTTTTTGCGGTCATCTTGTAAATACGATTGTGACAAGGAGGAGGGTGTGGTCGGGCCGTGATGGAGCATGGCACTGAATCAGTTGATCAGCGGGAGAGTGAGATAAGGGGCAGCCGGAGACTGTGAGAGGGAGAGAGATGAACGCGGCCACGTTGCATGTGTGTCTGTGTTTATGTTTGTTTTAAGTTCATTTATATCACTAAAATTTATGTTGACTGTTCAGCCGATTCCCGCCTCCTCCTTGCCAATCCTTTAATTGTTACAATGATTATTCCGACATGGCATGAATGCGCCATTTATTAATATTGTTTACTTTGCTATTTTTCACCAAATGAGTAGTACATTTACTCACTGACTGAATTGGTCAGAGCAGTTCTTGAGTTAACTCCTCCTAATACAGGGCAAAATTCCAATTGAAACGGATCATCCCTGTGCCCTATACTTACTTCGAAGGCCAGAGCCCTTGAAATGGGTATTCTGAAGGGAACATGGCATTACTGTATGAATGTACCCATCACAAACAGTTTTATGGAAGGGCCCTTTGAGATCAACGGAGAATGGCCAGACTGGTTCGAGCTGACAGAAAGGGTATGCTAACTTAGATAACCACTTTGTACAGCTGCAGTGAGCAGAACAGCATCTCAGAATGCACAAAACATCGAACCTTGAGGTGAGGTGAATAGGCTACAACAGCAGAAGACTGTCTATAGAGAGAGAGAGAGAGAGAGAGAGAGGCAACTTTATATGTCCACATTTTTAATATAACTCTCATATGCATTTTAATACTTGCATGAAAGTAAAACTCTTTTTAATAAACTAATACACTCTTTTTAACACTATCTGTATTTTTATACAGGGTTGTATGAAACTAACGTTTAATCCGTATTTGTCACATTATTTTCCAAAAATACACGTATAATTTGTGTTTCCACTCTGCAAATTGCTACTTGTTAGACCACGTTGACTAAATCGTTAGCATCATATGTAAATGTGACTAGCATGATTAGTGCATACTGAACTTGAAAAGAACTCTGAAAAAACATCACTTCTTATACACTGTAAATCAAGACATTTACCGATCTAATACCTCCTAACAGTTCGCAAATATGTTCCAATTTTATTTATGTGTTTCATACCAGATGTGGGGAGATTTAAGTTTTAAACAATGACACAAGTCACGGAGCTGCTGCTTCACTGCCATCTTATATTGTCTGAGCAGCGCGCGCCCTTCACCTACAGGTGAACACTCCTCAGGAAAAGCAATTACTCCTTTGGACCTTTAAGAGCTCATTGATTTGGACAACACTTAACAGGAATAACCAAACAATTATCAATAAAATACTGATTATTTTATATCTATTTGAACAAAAATATATTTTATACCCAGCAACACATATTCAGTATAAAAAATACATATTTTCTATTTAAATAAATAGTTCTTTTCATTATATTATTTTTATTTTTGACCACCACATTCTCATAGACGATAGTATTCTTGCAAACTGTTTTCAGACAATAGAAACACCATCTGCAGGGGCGTACTGGCCGTCGGGAGCACCGGGCGTTTTCTCGGTGGGCCGCTGGGTAATTTGGGCCGGCCCATTTGAAGTGCAAGTACCGGCCTCTCCTACAGGCGAAATGGCCGGCTACCCTGGGCTCCAACATGCCCGTGCAGAACCCATTACAGAGTGAATATTCAAAAACTTTGTAATGTAAAACCATAAGAATGCATATATTTTGAAAAACTGATACAATGTTTATTTCTATATTACTATCACATAGTAGCGCCTTTCCATACATGTGCTATAATAATACACATCAGTGGACCTCATTATTTGACATACAAATCACAACAATGGTGACAACCAAAGACAACATATTAAGGATAAGATAAGCTCTGAATAATCACAAAATGACAAATAACTGAAAATTACAACAAATGCAATAACAGCAGCATATATAAAATCTGCAAACAGTGAAGCTATGAGCAGTACATAGTAATTTGCATAATTTATTCATACCACAAAGCATTAGTGGGAGCTGAAGTGCAGTTTGCTGAATAATGCTCAAGCCTGATAAAAAAAAAAGGCTTACTTTGTTTAAAGGACAGCAGAAACAGCGCTTGTCAAAGTATAGGGCTTTTCTCTTTTTCTCAAGTATAATCTGGGGAAAGGAATTAAAATACTGCAGATATAAAAATGCAGCAAACTCACATAGAGTGGAAATATGAGCAATTAATCTGCAAAATATCTTTAAGAGGTATGTTTATTTTATTTTACATATATTTTTATTTGTTTATATTTATATATGTACATATTCTGGCCAACTTTGTTTAATTGATAAAAAAAAAAGAAAAAAAAAAGAAAAAAAAAACATTTACACATAGTTATATATACATTTTAAGCATTGTCATCAGTGTCCTGCTGTGTGACACAGCATCTAACTATTTTAAACAATATTTTATGATCTTATCAAGATATATATACATATATAATATATTATTATTATACTTGTTGTTTCTACAACCTCATATTAACTAAGACAGTAGTTTATTTGAACTTCTAGAAAAAAGTTGAAAGGTGATTAAGATCTTTAAAGGTTTTGAAGAAATGCTGACTTGTCACAGCACCTAAAATACACACTTTCCCTTGTACTTTTATGTACATTTTAACCTAACATCTGTATGTTGGGAAAACAGTTTTCGGACATGAATTTAGTGCTTTCTCAAAATAATCCAGTCATCACAATTACAGTGGTTTTATATGTTTTAAAGTTCTGTAGTCAACAGAAATGTCTTCTCATTTCTGCTTGGAGCAGGTCGAGTAGGACCAGTTCCAGTGGTGCTGTGACCCAAATGGGAGTGAGGTTTAGGGGGTGAGTGTAACGGTAGGTAGCTGTGCAGTGTGTAAACCTCACTCCCCTGGCCTCAAGATGAACACTGAGGCTGTAGACTTTAGCCTCTTCATTACCACGCCCCTCCAATGCCAGAGCTGCCTGTTCGAATAACACCTGGAGCGGGTCGAATAGGACCAGTTACACATGTGCAAGTTTGCCACTGAACTTCTGAATGCGAAAATTCTGATGTGCATCAATGGCTTTTCTTTTGTCTGTTCTTTAAATCATAATCAAATTTGTCACTCCAAGATGTATTACAGGTCGCCTACCACAGTGTTGTGATCCTAAAATGTGTTGCTTTTACAGAAGACAAGCTTTGTCACCTGAGGTTGCGCTAGAAAAGATCTTTATCTGTCACCATGATGTACTGAGTTTCTTATATAGCCTACATAATATGAAATTGACTGCCCAGTAGAAGCCTCATCCAATACCGGTCGCATAGGCTGTGAATTGAAGGAATGTGCGCAATTGGTGATCTACCAAGCACAGCACCAACTGCTTTTCATCAAGAACTATAGCTAAAGTCAGATCATTTATACAAAACAAAACAAGGTTCCCTCAGTAAACTACATTGCAATATTTAAACTGCATTCAAGAAGACATATGACACAAACTGATCTATATCTATACATGAAGGAAATTACAAAGAATAAACTGGACTCAGTAATACAGCATTTACATGACATTTACATTAGATTTTTTGGCAATAAGGTAAGGTCTATCTGTCAATCAAATGCTGCACTAAAATAAGAGTTTTGAACTTATATGCTGCTTTTAAAAGAAATAACTGTCGATCAGAAAATTGAAAAATGCACATAAACACACATGCACAAGAACTTGACGGAGAGAGAGTGAAGCCACGTAAAGATGGTTAAAATAAAAAAGATGCACCAGTTTTAAATGATATTCGTATTTTTTTTTTATCTGTCAAAATGACGGACAGCATTCAGAATTATCAGTAATTTACTGAGAATTTTTGGTTAACGCAACCCCTGGATGAGTGGTTTACAGTTTTGTATTAATTCATTGTTGTTGCAATAATATTTATATTTTTCAAATAGTATTTGATTACTAGTCATAAAAGCACATAATAGGGAAAAATTCAAGTCATTGTCAGAACATCCACTTCAAGACCAAGTCAAGTATCAGTCATTGTTTCTGAAATCAAAGTAAAGTCATTTTCTGCGTTGAATCAAGCAAGTCACATGTACATACATTTGCAAGTACATACATTAAGTCATGTAACTCGAGTCCCCCACCTCTGGTTTACAGAATTACAGATAAGTCTTGGAAGAGAACTAATGACAAAGTGTCAAAAATATGATACAAATTGTTCTCATTTAAACAATTGATTAATGTCCTGAAGGCACTGGTAGAGGTGTGGTAGGCAATAACGGCCAGCAGATTTTGACAGCTACCTGTGCACCTGATTGATAGATTGTGTTGAAGGAACACACACAAAAAAAATTGTATTATTGACTTTCACTCAGAATGTTATTTGCTCATTTCAATAGACCCAATGTATCAGAGTACAGTATATAGTATACACTCACTGAGTACTTTATTAGGAACACTATGGTCCTAATAAAGATCCCGACGTGGTCTTCTGCTGTTGTAGCCCATCTGCCTCAAGGTTCGACGTGTTGTGAATTCTGATATGCTATTCTACTCACCAGGGCCATATGCAGGTTGACCTTCAATGTCCAGGGGTGTGGAGGGGTGGCAGGTGGGAGGTCTGTCACTAGTGGACCAGGGACAACCGGTTTCAACCGGGAAACATGAAAAGTTGGTGCAAGGTGGGAATGTAGAGTCTATAGGTTACCTCGTTGATTTGTTTTAATATTTTATTAAAACATATATCTGGGACATGAGTTTTTTACAGGCATGGGGTTGTCGCAGGTCATGGGTGGTCAACCACACTCGATCTCCTGGCTGATACTGAGGGGTCTGACTATGCCGCTGGTCGGTGAAAGACTTATTGATTTGGGCGACTTGTTCTAGGCGTTGGTGAGTGGTTTCCCATACCTGTTCGCTGCATTGGAACCAATGATCCACTGCAGGAGAGTCAGATGGCTCATCATTCCAGGGCAGTAGGGGAGGTTGGTAACATAGAACGCATTGGAAAGGGGTGAGCTGCATGGCAGAATGGTGCATTTTTGGAATTTTGGGCATACTCCCCAGATGGCAAGAACTTTGCCCAATCTCCTGGACTTGTGGAGCAAAACGAATGGAGGAATTGTCCAATCTGCTGGTTGGCACATTCTACCTGGCCATTAGCTTGAGGATGATATCCAGACGTAAGACTTACGGTGACCCCCATCTTCTCCATGATGCTAGTCCAGACATGAGAGGTGAACTGTGGACCTTGATCGCTGACTATGTCTTCGGGGATGCCGATGTAGCGGAACACGTGCTCGAAGAGGAGCTCCGCTGTCTCAAAGGCAGATGGCAGGTTAGGGAGTGGGATTAGGCAAAGGGACTTTGAAAAACGATCTATGACAACAATGATCGTGGTTTTACTCTGAGATTCTGGCAGGTCTGTGAGAAAGTCAATGGATATATGAGACCAGGGACGTTGAGGTGTGGGCTGTGGAACGAGTTTGCCTACCGGCAGGATTCTGGGCACAAGTGGAGCAGGAAGAAACCACTCAACGGATGTCAGTCACCATATTGGGCCACCAATACTTCTCTCGCAGGTGATGGTAAGTTCGCTGCACTCCTGGGTGGCCAGTGGCAATGGAGGTATGTGCCCAAGTGATGACCTTGACCCTCAGTCTGGGTGGAACAAAGAGATTGTTGGACGGACAAGAAGTAGGCATTTGATTGCGGGGTACTCTGGAAATTTCTCAATCCAATCAATGGCGCCCACTATGCAGGAAGGAGGTAGGATAAACTCCTCACTTGTGGCTTGGGGTTAAGATGCGTGCATGCGAGAAAGGTGTCTGCCTTACCATTCTTGGAACCTGGGCAGTAGGACAGTATAAACTGGAACCGGGCAAAGAAAAGGGACCATCTAGCTTGGCGTGGGTTCATGCGTTTGGCAGTTCGGAGGTATTCAAGTTTCTTGTGGTCCGTGTATACAGTGAATGGGTGCTCAGCTACTTCTAGCCAGTGTCGCCACTTCTCCAGCGCTACTTTCAAAGCTAGAAGCTCCCAGTTACTGATGTCACAGTTACACTCTGCTGAGGATAGTTTCCTGGAGAAGTAAGCTACTGGGTGAAGTTTGAGTTTGTCTCCGAACCTCTGAAAAGGCACCTACCCCAGTCTCAGAAGCATCAATTTCTACAATGAAGGGTTTAGATGGATCATGATGCTTGAGGATGGGTGCGGTGGTGAATGCAGCTTTTAGTTGACTCAGAGCTTGATCTGCAGCAGGGTTCCAAGTTAGGCACTTAGACTTCCCTTTAGTAGGGACGTGAGGGGTCTGGCGATGGAGCTAAAACCATGAATGAATCGCCGATAAAAGTTAGCAAAGCCTAGGGTTCTTTGGAGATCTTTGACTGTTCGAGGGGTAGGCCATTCAGTTATTGCCACAATCTTGGATGGGTCCATGGAGATCCCGCTGGGACTAATGACATAACCCAAGAAGGACACAGTTGGCTTATGGAATTCACATTTCTCACCTTTAACATAGAGCTGGTGTTTCAAGAGGTGTAGAAGGACTTGGCGGACATGGTGAACGTGAGACTCTAGGGATGGTGAGTATATTAAAATGTCATCGATGTAGGCTATTACAAATTTTCCCAACATGTCCATTAGTTCATCATTGATGAGACACTGGAAAACTGAGGGGGTGTTAGTGATTCCATAAGGCATAACACAGTACTCATAGTGACCTGAGGTGGAGCTAAAAGTGGTCTTCCACTCATCACCTTGTCGAATGCGGACCAGGTTATAAGCACTGTGGAGATCTAGCTCGGTGAACCATTGGGCAGAACGCAATTCCTCCAAGGCAGAGGGTACTAAGGGCAGAGGATAGTGGTATTTCACTGTGCATTGATTGAGGCACCTGTAGTCAATACATGGTCTGAGTCCACCTCCCTTCTTTTCCACGAAGAAGAAGCCGGTGGAAGCAGGAGAGTTGCGGATTGTGTAGTCCCAGAATAACAGGATGGTTTGGAGAGGCGGTGATTAACAAGGAGATTTGTTTGTAATGGAGTGTATGTGTGTATGTATGTATGTGTGTGTATGTATGTATGTGTATAATTAGTTTTATTTTTTATTTTTTATTATTATCTATGTCTTGCTGCTGTTTTTGTATTGTTTTTGTATTGTTGTACACTGGAAGCTAGTGTCACCAAGACAAATTCCTTGTACGTGTAAGCATACTTGGCAATAAATCTGATTCTGATTCTAATTCTGATTCTGAGAGTGCTGACCTGAAGCATGAGGGGCTTAGTGCGAAGAGTTATGACACCATCTCCAATAGGTCCTCCATCAAATGCCTGAATACTTCTGGGTTGTAACAATGACTCCGTAGGTATGTTTAATTTATTCACTGTCTCGTGATCAATGAAGTTATCCGCAGCTCCGGAGTCAATCAGCGCTGTTAACACAGAAAATCCTTCAGAGTGTCACAGAGCAACAGGTATTGTAAAATTCTGTCAAGAGTAATCTGGGAAAGACTCACCGGCTTTGAGCAGGCATTGGGAGTGCTGTCCGTGTCTTCCCTGAGAAACTGCGAAGAGCACATTTATCAATGATATGGTCAGGTTGACCACAGTAAAAACAACAATGTTCTCTGTGTCTTCTCTCTCTTTCCACTTTATCTAATCGTGCATGTCCGATTTGCATGGGTTCCATGGATTCAGTAGGAGGTTGCAGTGCTTTCTTGATGTTATGCAAAGGACGATTTAACAGCAGAAGGTCAAGACGAATGGATAAATCAATGAGTGAGTCAAGGGAAAGTTGTTCGTCTCTGCATGCCAGCTCTGTTAAAATCAGTGGATTCAAACCTCGACGAAAAATGGACTTAAGCGCAGTGTCATTAAAACCGTTTTCAGCAGCAATAGTTCTGAATTCCAAGGCATAGTTAGACACATGGCGATTACCTTGAGTGAGGTCTAAGTTTCTCCCCCATCTTCTTGCCATCAGGTGAGTGATCAAACACACGTTTAAACAGTTCAGTGAATTGTTCTCCTTTTTCCCATATGGCAGCTGCCCACAATAGAGCTTTCCCAGTCAGTAGATTCATAAAACATGCAATCTTGTTAGACTCAGACATTCCTTCTTGACAGGAGAAATACAAGGAGCATTGTAGTAAAAAGCCCTTGCACTGAGAAACGTCACCTGAGAATTTATCGGGCATGGGCATCGGTGGGTTAATAGGGCATCGGTGGGTTAATAGCGATGGTTCGTGTGGGTGGAGGTAATGCAGAGATGGCTTGTGTGATGAGATCAGCCTTGGCACTGAGATCAGTGAGGTATTGTTGTTGTTCCATTAACTGTCCCTGATAAGTGTAGGCTTGTTTCCACTCCATATTGCCTGCTGCATTCATGTGAATAGGCAAAGTATTCTGTCAGGAAGTAAACCAGGAGAGTAGGATCCAAGTGCAGTTGGGCAGTTTAATGAAGATAAGGCAACAGTACAATTCAGACAACAGGCTAAATCCAACAATGAGTACAGGCAGAGATCAGACGATTGGCAAAAAGGGTCAAACAGGCAAGAGACTAAACTCGTGGTCAAAAACAGGTTAAGGTATATCAAAAGGAAATCAGGCTGAACAATGAAGGCTTGGTAATGTCTAGACACATGGAACTGAGCGTATACATCACAGTGGCTGAATGTGATAGGGTCTGATATAAAGAGTTCAGTGATGGCTGTGGTGATGACGTGCAGGTGAGGCTGATCAGAACTCCGGTGATGCAAGTACCACTATGTCATTTCAATCAATTAAACGGCATTCTATCCTTTTATTATTATTATCTGGGAATGTACATCCAGATCCGGCCCAATAAAATGTACAAGTACACCAGAGGATTTTAAATCTAGGTCTGGATTAGATTTTATTCACATAAATGTTCGTAGCCTGCTACCTAAACTGAAATCAGTCCGAATCTGGGCTCATTCAACAGATGTTGATTTTCTTTTACTTTTTGAAACTAGGTTAAACAAATCCATCTCAGATAAGGATACTGCGATTAAGGGACAGTGTCTTTAGATTTGACCGCCCTAAGAAGGGTGGTGGCATTGCAATTTATATAAGTAATAAGTTCCATAACAGGGTGGTAGCTACAGCATCACTTTGCAAACAGTTTGAACTCTTAGTGCTGAATGTTGAGATTTAAAAGAATGCAACTCTAACAGGGACCAGTTGCTATAGACCCCCTTCAGCAAGCTCTGAATCTCTAACTTCACTAACTCAACAACTATCAAGACTGGACTTTATGGAAGTGGGTGATCTCAATTGGGATTGGCTGTCTTCTGTCTCCTTTTGGAAAAACGTTTTGGAAGTTGCGTAATCTCTGTACATCTCATGTTAAAAAAGCTCAATCAGAGTTTTTTCTTTCTGAATCATTAAGAAACTCAAATAATCCAACTAAATTTTGGAAAGTTATTAAGTCATTGTCTTCTGTTGAAAACAGTACAGATATTCCTAAATATTTCACTAAAGGAAATCATACCTTGACTGAGAAATCATACCTCGACTATCTTGGACAGCTTAAATGAGCATTTTATACCTTTAAGTTCTCTCTTTGACTCACAGTATGACAGTGAAAATATTGTTGCCTCATTAGAACAATCTGAAGATGTTACACACAATTGTATCACTCATCCATTTGAATTTGTCCCATCTACTGTGTCTGACATCAAGATAGCCCTGAGTCAACTTGACCATAAAAGGTCTGAAGGCCCTGATAATCTTGAGCCATACTACCTGCTTGCTGCTGATTTTATTGCTGAGCCTTTGGCTTATCTTTTCAATTTTACTTTTACTAAAAATACTATTCCAATAAATAATTTTTGGAAAGAAATTATATCTTGTCTAAGTTTCAGTTAGGTTTTAAAAAAATAACACAGTACTGTCACTGCTGCCATTAAAGTGACCAGTGATATTATTGAAGCCATAGATAATAAAAAGACTTGTATAGCACTTTGATCTCTCTAAGGCTTTAGACACAATTGATCACTGTATCTTGTTAAAGAGGCTTCATAGTACTGGGCTATCTAATCAAGCTGTTGGCTGGTTTTCCAGTTATCTTTCCAGCAGATCCCAGTGTGTGCAGTTAGATGGATCAAATTTATTTTTGATACCTGCTGTCAAGGGAGTTCCTCAACGGTCAGTTTTAGGTCCAATTTTATTTTCTGTATACAATATACTGTAGAAAAATAATATTTGTAGCAACATATCAAATGCTAAGTATCATCTTTATTTACTGTTGTGCATCTTCTTCTTCACAGGCATTACAATATCTACAGTCTGCTTTTGATTTAGTCCAGTTACGATTATATAAACTCAGATTGGTTGTAAATGCAGA
The DNA here is from genome assembly GCF_019703515.2 of Myxocyprinus asiaticus. Lineage (NCBI taxonomy): Eukaryota > Metazoa > Chordata > Actinopteri > Cypriniformes > Catostomidae > Myxocyprinus > Myxocyprinus asiaticus. The sequence continues at coordinate 13,200,244 of NC_059389.1, forward strand.
TAAAACTAAATGTATGATTTTTTTAAATACAAAGGTTTTGTCGTCAATCCTCACAAATATTTTACGTTTTCAAAGCACAAAATTTGAACCTGTTACAAATTATAAATACCTGGACATAGTACTTGATAACCAGTTGTCATTCAAGTCCCATACTGATCACATTGTTTTGTAACACTAACTAAAATTAGGTTTTTATTTCACACACTCACCAACCACTTTAGTAGGAAAACCTGTACACATAATTATTAATGTGATTATCTAATCAACCAATCGTGTGGCAGCAGTCCAATGCATAAAATCATGCAGATACAGGCCAGGAGATTCAATTAATTTGCACATAAACCATCAGAATGGGGAAAAAAATTTGATCTCAGTGATTTTGACCATGGCTTGAGTATTTCTGCAACTGCTGATCTTCTGGGATTTTCATGCACAACAGTCTCTAGAGTTGACTCAGAATGGTGCCAAAAACAAAAAACATCCAGTAATTGGCAGTTCTGCAGATGGAAACGCCTTGTTGATGAGAAAGGTCAATGGATAATGGCCAGACTGGTTCAAGCTGACAGAAAGGCTATGGTGACTCAGATAACCCCTCTGTACAATTGAAGTGAGCAGAATAGCATCTCAGAATGCACAACACATCAAACCTTGAGACGAATGGGCTACAACAGCAGAAGACCACGTCGGGTTCCACTTCTGTCAGCCATGAACAGAAAGCTGAGGCTGCAGTGGGTCTACCATCTGTGTACCTCAGCAGAAATTGAGATTCATCAGACCAGGCAATATTCTTTGCCAATCTTTTACTGTCTCAGCTTTCTGTTGCTGGCTGACAGAAGTGGAACCTGACGTGGTCTTCTACTGTTGAAGCCCATTCGCCTCAAGGTTTGACATGTTGTGCATTCTGAGATGCTATTCAAAGTCTTAGTCAGACTCCACTATGCGAAAGTTTACACTTAGGTGTGGGAGCTGCACACCATGGTCAGGTTTGACTGTAAGCATATTGTGGCATCATTGCAAAATCTCACCCTTCAACACAAGTGGTTTAACCCTAGATTGCAAAAAGGGGGTCAAATTGATCTGAAGAGGTCTGATGTTTGGATGATTTTTCCAATAAAAACATGTATTTATTTGATCTTCCATTAAAGCCTCAAAAATCTTGTTTGTGACCCTCACCAATGTCATTTTCATATTTATTGGTCATAGTTTTAGAAAAAATGAAAATGTTCTATCACTACCCCAAGACTGCATAAGGGGGTCAAAATGACCCGTTTGCATTTCCTATGGAATTTTGACTTCACATGGTATATATATATATATATATATATATTTTTTATTATTATTATTATTTTTTACTTTTTAAAATGTATGACAAATATGTTTTGAAGCATTGACATTCAGACATTTTAAATGCTATTTTAAATCAGCTAGCTAGCATACTACTAGAACTAATACTTATGTAGCTAGCACATTTTAGCAAGTTGGTAGGTTTTGTCTGGAAATACTATATTTTGTAACTGAAATGTATATATATATATATATATATATATATATATATATATATATATATATATATATATATATATGACAGATTTTGAAGCATTCAAATATTCTAAATCAGCTAGCAAGCAAGCAAGTTAACTTTTAGCAAATTATGCTTGCATATACAGCATTACCCATTACGGCTTTGGAGTTAAAATCAGAGACTACTCTGATGATGATTCAGACTACAGACCAGGTTGTGCTGGAGATGACTCTCATTGTGACAAATTATTGTGCAGTTGTTTGGTGTTTTAATGAGAAGCAGGTGAGGTTTAGAACATTCCTGTGGACAAAGCTGTCTCCACTATTAGATGTTTTCAATGTATTTGTGATAAAGGCTCAGAAAGAGTCGGTTCAGGAAAAGTTGCAATGATATTAAAGAATACTGAATTTTATCTTTTAATTTTAAAACATTAAAAGTGAACAAATGAACGTACATTAAACATTAAAGCAGTTGTGAACTATCTAATTCTGAAATGACTGAAGATAAAGATATAAACAGGATACCTTTTTTTTGGATGAAATCCACTGAAACCAATTGGGGTCATTTTGACCCTCTTTATGCATTTGTGCAGATTTTTTAGGTCATGCATTCTAGGGTTAAAAAATGCTATTTTTATTTTATTTTATTTTTACTTTTTCCAAAAATTAACAAATAATTTACTTGCATAGACTTGTTATTCAGTGCATAACTTGTGATAATATCTAGAAATTATGTTTATTACAACATTGGCTTATAGAGATCAGATGCCACTGAAGTTATTTTTATTCCAGCAGATGTCACCAGAGACCCCCAATGCATGACATATTTTGATGTTTTGACAATCTTTCAATTTACTGAAATTAAGGTTTTTATTGAAGTGAAGATAGCATAAAATGTGCTTATTTTATATGAACATGAATGGACTGAGTAATTTAGAGGTAAATAAGGTCAGAAATACCATAAACTCTTGAAAATGTGCAACACTATCTTCGCTACTGTAAAAACAATGAAATTGGGTGTTCCACATTTGAACAGATGGAACAGGGTTCTCTGTTGATAAGTTTGTAAGGGTTAAGCTCACAAAAGCATTCTAGCAGAGTAACCACTGGTGTAGTTCAGTGCATTAACTATGGACATGTTCCACTAATATTTTACAGCATGAAAGACTCTGATTATTTATTTGAATTTTTGACAATATATACATGGTTTTATCCGTTATGAGTGAACAAACTTCTTTTTGTGATATGTTTTAGTGTTTCTCTTTAAAAGACATTTAATTGTTTTGTTTTTTTCTCCCCCATTCCCAATGCATTCTTAAGTCCTCATGGTGGCATAGTGACTTGCCCCAATCCAGGTGGTGGAGGATGAATCTCAGTTGCCTCTGCATCTGAGACCGTCAATCCTTGCATCTTATCACGTGGCTTGTTGAGCATGTTACCGTGGAGATATAGCATGTGTGGAGGCTTCATGCTATTCTCCACGGCATCCATACACAACTCCCCACGTGCCCCACCTAGAGTGAGAACCACATTATAGTGACCACTATAATGGTGACTCTACCCTCCCTAGCAACCGAGCCAATTTGGTTGCTTGGGAGACCTGGCTGGAGTCACTCAGCATGCCCTGGATTTGAACTTGTGACTCCAGGGGTGGTGGTCAACATCTTTACTCACTGAGCTACCCAGGCCCCCTAAAAGACATTCATTAATTTTTTACATGTGGCTCAACTGTTCAAAAACTTTTAGGAACACTGTTTATTTGTTCCAGATCCAAATTAAGAAAAGCATCCCACACCCAGAAAAAAAAAAAAACATGAGGCAAAACTATCGGTTGAATATCGTTATTTATTTACAGAAAAAAGGTCAATTTCGACAACAAGTGAGGAGTGTCAGAGAGCTGACAGACCAGGACTGACCACCAGATGCTCAATAGCTGACTGTTTTGGCAGGCTTGGTCTCTCCAAGTTGGAAATATTGTGTTAGGTAAATATGTGTTTCATGTGGTAACGTCTAAATTAACTGTTTTTATTAAATGAAAAACAAAAGCATCCTTTAATATGACTGAATCAACCTGATTATATTACTGTAAGTTATACCAACAAAAGTCATATTTTTAAGTTTAGATCAGGTAGAAAGAGACCCTCAATTAAAATACCCCTTTTACACTGTAGGCTATATGAAATCTAAAGCCTTCTGGTAAATGAAATGAAGAAATTCCATGTGCTCCCTTTTAATTTGACCCAATATTTGTTTTTAAATTAGCATAAAGTTGATTCTGGGCTTAATTTAATATATATAAATATATATCTTATAAACGTATGTTTGTCTTGCGTTGAACATTCCGTTCCCCTCACTTTTAAAATGATGGCTATGCCCCTGCTTCCCATCCTGTGAATCACATATTAATGAAAGCATACTTTAAATAGTTACAATTAATGACATTTCATTAACAGGTTTTCAGGGTGTAGTCAAATAAAAATACTTAAAGAAGGTTTCATAATGATGGCATCAGGAAACTCTTCCCTCACTGCTGCCTCACCTACACCCTGAAAGAGGACACACTGTGACAAGTTATAAAACAATCATAAAACGAACAATTTACTGTAAATTTACAGTATGGGAAAAATCATGTTTACATGTCGAATGCAAAATTTTCAAGGGAATATGAAAAAGCATTCATTTTGTGTCCCATTTCAAAGTGAAAAGATAGGAGAGGGTTTGAGCTTTTCCGTCATCAATGATCCTTTGTGAAATGTGTCTCTATCCCAGTAGAATGGAGTTTGTATTTGATTGTGGAGGGCTACTCCTTTCTTGAAACAATGGTAGCACCTACATTTTACAAAGATATGGAGGCCGAAGTCAAGTTCACCCTTGAGGGTATCTTGGCGTTTTCTGAAGGTAGCACTTCTGTCATTTGCTATTATTCCCATGACCTTTATTACATTACTGTTATTTAACTGGTATTAAATTGCCACATTATTGCTGCACTGGTAAGAACTTCAATATATTCTGGCCTTTGTAACCTGCTGTCTTTAGACCCCTCCTGATGTCTGATAAATGGCATGTACACTAGAGAGTAAGCAATGACAGCAATACAAACTAAAAAAGTAATTATTTCAGCAATCCTCATTTTAAAATGGTCTTGATGTTTGTGATTTATCAGCAAAATACGAATGATCATTCAAATCAAAATCAAATCAAATCACATTTATTGTCACACAGCCATATACACAAGTGCAGTGGTGTGTGAAATTCTTGGGTGCAGTTCCAATCAATATAGCAGTCGTGACAGTGATGAGACATATACCAATTTACAAAAACATCAAATTAACACAACACAATTTAAAGTCTAATATACACATAATTACACACAACACAATATACAAATAATAACATACACTGTACAGTATACAATACGCACAATATAGATACACATTATTCAATAAAATTAAAAAAGTATATATAGTAGTATATATTACATTCATCAAGCTATCTGTCAAGAAAAGTGTAACCTTTGGATCTGGAATATTATCAGAAACACAGTCAAAGATATTGGAAGAGAACCAACAACTGTGTCAAAAATAATATACACAGTGTTCTCATTTAAATGATGTTTAATGTCCCGAAGGCACTGACAGATTTGTGGCATGGAGGAAATAACGGCCAGTAAGATTTGACAGCTACCTGTGCACTTGATTGATTGTGATGTAGCATCACACACAAACACACACACACACACACACACACACACACACACACACACACACACACACACACACACACACACACAAAGTATATGTATCACCTAAATAATTTGAGACATCAGTACAGCGCAGAAGATAAAAATTATTTTTAATGAAATGTAATGTTTAGTATAAAATGGTGCAGCCAGACTTTTCGTTTAGTTAAATGTAAAATATTTGTATGTTTTTAATAATTTGGACATTTAAGTCACACTTAAAAATGTCTGAATGTTATTGCATTAGATACAAAATATAAATGTATACAGTTATGATGATCTCAATCTATTTTTAGTAGATGTATTAAGTAAGTTCCTCTTAACCGTTAATGACTGTTCAGGTCATTTTGAATAGAAATGGTTTCCTCAAGTAATTCATGAAACCCCCTTATTTCGGCCCCAAATTTTTCACTCAGACTGAAAATAGACTCTTAAAATGGGCGGAAAATATGTAAATATGTAGGATGGGTATTGTGGATGGGAAGAGGGAAACGGGAGGGGGTCAAGAGCAACTTCCAAACACACACACACACACAACAGAGGTGGCTGAACTTCACATTATGAGAGTAGAAATAAATATTTTTGGGGGGCTGTATATTAATCATGGGACAAAAGTGTGAAGAGTGAAGATGACAGAACAGTTTGGGAAAAAATATTTGGATATTTTGTTTGAACTTTGGAGAATTAAATGAGAACAGTGCTCAGAGCAGAAATGACCATCAAAACCAGCACTGCTTTGAGACTTTACATTAATTCATACTATGAATTAATTAATTGAATTTCATAGTTATTTATTCTTACAAGGAACATTTCGGTTTTAATCCAAGTTAAACTTTATTGACTGTATTTGTGGCATAATGTTGACTGGAAAGAAAATAATTTCGACTCATCTCTCTTTTTCTAAAGAATTAAATAAAATCGGAGTCACGTGACGCCATGCGAGGTTCAGAAGTGTGAACGGCGAGCTCTGCACACTTTGCTAGTTTTATCACTATTAATGACATAAACCGGTGAGATTTGACATACTCTGTTCCATAACTGTTCTAGGAGGACAATATGTCAAAGAATTCAAAATCCTCAGGCTCTGGAGACATTAAAAGATACTTACATGCTCAAGCTGATACCCCTGAGGCCCCGAGCCCAGGTGTCAATTTGGTCGGAGAAATTAGGGAAATTCGGTGAGAAATGTTGAACATGTCAGCAATGCTGATGAAGGTCATTGCTGACTTGGAGGATCGTGCTGTAATACGTTGATCGATCAATGCCATGGGGATGAAGTTCTCTGAGGTGGTTACAAGAGAGGGGGATGTCGAGAAATGGATTGATAATCTGGAGTCATCGGAGAGGGAATTAGCTGCTAAACCGCTAGAGACCAAGGTGGATTTGGAGCATGTCTGGGAGAAGTTGGAGGACTTGGAGAACTGTAGCCGGCAGAATAACATCCGAATCGTCGGAATTCCTGAAGCCAAAGAGGGTCAGGATATGGTGAAATTCTTGGAAGGGCTCTTTTCGAATCTGCTTGACATAACAGGCCATAAGCTGGAAATCGAGAGAGCTCACAGGGTTCCAGCTTGGCGATCCACTGAGGGAGACAGGACCCGATCAATTCTGGCCAAATATCTGAGATCATTCGATAAAGGTCTGGTGTTATGCGAGGCAAGGAGTAAAGGAAGGCTTTTGTGGAAGAACCACAGCATTTTCTTGTTCCCAGACTTTGCGAATTCGACAAGAGAGAAATGTGATCGATTCAAGGAATGCAAGAAACTCTTACATCAACGCAAGTTCACTTTTGCACTGATGTTCTCGGCCAAATTGAGAATAGATGCTAAGGATGGCCGTAAAACATTCACATGTCCCCAGCAAGCGATGTCCTTCATGTCCTTCAGGGATTGTTCGAGGAAACTGAGCACCTTTTTGTTTCTTTTTGTTCTGGTTCCACCTAGCGGCTGTTTTGTGGAGTAACACTCCTTCGAGACTGTTTTGTGGATGAATCTGCATGTTCTTTGTGCTTATGCCTCCTATCGGCTGGAGTTTGTTTTGTGGAGTATTTCTTGCAAGACATTGGAGAGATTAGGTCATTTTTTGCACTCATGTAGCAGCCGAATGGACCGGCTCACTGAACATTCGTTTGACTATCTGAGGAAACTGAGCACCTTTTTATTTTTTATTTTTTATTTTTTTTTGCTGGTTCCGCCTAGCAGCTGGAGTTTGTTTTGTGGAATAACACACCTTCAGGACAGTTATGTGGATTAATTTACACGTTCTTTGTGTTTATTTTGTATATTGGCTGGAGTTTGTTTTATAGAGATTATCTTTTGTTGTGTAACTCTGTCTCACAAAATTTGTACAGAAAGACCAGACTTGAGCAATCCGATAGCAAAGTGGGGGCTCTCGTAAGCATACGTGAACTGTTTGAGTTTAGAGGGATGGATGCCAGTTGGCGCTGTCGTGCACTGGGTTAATGCGCGCGTTTTTCTGTTTGTTTGGTTCTGGGGGAAGTTCGGGGTTTGATTGTCGCACTAATGTTGGAATGTGGTCTTTATAATTTGGTTTTTTACACAAAATCTATATTTTCTCATATGTCAAAATGTCAAGTGTTAATATGAGCGGATTGTCTCTCTCCACATGGAATGTGAATGGGTTAGGGCACCCCATAAAAAGAAGGAAGGTTATTTCTCTTCTTAAACGTAAGAAATATGATATAATGTTTCTTCAAGAAACACATCTTTCCCCACAGGAAGCTGAAAACTTTGGGAAGATATGGGGTGGACATGTTTTCTTTAGTGCTGGCTCAAATAAGAGCAGGGGAGTCATTACACTGATAAATAAGCATCTACAATTCAAATGTCTCAAACAGATTAAAGAGAAATTAGGAAGAGTCATTATTGTTTTAGCAGAAATTCAGAGGCAAAGTCTTATTTTGGCTAATATTTACGCACCTAATGTTGATGATCATGGCTTTTTTATAGATCTTGATGGGATGTTGCAAGCTGCTGGTACCCCTCATGATATAATATTGGGAGGAGACTTTAATCTTTTGATGAACTCAGTCCTTGAACATAGTGAAGCAAAAGTGTGCAAGCCCCCTAGAGCAACATTGTCGCCTCACAGGATGTGTAAAAATCTTGGTCTTACAGATATTTATAGACTTTTGAACCCATCTGGTAGGTACTAGAATTATTTTTTCATCAGTCCATATGATTTATTCTAGAATAGATTTTTTTTGTATCTAAGTCCCTCAATTGGAAACATTTTAGTCTCAGATCATACCCTGGTGAGTTAAGAGGTGTTGCCACATATGGAGAAAAGGAAATCATATAGTTGGTGCATAAATGTATCCCTTTTGCAAAATCCTGAATTCCAACAAATGTTAAAGGCTGAAATCAATGTTTATATGGAGACCAACTGGTGCTCAGTATCCTCTGTGGGTGTGGCTTATGAGGCACTTAAGGCAGTTCTTAGGGGCCGGATCATACAGTATGCCTCATTCACTAAAAAATCCAAAGCACGAGAACTCGTGGAGTTGGAAGGGAATTTTAAAAGTGCCGAGGCAGAGCTGAAGCACCGAATGTCATCTGATGGCCTCAGAGAATAGATCCGATTGAAATACAGATATAATACTATTTTGTCACGGAAGGTGGAGTTTTGGCTATTCAGGGCAAGACAGTCATACTTTGAGTCGGGGGGACAAGGCAGGAAAATCTCTGGCTAGATATACAAAACAGAGTCAGTCTTTTTCTACCATTCCCTGCAGGTGGTGAAATATTTACCTCAACCATTGATATTAATAATGCTTTTTAAGAGTTCTATCTTGATCTTTATAGTTCCACGTCTTCGTCTACTGATGAAGATATTAGAAACTTTGTGGAACTATTAGATCTCCCTAAACTGACGGCTGAACAAAAAAATTCTCTTGATTCTGAGATAAACTTGGAGGAGCTTGTCGAGGTATTTAAGGCCTTGCCTACAGGCAAGGCTCCGGGGCCAGATGGCTTTGCCCCTGTGTTTTTTAGATCTTATGCTACAGAATTGGCTCCACTTTTGCTAGAAGTTTACACGGAATCATTAAAGAATGGAAAACTTCAACCAACTATGATGCAAGCCCAGATCAGTCTGATTCTTAAAAAAGGATACATTTTCCAAGCAAGTGTAAGAGTTAACGTACAATTTCCCTGATCCAGCTAGACATTAAAATATTGTCAAAAATTTTGGCTAACCAATTAAGTAAAGTTATGACATCTCTTATACATATAGATCAGGTGGGGTTTATTCAGGGCCGTAGCTCTTCTGATAACATTAGGGGTTTCATCAATATCATGTGGTCAGTGGCGAATGATTAGACTCCGGTCGCTGCCACCTTACTTGATGCCGAAAAAGGCGTTTGATATGGTAGAATGGGATTATCTTTTTAAGATTTTGAAATGTACGGGTTCGGGAATACTTTTATTGGTTGGATTAAGTTACTTTATAGACACTCGGTAGTGGCAGTACAAACAAATGGATTCATTTCAGATTATTTTACTCTGGATAGGGGCACCCGGCAGGGTTGCCCTCTTTCCCCATTATTGTTCCATTAGCAGCCGCAATAAGAAAGGAGGATGATTCCCCAGGGGTGGTGGCGGGAGGTGTGGCACATAAGCTTTTGCTTTGCAGATTATATTTTATTATTCATCTCCGACCCCACTAGATCTATGCCTTGCCTCCACAGAATTATTAATTCCTTTTCTAAGTTCTTGGGACACAGAGTTAATTGGTCTAAATCCGAAGCTTTGACTCTGACGGCGTACTGCCCGGTAATGGCTTTTCAGCAGGGTGCCTTCCAGTGGCCCAAACAGGGCATTAAGTATTTGGGTATTTTATTCCCAAATTTGTGTGATTTAGTTAATTTTGACCCTTTAATAAAAAGGTTTTCGAGCGATGTGGGCAGGTGGGCTTCATTACATTTATCTATGATTGGGAAAGTTAATGTTATTAAAATAAATTTTATTCCAATATTCCTAAAATGCTATAGTCTCTCCTTATAGATGTCCCCCTCTCTTATTTCAAGTAATTTGATAGCATATCGAAGTCCTTCATTTGGAATGGTAAACATCCCAGATTACACTTCAGTAAATTCCACAGGCGGGCTTGGCCTATCCACGATTTTGTTTTATTATTATGCATTCGCTCTCAGACATTTGGCTCATTGGTCGCTTCGACCTGAGAGAGCCCCTCCCTGGTTCTGTATTGAACTGAAAGTTCTTGCCCCTATTTTGCCATTGCAAAGCCTTTCTATCAAACTATTCAGAGAATATAAATTACACCCCGTTATCTCGCATTTGCACTCAGTATGGACAAAAGTGTCCAGAGTGTTTAATTTGGACATTTATTTAAATGTTGCCTCGAGCATATGGCTGAACCCAGAATTATGTATTAATAAATCCCCTTTCTGCTGGTCAGAGTGGATTGTGAGGGAGGTGAATACACTTGGTGACCTATATGAGAGTGGAGTGTTGAGATCCTTTGAAAATTTGGTTCAACATTTTGGGATTCCCAGATCTCAGTTCTTCAGGTATTTACAGCTGCGCCACCTGCTCTTTACTATTTTTGGGAGTAGCATACACCCCCCTAAAGCGGCAGATACTCTGGGAGTGGTGATTACTGCTTTTGGAAAAGGTCATGAGGCATCAGTGTATTACTCCCTGATAATTCAGCATCTGGTGGATGGAGCTTTAACTTCTATCAAGAGATTATGGGAGAAAGATTTAAACTTGGTATTTGAGGAATGAGTGTGGGCTAGGATTCTAAAAAACATCAAGTCTGTATCTAGAGGTGCAATGGTGTGCCTTATGCAATTTAAGATTTCACATAGATTCTACTGGACCCCCTATAGATTGTATAGGCTTGGTCTAAAAGACATACCCACCTGCTGGTGATGCCAATCAGAAGATGGAGACACAACCCATGTTTTTTGGTGGTGTGTTAAGATCCAAGAATTTTGGTTGAAGGTTCAGAGTTTATGTGTGACTCAAATTTCATTTTGCCCTGGAATCTTTATTTTAAGCGATGGGGCGGTCATCAATATAGGGGATAAATACATACAAAATTGAGTCCTAACCAGTGTTATGATCGGCAGACAAATTGTTTTAAAGGGATGGAAGTCGGCTGGAACGCCCTCATTTCAAGAGTGGTGCACGGAGATGGGGAGAGTGGCGGCTTTCTGGGATTCGATTGATGGGAACTGTTGCAACTATTTGGAGTTTTTGGAGGGCTCTTGGGGAGGGGCAGTGGAGAGAGAGGTATGGGTATAAATGTGTGTTATTATATCTATCTATCTATCTATATATTATTTTTTTAAATTTGTGTGTGTGTGTGTGTGTGTGTGTGTATATACTCATGTGTGACCAAAGGAATGTTTGTTGAGGGTCAGGGCAGTGTTGGGAGGGGGAGGGGTAATAGTGGGGGTTAAATGTTGATTCTATGTATATATGTTTTGCTTTTGTTTATTTACTGTATGAATCAATAAAAAATGTTAATCACAAAAAATACACTGTTTTTAAAGTATAGCCATAATATTTAAGCATATGTTTTAACATGATTCTAGTGTGATAAAATACAGCGGTATGAGGCTTGATGACTTTTCTTAAACTTGCCACCAGAGCACACACATTTTTTGAATGGGTGAGAGTATAATGGAGCAATTTTATAAAAAATTATATCAAATAAAAATAAATTAGCCACAATGCAGAACACACACAGAAATTAAGGGGTGAGACTATAACACATCCTCAATACAGAACACACAGACACACACACACAGAAATAAATGAGGCTATAACAGAGCATTTCTTTATTTGTATTTTGTCAAATAAAAATCAATCAGCCACAATGCAGAGCACACACACACACACACACACACACACACTTTAAGGTCAGATCAAAGTCTTAATCTGACCCCACTGTGAGAGAGTTTACACTTTTATTTGTAAAAAGTTTTTTTATCAATTCTCAGTTGAACTCTCTCATCAACAAGGCATTTCCATCCACAGAACTGCCGCTCACTGGATGTTTTTCATTTTTGGAACCATTCTGAGTCAACTCAAGAGAATATTCCAGGAGATCAGCAGTTATGGAAATACCGAAAACAGCCCGTCTGGCACCAACATTCATGCCACGGTCTAAATCCATGAGATCACATTTTTTACCCATTCTGATGGTTGATGTGAACATTAACTGAAGCTCCTGACCCATATCTACATGATTTTATGCACTGCACTGCTGCCACACGATTGGCTGGTTAGATAATTGCATGAATAACTAGGTGTACAGGTGTTCCAAATAAAGTACTTAGTGAGGGAATATCCAATGCATAACTTGTGATAATATCTAGAAATTAAGTTTATTACAACATTGGCTTATAGAGATCAGCCAATGAATGGAGCACTGAAGCCACTGCAGTTATGTTTATTCCATCAGATGTCACTAGAGACACCCCAATGCATGACATATTTTGATGTTTTGACAGTCTATCAATTTACTGAAATGAAGTTTTATTGAAGTGAAGATTACATAAAACATGCTTATTTTATATGAACATGAATGCATTTAGTAATTTATATGTAATTTAGGTAAATAAAGTTAAAAACACCATAAAATCTCAAAAGAAATGCATAACACTATCTTCACTACAGTAAAACCACTAAAATTATTACATTTCTTAAAATAAAATTCCACATTTTATGTATCGGGACAATTTTAACCGAATCCACACTATTCTCAGCGAGTCCACTGTATTTCGCAAGGTGGGCAGAATTTCCGGTTGGCTAGCGGAAGTGCAATTGGTTGGCGTTTTGTGTGTAGCCAGTCACTGCTTGCTTGCTTGTCATGCGGTTAGATTCTTGCTTTTGAAATGTTGTAAGATTACTTTAAAATTCCCCAGACGATGTGTGCAGTTAATTGTTATCCTAATAATCAAGCAAAACTAAAAATGTATCTAAAACAGCAATGTTATGATCAGAAACCACTCGCAAAGCACAGTGCTCCAGTCCCAGAGGCTGCTTCTTCCATCAGCTGCCTACAGAATGACTGACTTAGGAACATCTGTTTGAAAACGCTTAATTTGTTTGTGTGCTCTTTTCACTTAATTTGCAAAAAGTAATCAGCTTATATTCTTATATTATCCACTGTTACGGTCCGACATCCAGAAATGGAGAGCAATGAATTACATATAAACAATAGCATTATTGAACTTCTGGTTAAGCATAAACAATTACGTATTAACGCAGCATTAAAATGACAAAAACTATAGAACAAATGATCACAGAATTATAACGAGGCGATACTGTTCTTCCTCACTTATCTTTTAAAGCAAAGACACTCACTGAGTGACTCCAGCCAGGTCTCCTAAGCAACCAAATTGGCCCGGTTGCTAGGGAGAGTAGAGTCACATGGGGTAACCTCCTTGTGGTGGCTATAATGTGGTTCGTTCTCGGTGGGGCGCGTGGATGCCACGGTGGATGGCGTGAAGCCTCCACACGCGCTATGTCTCCATAGCAACAGCTCAACAAGCCACGTGATAAGATGCGCGGGTTGACGATCTCAGACGCGGAGGCAACTGGAATTCGTCCTCCGCCACCCGGACTGAGGCGAATCACTACGGGACCACGAGGACTTAAAAGTACATTGGGAATTGGCCATTCCAAATTGGGAGAAAAAAACCCAAAGACACTTAAAAGAAAGTAAATTGCAAGCAGGAAAAATGCTTCTATTTGTGAAGCAAAATTAACAGATAGTTGAGGAAGAACAACATGGCCTGGCTATAATTCTGTGATAATTTGTTCTCAAGTTTGCCTATTTTTATAATGCTTTAGCAGGGTAGGGAGGGTTACTTTTGAAATGTATTCCACTACAGATTACAGAATACATGCTTTAAAATGTAATTTGTAACATATTCCGTTAGATTACTCAAGGTCAGTAACGTATTCTAAATACTTTGGATTATTTCTTCAGCACTGGTAGATTTTTTCACTTGTTTTGACTATAAAAACTCTGTCAATACAGTAAATCAAAATACACATGTTAAAAAAACATTCTCTGAAAAACCTAAATATCTTATGCAGTGTTGTTTCTAAAACAAGATCAATCAAATTGATCTTGTTTTAAGGATTTTTAGATTTTACAGGAAAACAATACAAAAATTATCAAGAATACGATTTTTGCCCTAATATCAAAGGTCTTGCTAGAAAAAAGAAATTATGATCCAACGTGAATTTTCTTGATTAATAAATATGATCGTGTCTGGTAACACGTGCATGTAAAATGGCTAGAAATAGCATTTTAGCTTAGTGTAAAGCTGACAATTTACACAAGTTTTATTTCTATTTCTTCTGCTCCAAACTTCAAACTTACTTCTCTGTCTACTCGTATGAATGTAACACATCATAAGAAAATGTTTCACCGCTGTTCAAGTGCACTTTGGATCGCATCATTTATATGTATAAATATTTTCCATCTGAAAGGACTAAATATTAAATGAAACAAATGACAATAAAATGCAAAGTAATCTCTTCAGTAATCAAAATACTTTTTGAATGTAACTGTATTCTAAATACCAATGATTTAAATTGTAACTGTAGTGGAATACAGTTACTAATATTTAGTATTTTAAATATGTTATCCCGTTACATGTATTCCGTTACTCCCCAACCCTGTGCGTTAGTACATAACATAACGATTGTTTATGCTTAACTGGAAATTCCACCCACACCACATGCAAAGCGTCATGTGGATAGATGGAATAGGGTTCTCTGTTGATAAGTGTGTAAGGTTTAAGCTCTTAAAAGCGTTCTAGCAGAGTAACCACTAGTGTAGTTCAGTGCATTAACTATGGACATGTTCCACTAATATTTTACAACACAAAAGACTCTGATTATTTATTTTAATTTTTAACAATATGTACATAGTTTTATCTCTTATGAGCATATAAACTTATTTTTGTGATATGTTTCATAAATTTTTTACATGTGGCTCAACTGTTCAAAATTTTTTTGGGGACACTGTTTATTTGTTCCAGATCTAAAATAAGAAAAGCATCCCACACCTGGGGGAAAAAAAAAAAGATGAGGCAAAACTATAGGTTGAATATCTTCATTTATTTACAGAAAAAAAGGTAAAATTCGACAACACGTGAGGAGCGTCAGAGTGCTGACAGACCAGGACTGACCACCAGATGCTCAGTAGCTGACTGTTTTGGCAGGCTTGGTCTCTCCAAGTTCAGCTTCCAGGAAACGATAGCGGCGATGACGTCGTAAGGTTTCAATCGCCTTCTGCTCAACGGAGGAAGGTGTGATGCCCATGTCCTCCAAACCTGGGAGGTCAGGAATCTTCATGTCTGTTGTGTGGAACTAGAATTGGGGAGATTGTATGGATGATTATTTGTCACATTTTTGGGTTGCACATTACATGTGCTGCTAAACAAAGAAAAGAGCTCTGTTGCAAAACCCAGTGAGCTGCCTACACAGACAGCATTAAGGCAACAAAGGCACGCTTCCGACACAAAGGCTGAAGGCTTTTAAGAAATGCCGCTGCACATTTGGACATGCATACAATTCTTGTGAAGCAGATGTAGACCAGTGCTGCTGAGGAGGAGGAGGGTTTCAGTAAGAAAACTTGTCAGCTTTCTCCATGTAGAGTTTCATGACTGAAACTGAACTTAAGGCCAAATTTGTGTGCCAAATATGTTTAAGTTAATTAGCATATTGTTTTATTAGCTTAGCAACATGCTAATGTTAAACTATTGGAATTGTGAGTCAAGCCTCAAACATTTAAATAAGGATCCATTTTTACATGCTGTGTAAAGTTGCTGACCAAGTGGAGTGTTCCAAATCAGTCATTTATAAAGTTCCATTTCAGTTACGATGCTTTAGAAGGCAGCTGTACATGTATGCAGTAGACAACAAGGTCGCTCACTAGGTTTTGGAACAGAGCTAATATGTGATCACTACAATTAATACCAATTTAGAGGTTTTCACACAAAGTATTATATGACAATCTTTAGTGACATTCAGTTGACTGAAAAGTAAATCACAAAAATACTCCGAGACACATACCCGGTCGACTTTATCTCGTGTTGTCCAGGGCTCAAAAGGGTTCATCTCAAAGAAGCTTGCGATGAAGCTGAAAACAAAGAAACCAAAAGTGAATATATGAAGCTGCCAAGTCCTAAGTCAGCTTCCGTAAATAGTTTGGCTAAGATAATTTCTATGAAATAGTAAAAATTTATGAGACTACTGCTTACTGATAGAGAGGGCGAGGTATGGGATAAGCAACAAACGGCCTGTGGGCCACCGCGTACACATACTCCACCAAGTCATGCAACAAGTAGCGATTGGGCCTGTAGAGCAAGGCAATTTATCAAAACTCTTTATGAGAACACAGAAAATCCTAGCAGACTGAACCAAAGTTTGCCAAAATTTGAAAACATCCCTAAAAACAAACACAACTTAAGAGATCGGGACAATCCTTACCCAACCAATGCATATGTTTTCCCATTGGCATCAGGGTCTTTGATGGCACTGACGATGGCTTTGGCCACATCCACCACCTCGATAAATTTAATAAGGGTAAAATAATACATTTTTAAACCGAAAATAATATGCCACCGTGATCACAGACAGAAAATGGTACTGGCTTTAAATGGACAGTAGGGCTGGGCAATATATAGAATATTTTTGCAATGACTTTGCTGGCATTATAAAATCTAAAATCATTTTCTTAAAGAGCGTGACAAACTAATTTAGCAATCCCACCTTGTCATACGAACCAGATGTATGAGAGTGTTGAGATAGAGACAAAGTGTCTCTGATCTCAACTTTAATAGCAAAAATGACTGTGGAGTTGTTAAAGGGTTAGTTCACCCAAAAATGAAAATTCTCTCATGATTTACTCACCTTTAAGCCATCCCAGACGTGTATGACTTTCCTTCTTCAACAGAACCGAAGATTTTTATAAGCACATTTCAGCTCTGTTTGTCCATACAATGCAAGTAAACAGGTGCCATCAGGCTGCTGGCTGTTTGACAGTCCAAAAGGCATATTTGGGCAGCATAAAAGTAATCCACACGACTCCAGTCAATTAATAAATGTCTTCTGAAGCAAACCAATAGGTTGGTGTATGAAACAAATCTATAATTAAAAGTTGTTCACTTTAAATCGCTTCCGGTCAGTGCTGGATTGCTGTTTGAAATGACCCAACTCTCGTGTGACATTCGTCCCTCTGTTTTATCCAAAGTGCACACTTCCGACTTCTCGCATGAAAGTGCCATTGCGCTTGTGTCACGCGACTGCAACGTGATGCGTCGAAAGCTGGCAAGAAGCGATTTTTTTAAAGTTAATACAATTTTAATTATCAATTTCTTTTTTACACAAACCTATCAATTTGCTTCTGAACACATTGTGATTAGGAGGAGGGCGTGGCCAGGGCGAGAGGATGCACACCCGGCGCTGAGCTGCCCAATCAGCGGGAGAGAGAAAAGGAGGAAGCAAGAACCGGATTAACAATCACAAGACTTTCAACATAAACAATGACATACACACAACTTTATGCATCTCTCTCTCTCTGGCGTCTCCGGCTCCTCGTTTTATCTCTCTCCCGCTCCACGCCCTCCTCCTCGTCACAGACATTAATTGATCGACTGAAGTCATGTGGACTCCTTTTATGCTGCCCAAATATGTCTTTTGGACTGTCAAACAGCCAGCAGCCTGATAGCACCTGATTACTTGCATTGTATGGACAAACAGAGCTGAAATGTGCTTATAAAAATCTTCACTTCGGTTCTGCTTAAGAAGTCATACACATCTGGGATGGCTTAAAGGAGAGTAAAAAAAAAATCATTTTTGTGTGAACTAACCCTTTAAGTTCAACTAATTTCTGTGAATCCGTCCAACAAATGATTCATAACTGATTCAACAATTCATTAGTCTCATCAGTCAAGAATGTTTGCAAAAGGGGCCTGGGTAGCTCAGCAAGTAAAGACGCTGACTACCACACCTGGAGTCGCGAGTTCGAATCCAGGTCATGCTGAGTGACTCCAGTCAGGCTTCCTAAGCAACCAATTGGCCCGGTTGCTAGGGTGGGTAGAGTCACGCTGGATTGAGGCGAGTCACTACACCACCATGAGGACTTAGAGCGCATTGGGAATTGGGCATTCCAAATTGGGGAGAAAATCCCCCCCCAAAGAAAAGAATGTTTGCAAAAGTCATCACGTGGCTTTTTATGTGTTAAAATGTTTTAGTAAAAAATATTTGTAAGTAAATATTGCAGTTTAAACATTACTATGTATTGTTAAAAGAAAATGATTCAATATAATTCATCCTTGTGTTCATTTAATAAAAAACAGTGTGGGATTATCAAGTGTTCTTTACTGTACTTCTGCCACTAAACAATTTGAAAATAATTGGCTGTTTGGTCGGCTGTTGTTTGGCCAAAACAATGGTTCCTCTGGAGGAAAAAAAAAACAACCTTTTAAGCCATTTCTGAGCAAACACAGTATATACATTTGAAGATATGAAAAACACAGGCAAAGATAGGCTAAACATTAATAAGATGATTTTTTTGGACAGAAGGATGAACTGACATATAGGTCCATTGTACTCACATGAACAGGCTGTTTGACTGTCTTCTTGCCCATTGCAATAAGAGGCACAGCTTTACCAAACCAACGCATGTCTAAACACAAACAATAGTGAGTAGACAAAAGGAAAACATAAATACAGCAAAACAACATGCTGATGCTTAACATGCATGTCTTTGGTTAGATGTGAACTAGGATGCCCCCTACAGTTGTCTTTAACGCAAACCCAATTGTTCCTCTGTTGCCATAAACCACATATAAATGAAAGCATACTTTAAATAGTTACAATAAATACCCTTTTCAGGGTGAAGTCAGAAACCTACTAGCAAAATGGTTAAAGAATCTGTCCTCTCTTCCAAAGCACTCAGAAGGTTTCATAATGATGGCATCAGGAAACTCTTCCCTCACTGCTGCCTCACCTACAGCCTAAAAGAGGACACACTGACAATTTATTAAACAATCATTAAACCAACTATTTACTGTAATTTTGCAGAATGGGAAAAATCATGTTTACATACAGAATGCAAAATTTTTCAAGGGAACAGGAAAAAGCAATCATAATGTGACCCCTTTCCAAGTGAAACAGAATATTCAACAAAAAAAAGATAGGACAGGGCTTGATTGCGAAATGCGTCTCTATCCCAGTAGAATAAAGTTTGCATTTGATTGTGAAGGGCTACTCCTGTCCTGCAACAATGGCAGCACCTACTTTTGAAAGAAGCCGAAGGTCAAGTTCACCCTCAAGAGCATCTTGGCGTATACAGAAGGTAACACTTCCATCATTTACTATTATTGCCAGAACATTTATTACATTACCACTAACTGGCATTAAACTGACGCATTAACTATTGGGCAGATTTTAGAACTGCTGCATTACCTACAACAGTAGCCTAAAACAATGCCTACATAGCTATTTAGCAATTGGTTAACATTATTTCAGGCTTAATTGATTCCAGCCAAAAAGGAAAGTCGTTTCAGAGGTGGCGCAATTTATTTAGAATTTTTGTTTTGGAATAACGTGCACTGATGAATCATGCACAATAAGACGAGGAATGTGTATTAAGAATTTAAACAGGGTCCATTCTGATTTCGTGTTGACTCTACCTGTACTCTTCCTCATAGCTTTGTTGCAGATGTTGCATTACCTTATTCCTTAGATACTTGGAGGGGCTGCGGATATCTGCATTAAGGTGAGACATATGGATTAGTTTTTTAATTCCGGCTTCGCGTGCTGCCCTTGCAATTTGCTGGGGGATGGAGACGAAGACATCTTCAAATTTGCAGTTTCTTTAAGAGGAAAAAGTATGTGTTATAATATTTCTGTGTTATAGCAATAATCTATTCAACACTTTACTACTTACCCATTAACATCAGATTATTTTAAATAGATCTGGGTTTGAAAAAGGTTGGATTTAGTTTAATATTAATAAATCAAGGATCCTTTGATCTTGAAAATGCTCTTATAAAAAAAAAAAAAAAAAAGCTCTAAGTTTGTCACATTATCATTATTAGGGCTAAACAATAAGTATAGGTAGATTTGTCAAAATAACAAGACTGACTTTCTTTAGTCTTGGAAGATCAGTTAGAATTGAAAAGAAGTTGAGAACAAATCAGAAATGTTTTATTCAATATGCCATTATTTTCCAGCAAAATTGAATTTATATGAATTTATAGCTATCATACATCTGTTTTGTAAAGAAAACGTAATGAATAACGCTTAATGAAGAAACTAAAATGTCATAAAAATGGCTAAAAGAGCACAAATCATAAATGTGGCAGTGCCAGTGAAATTGTTGGAAGGGCAAGAACTACTGGCTGGACCAGGTGAGCAGAAAATCCTTACTGTTGAACCCTCATGGTGTTAATTTTCCAGTACAGTCTATCAAATACCTCGTCTCCCACTCTCTTCCCACAAGGTTGATTACAACGTTGGAGTGTGCGATTGCTCTTTTGACTGATTCTTTATCTCTTGCATCCCATTCCTGAAACAATGTCAAAAAGCTTTTTTATCAGAGAAGCCCATATTCCAACATCCTTTCATTAGAGAAAAATCTGGTGCTCCTAATATAAGACACAAGATGATGTACATGTTGTATTCACCATAAAGATGATTTGGCCGAGATCTCCCATGGGTCTGAGGTACATAAGATCGTACTGGTCACATCGGTGGGGGACCACGATCTGGGACCCCATTCGTCCTGAAACAAAGTCAAACAACTTAATAAACCAATAAAATAGCATTGTATGGTTTAGGCTACAAGTGAACTGAGCTTATTCTGCTTTTGCTAAGAACAATATCTCAACTAGGGATCTTAAAAGTAGCACCAAGTAGATCCTAGAATATAAAAAAAGCCACTTAAAACTGTAACATTTATAGTCATTTTTGCTGTGGTATCAAAACTGATATCGAGAACAGTGCAATTTCATTGGTAACAGTATCGACTACTGAAATTTTGGCATCGTGACAACTCTAATCTTGACTCACCGAGTCGGTTGACAACATATCTCCCAAGGAAGCCAGTGGCTCCAAACACGGTTGCAGCTACTCCACTGGAGGAGGAGCGGCCTCCTTTTCCCCGGGGCAACACAGCATGATGAATCCTCCTGTGCTGGACTGCCACAGGCCCAGCTGCAAGCACCACTGGAGAACAGGTGCCTAAAGTACAGAGGAGAAACAATGGAAAACTGTTAAAGGATAGTTCACCCAAAAACAAAAATTCTCTCATTTACTCACCCTCATGCCATCCCAGATATATTTGGCTTTCTTTTTTCTGCTGAACACAAATGAAGATTTTTAAAAGTAGATATAGATCTGTAGATGCAAGTGAATTGTGGCCAGACCTTTGAAGGTACAAAAAGCATATAAAGGCATAAAAGTAAAAAAGTAATCCATAAGACTCCAGTAAAATAAGACTTAAATATTTATTTGTTTCTCACCCACACCTATCATATGGCTTCTGAAGACATGAATTTAACAACTGGAGTCTTATGGATTACTTTTATGCAGCCTTTATGTGCTTTTTGGAGCTTCAAAAGGTCTGGTAACCATTCACTTGCATTGTATGGACCTACAGAGCTGAAATATTCTTCTACAAATGTTCAGTTTGTGTTCTGCAGAACAAAATAAGTCATACACATCTGGGATGGCCTGAGGGTGAGTTAAAATTGAGAGAATGTTCATATTTGGGTGAACTATCACTTTAAGGGTACGTTTACATGACAACGATGTACTAAAAACAGAAAAGTTTTTCCTTTGCGTTTTTGAAAAGTTTCGCGTACAGACGACAACGTTGTCAGAACGATCCCCGTTCACACGGATCCGCGAAAATGACTAAAAACGCTGTATTATGCATGCCAGGCCAGTAGTTGGCAATGTCACTTTGTAAAGAAACACTACGCTCCTGTGAAAATAAGCAATCTTCCACAGAATACAAACAATGAAGATGGCGAAAGCATCGAGCAATTTTGTCTGGACAAAATACTTTGCTGGAGAAGCGTCAATAAACTCAATCTTGAGCAGCACAAACACAGTCCTGTAGTCCGCTATTGTAGTTTTAAATGTCTCGTGCATTGTTTTGAAGTACTCGCGCGCATGCCTATAGACTCAACTCTCAAGATTATTAAATAAACTCTGCTCATTTTTACAATCACTTCGTCTCCTGCCTTCTTCTGTATTCCCCCTGCTGACTCTTGGGCTGGTAGGAGAGTAAGTTAACATAAGCTGTTGACTGGTTTTGGATATCAGACAGCAGTGGTGATTTTAGGGGGTGGCCTGTGGTGGCCTGGGCCACCCCTGAAATCTCATTGGCCACCCTGTGGCCACCCCAGAACTGATTGGTTGTTCATCAACACAAGAACGAAGAACAAATAGAAACACCAGTCAATCAAAGATGACATCTCAGGTCATTTGTTGATTTAGAGCCACACTGACCCAGGGTCGGTTTTATATTTCTGACCATTATAGTAGTCGTGGGACTGAAGCTGTGTGAGCTGATCTTTGATCAGTGGGGGGAGGGGCAGGCTGCGGGCGGCCAGGCAGGTGCCGCAGGTCACGGGCAGCGGGCGCCAGGTCTGGAGAATAACGGTCGGTCAGAAGCACGAAGCTGACACGAGCTAGCGTCTTCCTCCAACTTCCAATGAGTTGACGACGTCGATTTGTGGTCAAAAAGAAAGCTGTTTTATTTATCCCGAATTTCCATGTGAATGTGAAAACATTTTTTCATTGTTACAGTAGCTAGGTTAAAGGGTAAGCTAGACCCTAAACCACATTCAGCATGTTATCTTTATATTGACATGAAATATGAAATGCCATGTTTTCTGATGTGTGTAAAGCGTTTTACAGATGTATATGTTCAATAGCTAAAGTTATATATATGGCTAACCTGTGTGTGAAATGGAAGGGTTTGTGCTGTGAATGCACTTTAAATCTTTACATGAGTTATTTATGAGCTCTTTATATGTATTATTGGTCAGTCAGACCAATAAAATCTTCAAAGTTTTTATACCTTATTTGACATTTTAAATATGCAGAGGCAGGGCAAATTGCACTTAAATGCCGCAAATGATTTGACTAACTATTTTATTTGGTAATATTCAAAGTAATTGAAGCTACCAGAACATGTGGAAAATAAACCTGAGTAGACACTGTAAATAGAGTTTTGTTTTTTACTGTATTCAGAGCTCAATCTGCAATTTTGGGGTTTCCAGACAGACACCTATAAACCCTCGTAGCCAATTTCACACACTGATTTGTACCCAATTTAACAATATTTCTGCTGGACAGTGCAGTTATAGCTAATAAATGAATGAATAACTGATTGAATGATTGATTGAATTGCGCCTCAATCAGTTATCACCTGTACTTGTATCTTTTTATGATTATACACTATACCTGATGTTATACGCAGATTAATTCTCTACAATGAGAATAGCTCTTAAAAATTTGTAACTGACTTTTCCTAAACAATTACTGATTTAAAAATGGATGTTATGTTAAAATAATCAGAGATTCCCTGAAACTGTAATAGGTTGGAATAGAACAGGAATAGAAAACTGTCAAATGTCAAAACAACAGTCTGATATTGAATACAAACAATTCAGTGAATGCTAACATGAGTTTAAGAATTCATTTATTCTACATGTGTAGATGTTGAAGCAAAGCAATGCGATATTTAAACATTTTGATCATGTGACATTCATAAAGGTTCTCCCGGTATCGCCACCCCACACTAGGTCTGTGCCCCATCTTGGCCACCCCAGTAAAAATGTCCTGGATACGCCACTGTCAGACAGAACTCTGATATATGGATATCTTCTGACGGAGAGAGAGGTCTTGTGTACACTGGATCTAACATGCATTTTCACTGCCTCACGTTTTCATATTCTAAGCATATCATTGAATACTGTACATGGCAACAAATCTGTCTATAGGCTATATACATAAGCGGTGGGTGAATGAATTGTACATCAAATAAAAGTAAATAAATAAATTACATTTAAAATGCAAATACATTTTTCCCATTTGAATCCATACATTAATTTCAAGATTTTCAAACTGCAGGATCTGCCAACTGTACAATGTTCACACTCCATACAAAACACTCCAAATGAATAAATTGTTGATTATTGTTATTTGGACAGACACCAGTATTCATATTGATAATTACACATCTCAAATTGATGCCTATCAATCCATCATTCTTTATATAACACGTAATACGCATGCGTATGATGTCATCATTTTCAAAAACTTGCACTTTGAAACCCGTTTTCAAAAGTTTGCGTTTTCGGAGTTCTGGTGACGCTATGCGAAGGGCAGATGTGTGAGAGACAGATCTGTGCACTTTGCTAATTTTTTTAATTATTTTCATGATATAATCTGGTGAAATTCGATACACCCAGTTACACATTTGCTGTTTGAGGTAAACATGGCAAAGAAGTCAAAATCCTTGGGCTCTAGAGACATTAAAAGACACTTACAGGTTCAAGATGAAAGCCCAGAGAGGACCGGGGACTCGATTTGGATGGCGCGGGGGGAGAAGGAATCCAGTGTCAACTCTCCAACATGTCGGTGATGTTGACGAAGGTACTTGCGGACTTGGAGGATCTCGCTGTAATACGTCGATCGATTACAGCAATGGAAAAAAAAATTCTCTGAGTTAGCCGCAAGAGTGACGGATGTTGAGAGACGAGTCGATTATTTGGGGTCATCGGAGAGGGAATTGGCCGCTAATCCGCCTGCGACCAAAGTTGATTTGGAACGTGTTCTTGAAGATTGAAGATCTTGAGAATAGAAGCCGCAGGATTAACATTTGAATTGTTGGAATTCCTGAGCATGAAGAGGGCAGAGATATGGTGAAATTCCTAGATAAGCTTTTCCCGAGTCTGCTCAACATAACAGGCTACAACCTGGAAATCGAGCAAGCTCACAGAGCCCTGGCTCGCAGATCTGCTGAGGGAGACAGGCCCCGATCGATTCTGGCCAAATTTTTTAGATCATCCAATAAAGATTTCATGTTGCGCCAGGCGAGGAGCAAAGGAAAGCTTTCTTGAAGAATTACAATATTTTCTTGTTCTCGGACTTTGCGAACTCAACAAGAGTGAAACACGATTGGTTTAGGGAATGCAAGAAACTCTTACATCAGCGAAAGATCACTTTTGCTCTGATGTTTCCGGTCAGACTGAGAATGAACAAAGTATTTACATGTTCCAATCAGGGACTTTTATTGAAACATTGGGTGAGTAACCATTGGGTGTTTTTCTTGTGAGTGGATTGACTCACTGTACATACTCTGGCTTTCGGAGGAAGCTGGGCACCATTTTTGTTTCTTTTTGCATTGGCTCCGCCGAGCAGCTGGAGTTTGTTTTGTGGATTAACACATTTCCTTAAAGAAACTTTTGCATTGATGGAAGATCACTTTTACAATGAAGATCCCGGGCAGATTGAGAATAGACACTACGGATGACCGCAAAATATCTACATGCCCACACAAGGATGTCTTTTATAAAGTTGGCGGACTGTGTAAATCAAGGGATATACTTTTATGTGGCCTCCGAGTGAACTGACTCTTTACCATCCAAGGAACCGGGACGCGTGTTTCATTTCCTTTTGTGCTGGTTCCGCCTAGCGGTTGGAGCTTGTTTTGTTAAATAACATTACTTCGGAACAGTTATGGATGAATCTGTCAGTTCCTTGTGCTTATACCTTCTGTTGGTTGGAGTATGATTTGTGGAGTATTTTCGTGGGACATTGGAATGATTACATCATCTGCTGCACTCATCAGCTAGCTCACTGAAGATTGTTTGTCTGTCCGAGGAAAATGAACGGCTTTATATCAGCTGGAATTTGTTTTGTGAAGGAACACACCTTCGAGACAGTTCTGTGAATGAGTCTACACATTCTTTGTGTTTATACTGCCTATTGACTGGGGTTTGTTTTACAAAATATTTGATGTTATGTAATTTTGCCTTACAAATTTGTGAGGCAAAATTGAGCAATCCGATGGCAGAGTTGTCACGGGGGCTCTCATAGGCGTATATGGACTCTTTGAGTTTAAAGGGATTGACGCCGGTTGGCGCTGTCGTGCGCGGGGTTAATGCACATTTTTTGGTTGGATTAAGTTACTTTATAGACAGCCTGTAGCAGCGGTATAAACAAATGGATTAATTTCAGAATATTTTACTCTGGATAGGCGCACCCGGCAGGGTTGCCCTCTTTCCCCATTATTGTTCTGTCTTGCCCTGGAACCATTAGCAGCCGCACTTTTAGCACTTTTCGAGTGATGTGGGCAGGTGGGCTTCATTACATCTAACGATGATTGGGAAGGTTAATGTTATTAAAATGAATTGTATTCCAAAATTTAACTACCTGTGACAATCTCTCCCTGTAGATGTCCCCTCTCTTATTTCAAGCAATTTGTTAGCATAGAAAAGTCCTTCAACCAAATGTAAACATGTAAGATTGCATTTTAATAAGTTACATAGGCCGACAGACAAAGGTGGGCTAGGCCTACCCAAGATTTTGTTTTATTACTATGCGTTCAGTCTCAGACATTTGGCTCATTGGTCACTTCCACCTGAGAGAGCTCCCCCCTGGTTTGTTATTGAACAGGCAGTCCTTGACCCTATTTTGCCATTAGAAAGCATCTCTATCAAACTAATTGGAAAAGTTACACCCCGTTATTTCGCATTTACACTCGGTATGGACTAAAGTGTCCAGATTGTTTAAATTGGACACTTATTTAAATGTTGCCTCGAGCATATGGCTGAACCAAAGATTGTATATTGGCAAGTCCCCTTTCTGCTGGCCAGAGTGGATTGTGAGGGGGGTTGCTACACTCGGTGACCTATATGAAAGTGGAGTGTTGAGATCATTTGAAAACTTGGTCCAACATTTTGGGTTCCCCAGACCTCAGTTTTATAGGTATTTACGACTGAGCCACCTGCTTTGTACTGTTTTTGGGAGTAGCACACACCAACCTAAGGAGGCAGATGTTTTGGGAGATTTGATTGCGGCTTTTGGAAAAGGTCATGAGTAATCAGTGTACTACTCCCTGTTAATTTAGAGTCTGGGGGACAGAGCCTTAACTTCTCTCAAGAGAGTATGGGAGAAAGATTTCAACTTGGCATTGGAGGAAGGAGTGTGGGCTAAGTTTCTTAAAAACATTAAGTCTGCATCTAGAGATGCAAGGGTGCGCCTTATACAATTCAAAATTTTGCATAGATTTTATTGGACCCACTCCAGACTGTATAGGCTTGGTCTTAAAGACACACCCACCTGCTGGAGATGCCAATCGGAGGATGGAGACATGGCCCATGTTTTTTGGTGGTGTATCGAGATCCAGAAATTCTGGTCGAAGGTTCAGAATTTTTTGTGCGACGTGGTGGGCACTCGGGTTTCGTTTTGCCCCAGACTTTGTGTTCTGGTCGATGGGGCGGTCATCGATGTAGGGGATGGCCATATTGAGAACTGGGTTCTTACCTGTGTGATGATCGCCAGGCAGGTTATTTTGAGGGGTTGGAGGTCAGCTGGTGCGCCCCCATATCCGGAGTGGCGCACGGTGATGGGGAGGGTAGCAGCTTATGAGGAGGTGTCATCGGGAAGACGGGGTGATTTAGATTTGTTTGTCCGGAAATGGGGCAGGTATTTGGAATTTTTGGGGGGCTCTCGGGTGGGGTGTGGAGAGAGTAATGTAGTATAGTTTTTAATTCAGTATGATTATTATGTGTGTATATGTATGTATGTATGTATGTATGTATATGTATATATTTACTTAAGTGTGACCACAGGATTGTTTTTTGGGGAGGCGGGGTTGGGGGTTTAAATGTTGTGTGTGTGTGTGTGTATATATATATATATATATATATATATATATATATATAAATGCTTAATTTAATGTGTGTGTGTGTGTGTGTGTGTGTGTGTGTGTTTCTTGTTATTATAAGATTTAATAAAAAATGTTAATTACAAAAAAGTTTGCGTTTTCAGGCCCCAAAACGCCGTTGTCGTGTAAACGAACAGCCAAAACGCATAAAAAGTTTTCCGTTTTTAGTTGAAAACGTTGTCGTGTAAACGGCCCCGTGACACATTCATGTCAATAGAACTTTTGATCTTTATCAGTCAATAAGAAAACACTGTGGTTTTGTGCTCATTAAATAAGCATTTATGCACAATATATGCTTAAAACAACGCATTATAGCACACCAAAGCCAGAATAGGAATATTATTGACATTTAAATTACAGGAACAGAACTGTTTGAGAGAGTATTATATAATACAGATGATTATATTAACACTTGATATGCATATAACGTGATAGAAACATCATAAATGCAATTTATAAACACCTGTTTAAACTATTAATCAAACTGATTTCTC
This sequence comes from Myxocyprinus asiaticus, assembly GCF_019703515.2. Lineage (NCBI taxonomy): Eukaryota > Metazoa > Chordata > Actinopteri > Cypriniformes > Catostomidae > Myxocyprinus > Myxocyprinus asiaticus. The sequence goes on from NC_059389.1 coordinate 13,228,990, forward strand.
CACTGTAGTGTTATTCTTTTGAAACACAAACGGACACGGTCTTAAAACCTAGTTAGCTGCCTACCATAACGGCATTATGTGAGCGCATATGTTGTCAAAAATACGAAATTCAAACATCAGAAAGCGTCTAGGTGGCTTAAAAGGCTGTCTATGTATATTTTGATAAGTCTGTAGAAGTATTAATGAACAGATGAGGCCTCGGGGTCACTACACACAGGACAATAATTTCCCATAAACATGGCCTCGTCATAATATAAGTTGGCCATATAACAGTCTAAATCACAACAGTATCTGTTCACAGTGAAACTGTGCATATAGTAAAATCATTCAAATGTGAACTCACTTGAAATCCTGGGAAGGACACTCACAGGACGGCAAATCAGAGTAACAGCCGCCATGTTTCTGGCCGTTTTCACGGACTACGGAAACTGCGGAGAGTCAAACACTAGATGAAAAACGCGAAAGCAAACAATGAATTTACTGCCGTTTTTGAGCATTTCTGCAAATTCGGGCAATTTTTTAGTAAAGCTTTTTACCATACCATCACCATAAATGTTTTGCTACTTTCTAAATGTCTTTTATATTCTTGTTTTGAACCAACACTAGGAAAAAAATAAATAAATCCAAATCCAAATTCATGCCCTTAGGATGCAGAGTGTTAAGACTGTAAATATAATAGGCCTCTCTTTTTAATAAACTTTTATTGACATGCTTTCTCACAATGGTTGAAGATTAACTGTCTCTCAGGTAAAAAAATCTGCAGTACTTCTTTGCCAGTGCCCGATATAGTAGCGTTCACACATACAGCCTTTTCTAGAAAATTATACAATTTCCAGTTTAGAGGTCATTTGTGAATGGGGCTAATGTTGTCGTTGTTGCTTGCCTCAAACTGACAGCACTGACGTTGTTAATGACAACGGCCCCGTTCACACAAGCAACCAGGTAAATTGCAGGAAAATCGCTGGGTTGCCTTTACTGGTAAATGTACCAAATGTTCTGTTCACACATACCACCAATAAGGAAATTTCACATTAAGGAAAATTGCCAGAGCAAAAATTACCACTATTTTCAAAAGGGTCGTGTTCACACATGACCTCTACACTGAAAATTGTAGGTAATTTTCTGGAAAAGGCTGTATGTGTGAATGCGACTAGTGAAACTCATTACAAAGACTGAAATGTATGCTTCACATGATATTGATGTATGAATTTATTAATGTGGTCTCATACAATAACTGAGGCTCAACTTAAAATTATTAACCTGAATGCTCATACTGTTCATGAGCAGCTTTAAAGGTGAACTCAGTATTTTTTTCTTCATTAAAAAAGTTTAACTCCTAGAGACTTTAATTGTAATTTTGCAATATACAGCTCTGAAAAAAATTAAGACACCACTGCAAAATTCAAGAGCACCCACATTAAAATGAAGACTCCAGACATATCAGTAACCTCATAAAAGCTGTTTTATTCTACATAGAGAGGGTCCGCAAATGGGGGCTGCCATGTTAGAATCACATGACCAGCTTATTTGACACTTTCACTCAATGATTAAAGTAATCATGCTCACTGTGAATACATTTCTACAATGGCATCTAAAACTGAAAACTATTGATTTTAAATTGTGCTGCATCCAAGCCACTACGTGTCAGTGTCCAAGATGATGCAAGATAACACAAAGACAAAAGCTGAGTGCACCTTTAACAGGAAAAAATAGCATTTAGCATTAAAACAGTAGATGCTATTGATGAAGCTGAATATAAACCAACACTCAGCGAATGTTAGCTGGTTTCCCTTCAAGATTTTACAATGAGATGTTTGCATTAAACATTTAAAATTGGTATAGAAAAGGGAACTTGCTGGAATTACCTGCTGCTTGCTGAGTTTCTGCGATTCGATTGAGTTGCAGCTGCCACGTGAGTAGGGCCCTGCAGCGGTTAAAGATGAAGAGTCTCTTGTGGAAAAATATGCGGCTTACACATACACATCTAATTTGCCTCATGCAGACACACATTCAATATACTGTAGATTTGCAACTAAACGTAACTTTAATGTAGTTAATGTAACTTCAAGCTAACAGAAACTCGAATACACAGAACATTGATAGCAAAAAAAAAAAAAAAAAACTCTACTGATTTCACACTATGTTTAAAGTACCTTTGAAATTTTGTCAAAAACTTTGCGGTGTCCACGAGCTCTCCTCATCCAAAATGGTAGCCAGCCCCAAATACAGTATGTTTGCTTAAAATTCAATCACATTCTGCATCATATGGTTTCCCATGGTATCTTAAAAAATTAGGTTGAGTTTACTAAACTCCAGATTAATGTCTTTTCACTTAAAATGTTTAGCAAATTTCTTCATTATTATGAGTACAGCATAATCTCAATATCTTGTGTCACAAATAAAGCGTTTAATAAAGGAAAGTCGACAACATATGTTCTCAGTAAAATCTGTTTATTTTAATTAGTAATATTTGTAGAAGCCAGGAATCTTATGGACTTGGAGTTACTCTGTTCTGTTTGGAAAAAGTGAGTTTCAATCTTTGCCACGTCTTCTTGAAGAATGCTCGAAATCCATTCTTTTTCTTTGTTGGTTTGCTGCAGTTCCATTGATGTTCTTCTTCAGCCAATAGGCCAATATCATGTATTTTTGGTGTTTTTTTATTAGAGTTGGAGTTATTCCGACTCAAACCTTTAAGCAATAGGCTGGATCCAACCTTTTCAATTCCTGAGTCAATTTTCTTGTCACTCTCAACACTGCAGGGAGAGAGGCTCTCAGAATAGTCCATATGGGATATGACCTTATCTAGGGAGACTTGGACAAGGTCTTCACTGATAATAGATATTTTGTCCCACTCCAGGGTGGTCTTCAGTCTGTCCCATGGCTTGGAGCTTTTATAGACAACATTTAAATAGTCAGTCTCCTCATCCCTCCTTGTAAACATCTCAATGCTTGGTGGTGTGGAGACAGTGAGTGACTCAGTCTCCTCAGATGGTTCAGTGTTATGAGTTGTTAAAAACCACTCCATCTTGTCACCTATATCTGGCAGGATCTCCAGGCTGGGCATTGGCGAGCCAATGGAGGCTAGATATTCAAAATCCTTCTCCATATCTGAAATTAGCTCAAGGCCAGGTAATGGTGAGCTAAAGGAGACTTTATCTTCCTCAACATCTGACATGATCTCAAGGCCCGGTGGTGGTGAGCTAAAAGAGACTTCATCTTCCTCAACATCAGATCTGATCTCAACATCCAATGGTGGCAAGCCACTGGAGGATAGTTCCTCAATCTTCTCATCGACTTCTGAGATCACCTCAAGATCTTTGTGGGAGGGAACCTCAAGGGCAGGTGGTGTAGAGCTCTCTGAGTCTGCAGGAAACTCTTCCTCTTGATCTCTGTTGGAGAGGATCTCAAGGGCAGATGGTGTGGAGTGCTCTATGTCCATGGAGAATTCATCTACCAGATCTTTGTAAGATGTCATCTCATGGTCAGATGGTTTGGAGATTTCTGGGACCGTTGTTGGTTTTTCCTCAACTCTATGAGACATCATGTTATGGTTGGATCTTTCAAAAACTTCTGCCAACACAACCTCTTCTTCTCTGTCTGCAAGAGCGGGACAGGGAGACGTGTGTTTTTGCTGGTGGTCTTTATTGACTCTCTCCCAGCTCTGCTGAACTCCTCTTAAATATTCAATGTACTGATTGAACTCTTTAACAGAGCACGGCACCTTCTTCTCCTCCGTTATGAGGCCATGTTGCAAGAGGCTTTTCATTCTGTCTGGTCGGCAGAAGAAACCCTTCAGGTTTGGATCGTGTAGGCAGTTATAACTGATTCCCATTCCAAGAATAAATGGGTCTCCCAAGCTGAAGTCTGGGCCCGGCTTGTAAAGACTTTCACCCAGTTTTCCTCTGCAGCACTCACTGGGGACATCTGGTGGCACAGGTATTTTTGTCCCGATTGGTTGTTTAATTCGGGAAATTACCGAAAAAGCTTTTCTGAATCTGTTTGCCATTGTACAGTATCAGCGTACTTGTAGAAATGCAACTACAAATGACTGAGAGTCTGACTCCTGCGCCTTCGAATTATAGTTACTAGCTCTGTGGTCATAGTATGGAATTTGGTTTGTGACCTCATATTGAAACTTGCTTCTGTTTAAGTTCCATGGTTGCCACGGCATTCTTAGTCAGCGGGCTTGCTGAAACGCCAGTTCTGAGGTTCAAAACCCACACTGGTGTTGTCAACCCTGTTCAATTCTCGCACGCTTTTTGCTCTCTCTTACCTCAAGAAAATTATGGTTTCCACATAAAGTGACTGTCAGGCACAAATCGTAGCACCTTGCGTACATCGTGGAACTTTTACAAGCGAGCAAGATTTTTATTATTGTTGCAAAAAAGACGTGAGGATTTTTCGTGAAAATGCCTTTGAAGAGATATGTTAATAACATAATTACATATGCAGCAGAGTCAGATTGCACTTTTAACCGCTCCATGTTCAGTGTCATTACATTTTTGTTGAAAGTAAAGGCCAGACCATGTTTAACTTTTAAGTTTCACATTCAAAGTAATATTACATATTTATTGTCATAGTTATGACAGTATTTATAGAAATTATTCAGGAGAAAAATTATGTTATTTCATTCTAATACGGAAAAGCACTACCTAACACCCTTGACTCAAGACTTCTAAAATCCCATAAACATAATGGTCATAAAACAGTAATGTAGATACTGTAGATAGGGTATGGTAGTAAAAATCTCTTTATCAATGATAACAGATAAACAACATAAAAACAAGTAAAACCTTGTGTAATGTTTACACGACTTGGTGGCATCCACATAGGGTGCATGGTATTTACCTTAAGAATTCTATATACAGGAAAATAACTATTAAAACCCATCAAGTCTATATAAACATACAGTACAGTGCACCACTAGTTTACATAACTCGGCATCATTTTCATTACCTTCAAGCAGCAACTGTAAAAGAAACTCTTGACTCTTAATCACATAATTGTAATCATCAACAATATTGTCAACATGATCATCATCCATCATGCCAGTATTGTGCACATTTTGATGATCTAGTGTGCTTTCAGTCAGATTATGTCTGAGGACCACATTTATTTCTCTAGAGGTCTATCAATATTAAGGACAAAAATTAATCATATTAATTTCTTTGGCTCAGTCGCTATTGCACAGGGAGCTACCATCTCATAGAACTATTATAAAAATCTGGCAAACGGCAACAAAACATACAAACACTGTTTAATCCATGCAGTCATATTGCACAATGAAGCAGCTTTGGTTCTCAAGGTTTGCTTGAGATCTATTAAAGACAATGCTAAAAGCTTAAATAAAAAATAAAAAAAGCACACTAGATCTAATAAACATGCACATAGCATGACGCTCTGCAAAAATACCAGTGTTATAAACAATCTCATAATAGTAATAATCCTTTCAAAATACATCACAAGCACCAAAATGTTTAATAAATGTAAAATATTTCACTGTACTTAGGCTTTGTTCAAACTGAACACAAATCCGATATGGCTTTCAAATCTAATCTTTGATAATCTGCATCCCAAATGATGAAAAAACTACTTGAAATCTGATCTGTCTGCTCAGACTGAGACACGTAAAAAACAGATTTTAATCAGAATCTGAGCCCCATTTGGATGTGCTTTGAATGGGGTTTGTAAACATTGGAAACATTTGACTGGGATACAAAAAAAAAAAAAAAAAAAATCTGATTTTTGCTGCCTGTCTGAACAAAGCCTTAAGAGTTCTTTTGAATAGTCAGAACAGACTGTTTTCTAATCACTGAATCTCTAGACATGACAAACCCACAAAAAAGATGATTGGGAGAGTAACAGACCACTTGCAAGTTGGAAACAGCTAAATTTTTTTTACTTTTTTCATTTTTAACCTTTTTGCAATACAACAAAGTCAGACTCTAAGCCGCACAATAGGTAAATCCAGACCAAGCGGCTAGTATGAATCAAATGCAATAAAGACATCACTCATTCTTTTCTTTGGGGTTTTATACAATAGGGGGGAGAAACTGCAGCTCTTGTCCTTCTGAATCAGTGCTTGATTCTGTTTGAGGTTTGATGATGATCTGAACAGATCGATCTCCACTGGAGTCAGACTTGCTGTCTTTGCTTTCCTGGCTCACACCTTTGCCTTCCTCTCCATTCTCCTCCTCAAATGATGCTCCTATTGGACGCAGACGTTCTTCTGTTGCCGTCTTGCTTTCTTTGCTCGAATTGTCACTGACACTCTTAAGATTGTCCTCAAATCCGGACTCATTGTCTATGGAATGAGAAAAGTAAAAAAGATATAATAATATTCTGCTAAATGGAAATGGTGCAAACCCATACTGTATAGTGATCCCATCATGTTTTTGGAAACTTACTGTAAATTACATACAAAACATTTGCAAACATATGATGCTAGACTTATTCTCAGAACTAAATTCACTTTTCTTAGCAAAATTTGCAAGTACTTTTAACCAACTGGCCTCAAGATTATTTTTAGTGGATGTATAAATTCAGTTCCACTCAAGTTCACACAGGTGCCCTTAGCAGAGTAAATACAGGTCTAGTTAATCAAATTTACTATGTACATGTTCCACAAAACTGACTTTTTGGGAAATGTTTTGCTTAAAATGCATTTGTGCATTCTTCTAAGTGTCCAAATACTTTTTGGGCCACTGTAAATACATTTTTTTTCTCAAAGCTAAGAAAAATACAGTACTGTGTAAAAGTTTTAGGCACTTCTAAAAACTGTTGCATAGTGTGGATATCTTCAAAAATAATGCCATAAATAGTTTTCATATATCAATTAACGTCATGCAAGGTGTAGTAAACATAAAACAAGCTAAATCAATATTTGGTGTGACCACCTTTGCCTTCAAAACAGCACCAATTCTCCTAGGTACACCTGGACACAGTTTTTCTTGGTTGTTGGCAGATAGGATGTTCCAAGCTTCTTGGAGAACTCGCCACAGTTCTTCTATCTATTCAGGCTGTCTCCATTTCTTCCATCTCTTCATGTAATCCCAGACTAACTCGATGTTCAGTGGGGAGCTCTGTTGAGGTATTGCCATCTGTTGCAGGGTTCTCGGTTCTTCTTTTCTCTTCTATTATATTTGCAAAAGGAATGTTTGGGAGTCTAAAATTTATATTTCCAATTGACACACTAAAGCTGAAGATATAAATAACCATCTTAAGACAAATGTTTTTGTGAAACATCTTACGTGCCTAACACTTTTGCACAGTACTGTACATTATATGAATATAGTAAAAAAAGGACTTAAATATCACCCACACCTATCATATTGCTTCTGAAGGCATGGATTTAACAACGTCGTATGGATTACTTTTTATGTGATTTTTATTTCCTTTTTGGAGCTTCAAAGACCTGATCACCATTCACTTGCATTGTATGGACCTACAGAGCTGAAATATTCTTCTAAAGATCTTTGTTTGTGTTCAGCAGATGAAAGTAAGTCATACACATCTGGGATGGCATGAGGGTGAATAAATGATGAAAGTTTAAATTTTTGGGTGAACTATCCCTTTAAATAATAGTTAGCTAGATTCACCAACATTACCAAAAAAAAAAAAAAAAAAAAAAAAAACACTAAAAATATATTGACACTTGCCTGCCCTGTTTGCAGTTGCTTTGCGGTAAGTGAAGTCATAATTGTTCTCGCTGACTTTCCGCAGAGGCCGATGTTTAGGATTAAGCTTGTTGAGACGGCCTTCATGTATCCACTCATGCTGCATGCCTTCATCTGGTGTCATGCGCTTTGTAGGATCCCACCTACAAGACCCAACAGTACAGTTTGAGATTGTGTGTTATGATGATATTATATGTTTTACATCATATCATACCATTGATGTAATATACATACACAAGGCAACATCGTATGAAGTCAAGGAAGAGAGGATCATTGGTCTTTAGTACACTGGCAAGATCTTTTGAGTTGGGTCTGCGTTTTTTCCCTTTGCTGTTTGTGATATTCCTCGGGTTTCCTTTAGAATCTGATTGGAAAATTTGAATGGTAAGATGTAAATCAAAATGGAAACTTTTGAAGGATCAGTTAGCACAAACAATTCCACATGAAGTGGCACAAGAACAATTTGTCTTTTGAGTTTATAGTTAAATATTGTTTGTGACGGTCAGCATTCATGCAATGAGTCATCTTACCAAAAAATAACCTCCTTCTTGATGCTGTTTGAACAAAGTCATTTGGAGGGAGTCCCATTATCTACAAAATCAGAAAAGATTTTTGTCAGAAACCAATGTATTTCAAACAACTATAGAAGAAGTTTTAAAGAATCAAAAATTATTCAAATAATAAATAATAACCTCTCACCTCCATGATACAGGCGATCTGCTCGACCTCACTCTCTCCTGGGAGGAGGGGATAACCAGTGTACAGCTCAGCCAAAATGCAGCCCAGGCTCCACATGTCTATTGCCATGCTGTACGGGTGACCCAGAATAACCTCTGGTGAACGGTAGAATCGACTCTGAATGTAGGTGTATACTGTAGAGAGATTAAAAGACAAAAGCTCTATTAAAAAGTTGAATTAGCATAATGTATCTAATAGATTATTGGGCAGAATTACTATGAACATTTCTGATAACATTGTTACTCTTCAAAGGTGTTTGTTTAACAGCCATTTAACAGCCAACTACTGAAGTTGCAGATCTTGATAGTAAGTATGCATTATTACATTCTATTAAGTGCCCCATTTGGTATAAATAATACACATACAAATAGATACATCTCATGACATTTCAATCAAGGGCTTTACAGTGCAACTCTGGATTAAGCGACCGGACTACCTCTCTGCTGCTCATAGCAGCTTGATCCAAAGTCCACAACCTTGACGTTCCCCTGTCCTCTCTTGGATAGGAGTATGTTTTCCTATTAAGAGAAAGAGGAAAAAAATCAAGTATGTGTAAATGACATGACTCTTTTTTTTTTTTTTTGGATCTATTAAGTTATTAAAAATACATTAAAAATGCAATTCATACAAAAATGACTTGAATAAACTTCTATGATGAACATATATTCTAATTTATTACCATTTTACTGTTCAATGGTCCTGTTTCCCTCAAGGTAGTATATAATATTCATATAATAAATGTTTCTTAGCGTTGAGAAATCTGATGTTTTTTATATTACACCTAAAGCACAAAGACTAGTAGAGACCGGTTGAGAATCTCAAATCCCAGACAACAACTGACTTGCATCTTAGTTTGACAAACCATAGAGTTGAGTTTACCGGTTTGAGGTCACAGTGGATGATCTTCTCTTTGTGCAGCATCTGCAGGCACTTGAGCAGTGAATGGGCAAAACGTCGGATCAGCCCCAGGCTGAAGCCCTGGAAGTTGTTCTTTTTAATAAGCTCGTATAAGTTTGCCCTGGAAGGAGACAATAAGGACAATTATCAATTGGCTGTCTGTGTCAGTTTTTGTAGAATAGCATCTGAATGATCAGATTTTTGTCTGATCTTGAGAGCAAAATCCCTTTAACCTCGTGCAACCCTGCGTACACATGTGGACGTTGTATTTTGGCTTTCCTATATGCATTGCATAATTTAAATTCATTTAAACTGAATGATCTCAGTTCAGGAGACTCTGTGCTGTCAGTAAAGTGTTAAACTTTCATTAGATGGAGTCATGTGACAAAACAACATGGCGCCGATCACAGCAGAGTTTGTCTTTGGGAGAAACGGCAACAAAACTACATCTGGTAAGAAACCTACATTTTTACATTGAAACCTGTTTGCGTCAAAAGATTGGAGTCTCTAGTTTCATCCAATATGCCATTTTTTAAATTTAAGCGATTTATCACCAAACACCACGCTGCTAAATACAATGTAAACTTATGTGTATAATAGCACAAGGTTTTCATTAGAAATCCTATATTTACTGTGCATTTTCTCATTGAGAATTTTGTTTTGTTTTTAGAGGCTTTTTATGGAGTTAGGATAGAAATATGGTGCATTTCGACCTGTTCTGAGACCAGTGTAGACAGACAGCACACTGGAGGTTAATTTATTTACTAAATCGGGAGCAAGGGAGCATCCTATAACTTACCTATGAAGCCAAGTGCACACAAAATGCACACAGTAATCACGGTCGGGTCTCAGGAGGTTAATGGCAAATCAGTTCACTTGGTCTATGAGTGGTTTTTCCTCTGGCCTTATAATGCCTCTGCTAACACCTTCTGAACTACTATCAATTCACAAGCAGCAGTATGCCATTTCTCCATATGCCTCTAGAGGGCAGCAGTACATTAGTTTTTAGTACTACCTCACACCAAACCTTGCACAATCACACACATTGTCACTCAGCAACCTCCTAAACCAAATGTTGTCTTAAAGCATGCCAATAAAAACAAAATCTCACTCTTAGTCTGTGTTAAGCGCTAAGCATTATGATAAAGAGCCCTTTGAGAGTGACCAATGACAGTCATTATCTTTGGCAGCAGGGAGGCCCAAAACAGCAGCTGTGAACAGTCTAATGTAATCGGAGACTTCACACCATGAGTGGGGCAAAGAAAGAGATAGGGGCCTAATCAAGGCATTAAGTAAAGGATTCTGTAATGGTAACAGAAGACGGGGAGGACACATCTGATGTCCTCTAAAGGTCAGACTGCCAGAGATGAAGCTGCTTTTCCTGCAAGAGACTTAACTGATCACTTTACTTAGAGCCCAGAGGTCTTCAGAGGCAAACTCTCACTTCACACTTCAACGTCCAGTGCTGGCCACTGCCCAGGGTGATAAATCACAACTAATGTGACAGCTAGCAAACAACTGATAAATCAGAACTAATTTGTAAAAATGTTTTGGCTTTATCAATGGTTATATTAAGTTAATTTGTTTTCTTAAGTAATGTGGAGTTCAAAAGTTTTTTTTTCCCAATACAAATTAGATAATAAAGCATACTTTGAGTGAATAGGTGTACTGAAAAAAACACCAGATGATCAATGTTTTCTGATATGATTCGATCATGTTCCAAAGATTATCTTGTGTTTCAATGGAAGCAAGGATATCTGACCTTTTGACCTACAAAAGTGATTAACAAGGTCAATGTCACAAATTTTCTTACTTGATTACTGACTCGAAAACGTGCAGAATTTTAAATATTTCTTAATCCTTTTACGTCATAATGTTTCTTTGTTTTAGATTCTAAAACAAAATCCTAAAATGTCCTGTTTATTTCCGTGTTTAATTTATATTTTTATTTCCAGATTTTCAATGTACCTATCTTCAATGTGTCTGATCAACAGAAAAGCATACAGACCTTAAATAGATATCTATAATAAACTATAGTTATAGTGTGATATTCTATTTAAGTGCACCCACTGAATCCTATGTTTAACGTAAGTTACCATTCAGGTTACAAAACAAAATCAAAACAGCCTGTGTTTATAAGGCTTTATTCACACTACGGCCAATTCCACCCCTAAAACTGTTATTTTACAAGTAATGAAATCAGATCCATTTTTTTCTAAATAGTCAGCATGACGCAAAGAAATATACTGTAAAAGAACAGCTGTCCCTGACTATGTTAACATGCACTTAACAAAACTGTTTTCCAGGGTTTTTGCAGAAAGTGGCATTCTGAAACTTGTAAACGAGAACGCCAATTTCCTTACGCCATTTAAGAGACTAAGGGCACGTTTGACCTCCAAAGTCCAGTTCGTTTGACTAGTGTGATCGCTCCGTACTGTGAACCGTGCTTTGGGCTGCTTGAAGAGGTGGGCTCGGGCACGGTTCAGTTGGCTCAGGCACGGTACACATCTAGTGTGATCGCCAACCATGACCGAGCACGGAACTCGAAACATGATGTCAATGATGTGACTTGGCAAAGGGATCACTTTGGTCTATGGCACAGGTGCAGTGTTTACTGAAATTTGAGCAGATGAGAGTATACAGGAACAACTGAATACAACACACAAAAACACACATGAATGTAAAATTTACGACTATCTTCGTGCTCGTGGATACCAAAGAACCACTGTGCAATGACGTGACAAGCTGAAAAAACTGCAGGTTCAGTATCTGAAGGTATGGAATGCACTCCGTAAATCTGGCAGCTCATCGGACGAATAGGATAAATTCCAGAGGTACGAAGCTGTCAACAATTAGGCATGTGAGAGGGCCGTGTATCACCGCACCCCAAACGACTCAAAATAAGCCAAGAAGTATGTAACGTTACAAAGATAGACTCCATTGTGTTCTACGAGAGTGCTTTTCTTCCTGTTTTCTTAAAACAAAAAGTTGCATCGTAATGACGTAAGCGTGCTCAGGCCCGGAACGTTAAGTGTAATGTGAGTGCAGGCCAGCGGGGAAGTGGGGACAATTGTGCAAGTACAAGGCAACCGGGCCTAGTGTGAGTACACCCTAAGAGAAAGTGGTTTTACACACCTAGGTTTCTCCCAGAGAACACTGCTTATGTGGCCATTCAAAGACTTAAGCACCGTTCTTATGGGTTTTTGAGAAGTGCGCATGTGCGTGAACAGACCAGATATAAAACGTGATAGGATGGAGCCCAACAACATGTCAACACAGCAGAAAGAATTCAACATTTCTGGGAGTACACTGGGAAAAACACATAAACTATAAACTATACCCATGAAAAATATTGACGGTCCCTAACACTCGTGTATATGCCATCGTAAATCGAGGGAATCCCAGAGTTTTACGTAAAATGGAAACCCAACTATTGCAGCGCAATTCCGCTGCGGGTCGCAAAGGAAAGTTAAGGAAACATACACAGCAACAACTCTGGAATATCTAGAAATAAAGCAAAGCATTGGAGAATAAAATAGAGAAGTTTTCCTCGGAAGACATGCTTGTTATTTACACACGTGAGAAAATTACTTTGCTGTGAAGAAAGCTGCTTACTGACCAAACCACATGTATACAGGAGTAAAGAGTACGCTGCCTGTGCAAAGCATGTAAACTATAACACTGCTTTTCCACAATACGCCACTTTCTGGTGTCCATGTAAATGTAGTCATTGTGGAAAGAGAGAACAGTGTGAACATTTTTGCTCTCTGCTCTTGTCCATCATGACATCTCATACACATGCGGTCTGAAACCACTCGTTCACCCTTTCACTTGAAATCTGCTCTGTCCATTCAGACCTAAAATGCTTTTCCAAACATTTAAATTTAATCAGATTTCAAACCACATTTAGATGTTGTTTGAATCAGTTTAAAAAAAATCAGATTTCATATTTTTTAGTTTTTCTGTTCACTTGACTTTTAAATGGATTTCAATTGGATATGCCAAAAAATCTGATGCCTGAAGAAAGCCAAAGCGATTCCAGTACATTCCACTCACCCCAGTAGTTCAAATGAGATGCACAGGTGGTTGCGGAAATAGAAGTACTCCTTCATGTGAATGACGTTGTGGCAGTTATCTCTGTCTCTTCTCCGCACAGCATCCAGGATTTTTAGCTCCACAAGGGCCTGGTGGTGGAACCTGGACACCAAAAGAAAAATTATTTACATTTTATATCTTTATATATACTTATTATTAATCTTTTTTCTGTTGTGACCACAATTGTGCTAAAACAAACTATAACTGTAAATGGATTTATAATTTTTTTTAATTATACATGAAATGACGACAGTGAAGTGCATTCTGAATCACCATTATTTTTGTAGCCCTACACCCTTCAACTCTCCGAAACGTTCACTGTGGAGGGTAAAAGGGAATAGGGCATAAGCACTTCCAAATGGAACACACCATGTGTCAATGTCATAAAAAACCTTTTTTAAAAATCTTGTGTTCAGCCCCAACTTTGCTATTAATAATTCAAAATTCATTCATTCTTGATTCAAATTCTTTTTTTTCCTTTTTTTTTTTATGTGTGAAAAATGTTTTTGAAAATAATGGCTGTGTACACGCACATGTGTTCGAGTTATAAAGAAAGTATTTTAGGGCTTCACACTTGTTTTAACTGTGCCGTTTAAATTGATTTGTCAATGTATTCAGCTTAAAAACAAATCAAAAACATCCTGAAGGCAAATTCAAAAGTTATACAAAAGACTATAAGCATTAGTGCAGCTATAGAGTATGAAACACTGAGTTTGCATATAAGAAGGTTGAAAGTTTATGCATCATTCAAAGTAGGTCTGACGGTAGTCAAAGGGCATGAGATCAGTTCTGCCTAGACACGTAAAGCGATACACAACAGACACCTATTAACACCCTTCAGTGTAAGGTATGACCCAATTGAGTGCCGATCAAAGACCTTTTGATGACCTTCTAAGTGATGAATGTGACAAAGGCTTATTGTGCAGTCTGAAAGACTGGATAATGAATCTTCCTTAAACCCAAAAACAAAAATTCTGACTTCATTTACTCACCCTCAAATTTTTCAAAACCTTTATGTTTTACCCGTGTTTTTTTTCTTCTTCCATGGAACACAAAAGAAGATTTAAAAGGAGATATTGTGCTAAACATAAACAATAAACAAAATGGACAATAAATTTTAGTGCAAAACTCCAAAGATGATGAAAATCACCATAAAAGTATCATAAAAGCAGTTTGTATGACTTGTGAGCCATATTCCCAGGGTTTTGAAGTCATACCATAGCATGGTGGTATTTTTATGGAAAATAACAGGTTTTGAATGGTAAGCACATGATGCCAGAATTTTCAGTTTGGGTGAACTATTGCTTTAAAGCATACAGAGATGAGGATTAAGACATGGATTGGAGATTAATGTTACCTCTTCTTGTTTCGAATGATCTTGATGGCCACCATCTCATTTGTCTTGTGATCCAAACATTTCAAGACTTGGCCAAACGATCCTTTCCCAATCACCTCCAGGACTTCGAACCGATAGCCTATATGGTCATGCAGGACCTGAGCAGAGTATTCAGAGGAGAGAGTCAGCTTACGAACAGGTCAGCATAATTATTTCAGTCTCCTTTTGCAGTGGCAGACTTTCTATTACTTAGAGAAACACTGCATTGGTCATATTGAGATGCATAAATGATTCATCTTACAATGATTAGGCTTTTATGTGATTATGTGGTCATGTAAACGCAATAAACGGTGTTCCTTTATCGGTGTAAGGTCATAAACGGCTTAAGAATAAACCGGTTGACACGGGTAGATTTTTGCCCATTACACCGATTTCGCATTGCATGTAAACACCTTTACTGGTGTTCTCACCGGCTTATCAAATGTGCGCACGTGTTGAGCGAATGTCTCTTCGCGGTTTGACATCAAAAGCAGAGAATAACAAGATTATTTCAAATCTCATGTAAATACGGTTTTCTTGCTTTGTCAGATTTTTTAAATAAGCTGATTTTTGGAAGTTATCAGCATATTGGTGTGCATGTAAACATGCTCACTAATTCATGAATATATTAATAGTAATATATGTAACATCATTACAAATATTGTTATTAGTGGCCGATATTATCGGCCGATATTAGCCTTTCACTGATATATCCGTATCGGTGTATATGTTTACCGATATGCGCAGATATGACAACTTTTTTCAGAGCATATAATGCAGAAAACAATGCTTGAATTGGTGTCATAACATAGTTTGCCAGCAGAGCGTGCTCCGACTCCATTGTTTACAGAGCTGAGCTGCCGGTGGCTCTGCAGACAAGGCGGAGTTAAGCGGTGCGGAGTTAAGTGGTGTCTTCTCGGTAAGCTGCTGGAAAGTTAAAAAATGACCCCATCATTTTCCCTTTTCAATATAACTAATATAACGTTAACCCTGTCCCTGACAACCATGTCACTCATGTCTGTTTGATGTTAGCCAGCTTTAGTTTGTCAGTGCAGTCAGTAACGTAGCAGATTGAAAGGTAAACATCAGAGCATCTTTTTCCAGCTCAGCAGACAACAGTGCAGTGGTGGATTGTGTCTATTGAGTGTTGATTTCATGCTATGTTGTTACCTAGTTGGTGAGACACAATGCTGGAAAGTAAAATAAACAACGTCATTCTTTTACTCTCCGTGACAATGAGCTTATAGCTAACTAGCTAACCACGTAGCTACTTTTATTGCTTGTCAGCTGAGTGGAAGCTGAAGTGTAAACATGTATTCACCAAACCACAGTTTGGTACCCCCTTCAACTGAACAATTCCAATCATTGTATTTATAAAATGTAATATTTAAAAGTCTGGTTTTCCACTGTTTCCACAATATGGTGTAACACCGCTGTTGCTGTTTATCTCTTGCCTCGGCAGGTGTAAATGCTTCTTGTTTTACAACCTGCCCTTAACTGACTGGCAGTATTAAAATAGTCAGCATTTGACTAATACTAAACATCAGTACTGTTTAGTATTAGTCAAATGCTGACTATTTTAATACTGCCAGTCAGTTAAGCTATTTATTGTATTTTTATTTATTCTTTATTTTAATGGTCAGCATTTGACTGATACTAAACAGTTCTGATGTTTATTTAGCTATTTATTTTATTTTTATTTATTCTTTATTTTAATGGTCAGCGTTTGACTGATACTAAACATACAGTACTGATGTTTATTTAGCTATTTATTGTATTTTTATTTATTCTTTATTTTCTCAGTGTTCATTTCTAGAATTAGTTGACAATGTATAATAATAATGTAAAATATTCTTTCATAAAAAATATTTAAGAAAGCAGCCTTCTGAGTACCTTTGCATAGTCATAGCGGTGCAAAATCTGTGAACAATCCACATAGAAAAGGTCTGTTTTCATTCCAGCTCAAAAATTAAATATATCGGTCACCATATCGGTAACCGGTGAATTTTCCCCCTCTAAAATCAGTATCAGTCTCAAAAATCCCATATCGGTCGGGCTCTAATTGTTATATACAAATTTTTTAGGACACTTAAAAATATATGAATGTAATTGCATTAGATGACAAAATATTAAAGCTAGTGGAATTTATTTTAAAAAGGTGCACACATTTAAAGCAAACTTTTGACAAAAAGACATTATTTGTTTTAAATTATAAAACAATAGATATACTGTTTAAAATTATGACAAGCATTTGGACACTGTCTGGCTGACAAACTTTGAGAAATATGTCAATTCACAAAAATGGATGCGTTAGAAGTTAGTTCTGAGAAAATGTCTAGCGTTATTTGTTTGCAGATATCATTTGGTTTGATATTTTGTATCAAGTGTGTAAGTGTGGCACACAAAATACATTTGTGCAAATACTTTTTGTGCCACTGTATAATATAAAAATATTAATTTCCTCAAAATACCAAAAAAAGAAAGAAATAAAACACACACACACACACATACACACACACACACACATTCAAAATCATCCACAGTATATCAAAAGCTAACTCAGCAAAAAACAAACTAACAAAAAATCACAAAATGATATAAAATAATATTTTGAATCTAACCTTGATGTAGCTGCCATGTTCATCATCATAACCGGAATTCTGTGGGGACCCCTGGGAGCCCTCAATCTTCTTAGTGTCCAAACCCAGATACCAGATCTCAGAGTAGTCCATGATCTCTTCCCTTTCATATTCAGTCAGCTGGTTCTGGAAGTGTTTCAGTGCAGCTGTTTTGAGGAAGGAATACAAAAAGGTTTGTAATGCACAAATATAATCCAATCAACCAGACAAATATGAATCAGATAAATCCATTGCTATTTTCAAATATTTTTAAATCATAGAATTTCTATATTCATTTAATGTTGACTTCTGTAAGATCTGTTTTAACCTCTTCAACTCTGGGGCATTTTTGGGCTGCCACCTGCAAATTCTCTCACACAAATTTAAAAGCTAATTTACACATCCTGTGGACTAATTGCCAAAGATTACTCTCATTTTTTCTTTTTTTGCAGCATAGCGCCCCCTTTTGTACCTGCTGACAGATCTGCAGAGCTGAAAATGTTAAAACGTTGAAGATGTTAATTGTTTAATGGCTCATATAATAAAAATAAAGATCCAATCCTCAAGTGCAGAAGAAGCACATTTTTTTTTTTAGACTGAAACCATGTATTAAGATATGAATATCTAAAACACAACAAATTCCATAAACATTAGAGCACTTCATACTTGTTGGAGACATCGGCAGCCTCTGTCCCTCATATGTTCTGATCTTCTCAAACTTATTGATGATGCTTCTGGTTAGGGATTCAGAGAGGTTTTCCACCGAGGAACTGAAACGATTGGGAAACTGTGGCCTAGGCCTCTCCTCCTGTTACAAGAAATGTAAGTCAAACTGCAAGAATTTCTCTTTATGTGGGGACTTGTGACCATTAAGAACCATGAAATATTCAGTAGAATGTTACTTTCTCACTTAGGGGTCTGTTGAATGTTAACCCACCTGGTTCCCTTGAGTGCTCTGCACCAACTGTTTGACAATACTGGGTAAGGTTCCATTTGAATGCAGAAGTTTGCCATTGGTCACCAAAACTTGCTTGACTGGAGCCTCTAGCTGGGGCAAGGAGCCAACTCCTGTTCCACACTTCTAGAAAAAATGAGACACAATATTCTGGGTGCAGTTCAGCATGAAGAACTCTACAAATCAGTAACAAGGTCAAACGGAAATACAGGGGGAAGATACATGAGCTTCACGCAAGCCGAGTCGCCAATGTCCCCAATGAACTGGACCCCCTGGGTGGAGGATGGAATTTCAATGCCTGGTGAGACCGAGGTGGGGACAAAAGCAGAGATGTAGCAGTCTTTCAATATCCATCCCACCAGAGGATATGTAATTATATATAAAGGGCCCAACAAGGTACTCAGTGTCCCTTGTACACCTTTGAGCGCAATTTCTCTGCAGCGATGCCTTGTTTTCTTATAATTGTAAGATTATGTTCTCCATTATTTTCAAGGATGAATCCAAATATTCATCGAATGCATTTACATGGATAGTAATATGCTGATAACTATCAAAAATCTGATTATTCAAGAAATCCGACAAAGTAAGAAACCCGTGTTTAGACAAGATTTGAGATCATTGGATTACTTTATTCTATGCTTTTCTTTCAAAATGTAAACAGTCATGTGCACATCACTTGTGCTCAAGAAATAAGCCAGTAAGAAATCTGATAAAGGTGTTTACATGCAATCTGAAATCGGGGTACTGGGCAAAAATCTACATAAACTTCTTAAACGGTCTTACCCATACCCCGATAAAGTAAAGCCGTTTAAGGCGTTTACATGGCATTACACATGGTGTAAAATCGTGCATGTATACCTGCTCATTTAGAAAACATATTAACCAACAACTAATCTGAATATTCAAGGGACCCACCCCTCTAAAGGTCTTTTAGATTGTGTTTATATATACAGTATATTCCATTTACCCAAAACGTCACCCTTTATGTTGAAAATTCTTGCGGTTTCTCCTCACAATTTTTATTCTGATGCCAACTTTTTGAGAACAAACTGCTCCTTCGCACTGAAACAAATGTAGGGCACTTCACAAGGGAGTGGATCATCATTTGTAACTTGCAGGTTTTCCCCCATCTCACGGTTCAAGGCCAGTGCTTGACCAATTTCTGGGCTGAAAAAAGAGCAAGCGCATCTATAGATAGATGAGATATTTAATCTCAAGTGTTCCAGGGCTACTGCAGCATTTGCCAACTTGATCATGACGCATAGAAACAGAAGCTAAATATAGCATAGGGGCACCTGCAGAGACATACAAGTCTCTAATACAGTACAGTAAATACAGTACGCTGCCTGTAAACACCTGAATGTTTAAGGTACCACAGCTGTGTGTTAAAATCACAATCAGATCATGGGATTTCGACATTAAGAGGCTCTACGAGGCCAATACCAAGCAGTGGCTTAGATGATGGTTAGATACTTTATTATAAGCAGCTGTTAGGTGCTGTGTGTAGAGATTGCTTTTAGTTAGCCTTTTAGGCAGTTAGGGAGCCTTAGCATTAAACATTTTGCATAAGTGCTTTCCATAGGTGCTAGGAGGGATCACTCGTTGTCATTTATAAATAGCTGATGCACAAAGGAAGAGCCCATTCATACTGAAGCATCAGCTGGATGAAATATTTGTATATTTGAGCCCAAAGCTTTTGAGTAAAAGCATTGGGAAGTCTGATTCATTTTAGCAGATCAGTCTGTTCAGATGGTTTGTTTCAATAAAACAATTTAAAAAACAATTCACTGATTCATGAGAGTCATGACTGAGTCAAGTCCCCGCACAACATTTTATGTCTTTTTTGTAGTGATAGAGCTAAAAGTTGTGCTTCATGCTATGGTCTATCATGATGTTTTCAATTAAAGTGGACGCATGTAATTTTTTACAAAAAGATGTAACTGAGTATTCCAGACCAATGATCTAAAAATTGGGGGGTGGACGTGTTTACATCAATTAAGGCTGTCAAATAAAGAATTTAATATTTGTCGAATTTAAAATAAAAATTCACATTTGAATGCTAAACTGAGCATTTTGGATGTGTACCAAGCACTGATGATGACTTACATTCTTGGGCTAAAACAGGCGCAGTGCAATGATAAAAACAGAACGCGGGTGTCTCGAGACACGTTTTAAAGGTTGAATATCCTTTTAAATTGGCATTCTTCTGATTTTCTTCAGAATAAAACGCAACAGTACCCATCCACTTTTTTTAGCCGTCTTGGTGCTGGAAGTATTTTTCCCATTAATTTTTTCTATAGGGTTTTCATAAAATCCTTCATAAAAGTACTGCGGAGCTGTTTGGTGGACTTTGTTGTCTGCAATCTCTAATTGGTGGATCTTTCTCTGCTGGATCATGGGTAGTGTAGTTTCTTCACCAGAAATTCCACTATTAAACAAGATTGATGACTTCAACAAAAGCATATACCATCAATTAACAACCTCGGAGCTTGCGGGAGGTCTGTCTTTAAAGGTTTAATTATCGTTAATAATCAATTCCCATATGGAAAAATGAATGGGATATTTACTTCGGAACCTTAATGTTTTAATGTTGCTCTCTAAATGATCCATTCTATTCCAGTCTGAGGCTCTATGAATAAGGGCTCACCTGTGTGTAGGTGCAGTTGAGTCCTATTTTTGTGTTCTCTGCCTGAGACCTGTGAGGGTGAGGGAAAGCCTCGGGTCTGGCTGACTGTGAAGAGAGGGGAGGGAAAGACGTCATGAGCGTGGCGATCCTCAGTCATCTCCTAAAGTCAATGCCATGAGTGTGGGATGCTGCCTATATACAGTAACACAGGGAACCATCTCTCTGTAGAAACACGCTTTGTGTTATTCAATACAGTGGATGACTCATCTTCGATACAGCAAGGTCACTGTCCTTAATGAACTTTTATTTGCAGAAAGCAGAAAATAACTTTTCTTTTTCAAAAGATTGCTTTGAAAAAACATGATAAGGAAATTTTCAAGCCTCACAATGATGTCTAAACCATCCATAGAGTGACCTCCCAGAGGAAAATGTTATTGCTCAGAGGTTTCTCCAAACATTAGTTAAAAAAGAAAGACAGTTTTGTTGATGTACTGTAAGCTATAAAATTACTGTGGATAACATAGCTCATCTTGGATGAATTTGATGAGAAATTCATATTTTTTTTTACATATTTGTTTTTATACTTTTGATTGCCGACTTTGATGTCTGAGCAAATCTGAGCACAGTTTAAGAAGTTACTGAGATTTCTTTTGAAACTCTAGAGAAGACACGTGTGAGAACAACATGATCACATAAGAAATCGAAATGCTTCTTCCGAAAGTTAATGTATCCTGAAATACACCCCATTTAGCCGAATAACTGACAAGCGCCATCCCCCATCAGACATTTTTGCATCAATTTACGCATGAACACACTTCTCAACCATTCAGTGGTTGCATTTTTGCTCTAAAATGACATTTTCACTCAACTAATGGTTATGTTTAGGTGAGGAGGGGATCTTGAGTGAGTAGTGATTCGAATTTCAGGAAGCTCAGACCAGTTTCAGCAGCAAAACTACTGTTGCCGAATTCACAACATGATCAGTCTGGTTATAAATATCAAAAGCAGGAGGCTTAAGTAAAAGTCTTAATTTGCTCTCCATTTCCATATAAATATCTGAGATATATATCAATCTGAGATATAAAGAGATTTCTTTTGTGGCTTTTCTTTCCTATGGGGTCACAGTTGACAGACATGAAGCACTTGAGGTATTTGATATGTGTGATACACACACATGCTTCACTGGTACTTCATACTCCACAGCAATCATCTCCTTACTTATGTTCCTCTCGACCACCAATGCTCTATTTCCTGGAAATAAGCTGAGTGATCAAGGCTATCAGGGAACCTGCGATGACTACAATCAGTCACGATTGCAGACACATGTGGAGGGGAGGAAACAGGCTGGCATCCATTTTAATCAGGTGGTCAATAGTGATGAAAGACAGCAAACGGACAGATGAAATGCCCTAGCCCAGATGAGCAATCACTAAACTTAAATATACTGTATTTATATACTGTATATTGGAAGGTGGCCACGTGCCAGTAGCAGAAGTCTAACAGATTGGTCAAGTTGTTCAGGGGTAGAAAGATTCAGACAATGGGATGTCCTCATCTATATACAAACCTTGGAAACTAATGCGGTTCTCACACCCTTAATCCGCAGGGTGATTATTTGTAGTCTAAAACATATGAGGTTATTTGGCTGAGCTGCATAGTCTCCCATTGTGGGTTTAGCTAGGCTGATGTGTTGGGTCTTATCTGCATTCATTCACATGCTGGGAGTACATTGGAGTTTAGTATACAGGCTTATGGAGGGACTAGCATGGGATCAGAGTGGATGTGGACTCAAACGTGGCAGCAACAAATGGATGCACTTAGAAAATAGGCTTTTAAAAATGTGTTTCACTTAGGCCGTGAGTGGTCAGCAGTGCAATGTGAGCTCATGGCTTTAAAAGACTCATTCAAATATTAACACCTTTGAGATTCTATGTTCAGGACCCAGGCTTTGTGTTACAATGTGGGTCAGAATGCAATGCAAGGGTAGTTTCGGATGATTTCTGAGCTTCTTTTCTTAGCCAACATAAAACAGGTTGCTTTCAGACTTTTATGTGTAAATTTAGATCCAAAACACTAAATCCAATTTGTTTAGAATCATATATCGAAACCACATTCATGCCTCTAACGTCCCATGTTCTATCCTACTATACGAAATGCCATTTATGTTTACACCAATAGCTTTTGACTATGTCTGTATCAGACACCTATTCATTTTAAAGTAGATTTGAGTCACTTAAATGAATATGACACCAGTATGGTCATGGGCAAAACCAAGACCACATCTAGATAGGAGCAAAAACACATCATATCCTTTTCTTAACACCAGGAACTCTCAATGCCTTTAATAGTAACTTGGGGCTCTGTACTTAATCACTCGCCTTAAGAGTGAGGGTTCATACTTAGACACTGGCTCGAGGTTTTTTAAGCAACCTAACCATCACATGTTCAGATATATTTATGCACAATAAAAGTTTGCAGAAGGGTCCATTTAAAATTAAACTTTGTCAGAGCAGACACAGAATACTGCTTTCAAAGTGCAATTCAAATACAGCAGGGTGACAAACCTCGCTGATGAACTGATGGAATGAACTTACGACACAAATAAGGACTGACACTTACATAATTTTATCACTGCCAAATACATCATCACCAATAAAATCTATAAGAATACACAGAACGGAACGCACTGAGATTCTCGCGTTACCGATGCCTTGAATTAACGGTTCTTAGAATGTGCGGTGCAATGAAACCTGACCGAATAAACAAACATGAGAAAGTTTTCCATGGTTCCTTACACAAATATATTACCATAGTAACTTTAGTTTCAACTGTCTATCTGACAACTGTCATAATAACTAACTAACTAAATAAATAATAAAAAGAAAGAAAATCATGGAAATATTATGAAGAACGTAAATTTCTTATGGTTTAACAGTACTATTGTTATCATGGGACATTTTTAAAGGGATTACTTTGAAATAACAATGAATTAATATGGGATGTATATAACAAACAGTGTAAGAAGCTTGTAGAATATTTCTGTCATTGTTAAGTTTTTTTTTAATGACAGTAACTCATACCAAGTTATCATCATTTTACCAGAGTAACAAGAAATGTATAGTAACTACACTGTAAAAAAAAGATTTTAAATTTACTGTAAAAAGCTGTGGTTACTAGAAATTTTCTGTAAAATATACAGTGACCATGTTTCAGCCTTTACAGGATGTAATTTTGATGAGAAATGATTACCGACCAGGCCAATGGGGCCAGTGCCCAGGGGCCCTTGACTGCCCGGGGGGGCCCTGGGCTTTAAGGTTGCATGATCACTACCATTTATATTATCAAATGATATAAACTTGATAAACTAGCCTTCTGGAACTAAAAAAAGTCTGCTTTCCATTTTAATATGTATTGTTAATCTCCATAATAATTAGAAAAGGCCACATGATGACTTAAAATTCATCAAGAGTGGCCCTTCATGTAGAGACAGTGTCACTCACACAAACAAAAAACATCATCAGGATAACACATGTAACACTAAAATAATGCAACAAACATTAACTATACTACATAAATTATAACATAGAACACCCCAATGACATTAAAAATGAGAAGAAACATAACTATTCCCATAAAATATAATGAAATGTGATGGGTCACACAGGGACTTCTGCAACACTTATTATTATTGTTTTTCATCGTACTTTTAACAATAGTTGACTGTAAAAATGACATGTATTATCTTGTTAAACATAATCTACATTTTTACAATCAATTACACAGTCAAATCTTTTTACATCTAAAAAACACTTTTTAAAAAAAACTATTTTACTGTAAAATTACACATTATGTCCTGTTATTGTATTTATACTGTATGAGTTAACCTGCTAACCAATTAATGTTATTTTTTACTGTAGCATTTTTACATTCTTTTACTGTAAAAATTATGGAAATTCTTTGGTTACCATGGTCAATTTGTGTAAAGGATTAAGTACACAATATTAGATGATGAACAAAGAGCACTATTCAATTAGATAAATATGCTGTTCATAAAATATAAAATAATTAAACCCTTCAATAAGTGTCACTCTAAGTGCATGCAATAACAAGATTAACATGCTGTAAATATAACAAAATGTTTTAAGGTTTTTTTTTTATTAAATTAACTCTTGGTGCATTAAGTGCATGCATAGGAAGTCACAACTTGTTATTCTTTATACATTACCTTGTTATTAATGTCAGGAAACATGTCGCTTTTTGACACGCTGATATTCAGCACATCCAAATCATAAGGCATAAGAAAGAAATATCGTTCGCTATTAAATCCAGCAGGAAACTTGCACGTGCATTCCTAAGAATCCTTGACTTGTCAGCAGTGGAAAATATCAGCGAATGGCAGCAAATCCCACGATGGTGAGAACTTCGCAAAATGAAGTGATTCCCCGATGAGGAGGAGGAGGAGAGGTTTTGAAAAGCTTTCGTCAGCAAGAGATTAACGGAAAGAGGCAAGCTGTCAGTCAGCTCGCCTTGACGGGTATGTTCCGAGATATGCCACCTGTTCCGGTTTTCCAGCCTGGCTGCAGATAGCACTCTGAACTGTATATAGATGTGTTTACGTGCGCTTACCTATAACAGAATACATATGCTTGCCATCCTAACACTTCATTTGTTTGCTAAGTCATGGCACTCCTAAAGTGGTTATTCAGGTCAGTTACTGTATATGGCACAATGTCCGAATGTGCAAATACACAAGTAAGCGTCTAACAACACAGCCGACTCGCATGTGTGAGTTTTCCATTCCTCCTCCACTATCTGTTTACTGCCCTCTCTTAAGTTTCCAGCTGTCAACGAACGACGGGTCTCTAATAAATAACGCCTATCAGTACATCGTCATTCGCAAAGCCTCGTATATTTCAAAATGTCAGTGCAGAGAGCGAGCCAGGCTACTAAAAAACCCACTCACTTAAACTTATCAACTCAGAGATTGAGTCGGTTTTGATTTGAATGGGAGACAGTGATCATATTAAAATGCACAAAGAAAAAAAATGTCACAATTTGTTTTGTTTTTGTTGTTGTTTTTATGTACCCCTAAAGAAATGTTAATTAATTTGACAAATATGGAGAAAATGATGTGCACTCACTGGGATGAACAGTTCAAAAAGCTATTTTATTCTACATAAGACTGGTCCCTTCACTGTGGGGGCTGCCATGTTAAGATCACATGACTAGCCGAATACTACTCACATCCCACCCATTATCTGACACTTTCGTTTGCAGAGTAAATTAATCATGGTTGACAAGATGCCTGCAAATAGTTTGCATGTTTGGCGACTAAGCCTGTCGCAATTATTAACACTGTGTTCAAAAGTATAGAAAATGAACACAAACTTTGCTTTTGTGACCAGGACAGTGGTATTTTGAAATATACCTATTTTCCAGAACATTCCAGATAGATTCGTTGCTGAGTAAACTTGGAGTAACTTCTAGAACTTTCTAGAACTTTCCAGTAATATAAATAGTGGTATAAATACAGGGGCCTTAAGCCCACCAGTTCAGTTTAGTTCCAGCTGCCTAAGTGGATACATATCAGGACCTTGCCGGACGCCTTGAAATATGACGAGTACGGCTGGGAGGTCATAGGAGACTTCAAAATGGTGGCATTCCTGATGGGTCTCCAAGGCGGTTTTACCAAGTCTCCCTGCTATCTTTGCCTTTGGGACAGCAGGGACACCAAGGCGCACTACCACAGGCGAGACTGGCCACAGCAGACTGAGTTCTCTGTGGGGAGGAACAACGTCAAGAGGGAGCCACTGTTGGACCCCCGGAAGGTGCTGATCCCACCACTGCACATCAAATTGGGCCTAATGAAACAATTTGTCAGAGTTCTAGATAAGGAGTCAGCAGCCTTCAAATACCTTCAAGACTTCTTCCCTAAGCTGTCTGAGGCAAAGGTCAAAGCCGGTGTCTTCATCGGACCACAGATAAAGAAGATCCTGGAGTGCAATGAACTCCGCAAAAAGCTCACTAGTAAGGAGAAAGTGGCTTGGAACATCTTTGTCGCAGTGGCTTCCTGGGCAATCACAAGGCCGAAAACTATGTGGAGCTGGTTGAGACTCTGGTGAAGAACTACGGAACAATGGGCTGTAGGATGCCCCTCAGAGTCCATATCCTTGATGCTCATCTTGATAAATTCAAGGAGAACATGGGAGCGTACTCGGAGGAGCAAGTTGAGCACTTCCACCAGGATATACTGGACTTTAAACGCCGCTACCAAGGACAGTATAACGAGAACATGATGGGAGATTACATTTGGGGGCTGATTCGTGAAAGTGATTTACAGTATAATCGCAAATCTCGAAAAACTACTCGCTTCTAAATCTTTTGTAGTCACTTTTGTATTACTTTAGTATAAATACATGTTAATTTGGATTCATATGTTGTTTTTTCTGACTTTATGTGAACAAAAAGACACAAATTCACCCATTTTCTCATTGGAAATAGGTAAATTTCAAAATATCACTGTCCTGGTCACAAAAGCAAAGTTTGTGGGGAATTATAGCCATTTTCTATACTTTTGAGGGGCATAAGCAATTAGGAAATAACACTTACTACATAGGAACAAAAATTGTGTTACATAGTGTAATCGTCTGATCGCAGTTATTTGATATAACCACGATTATTGTGCACTTCAAATTACAATCACATTTAAATGCCCAAATAAGGGAATTTTAAGCTTATATATATATATATATATATATATATATATATATATGCCATGAATGGCGTGTTTCTGCGTCATTCAGTGAAACTCCGATCATCACTGAGCCCAGGAACGGTTTATGACTTAATCGTTTTCATGCTTGATAGGTTTTTGAGCGGGGGGATCACCAAACTGGATCGCGCCACCTTACAGCCCAGGGCCCCCCGGGCAGTCAAGGGCCCCTGGGCACTGGCCCCATTGGCCCGGTTGGTAATCCATCCCTGACTGAGCCGCACCGCTGATGTCAACGAGAGCAGCTTCTGTCCGGAAGAGCGCGTGAAGCACTTCTCACATGCTCTGATGTGCACACCGTTAGCAGAGGCTTGCACCAAACTCTGGCAAAAATATAAACGAACAAAGTTAAACTTCACAAGCACTCCGGGTTCACTTTAATTGAACGATTGTGTAATGGCAAATGTTTCTGGTCAAAGCGGGTTCATTCACGCATTGTTAATGGCACAGAGGAGGAGATGCATGTTTACTCTATTTCTGTGGTGATAAAATTATTAAATGAAACCTCAAACATTTTGCTTCATGAGAAATAAGGGTTCCTTGGTTTAATCAAAGAGAGTTACAATGACATATTTTACTATCGCTTAATGTAAATATTATAAAATATAATATATATAAAATATATAGTATAATAAAATATATTTTGCATTATAAATATGAAATTTTTTTTCATAAAAAATAACAAAAACAGTGTAAATGTAAAATTGATCAAAACTTAAGTTGCCCAAAAAGAGACATATTTTATGCATTTAGAAATATTTTGATATTAAAAATATATTTATGTCATTCATATAGTTTTAAAGCCTTAAAAGGAAATCATATATCCCTATTTTAATATTTGATTTATAATTTTGAAGTTAAATATGTAAAAGTGACTTCTTATGGTGTATGAAGCACACACGCACATTAAGAAATATGACAATTTATATGACAATTAATAGTGAAAGCCCTAAAAGAGACAATAAATTGTCATAGCCCTCAAACAGACAATTAATCATCATAATCGCAATTATTTGTTTGACAATTAATCACCAGCCAAATTACATAATCGTAACAGCCCTATTGGCGACAAGTCAGTACGTTTACATGCACAGTTACAATCAAGCTACAGTCTTCATCTGTAAAGAGTAAAATCTGATACACTCCACTTTAAATTGGGTGACTACTACATTTATTATCATTTATTAGCACAACACAAGCTGCAAAAATCTGACTGGTAAGATTTCAGTTGGACTAAAGTGTTTACATGACAATCTAAAAAGATTGGTCCCACTAAAATCGAACGTTTTAAGTGCGTGTAAATGTAATGCCAGTATAAAGTCTAAGGCCATGTCCACACATCTTTTTCACACGTTTTAGCCTTCCGTCCACATTGAGGTCACGTCCACACTAATACGTTTTCATTTAAAAACGCATCTTTTTCACTATATGTTTTAGCTTTCCATCCACACTGAGATGGCGTTTTTGACAGCGAAAAGGAGAAGCTTTTTGAAAATGCTCTCACAAGTGGATACATTTGAAAACACCGTCTTTGCGTTTTTTGCATGCACAATAGGGGGATTAAAGAGATTTCAGTATGTACAAGCAACTTTTGGAAAATGCTTGAAAACAGCAGTGAGAGCATTTCAAAACCGAAAATGCAGTTTTTAAATGTATTCAAATTAATGTGGACGTAGCCTGAGATGCCATTTTTGTCCAGCACAAACTGAGATTTTTGAATCCATTCTTCCAAGTGGATACATCTGAAAATGCTGTCTTCGCATTGTAGTGTGGACAGGTCAAGTGGAAATATCTTGAAACAATGATGTATTTGTTGTCATGTGATGTGGTCATGTGATCCATTCAACCCAAAACAATCAAGATGGGCGGCCTGGTAGCTCAGCGAGTCATGATTAGAGGTTCTCGCTCTCAGTGGGGCATGTGGTAAGTTGTGCGTGGATCACAGAGAGTAGCATGAGCCTCCCATGCTGTTAATCTCTGTGGTGTCATGCGCAGCGAGCCACGTGATAAAATGCGCGGATTGACTGTCTCAGAAGCGGAGGCAACTGAGACTTGTCCTCCGCCACCCGGATTGAGGTGAGTATCCACGCCACCAAGAGGACCTATTAAGTAGTGGGAATTGGGCATTCCAAATTGGGAGAAAAGGGGCTAAAATAAAAATAAATAAAAAAAGATTGTGGCCCACGTTGTAGTGGAGTTGTTGTGCCTGCTATTCACTTTGATAGCCTTGTTAAAGATAAGCGTTACTATATACAACCTTCACACTGCATTAATTCAAAGGCAACAAAAAGTTTACTCGGAATTACTGTTTGGCGACGGAACACAAGGAAAATTGCATTTCAGACATGGAACCGGCGTACATGGAATGGCAATTTTTCACATGCGCAGTAAGGGGATTTAAAAATTTTTGTATGTTTCAGTGTGGATGAGAAACGTTTGGAAAATGCTTGAAAACGGCAGTGTGGATGGAGAGCATTTCAAAAACTAAAACAACATTTTCAAATGTATTCGGATTAATGTGGAAATCCTACTGTGTAGCCTAAGACTAATGTCGTATCAGCCAGTGAAACATAAACAAAAATTACTGTAACGTCAACATAAAAACAGAAACAACTTTATCTACTTAATACATGTCCTAATCTCATATTGAATGTTTCATTTTTCAAAGAGAAGAAAAAAGTTTTCACCACATTGTAATAACTCGTTTAATAAATAACAATGTTTCTCACTGAGTGTCCTGTTGCACTCAAAAATACTTTACATGACAAAAATAAAATGGGTTGTGAACACCGGTTCATGTTAACTGAGATGCTTGACATTCCATAATAATTTCTGATTATGACCAAATCAGAGTCAGAAAAACAGAAATCCATGGATATAGACTGCTATAGACAGTTTGACTTATTACTTTTTCTAATGAGCAAATACAAAACATTCATTCCAAGCCATCCTAAGTGTCAACTGTAGAAGCAAGTTAACACTTTTTTTCACACCTATTCCCTGTAGACCGTGGCGCTCACATGTAACAAGCATGGCATGGCATTTCGGAAGCTGTCCACTGTATGTAATACAATGTGACTCATCATGAAGGTCTATTATCAAACCACCTTTCCCTAATGTCAGACTCAGGCAGCCTGTGTCTTTACTAATTTAGGCCTAAGACAGATCAGTGATAATAGTTCTGAAAATGTGAAATGGAATGGAAAAGAATATGTAAACATACAGAACTTAAAGCCCCTTAAAATGCACCTGGTTAGTTGATGTGAAACATGTCCATAGACATTTATCAACATCAAGATTTTAGGTTAAATTTATATAAATATATAAAAAAAGTGTATATTTTAGATGCTGTAACTGGTCACTAATTCTTTTAGGACATTTTTAATCACCTTTATGGCTTAACTGGTGTGACAAATGAATTTTTAAGAGAGTAAATGTTCTATTTAGTTTCTCACTTAATATGAGGTTGTAAAGCTGCTTGCATACAGGTGCATCTCAATAAATTAGAATGTCGTGGAAAAGTTCATTTATTTCAGTAATTCAACTCAAATTGTGAAACTCGTGTATTAAATAAATTCAATGCACACAGACTGAAGTAGTTTAAGTCTTTGGTTCTTTTAATTGTGATGATTTTGGCTCACATTTAACAAAAACCCACCAATTCACTATCTCAAAAAATTAGAATATGGTGACATGCCAACCAGCTAATCAACTCAAAACACCTGCAAAGGTTTCCTGAGCCTTCAAAATGGTCTCTCAGTTTGGTTCACTAGGCTACACAATCATGGGGAAGACTGCTGATCTGACAATTGTCCAGAAGACAATCATTGACACCCTTCACAAGGAGGGTAAGCCACAAACATTCATTGCCAAAGAAGCTGGCTGTTCACAGAGTGCTGTATCCAAGCATGTTAACAGAAAGTTGAGTGGAAGGAAAAAGTGTGGAAGAAAAAGATGCACAACCAACCGAGAGAACCGCAGCCTTATGATTGTCAAGCAAAATCGATTCAAGAATTTGGGTGAACTTCACAAGGAATGGACTGAGGCTGCGGTCAAGGCATCAAGAGCCACCACTCACAGACGTGTCAAGGAATTTGGCTACAGTTGTCGTATTCCTCTTGTCAAGCCACTCCTGAACCACAGACAATGTCAGATGTGTCTTACCTGGGCTAAGGAGAAGAAGAACTGGACTGTTGCCCAGTGGTCCAAAGTCCTCTTTTCAGATGAGAGCAAGTTTTGTATTTCATTTGGAAACCAAGGTCCTAGAGTCTGGAGGAAGGGTGGAGAAGCTCATAGCCCAAGTTGCTTGAAGTCCAGTGTTAAGTTTCCACAGTCTGTGATGATTTGGGGTGCAATGTCATCTGCTGGTGTTGGTCCATTGTGTTTTTTAAAAACCAAAGTCACTGCACCCGTTTACCAAGAAATTTTGGAGCACTTCAGGCTTCCTTCTGCTGACCAGCTTTTTAAAGATGCTGATTTCATTTTCCAGCAGGATTTGGCACCTGCCCACACTGCCAAAAGCACCAAAAGTTGGTTAAATGACCATGGTGTTGGTGTGCTTGACTGGCCAGCAAACTCACCAGACCTGAACCCCATAGAGAATCTATGGGGTATTGTCAAGAGGAAAATGAGAAACGAGAGACCAAAAAATGCAGATGAGCTGAAGGCCACTGTCAAAGAAACCTGGGCTTCCATACCACCTCAGCAGTGCCACAAACTGATCACCTCCATGCCATGCCGAATTGAGGCAGTAATTAAAGCAAAAGGAGCCCCTACCAAGTATTGAGTACATATACAGTAAATGAACATACTTTCCAGAAGGCCAACAATTCACTAAAAATGTTTTTTTTATTGGTCTTATGATGTATTCTAATTTTTTGAGATAGTGAATTGGTGGGTTTTTGTTAAATGTGAGCCAAAATCATCACAATTAAAAGAACCAAAGACTTAAACTACTTCAGTCTGTGTGCATTGAATTTATTTAATACACGAGTTTCACAATTTGAGTTGAATTACTGAAATAAATGAACTTTTCCACAACATTCTAATTTATTGAGATGCACCTGTAATTATAAAAAAAGAATGCCAAAATGCTGTTTGAAATAGTTTTAGATGGACTACAGCATGTCACTTCACAGGACACATCAACTACTCAAATGTGTAGTGAGGCCACATGACTATGTTATTTAGTGGATTGAATTAATTCACACAGGCTTAAATTGTGATGGGCTTAAATCTGACATGGTATTTTTTAAATTGGTCTAAGGTGAAGTTAAATATATTCAAAGAAATCAAAATGAAATGAATATGGATTAATCATTATATGGGTTTCATTCACATCTGGGATGGCATGAGGGTGAGTAAATGATGAGAGAAGTTTCATTTTTTGGGTGAACTATCCCTTTAATAAAAACATTTTAGTGGTCCTAATTAAACAGTATTTGAAATGTCAAAGTTTGGAATCATAACTCAACTATATACATTCTTTAAACTTTGTCTTTGTGTATTACTAACTCAAATTATCAAGTACAAAATTGTGGCTGTGTGGAATACCCATAAGTCCTTATGCTTTAATAAATTATGTATCTTTGGTCAAAATAGGGGAACGCATGTAGAAAAATAATAATTGTTATTTAAAAATGTATATGTAACGTGGGTGTCTTGGAGAGGAAGAGAGAAGACGCAGGAGTAGATTCCTTTTAATCATAAACATTGGAGTAGGACAATCGCAGGAGTGGAAACAGAAGAAAGGCTCAATAATAGTAAACACTGGAACAAATACTAAATCTATAACATTGAAACTAAGCACACCATAAAACCTCATAACAAAACACTTCAAGGACTGACAAAGACTTAACAAAACTAGAGGGTATTTATACACTGAGAAACTAATGAGGGAATAGAAGTCAGGTGCAGATGATGAACTGATAGACGTGATTAGGGCAGTGAATCCTGGGAAATGGAGTCCAGGGGGAAAATTTCAAAATAAGAGTTCTTGAAGAAAAATGAGGGAGACAGACTGTGACAGAATATAGCTTTAATTCTTATCACTACTGGTGTTGTTTTGTTGTAGCTTGTTGATAGTTGTGATTTGTGTGAAGTCACCATAGGGTGATTAGTGTTACCTCTGGTAAACTTGGAGCCTGTTAAATTTAAAAGTGTAGATTTATGGGCATTAAGAAGTACTGAGGAGAATCCAATGTGCGATATGGCTAACCGAGATTCCAGTCATAATTTCCCTTATACTGTACAAGATGTGTTAACTCAATTTAAATAATTAAATAAAACAAGGATACTTTAGTTACAGATGAGTTAAGTTTACTTGTACTAGTAATGTTACTTAAAAATTAAGTTTAGTTTACTTGAGCCAAATAAGTATGTTTACTTAGAAAAAGCATGCAAACCGAGTGCCTTGAAGAATCTAAGGTCAACTAATTTGATTTTACAGTGTTCGGTGTATTAAGTTTAAAATATTGAATTGAGAAATGTTACCAGTTTAGCATGAGCCTAACAAGAGGCTATACATAATTCAGTTAATGTGAGTTAATGATGTGCTTTTTGCATACAGAAATGCACAAATCTTTTTCCATACATTGAAAACATAATATGGGATAGTGGACAAAGCTTAATGCAAAAAAAATTCACTGTTAAATTTACTGATGCACTACACATTTTAATTGGGTGTCTACAAAATTTATTAGCATAAAACAAGCTGAATTTCAGTCTGGTGATCTAGAGTTCTAAGTACACATTTTCATCATTCATTAGCACTAACCTTGGGGGTGGACATTTTAAGGAGACAGCACATTTTGTTGGCAAAATGCCAAAAATCTTTACCTCAGGTTGAACCTTCCTGTTCCTGTGACTTTGTGTGGTGCCTCAGCAGTTCTGGAGGATCTCAAAGCCACAGCAGGGTCTCCACATTCTCTGGTTACCACAGGCCTCAGTCCCACCACAGCATGTCCACTTGCAGGTAAGCAACCCTGAAGTAAACCAGGAACCACCTCAGATTGGTACAACTCTGTTTCTTCTTCAAAGATATACAGGTCCATGATCTAGACTGATCCACACGATGGATCCCTCCTTTTAGGCTTCTTCAAACTTCAACTTGTATACAGCTGTGCCAAGGAGGGCCATGAAATCTCTGGATCTAGTGACTGAAGAGGTCCAGGCTGAGCCTTACGATGGGATTCCTCTTTTTAGGCTAATTAAAACATCTGCTTGTATTCAGTTATGCAAAATAAGACCAGAAAGATGTGGTCTCACTCACATCTCTCTTAGATCTGAGAGTCCATCTCATGTGCCATCTCCACATCTCTGCTCGAGGAAATGTGTAATGCAGGTGGGTATAAATGGGTGCAAACGTGTGTGCATAGAGAGAGCTTAGTGTCGTGTGGAGAAGACTCCACAAGGGAGCTATCCTGAGCCGGATTCTGAACAGTGGGGGCTCTCAGCACCATCTTCCTCTTCCTTTATGAGAAGCATCACAGGACATCAGGGGACTGATCCCTGACAGTGGAGCTCCACTCAGGGGCAGCACAAGCAACTTCTCTTGGGTCTTCTGGTTCCTCCTCCCTCCCTGAGGCCGTATCCTGGAGACAGAGCCGGAGATATTTCCTCCCCTCAGTCACGCACATTCTCCCGGGGCGCTGACAAACAGCAGTCAAGTGCAGAGAAGAAATCTTATCCCCCGGAATGCACACGTAGGCTTTGGTCTCCTCTGCAGCACTTAGGCATCCACTACAGAGAGAGTAAGAAAACTAGCTCTGTCCTTAAAAGTTATCTCTCAACCTTTTGCCTCATGGTGATATTTCTGACCGTTGCACCCATGGGGGCTGGGTAAATGGAGGTCTAAAGTGTAAACCTACATCTCTCAACACCACTTAAGAGAGGACAAAAATCTGTACACCTGCTATCAGTTAAGAACTGAAATGTGTTTACCAACATGATGTGTTTACACTATAACTGACATTTGGAGGACCTTAAGCACTTAACTTAACATGTCACTTTACAGTTATGTAACAGAAGTGTTGCCATAAGCACATGGCCACTGGGGTTTTCAGTGTGAGGAGGATGTGCTATGACCTACTATAGGGTGATTCTCACAAAACTTGTCAAGAAAATGTCTATGTCATATTTAACCTCAAAGCAATACAAAAATCAAAAATTATATCTTGTATAAAGAAAATAAAACCTACTACATTTAGGCCATTAAGATTTTTTGCATTGTAAAATATTATTTTCAGGACATACAGTATAAGTGCATTTTACCGCCCAAGTCTTTTGGCAATCCAGATATTTTACTTTTACTATTCCCATTGTTTTCAATGATGATTCTCATTACCGTAACGCAATCATTTTTTACTCTATTACAGTTAAAAAGATGCTGTTGTACAGTGATTTTTGTCAATAAAATTTAGTGAAAATATAAGATAGAACCAAGGAAGTACTACTATGATGTATAAATACTTCACAATTAAAAAATAACATATTTTTTATTTATTTTAATTTTTTTACATTGCGGTAATGAGAATTTCATAATGACCATCTGTTTTTGCATTTCAGTAATGTACATAAAAACACCCATATTGCTCTTCTTGAGCTTTACAATAAGCAGAGAATTATGTGATTCAGTTGCAAGCTCTTGTTCTAGAAAGACTTGTAAAAGAACTCTGAAGCAATTTCTTCAGTAAAAGTGAACGGAATTGATTTTAAAACAGTGGAGCAATTATTAGAGGTACTTGCTAAGCCAAGCATTACTATTACTATTGCTCATCCTTTGGGTTAGGGTTTCGAACAAACCCCAAATGCTCAGTATTAAACTTTGGCACCTAACTCATCCTGCTATGTTACATGCTACTGACATAAATTATACCTCAAATAGAGCGGCTTGTTGAGGAGAGGTGTGCAATTACTTTTCTAAGAGATTGAACTTACAATTTTAACAGAATGAATGTCTAGCTAAACTTCCTCAAAGAGGCTCTAACTTATCACTTGCGGCTTCCAACTGGTCTACTCTAATGCTAATGCTACTAAAACTGGTACCCCCTTATGAATGGAACAGATGGACTTGTAATGACCTTAAATATCTTAAATATTATGTATTCAGAAGTTACAAAAACTTTAACACAATGTAGTTATCAAGTTCCTAAATGCAGAATGCTGTTTGCTGCAGTACACTTGTGAGCTGCATTTTTGGGCTTCATAGGCACTTTCAGGATTTAGAACACAGATATTGTTTAAGGCAGAGCAGGACTTTTGAAATAGCCAGTGAAATATCAATACATGGGTAGTTGACGTATAAAATTTCCTTGAGGTTTTTGTTAATCAACATCAAGATATTAGTTTAAAATTGAATGTATGTGAAGTTTTTCACTATTTATGGCTTCACAAGTTCATTTTAAACATTCCTGTGGTGTGAAAAATGTACAAATATTTCATGTAGTTTCTCAATTAATATGAGGTCTGAAAGGCTGCATGTATAATTATTCAATAATTGGCAAAATGCTCTTTAAAATCTTATCTTAGGTGGAGTATAGCATGTCACACTGCAAGACATCTTCTGAAAAGTTTTTCATGTCACCTACCCACATAGTTCTTTTTATTGAGAAATAATAAATGAAATGTAAAACTAATATTTTTTAAAAGCACTTCCTGCTCTAAATTCTCAGTACGCCCCCTCTCTCATGAATCATACATAAATGATTCTAGAGATACAGTATTCTGCAGTGGAGTAGTTCAGTGAGTGGGCAGACAGACGAAAGACACAGATTGACAATAGACTAATGCCAGCATGAACAGCATGAGTAACATTATCAATCAAGGTCAGCAGTCTGGGCCAGGCCTCACATGGGCTAATCCCTAACCAGGGTTGGGAGGGTTACTTTTGAAATGTATTACACTTCAGATTACAGAATACATGCTGTAAAATTTAATTTGTAACATATTCCGTTAGATTACTCAAGGTCAGTAACTTATTCTAAATACTTTGGATTACTTCTTCAGCACTGGTAGATTTTTTCACTTGTTTTGACTATAAAAACTCTGCCAGTACAGTAAGACAAAATACACATGTTAAAAACCTAAATATCTTATGCGGTGTTGTTTCTAAAACAAGGTAAATCAAATTTATCTTGTTTTAAGGATTTTTTTTGATATTTTTACAGGAAAACAATACAAAAATTATTATCAAGTATATGATTTTTGTCCTAATATCAAAGGTCTTACTAGAAAAAAGAAATTATGATCCAACATGAATTTTCTTGATAAACAAATATGATCGTGCCTGGTAACATGCGCATGTAAGATGGCTAGAAATAGCATTTTAGCTTAGCGAAAAGCTGACAATTTACACAAGGTTTATTTCTATTTCTTCTGCTCCAAACTTACTTCAAACTCACTTCTCTGTCTGCTCGTATGAATGTAACACATCATTAAGAAAATGTTTCACCGCTGTTCAAATGCACTTTATTTTATCATTTATATGTATAAATGTTTGGTGCAGCTATCATTAGGAGGACTCTCCATAGACATAATAATTTTTATACTGTACGAACTATAGATTCTATCCCCTAACCCTACCCCTAAACCTAACCCTCACAAAAAACTTTCTGCATTTTTACATTTTCAAAAAAACATAGTTTAGTATGTGAAGTGATTTGAATTATGGGGACACTAGAAATTTCCTCATAAACCACATGTATAGCATAATGCCCTTGTAATTACCAATTTGTAACCTAAAAAAATGTCCTCGTAAACCACCCAAACCTGCCCACACACACACACACAGAGGACGGGACAGGATGACAATGATAACATTAAACATCTACCGTATTCATGTTTGAATTACAAGTACAGCTGATGTCTAATTACTCTGAGAAGCTTTGCTTTTAGTGTCAGGGATTTTGTTTTGGCTTTGACCTAGACTTCTGCTGAAACTTTTAGAACAGATGCCCAATAGACTGTCTAGGGCAAGGATTGTGCTAAATTAACCCCTTTCATTTGAGTATACTGTTCTCTCTTCTCTATTTAAACATAATGAAACTTCTCCATCTTTTTCAGTCATCTGTCCAATGGGAATCTTAAACCTGATAATTCACCTGATTCTCAACCTTTATTTTAATAATACTTTAAAGGATAGAAATATGCTTATTAGTTACAAAGATCTGTCGAATACTTGATTCTGATTGGTCAGTATCTACATTGTGGTCAAATATTTCTGATTAATGACCACTAAACAATATATTTGACCGTTGTCCCAGGCAGTCGATTTCCAACATAGCTAAGCTAGTTTAATGTCTCTTACTATTTACATGGTAAATTATTTTAAAGCTGAGTGTATCATTTCTGTGCTACCAAACAGAATTACAAAAATAAGCATTGTTTTCAAACAGCTTTCCTGAACAATCCCACCATATGACTGCCATTGATCTAACAAACTGATAGTCCCACCCCAAACTCACGACATTGGTTGAGTCAATGTTGCTGTGATGCTCAAACAAACAAATCAATATTTTTATAGTGGCACCGTCACCGTTGTTTTTTTTTTTACACTTTTTTGCCAAAATGAACCTACAAATAGCTTACTTATAGTCATCTCTGCATATGATGCTGGGATATGTGAAAATATTTAATCAGATAAAAAGTTAAACTCTTCAGCTTTTAGCTATAACTCAAATGATACTCAACTCAAATAATAAGCAGGGTAATGTATAGTATAATTTAATGTATAAAGTTAAACACCAACATAACAGGATCTCTGCTTTGTAAAGACCAGTCGACTGTACATTATGGCTTATGTATAGACCCCAAGGCTATCCAAAGCTCAGCCTATAAGGTTATAAGAAGTCATCTATTACCAAAGATGAAGGAATCAAATTTAGACAATGAATTAAATTTTATAAATGCAGAATTCATGGATTAAGGTTCCAGGTATCCGTGCAACACTTTCGCATTTGGCTGTAATTAACAGGCTGCAGGTAAACATTTTTTTCTTTTTTTTTTTTCTCCCCAATTTGGAATGCCCAATTCCCAATGCACTCTAAGTCCTCATGGTGGCATAGTGACTCGCCTCAATCCGGGTGGTGGAGGACGAATCTCAGTTGCCTCCATGTCTGAGACCATCAATCCGCGCATCTTATCACGTGGCTTGTTGGGCACGTTACCGCGGAGATATAGCTTCACGCTACTCTCTGTGGTATCCACGCACAACTTACCACGCTCCCCACAGAGAGCGAACCACATTATAGCGACCACGAGGAGGTTACCCCATGTGACTCTGCTCTCCCTAGCAACCGGGCCAATTTGGTTGCTTAGGAGACCTGGCTGGAGTCACTCAGCACGCCCTGGATTCAAGCTTGCGACTCCAGGGGTGGTAATCAGCGTCTTTACTCGCTGAGCTACCCAGGCCCCCTAAAAATGTTTGTCTTAATGGATCATGAGAACCAGAGGACTAAGCTCAAGAGACTAGTGCTTCAGTGCTATCTGGTTGCTTGGGTGAAGGAAGAAACCTCAAACCCTAGAAACAACAAGCTTGTTTTTGTTAAAAGAATATCCCCCATGGCCTACATGTGTATGTCATCTTAAACTGAATTACAAACACATTAAATCAGCACCTTAGACTTTCAACAAACAAATGAAAGGCTAACATCTAAGAGAAATTACAAGGTATGGTATTTATAAGATATTTAGGGCACAGAGTATTTGGCCACTTTTAAATGTCTATGAATTGAATTGCATTAGATACCAAAATATCAAATCAAGTGGCATCTGCAAACAAATGATGCTAGACCTTTTCTAAGAGCTAACATACATACTTTTCTTAACCGTTTTTGAAACAACTTTCAACCAACTGGTCCCAAGGCAATTTTTAGTGGATGCATGAAGTCAGTTCCCTTCAAGTTCACACAGATGTCAAAGTATTTTGACACAGAAAGTATCAAAGTTGGACATTTGGAAGCCTATAGAGATAATCACCATCTAACACCACTATATAACTTAATTATGAGTACAGAGTGTAGTTTGAAGCTACTCTGATCTTCACATACAGTATAGAGCTCTTCCACAGTCTACACCTTACCTCCTTTCCTCTACTCCCTTCCTCCCTTTTGTCTGATTCTGCCCTTGGACCCATTTCCACATCAGGCAACGCTGAAGAGCATTCGCATGAATCCAAGGAGCAAAAAGAAAAAAAAAAATCCAGTCCTATTAAGTAAGGCAGCTACAGTGTGAGCTGCTGTGTCACTGTCTGGGAGCTACGGAGTTCCAGCCAGTGAACCTGGCTGCTAGTGCTGACATTTTTGGCCCCGACAGGGAATCAGTCGATAAGGCATTGAGTGATGGAAGCAGGTGTGAAGCCACCACACTTATCTTATGCCAGCCACCAGGTTCAATTATATGGCCTGATGCTACCCTTTAGAAACACATTGCATAATCTCTGTTCAGGGGTGAAACATTATTGCAAACCTTTTCCTTTTGGGGGATGCAGAAACACTAGGTTTTAGAGTGCTGCATGAATAACTTTTACTATTTTATTTTTTTTTCTAGAATAAAACCCTAACCCCTAACCCTTAACATATACAGTAAAATCAAATAATCAAATAACGAGTCACAAGACAAAAATCATGGCTGTGATTACTTCCATCTCATTCTTAAAACTGGAAATAGAAGATCGAGTTTAGCAAAAGAAGTAGATCCTCCTGATTTTTCATGCAAAAAGTTGAATACTGTGCACAATATACCACAGAAATAATAATTTCCAGATGTGAAAGTAAAACTAAACAGGTGCCACATGTGACTTTCAGATGTGAAAGTGGAGATTTATAGTAAAAAGGACTTAAATATTGATCTGTTTCTTACCCACACCTATCATATTGCTTCTGAGAGTATGGATTCAACCACTGGAGTCTTATGGATCATTTTTATGCTGCTTTTATTTGCTTTTTGGACCTTCAAATTTCTAGCCACCATTCACCTGCATTGAAAGGACCAACAGAGCTGAAATATTCTTCTAAAAATCTTCATTTGTGTTCTGCAGAAAAAAAAAGTCATACACATATGTGATGGCATGAGGGTAAGTAAATAATGTGAGAATTTTCATTTTGGGTGAACTATTCCTTTAAGAACATGATGCAGTAGTGCATTGCATGTATTTCTTAAAATTCTTTATTTGCGGACAAGAACTAGGCTATCCGTTTCCTAAGCACTGTCACAGGTAAGATGAGAAGTGTTATGTCACTATCTGTGCATCTTTAACACAACCATATACAGTACG
This sequence comes from Myxocyprinus asiaticus, assembly GCF_019703515.2. Lineage (NCBI taxonomy): Eukaryota > Metazoa > Chordata > Actinopteri > Cypriniformes > Catostomidae > Myxocyprinus > Myxocyprinus asiaticus. The sequence goes on from NC_059389.1 coordinate 13,271,014, forward strand.
TATGTCACAAGTAGTTGCTGAGATGAGACAGGAGACGTAGGATCTATTTGCAGGCTTTAATAAAAATGATGACAGTGAAACAACAAACGGGAACTCAAAACAACAACAAACAAGAACTGAAAAAGGAATGCAAAACTAAACGGTATTAATACAAACAAAAGCTAATGAGGGAATGGAAAACAGGTGAGAACAATAAGGAACAGATGGCAGTGATGAAGGCAGTGCATACTGGGTAACGTAGTCCGGGGAAAACACTTCAAAATAAGAGTCCTAGGAAACACGAGGGAGACAGACTGTGACAATGTAGGCCCACACACACAAACACAGTAACCCACCTGTCAGCATTAACCAGAAAGCAAGGTAATCTCCCTTTGTAACAGACACAAAAAGGAATCTACTGAAACAGTCAGTGTATAGGCCTAGTCCTGATTTTCATTAGCCAATGAATTCCAATCTATTCCCACATCTGGAAAATGAATAGCTTATAATTTTTAAAAGTCTTCACAGGGTTTATTTTCTCTATAATACAAGTAAATAGCAATGTCTTTTTATCAAGTCAGTCCACTCAGCGGCCGTCTTTGGAACGCTTCCGGGCAGCTATTTTCTATGTAAACAAGCGACATACATATTGTATATCTGGGCAGCTCCTACTGTATATACTTGAATGGGGAAAGATCGAAATCTCCAAAATGTTTGGTCAAGATTATGATCAAAGAACATACTTAAAATCATCTGTAAAATATGACAACACTGGAATCATAAAATGTGCTTCTACACTTCAGACTAAGCTAAAAAAAGAAATTTTCATGGCTTGTCTAGCTAATGCACATGCGTGTTCTCAAGCTGATTAACAGGCGATGTCTGTATCTAAAAGGTAATTGGCTCTTTTACCTGTAAGGCGGGACTTCCTTTCTACATCCGTTGACCTGTGGACACTCCAGTTTCTCCCATTCATTTTAATAGAATCTCCGCTTTAATCTCCACTAAACAGTCTCTATAAATAGTGACTCCAGCATGTCAAGCTTAAAAAAGAACAAAGAAAAACCATAAAACCACAGTTAAAGTTATCTATACCATCCATGCACTATATTCAACAAGTTCTGAAGCTTAAACAAAATGTAATTCGTTATTCACACTCAAATAATAATAATAATAATAATAATAATACTCTATGAAAATCAAATATGTCGAAAACATCAAACCTCACTGGTTCTCATTGTGTCTCATGACCAAACATCATGACATCATGTCGCAAAATTTTAATGCTACTGACATAGCCGGCTTGTTTGATTTACAGAGTTTATTTATGATTTGATTTGATAGTGAATAACCACTTAAATTTTGTTCTGTTCATCACACAAAGTGATCGTATGGCTTGGAATAGAGTGCATGAGATGTATCGATTTTTTGAGCTTGACAGACCAGAGTAACTGTCCATTCATTGCTTTGCATTATATGGCAAATAAACTGTGAAGACTTTTTTTAAATTCACCTTTTATATTCCATGGAAGAAATAAAAGATATTCATTTAATTCAGAATATTTATTTAATTACTAGCAATACTCCTAACAGTAATAGTACTAAACATCACCATATTCTTTTGAAACCACGTTTACTGTCATTACTTCAATGAAAGGAAATACTTCAAACCTCAAAAATCTGCTGTACCTATATTACACAAGAGTGACCAGACATAATAATGGATCCTTTTTAAAACCAATTCAACCATCACACTAGATGATGACATAACTTTCCGCACAGCATGTCATTCAATTAAGCGAGTTCCCCTTTCAAACACCCATACCTTTCAGTTCAAGGTCTGTAATATCCCAGTGGTACATCACATACTGTAGCAACGCACACCCCTGGAAAGAGGCACATCAACGAGGGCTTAGAAACATAATCATACTGACACTTCTCTGAACTTAATCAACAAGCGATTAATCACTCAATTGTATTCATTTTTGTTAGCATGTCAACAGCTCTTTCTTCATTGTAGCACAAAAAGCTGTTCCATTAGTTCGATGATGTAACTCTACATCCAGTATTTGTTTACAAACAAACACCTCTGATAATAATAGTGTGATGGATTAGATGAGGCATCTCCAGAACTGGTAACAGCCTCTTATGTAAGAACTTTCCATTCATGCTATGTTGTTAAAGGGCTAGTTCTTCCCAAAATGAAAATGTAGTCAATTACTCAGTCGTCCTCTTGTTGTTCCAAATCTGTATGACATGGAAAACAAAAGGACATGTTAGGTGGAATGAACCAGCCTCAGTCACCTTTCACTTGCACTGTTTGCTAAAAAAGATGCACTGAAAGTGCATGGTGACTGAGGCTAACATTCTGCCTAACATTTCCTTTTGTGTTACATTGCAAAAAGAATGTCATATGGGTTTTGGAACAAGATGGTAAGTAAATTATGACTGGATTTTCATTTTGGGTGTACTTTCCTTTTAAACTGCTCAATAATACTTAGATACTCCATTCAAATTGTAAGTTTGAGTGTGTCAACAGTAGTGAAGTTTACTGTTTACAATGATATAGCCCCATGTAAACCCTAAATCGCCTCCAAATCCAATTATGCCTCATTAGAGTGAGGGGGGCACCCAGCTGTCCATAGAGCTGTCCTCTCTTAGGCAAGGAAGTGGGGTTTGAGTTAGCCAAATGAAACAACAGAATAGATAAGAGACACTGGTCACAGACAGGGCAACCCTACTTGTTGTATTGTTGCAACCCTTCATATGCTAAAACATGATGTAACCATAGACAGGTGGATAAAGGGGAAGACAGGATGGCAGTCCAGTCGATCATGTGTGCTGGCAAGCAGTTCACATGTTTGGGGATGTTCCAGAGGGCACCGGTGAATGCCAATGACAACATTCATTCACAAACTGCCTGTCAATAATTCTAGCAGGATAGTTATTGTGATTATGATGGTGCTCTCATCTGTTGGCTCAGAGAGACATTATCACTGTAGAGGGTAAACTCTACCACTTATAATTAGAAAATGGTGCCTTGCATAACTGTTGTCAGAAATTATTATGTATAAATTATGTTTTAAGCATCCCTAATTTACATTCACATTGATAAGACAAAGATGTATTTTTTCAGTTTTAATACTTTATCCAACATCTTCTTAAACACTGTGGCTCTGTGGTACTTTTAAAACATTGCTCTGCTTGTTCGAGTGGTCCATCATGGCTCATCCAATGGGATAAATTTGTGTGGGTTTTTACAGTAAAAATATCTAAACATCCCATTGTCAGATAGTTTTTAAACATAAATCTAACAAAATTTAATGAGGTTTATGCTTAAAAAAATAAATACAAAATTGGCCAATGGGGTATGAAAAATAACCATAATTTAAGAAATATCTTTTATCTTACTCAATTTGGCTTCTCAAGTAAATTAATCTTGTTACTGGAAAACAAGACTAAAATAATGATTATAAAATATTTTACAGTGTAGTTTGTGTGAGCAATGACAAATGAGGGCCAGGGCGGAAGGGGCAGTAGCAGTGTGTGTAAACTTGTTCGCAAACAATAATTGTTCTACAATTCTGTTTCTTGCGGCCAGTTATATAGTGAACAGGACAGACTGCTAGTATGTGTGTAAACATTAGCTGGCCTTGTCATGTAAATAACGTGAGTAGGGTGAAACCCGCTGCTCTCTGACATAGAATCAGTACTGTAACACAGCCGAGGTAAGGCACGGCTAAATTGCTGGGTTTAATTTGGAGTATCTGATACCATCAGGAGTGGGGCAAGCTCCCATAAGAAACATTATCGGGTGAGGAGTTCATCTCGATAATGGCCATATCATCAAAGCTGTAGGAGGTCCCCGCAGTTAGGCTTAGGGCCTGCCAACACGTAGTTTGTCAAACACCAAAGCGAATGAGACTCTACGAGATCTCAGCGACCTCCCTGCAATAAACCCCAGGGGACCCGCAGGGGGCCACAAGGGGGTGATAGGGGCTCTGCAGAAAATTTGAGAGAAATTAAATGATTTTACGAAATCACATGTGCAGGTGATGTAATGTATTGAAGAAGAGGTAGGATATGTTAAAAATATAAATTAAATATAGATATAAGTAGGAATGGATGGATTACATTTTGCACAAGGTTGTGTTGACAAAAAGGAAAGAATTTGGGGGCGGTTTTAACTGTTCATGTGGTGGATGGCCTGAGGGAAAAAACTGCAATTAGGTACATCGACCATGTCTTGATTGCTGGTGCCAGACGGGCTGGTTTGAGTATTTCTGTAACTGCTGATCTCCTGGGATTTTCAAGTACAACAGTCTCTAGAGTGTATAGAGAATGGTGCGACAAACAAAAAACAACCAGTGAGCGGCAGTTCTGTGGATGAAAATGCCTTGTTGATGAGAGAGGTCAACGGAGAATGGCCAGACTAGTTTGAGCTGACAGAAAGGCTACGGTAACTCAGATTACCACTCTGTACAATTGCAGTGAGCAGAATAGCATCTCAGAAAGCACAACATGTCGAACCTTGAGGCGGATGGGCTACAACAGCAGAAGACCACATCAGGCAATTTATTAGGACCATAGTGTTCCTTATAAAGTGCTCAGTGAGTATATATCAGTTAATCATTAGTAAACAGTACTGTATAAGTACTGTAAATTGTCAGCCATGTCAATAGGGCTTGTAACTGTAAGGCCACTGGTTCGAGCCCTGCAAGGAGTGAGCCGTCAACTTTCACCAATGTTCCCTTGAGAAAGGCACTTAACCCCAGGTTGCTCCAGAGGGATTGTCCCTGTAATAAGTGGACTGTAAGATGCTTGGCATAAAAACTTCTACTAAGTCACTTAGTACTTACTGAACTGCTATATAATATCCTCAAACAAAAAACTTTAAACCCATCGTAACAATATATACATATGCACCATTCAAGAATAGTTTCTCAAACAGCCTTTTATTCAAAGCTTGACATAAATCTCGCCATCTTAAATTAGAAACTACATAACAGTAAGTGAGATGGACGGTATGTTCCTCGCACAAACTGGAGCTAATGATAGCACAGGACCATTTTCAGATGTGGCACATTCAGTGACTCTCTCCTGCAGTCAAATGAATAGTGGGAACACAACACCTCAACTAAAAGAATTGAAATCAGCACCAGTCCCCCATTCCAAAGTTCCAATTGTTTCCATGGCAGCATGACTTGTTGAGGCGAAGTGGGTGCTCTCAGAGAGACAGTTGCCTCAAGGTCTTTTCTGCCTCTCACTCTGATTGAAGTGAGCTTCTTCAAAAACAAATGTTCTAATTCTTCTAGCCGACTGACGTAAGTGATGCGCTGCCTGCAAGGATCTTGTTTAGATGAAAAGCAAAGATGCATATCTGCATGTAATACTTGCTTTACAAACAGATTTAACAAAAACACAGTCTCTAAACTAAAAATCCATGACCAATAAATCTCAAGCAATTCTTTGCCTGATCCCTCTTACCCAGTGTCTATTCTACAAGGAAAGAAAGCAACAGTCACTCAAGACATTAGTTTTGCCTCATTCCACTCCCTATATTTCCCTATGACGTGAATCAATGGAACATGCAATGGAACGATTATGACAATATGACATCCCTAGAAATGGCTCTATGGGAAGTGTACTTACTACTAAACCAGGGAGCAGACTGAGACACACCCAGACAGGTTGTAGTGTCTGGAAAAATAGGGGTACATAATACTTTCTGCTGCTAAACAGGTCACCGTTAAACAAAATGGCAGCAGTGCTCCCATTTTACAGGTACAGTCGTACAGCACACTGATCTCAGGACAGATCTCACTGAGCTGTCATCCATAAAAATACATTTATGACAATATTTTCAAAATATGTGTACAGGGAGGTTGTAGTGCACACAGTTTTGTGATATCATGCTGTAATTACTTCATAGATTTATACTTACATCAGAGTTGTGGTATCTGGCATAGTCCCAGAATACTAGGGTGGACTGTGTGCAAACGAGTGGACTGGTAAAAAGGTAACTGAGAAAGGGCCATTCTCAACTGGGCACTGGGTGCATTGAATGCAAAAGCCTTGAGATATAGTATGTTCCTTGTAAATCGCCCACACACATATACATGCACAATGACCTGAATTACCTTTTTTTTTTAATTAGAGCCATGATATGGTGTAAAAAAATAAAATAAATAAATAATAGGTTTATTTTTGTGCATATAGTGCTGTTTAATTTTGACGAGTCATCCTATAGTACAAGTGTAACCTACCTTTTTTAACAAAGGAAGTGTAATGCTCTTCACCTTTATGAGTCTCTCTAGTTTCTTCCTTACAGCTTTTCTGTATATATATATAAAAAACAATGCTTTAAAAAAAGCTCTGTATGCAATACAACGTGTATAAAATCTTCCAGCTCTTTGTTTCTAATGCAGGTAGAATTATATGCATTGAATTATAATATAATCATTGTTATTGGTCATGTTTTATATGATAATACATGTTAATACACTAGTTGTAAACAGTTCTGGAAGCTATACTGCAAGCTGGGTCATTCATATAATTTGGTGACATTTCGGCTTTGAAACTTTTGAAAAATAAAAGTGTCTTTATGTTTCATCATTAAAGGGACATGTTAAAGATTTTATTAGTCATACTGGTCAAGCTAAATGACTATAAAAATTCAGATGTCTATCCAATTAAATGGGCAGTGTCAGGGTGGACAATAACAGGGTGGACAGTGATTGATATCTAGCGACATATTTGTAAACTTATATTGATGATTCTATTTCTGTGAACATTAATGTATTGAAATTTTTAAATTACATTAATTTCCAATATACTGTATCTTCCCATAACAGGGTGGACATGTTGTGTTTGAACACATATGACTAACACCACAAAATAAACATAAATAAAACAAAAGAGTTACAAACTCTAAATAACTCAAAATTATTTTGCCAAATGGCTGATGTCCACCTAAAATGTGTGTGATTTCATATCATAACATATATCTTCAATTAAAGGTCATAGTATCATGACATAACAGGGTGGACAATAAATCAAGAGACACACAAAAAACCTCCACTATCAGTGTTAAAATTACACATTTACCACAAATGAATACATGTTAGTGAGAGAATATAATACTAAACTCTTAATTGTATGGAAGAAAAAATAGAAATCCAACGATTTAGCACTTTTGTCAAATATGTTTGACATGCAGCTCTGGGGACGTGGAGATGACACAGTACAATAGTTGAAAATTATTTCAGTTATTTAAAGTTTAACTTTTTGGTAGGGTGACCAGACATCCCCATTTTCCAGGGACTGTGCCGGTTTTTGACAGTCTGTCCATGACTGGAGCTGTCCCTGGAAATGTCCCCATTTTTACTGCGCGTTCAAAACAGTCAATTGAAAATACATGGCAAGAAAGCCCTTATTGAAGCCTACGTGTGCTGTTTATTTTGACCAACAGAGGGGGCTGCTCGCTATAGCAGCTTTAATCATTTGTCTTCCTTTATTGATTACTTGTTCGTGCCAGTTTTCCCGTTAAGAACTGAACTAGGCAGCAAGCGCAATTGAAAAGAATCATCATCACTGTTATCAGCTTCGATGTGAGGCACATACTAGCTATGTTATAAAGTTATATTGTTATGTGTTATATAAAATGAATGCTTTTAAAATAAGAATACAACATTAAAGACATGGGAAAATAAATTAAATGTATAATAAAGTATCTCCAAAGAACAACAATAAATGTAAGTCATCACATTACAGCATAGATTACATTGCGCCTTACTGGGAAACAAGTGACCAAAAAGAAGCATCATAATGCATAAGAGTTGATCAAAATAAAAGGTATAATTAAGAAAAACAGGTCCATGGGATATACCATATGAGATAACTGATAGAAACTGTTAGGTGAAATATTAATAATCATTATTACTATTACACAATATTTAATATCTTTATGTCATGACTGCAAAGTGGAAAAAATCCCCAACAATATGGAGGCATCTAAAGGGGGCAATCCCCCTTTCAGATATGAATTTCAGGCCCTGATATAGTACATAAGTGTTTCATGATTTCAGTTGTAATGCTGAGGGAAATGGTAGTCAAGTGAGCTCATTTCTTGTGAAATTCCTCTGCCAGTTTGCCAGCAAGCAAGTTAGCAGCCTACCGTCTTATTTTTAGGAAAGTGCCAGGTAAAGGTGAAGGAAAAGAGGAGAAGAGAATGAATTTTAGAAGAGAGTTAGAAGGGTGATGTAAAGAGTGTGACCAAGGGCAGATGTCCCTGTGCTGTGGAGTCAGCTGCAATAGTTCCTTTATTCAATCATTGTTTATACACTACCGTTCAAAAGTTTGGGGTCACTTGACTGAAATGTTTCTCATGATCTTAAAAATCGTTTGATCTGAAGGTGTATGCTTAAATGTTTGAAATTAGTTTTGTAGACAAAAATATAATTGTGCCAACATATTAATTTATTTCATTACAAAACTAAAATGTTATTTAAAAAAAAATAAAAATAAAAATAATAATAATAATAATAATAATTTTTTTGAAATGGATGACTTGGACCAAATAATTAGGAAAAGCAGCCACTACGTGCCCAGCATATGGATGGGAACTCCTTCAATACTGTTTAAAAAGCATCCCAGGGTGATACCTCAAGAAGTTGGTTGAGAAAATGCCAAGAGTACATGACTGCAAATTCTAAGCAAAGTGTGGCCACTTTGAAGATGCTAAAATATAACACAGTTTTGATTTATTTTGGGGTTTTTTTTAGTCACAACATAATTCCCATAGTTCCATTTATGTTATTCCATAGTTTTGATGACTTTACTATTATTCTAAAATGTGAAAAAAAAAAAAAAAAAAAGGGGGATAGTAAGTGACCCTAAACTTTTAAACGGTAGTGTATATGTTTGTTTAGTTCACTTTTATGCCACAATGTCATCTACTGTATACAGTGCAGACAAGAATGAACTCATATGTAACAGAAGACAATTAAAAATGATCAACTTTACCTCCATATCAGAATTTCAATGAGACATATTCAACAGTGTATGATATACCATAGTTCATCATCACATAACTACATTCACCATGGTCAAAATACATAACATCCAAATTGTCCCCCTTTTTTAATTAATAGATAAGTAACGTGAAATTTCAATGACATATTTACCAATAAACTAGAAATGTACCTGTTTTTCCATTTATATAGCAATAGAGTGAAATTAACCAATAAAAATACCACAACTTGTTCGGTGGGACTTAAATGTCACCGAATTGTAGGAATGACCCAGCTACTACTGACCCCCTCTGGTTAAAGTTTGTATGAGCTTTGAAACCGAACCTATTTATTAATAATACAGCATGTACATCATTTTCTCTACACATTTGTTGAAAGCCTCTGCATAGAAACATCAGCCTTAACAGATCGGTGCAGGAATCAGATATACTTTTTTCAGACTGTATAACAAATTTACAAAAAACAACAACAAAACAAAACAAAACAAAAGTGGGAGAATATTTAACATACAACTTCAACAACAATCTACAACGAAATAAACAATCGTTAGGAGTGGTCTACTTACTTTTTGCCCATGGTCAGAACAGTATCTCTCATATCTTTGACGTCAAAAGTACAATCAGACAGTTCTGTCCATCTTCGGATTCAGTCCATATGATGCAGAAGTTGGTGCTGTAAACGTGAGCGCGCGGCAGGTAGAGGGCGAGCGTACCACGCACGTACTCTCGCTTGTTGCAGTGGTCACCGTGACCATGGCGATAACTTTACAATGCAAAATACAGAGATTATTGAATGTGAAATGTAACAGATTCTTTCTGGATTTAAATGGCCTCTTTCTTGTGATCTAAGTCATTGTTACATACAAGCATGATAAAAAAAATAAAATAAATATAAATAAAAAATAAAATAAAAAATTATATATATATATATATATATATATATATATATATATATATATATATATATATATATATATATATATATAATAACGTACTTACCTAATTTTTTAAAGGTGCACTCCGTGACTTTTGTCTTTGTCATCTTGGTCTTACACTGACACCTTGCGGCTTGGATGCAGCATCAATTAAAATCAATAGTTTTCAGTTTCAGATGCCATTGTAGAAATGTATTATTCACAGTCAGCCATGATTACTTTAATCAAGTGTAAGTGTCAAATAACAGGACAGTTACTGAGATTAAGTGAGTAGTATCTGGCTGGTCATGTGATTCTAACATGGCAGCTCCCATGTGCGGACCCTGTCCATGTAGAATAAAACTGCTTTTATAAGGTTACTGATATGACTGGAGTCTTCATTTTAATGTGAGTGGTCATGATTTCTTACATATATTCACGTCTTTAGGAGTTAAAATTTTTTAATGAGGAAAAAATTACTGAGTGCACCTTTAAAACTTTAGAAAAGTTTTTATTTAAACAATAGCCTAAAATAGGCTAAATGTAAGCACAAACATTTCACAAGCTCAAACATTTTGCATCACAATTTCTTTTAGACAGAATTTTGTGAAGATAGCTTAATTGTTTATGTAGCTTGCGCCACATGTGATGATGTCCTCCTTTTCCTCTCTAGGCTTTGAAAATAGATAGTTAGGTTTCAAAAGACAAAGAGCTCCACAAATGTGTCACTACTACCTGTAACCGATCCAGCATGCATCTTTTATAGAGGTTTTGTCTGTGTAACAGATAACAAATCCTGTATTCACACCTCATGCTCCTGTTCAATGACAACAGTATCACCATCCTAATTAAATATAGTGACACAAAATACTAATCTATTATTATTAAATTATTGCAGCACAAAAGAGTTTGGTATTAGAAAGTGGAAAATATAGCTCCACAAAAGTTATTAGGTAATTAACCAAGGCTATACGTTTTAATAACCTAATATTGTTTTTGACTGGACTAATTATTTTATATGCAAAGTTAAGCCTACATATTTTGTAGAGTAAAAAAAAATATGTAGAGAGCAGTATTGGGTGTAATCTGATTACAAAGTAATTAGTTACTGTAATCTAATTACTTTTGTTGTCAAAAGGTACTGTAATGCATTACATTACAAGTTACTGTAATCAGATTACAGTTACTGAATTTCAAAGTTAATTACTTTTAAGTACATCACTTGGGGAACAAATATTTTTTTTAATACAATTATTTTTATAGAAACCATTTAAAATGTTCAAATTTTGATCTACCTCTGTTAGTGTATCTGTGACAGCTGATGGGACAACGACAGTGAAAAAGGAGGAAATATACAGTACCGTGCAAAAGTCTAAGATGTTTCACAAAAGCATTTGTCTTAAGATGGTTATTTATATCTGCTACTTTAGTTTGTCAATAGGAAATATACATTTTAGACTCCCAAACATTACTTTTGCAAATAGAAAAGATTAGAATAGAAGAACAGGGAGCCCTGCAACAGATATCATGGCCCCCACAAAGCCCCCCACTGAACATCGTGTCAGTCTGAGATTGCATAAAGAGACAGAAGCAGTTGAGACAGCCTAAATAGATAGAAGAAATGTGGCGGATTCTCCAAAAAGCTTGGAACATCCTATCTGCCAACAACCAAGAAAAACTGTGTCCAGGTGTACCTAAGAGAATTGGTGCTGTTTTGAGGGCAAAAGTGTTCACACCAAATATTGATTTAGCTTTTTTTATGTTTACTGGACTTTGTAGGATGTTAATTGATTAATTAAAACTATTTATGTCATTATTTTTTTTAAGAAATACTTTGAAAGTTTTTCACAAGTGCCTAAAACTTTTGCACAGTACTGTAGACATCACATTATTTTGAAATCATTGAGCGGAAAAACAAACTATTCTGTAAAAATGCTTTTAGAAAGTAACTTAAAAGCAAAGTAATTTGTAATGTGATTAATTTCCACTTGAAGTAATCTGTAAAGTAATTTGATTACAATTTTAGAGAAGTAATAAGTAATTTGTACTGGATTACTATTTATGAGTAACTTACCCAACACTAGTAGAGACAAATTTAGAATAAGTCCAGAAAGCGGCAGTCCAATATACATTCTATGGTGAGGAGTCAAGTGGCCGTTTTTTATGGATGTCTATGGATGAGATGCTTCAGTGTGCTGAATAAACTGCTTTTGTGAGGAAACAGCTTGTCACTTAATGAACTGACTGCCTGTCCGCTAATCTTCAACATGTTTTACACTAATCAATCCTTTAGAATGAACTATGTGTGGGGTTTACTATGATAAAATTTATTTTTAATAAAAAAAGTCATGGACAATTTTGCGACAGGTGTCAGTTTACGGCTCTCCCCATTCCTTTGAATGGTATTCGCAAACAGTGACTTACTGTCGTAACTGGTATTTTATACCTTCATTGTCGTAACACGCTAGTTGACCGTTACTCTCGGTCATGTCTAGTTGCCTAAAGTCTCGCGAGAGCTGCATTGAATGTTCACACACTGTGTTTTTATGTTTATTTAGAGTCCTACAGAAACCCTCTCCCCCTCTGCATCTACCCCTACCCGTAAACCTAACTCTATCCTTAACACTACCACTAAATCTAACCCTAAACCACTGACGTGCACAGAATGGGGGCAGCAGGGATGCAAGCACCTGCACCTTTCGTTCACAAATCTAAAGGTGCCCTTTTGGTCGTCTAGAAAAAGGGGAGAAATTGTAATAATTACATTAAAATAGTTAAAATAAAATTAAAATCTTGTCATAATCTCACAATAACAGTAATAAAGTGTTATTAATAGATTAATTGTAAATCATGGGCGTATTAAAGAAAATTAAGTCGAGGTGCCTTTAAGAGCATGCGCTACAGTAGATCGGGGGTGGATTCCAATTGCAGGTGATCCTCCCTATGCCCTATACTCACTCCGAACTGCAGAGCCCTTGAAGTGGGTACTCTGAAGGAAACATGGCATTACTGTATGAATGTACTATTCGCTAACAGTCTTGTGGAGTGGCCCTCTGAGAAAAGATTCATTTTCTCACTTTCGTTTTAAACCAGATTTTGAGTGGCATCGCCTCCCGCAGGAGTGCCCTTCAAACAAGCAAAAAATGCACTTTTGAGTTTGCCCTGGAACATCGAAGTGCCGTTACCTCAGACGAATAACAGAGATAAAAAAAAAGTCCACTCCATGTGTTGTGTTGTAAGTTCATCAAAAGAATAATACTCGATTGCTACTGCATTTCCGACATCGTGTACCACTAGTGTAGACAGATTTATTAATTATAATGGGAGCGGGTTAGTTAAGTCACCGCCCTAAACCTAATGACAGGCTAGATGATGAGCAAGTTCTGTGCAGAACCGATCACCGGTGATCACCGGCAGGTGCATGACGGTTAGAAATCTGTCCAACTTGCTCTGATGTCATGACGACGGATGTCAAAAAATGTCCCGCAAGAGCGAGGCGGCCGCAGTTGTAGCAGGCAGGCGGCGCAGTTGCTAGGCTTGTTCGAGATGCCAAACGCCTCGCCTTGAAACTAGACGAGTACACGGCTGCAGACTGGGGAGGAGTGAAATACAGGTGCATCTCAATAAATTAGAATGTCGTGAAAAAGTTCATTTATTTCAGTAATTCAACTCAAATTGTGAAACTCATGTATTAAATAAATTCAATGCACACAGACTGAAGTAGTTTAAGTCTTTGGTTCTTTTAATTGTGATGATTTTGGCTCACATTTAACAAAAACCCACCAATTCACTGTCTCAAAAAATTAGAATATGGTGATATGCCAATCAGCTAATCAACTCAAAACACCTGCAAAGGTTTCCTGAGCCTTCAAAATGGTCTTTCAGTTTGGTTCACTAGGCTACACAATCATGGGGAAGACTGCTGATCTGACAGTTGTCCAGAAGACAATCATTGACACCCTTCACAAGGAGGGTAAGCCACAAACATTCATTGCCAAAGAAGCTGGCTGTTCACAGAGTGCTGTATCCAAGCATGTTAACAGAAAGTTGAGTGGAAGGAAAAAGTGTGGAAGAAAAAGATGCACAACCAACCGAGAGAACCGCAGCCTTATGAGAATTGTCAAGCAAAATCGATTCAAGAATTTGGGTGAACTTCACAAGGAATGGACTGAGGCTGGGGTCAAGGCATCAAGAGCCACCACACACAGACGTGTCAAGGAATTTGGCTACAGTTGTTGTATTCCTCTTGTTAAGCCACTCCTGAACCACAGACAACGTCAGAGGCGTCTTACCTGGGCTAAGGAGAAGAAGAACTGGACTGTTGCCCAGTGGTCCAAAGTCCTCTTTTCAGATGAGAGCAAGTTTTGTATTTCATTTGGAAACCAAGGTCCTAGAGTCTGGAGGAAGGGTGGAGAAGCTCATAGCCCAAGTTGCTTGAAGTCCAGTGTTAAGTTTCCACAGTCAGTGATGATTTGGGGTGCAATGTCATCTGCTGGTGTTGGTCCATTGTATTTTTTGAAAACCAAAGTCACTGCACCCGTTTACCAAGACATTTTGGAGCACTTCATGCTTCCTTCTGCTGACCAGCTTTTTAAAGATGCTGATTTCATTTTCCAGCAGGATTTGGCACCTGCCCACACTGCCAAAAGCACCAAAAGTTGGTTAAATGACCATGGTGTTGGTGTGCTTGACTGGCCAGCAAACTCACCAGACCTGAACCCCATAGAAAATCTATGGGGTATTGTCAAGAGGAAAATGAGAAACAAGAGACCAAAAAATGCAGATGAGCTGAAGGCCACTGTCAAAGAAACCTGGGCTTCCATACCACCTCAGCAGTGCCACAAACTGATCACCTCCATGCCACGCCGAATTGAGGCAGTAATTAAAGCAAAAGGAGCCCCTACCAAGTATTGAGTCTATATACAGTAAATGAACATACTTTCCAGAAGGCCAACAATTCACTAAAAATGTTTTTTTTTTATTGGTCTTATGATGTATTCTAATTTTCTGAGATAGTGAATTGGTGGGTTTTTGTTAAATGTGAGCCAAAATCATCACAATTAAAAGAACCAAAGACTTAAACTACTTCAGTCTGTGTGCACTGAATTTATTTAATACACGAGTTTCACAATTTGAGTTGAATTACTGAAATAAATGAACTTTTCCACGACATTCTAATTTATTGAGATGCACCTGTAAGTGTTGTCAAGTCGGACATTTCTCACTTCTTGCACTGGATCAGACACCTTCGAGATCAAAGGCAGATATCGCGGGATTCACGTTCATGCGCTGTTGCTGATAAAGTGGATATAATTTAAAATAAGTTGCTTTAAAATTAAAATAAATATGATTAAAAAGACATTCAATGTACCTGTTATTTAATTTCGCCAATAATGCGGGTCTTTCCATCCATGTTTAGTTTAATAAAGATGTGTATTTTAGATATTTCAGAAATATAATATAAATCACATATCCCTTACAGAGATCGCCCTCTCAGAGTGTTGGGAATATTCACATATAATTTATACATATAAAACATGATATTAGAGATAAAAATCAAACATTTTAGAAGAGAACGAAACATCACATCACGAACATGAGGTCACTATAATAATATGTTACATTGCCAGACACAATATTTTACATACATTTTAGTTCTTTTAAAACTTTACATGTTTTCAGTGCTTTTTTCTTTTCACGGTTGTTTAAGCCAATGAGCATTAAGCTGTGTCGTCAGCAAGTCGTTTCCCATCATGCTTGCAGTTTGCAGCTGGAAAAATCCAATTTCACGTGCCTCTCTCACGAGTCTTTTTGTCATACGTCACCATGACATCACAGCAAGTCGGACAGATTTTTAACCGGCATGCACCTGCCGCTGATCACCGTTGATCAGTTCTGCGCAGAATTTGCTCATCTCAAACGAGGCTAGTGCGATCTCTATATGGGATATGTGATTTTGATCATATTTCTGAAATATCTAAAATACATGTCTTTATTAAATTAAAAATGGATGGAAAGGCATATTTATTTTCATTTTAAAGCAACTGAATTTAAATTATATCCACTTTATCAGCAACAGCGCATGAACGTGAATCCCGCGATATCTGCCTTTGATCTCGAAGGTGTCTGATCCAGTACAAGAAGTGAGAAATGTCCGTCTAGACACAGCCGTTACGCTCTCGCCTACGATAGAGCCGCGGATGTAGTTATGACGTTAAATAAAAGAATCTCTGTGGTTTTGTATTGAACGAAGCACTTTCAACAAATAAAATTAATTAAACTTACTTCAAGTAAGTTATCTTGGGTAGTTACCTCGGGAATAATAATACGTTTAAAAATAATTTTTAATTACATTTCGTGAACAAAACGGCAAACGTTAAAGAGAGCCTTTTACTCATTTTGAGTGGAAACTGCTGTTAACAACAGCAAACTACCCGATCAACTAACAACAGCTAACAGAACAAGTGGTGGGAAGTCGCTTGGAAGCCAAAATAATGCAAAAACTCGTTGAGAATACGTTAATAATAGTCTCCCTTTTTCTATAATTGATTCCCAAGCATGTTTAATTAAGCATGTTGTCGTTTGCTGCAGCAATTCGGAGCTCGAATAGCCCTGAATGCAATCATTGAAATGCTTTGCTGACATTTATGGACGGATCTTTATTCCCATTTACTCTGTGTCAAATAAGAATCACTGGCTACATCACATATCAGCAGGGCTCTTTATTTAAGCTAGACAAGCGTCCGTTCCGAAGCATCAGTGCAGAATCTATGGCTTTGTCTCAAAACCTAGTGAGCTGCCTACCTAAACAGCATTGTTTCTTGTGCATTGTGCATGCATCTGTGTTTATCATTTATGCTATAAAGCTATCATTTTACATATCTGTCTTCTGATTACAGTCAAAGATGAGGAAAAACAAGGGGAAACCCAATACAAAGTAAGAAAGAAAGAAAGTCACACATCTGGGATGGCATGAGGGCAAGTAAATGATGAGAAAATTATAATTTTTGGGTGAACTATCCCTTTAATTAGAAAGTAACAGATTCATTTTTAAAATAATGAAATCTATAATATATCTGTAACAACTTAATTCAGGTAATTTCCAGTTATATTGCACATAGTAGTAAAAAAAATAGTAACATTATTATAATTAATTGTATTGATTTTTCATTGTGAGGATGTCACCAATTGAGTTTATGCTTTTGAAAATGTTTAATTGAATTCCATTTATAACTCTTTGATTTTATATTGTCACAGTGTTGCAGTGTTATGATACTTACATTGGTTATTATGATGATATGCAAAATACCATAGTGAAAAAGTCTGATTGGCCTTTGTAGTGTCAGGTTTTACTTCCCTTCTGATACAACTGTTGCGGTTCATGTCAAGACAAGAACTTCAGTGTAACATTAACAGAAATATAATGTGATCTTTTATGATATATATTGTGTGAGAAATGCTTCTGTCCATTTTAAATAAATCAGGGTCAAGTAATTCCTTTGAAACAAAATATCTGTCCTATTTCCACATTTAAGAAGGTCAACCAGACCATCTGCATTTGCATTTCAAAGTATTGCAGTTTAAATTCCACTTAACTTATAAAAAGAAAGCAGAATCCGCCCCTCCCTTTGCTGTGAAGTGCTGCTGGCTTACAGCTATGCTTGCATACAGGATAACCATTAACATTTTACAGCAGCCGTACACAAATAAACATGAATCCTCTCCAGCCTATTTCAAGCAGGCTGAATGGCCTTATAACGACCACCTTGTTGGTTGCGCAAAAAGATTCTAATATTTGTATTTATAGAAGCAATTTAGCTTCCAGGTTGTTCTACATCTTCAAAGTATGCAGGGCAAAGGTTAATCTTTAGGGATAGTTCACCCAAAAATGAAAATTCTCTCATCATTTACTCACCCTCATGCCATCCCAGATGTGTATGACTTTCTTTCTTCTGCTGAAAACTAAGATTTTTAGAAGAATATTTCAGCTCTGTAAGCTCTTTTAATGCAAGTGAATGGTGACCAGAATTTTGAAGCTCCAAAAATCACATAAAGGCAGCATAAATGTAATTCATATGACTCCAGTGGTTAAATCAATATCTCTAAAAGTGGTATGATAGGTGAAGGTGAGAAACGGAGCAATATTGAAGTCCTTTTTTTTTTTTTTTTACTATAAATCTCCACTTTCACTTTTACATTCTGAAAGTGAAAGTGGGAATTTATAGGAAAAAAGGATTGAAATATTGATCTGTTTCTCACCCAAAGTGACTGCATCACTTCAGAATACATATATTAAACCACTGGAGTCATACGGATTACTTTTATGCACTGAAAGAACCTACAGAACTGAAATATTCTTCTAAAATCTTCATTTGTGTTCAACAGAAGAAAGTCATACACATCTGGAATGGCATGAAAGTGACTAAATGATGACAGAATTTTCATTTACTCACCCTTATGTTGTTCCAAACCCATGTGACATTCTCTCTTCCGTGGAACAAAAAAGGAGATGGTTTGCAGAAAGTTTTGCTGCGGTCACCATTCATTCTCATTGCAACTTTGGTTTTCATACTTCAAACAATTGAAGTCTTTCTGAATTTTTGTATGTAGACTACATTGGAAGATGCCTGTCCGGAGGAACCAAATTGTGATGAGGAGTTTGCGAGTGTATACCATGAGCAGATCCACTCTCCAGCCTCAGAGACCCTACTCAACCTGGAGCACAGTTATTTTGTCAGTGTTTCTGAGCTCATCAGTGAGCGAGACATGGAACTCAAGAAACTTCAGGAGAGGTTTGTGTGATGGGAGGTTACCACAAGATGTTACTCTAATGCGGTTTAATGATGAAAAATGCCAGGGAGTGTAATTTAGATAATGAGCTCCTAACTTACATTTCAGAATGTAACCATACTCTGTTGTTATCAGGTACAAAGGTTAAATACAAGATGTTGATTTTGTTTAATATCAAAATGTGTTCTGTACATTTATGATTGAGACCCAAAAGGTTGCCTGAGTGTTATTCTTGAAGATCATAGATCAGACACGACGTTCACACTGCAAGCCAGAGTGCCCATTTGCTGCTCAGATCTTCTTTGTTAAATGTGGCCTATATATCAGCCACTGGTCAAAACAAGTAACACTTCTAAACTGATCTGCATGTGTAAAACATCCTAGTCTGGCATGCTCATTAAAACATGCAAAATTATGTCTTATTTAGTTCTTTTAAATAAGTTGAAGAAATTTGGACCTGCAGTATTAGAACATATATTGCCACTGTTTAAAGCAGTTGTCACAACATTTGAAACCTTACCTAAATTATATTATAGTTCATGCCAAGATTAAATCAAAACATAGTTATGATAAATGACGAGTTAGATTGATGTAAAAATCACATTAATTCCCACCTGACTGTTCAAACTGAAGTCACATTGCAAAAGAGCATATATGCATCCGATTTATTTCCACAAATAAATCCCAGATCGGAACTGAAAATGTCAGATTCACTGTGGTTTTTCATGTCATTCAAAAACAGATCTGTTACTTGTTATAGAAAAATTATTAATTGTTTCAAAAGGTATGACAAAAATACATTTACGAATTTGTCCTTGTCCATCCATACACAGAGAGGCTGCAGAGATGGATAAAGTCATGCAGGAGCTGGGGAAGACTTTGTGTGACCAGGATGTGAATACTGTTGCTGCACAACACTTTAATACACAGCAGGTGAGACCAATCTACTGTACCATATGGCCTCTGTATGTATACTAAGATAATGCATAATATTAAAGGCATAGTTTACCCAAAAATGAAAATTCTCTCATCATTTACTCAATATCATGCCATCCCAGATGCGTATGACTTTCTTTCTTCTGCTGAACACAAAGATTTTTAGAAGAATATCTCAGTTCTGTAGGTCCATACAATGCAAGTGAATGGTGGCCAGAACTTTGAAGGT
Organism: Myxocyprinus asiaticus; assembly: GCF_019703515.2. NCBI lineage: Eukaryota > Metazoa > Chordata > Actinopteri > Cypriniformes > Catostomidae > Myxocyprinus > Myxocyprinus asiaticus. The sequence continues at coordinate 13,290,893 of NC_059389.1, forward strand.
TCAAAAAGCATATAAAGGCAACATAAAAGTAATCCATACAACTCCAGTGGTTAAATGTATATCTTCAGAAGTGATATGATAGGTGTAGGTGAGAAACAGATTAGTATTTGTCTTTTTTTTTATTTATTTTTTTTTACTATAAATTCTCCTCCCTGCCCAGTAGGTGCCAATATGCACAAAAAATGAGAATCACCAGAAATAAAGAATGTGAAAGTGAAAGTGGAGATTGATTGTTAAAAAAGGGCTTAAATATTTATCTGTTTTTCACCCACACATCATATCGTTTCCGAGTTGTATGGATTACTTTTATGCTGCCTTTATGTGCTTTTTTGGACCTTCAAAGTTCTGGTCACCATTTACTTGCATTGTATGGACCTACAGAGCTGAAATATTCTTTTAAAAATCTTTGTTTGTGTTCTGCAGATGAAAGAAAGTCAAACACATCTGGGATGGCATGAGGGTGAGTAAATAATAAAATGAATGAGAATTTTCATTTTGGGTGAACTATCCCTTTAACTTCTCTTCTGTTTGGTCTGGAAAGGTGCTGGAGAACAAATGGGCCAGTGAACTCAAGCAAGTCACAGGTATCCAGAAATAAGAGTATCAGGAATGGGTGATGAAGCTTCATAGGGACCTACAGAACCCCCAAAACAGCACGATCAAGTGAGTAATGGAGAGTGAGAGTGGTAAAGACAAAGTGAGCATCAGTTTGTGGGTATGTCTATTTATTGTCATTAGATTATAAATCTTTGTCTCTCTATCAGCATGCAAGCGCAACATGACTGACTCAAGTAGGACATACTCTTGGATTAACATCTGTTGTTCTGAAAACATTTCTATCATAACCCAAACCCTCAAATCAGAGGGCAGTGTTTGGTTTTTAGGAACATCAAAGGATGCCTGTCAAGGAAAGGTGTCCTAATTGTGTAAATCATTAAGCGAGCATGAAACATGGCAGTTTTTTGCTTCCTTTGCAAGTCACTCACTCCATTGACACAAGAGAAGTGCTGTCGACTGAGCAGAGTTGATGAATGGTTATGTAGTTTTAGATATGTGAAAGAAAAGAGCATAAAGCTGCCCACATGGTAGCAGAATTTTCAAAGACACTGGCACAAATTTTCTGAAGCATTTGGTTTTGATTCAGGAAATCCTGCCCTTAAAGAATTTATTTTGTTTGGCAGACTTCAATAGTGTTGTATCAGATGAACATTTTGAATTGCTCAGTGACTGGGGAACATGTCTTCCTTTTGATCATAATATGATTGTGATATTTAGCAATAGCTTAAAGAAATAGTTTGCCCAAAAATGAAAATTCTGTCATCATTTACTCACCCTCATGTAGTTCCAAACATTCTTTTTTCCATTTTGAAGATTAAAAGTTCAGTCGAAAATATTTTGAAAAAGTCTTTATATCTATTGTGTTGTGTTCCGCAGAAGAAAGTAAGTCGTAGGGGTTAGGAACAACTTGAGGGTGAGTGATGATGGCAAATGAAGACAGAATAAAACATTTTGGGTTAACTATTCTATTTTCTATTTAATATCATTGGTGACTTAAATTAGATGATGTTCCAGTTTGAATCAATCAGATTTTATTTTGACTTAGTGACACCATCTGCCACATGAGTGAATAGCATCCAACAGCAAAACATCAGAACCTCAGAAGTTGATCCTGTTATTTGTTAAGTGAGGAGATCAAGGTGCAGTCCGGTCAGCTGGGGGAGGCTGGAGACGCAGGGGCTCGGCTCTTCGAGGAGCAGTGACAGCTGGAGGAGAGCTTCACCATCCACTTAGGTATGGCATCTCCAGGGGAACGGGGGACGCTACAAAACTAACTCGCTAAAAACAGGTTTAAATGCTCCAGCGCAGTAATTTACACCCACTTCTAGTGTGTTTTCAGTCTCTCTCTCTCAAGCTCATTATAAGCACAATATTTTGTGCCTACATGTACTATAAGTATTAACAGGCTTTTATAGGGTTGAAGTTTAGAATACTTAAGTGTGGCAGATGCTGAAAAGATTAAGGTTAAAATCATAGATGTCAGAAATAAAAAAATTATGGATAAAAAATAGCTACCGATGTGTCTTTTAGGGGCTCAGCTGAAGACCATGCACAATCTGCGGCTGGTGCGATCCAATGTGCTGGACTTCTGTAAGCATCATCGTCATAGCAGCAGCGGGGTTAAGTTGCGGCAACTACAGACCACCCTCTCGCTGTACTCCATATCACTCTGTGGCCAAGTGCTGCTGGTCGACAACAGAGTGAACTCTTACAGCAGCAGTAAGAGAGGTATTACATCATTTTTACGCTTCAATTCAAAGATCAGTTTGGCTAATCAAAATCTGCAAAAACTCATTTACATAGACAGTATTTTTGTCTTTTTATCGCAACAAATCAAACCTTTTAAACAAGATGAGCTTACTTGAGAAGCAAAATTCTTATCCCCTTTGCAAATAGTTGTTTTTTTTTAAGTGTAAAACAAACAAAATGTGTTATATGAGGTTTATGCTTAATATGCCAATGGGGTAAGAAAAATAAACCTAATTCAAGTTGTCTAAAAACAAGTCTCATTATCTTGTTTTGCCTCTCAAGTAACTGTTTTAATTGTAAAATAAGACAATAAATACTGAATATTTTTGCAATAAAAAAAATAATAAAAAGAAAACACAAGGTTTTTTATTTTGTGTGGATTACACAAACATATTTACTGTAAATGTGTCTAACACTAGACTTTGCCACAGTGTCCCAAGAACGCACCGACTTCCACTTCTACAGAGTGGATGAGCAGCTTGAAATTGTCCAGCAGATGGTGCTGTATGCACGAGCGCAGAGCAACAGCAAACAGAGAGAACAGCCCGGTGAGTGACAGAACAACTGTGTGTGTTTGTGCCCATCCAAAACCAGCAACTCTGCACAGATATCCAACTTCAGACCTTCCGCAAGGAAGTGTTCAGTTTCATTCGACTGAGGCTTGCTACAATGAAACACGATACACATTTTTTTCAAGATGTTTTGCCAGATAGTGGAATGCACTGGTTTTGCATTTTGCTGTTTGTGCTAATATAGATCTCATTAACATTGGGCCATTTTGGGGGGCCTGGGTAGCCTGGGTGTTCGCTAGTTCGAATCCCAGGGCATGCTGAGTGACTCCAGCCAGGTCTCCTAAGCAACCAAATTAGAGTCACATGGGGTAACCTCCTCGTGGTCGCTATAATGTGGTTCGTTTTCGGTGGGGTATGTGGTGAGTTGAGCGTGGTTGCCGCGGCAGATGGTGTGAAGACTCCACATGCGCTATGTCTCCATGGGTACGCGCTCAACATGCCACGTGATAAGATGCGCGGGTTGACGCTCTCAGACCTGGAGGCAACTGGGATTCATCCTCCGCCACCCGGACTGAGGCGAATCACTACGCGACCACGAGGACTTAAAAAGCACATTGGGAACTGGGCATTCCAAATTGAAAAAAAAAACAAAACAAAAAAAAAAAAACATTGGGACATTTTTAGGTTTTTGTTACATATTTGTGTGATCAAATGTATACAAATATACAAATACAATTTTAGCCTATCAAGAACCTTTCTAGGTCAAAAGTAAGAAATTATATTTTGCAAAATAAAAAAGAAGTCTGTTTTTGCCATTTTTAAGATTTGTTGCATTGTGACAGTTAGTTCACAATGGTAACGTAAGCATATCCCCCAACAATTCACATTACTGTAATAAAAAAAAAAAAAATACAATTGTCATCAACGCAATGTGAAGAAAAATATATTGTTTAAACTGTCGCATATTTATACTTCATGGTGGAATTTGATGTACTGCCTTTAAGCTCTGAAGGTGTTTTTAAAGATTTCCTGTTTCAGTGGCATGCCCAAACTTAAAGGCTTATAACTCTACAAAAAAACAAAGAGGGTCAATTGTTTGTCATTTTAAAGAAAACTTTTCAGTTTTTTTAATTATATAGATTATTTTTAAATGTTTTTTTTTTTTACATTTTACATCTCAGGGTGCAAATAAGGTAGCTCCAAAAAAACTGTTTTGTTTCCAATCATGTCACCTGAGTAAAATTTTGTGTTGATACAACAAAGCAATCAAAAGTTTTCTGAATCCTAATAAGATTAGTTTAGTGTACCATGACTCTGGACAACGTACTACATAATTTTTCTGATCCAGAAAAGCTAACGTGCTAACGTGCTTTTAGCCAGATAGCACATTATGTGCTGTGTGCACATTGTGCTTCATGTGGATTATCTAGTGATCTATGCATCCGAATATGTCGTGTGTAGGCTTGTGTGGCAAGGAGGAGGGCGGGGCTGGGCCGTGATGATGTACGCCCAGTCCCTAATCAGGCTAATCAAGCCCACAAGAGGGATAAAGGTGGCCGGAGGCGGCAGTTCGGGAGAGAGAGAGCTACAGGCAGCTGCCCTGTATGCGTTTGTGTTATATGTCTGTTGCTTTAAGATAATCATTAAATGATTATTTATATTGTCAAGATGATTCTCGCCACCTCCTTTCCCTTTTACCCCGTTACATTGGTGCCGAAACCCGGGAAGGAAGAGGGATGCGCCGTAGTAGAGTCCTCGCCACTACCATCCATCCCAAAGGAGCAGCCATGGCCATCCGCCGGGGGACTGAGGAGGCCGGCCGCCTGAAAGCGGAGGAACGACCGCCGACCGCGAGGGGAGGAGGGGCTCCTTACCAACCGCCTGCAGTGCTCAGGCCGCTGCCAGGGGTGGAGGAGACCCCTACCATCCACCAAAACGCGACGAGGCATGTCATCCACTAGAGGGTGGAGGAGTGACCGAGGACCAGGCTAGGGCATATCTGAGAACCGGCGGGTAAGGTTTTTTTCTCTCTCTCCTCTCTCTCTCCCACTGTCGCTCTGTGTTGGCCTTTCCCTCTCTTTTTTTTTTCTGTTTTTCCCTCCCCTCTCCCTTCCAGGTCCGAGAAGGTGGGGAAGACCTGCCGGCAGGGCACGGTCATAATGCCTACATGCATTGTGAAGTATAGCTTCTATGCTTTAAAACAATACCAATTTTGTGTTGGTCGAGACTGTAATTCGATTTTACACTGATTATGCTTAACAAGCCAAAAACTTGTAAAGTCATGTAAAGTCACCATAAATGGTTTTCTTTTATTGAGATAAGTTCATAAAGGTAAAAAAACAATTGGCACACTTGCCCATTACTTAGATTTCACGTTGCATGTAAACACCTTTACCGGTGCAAGTGTTGTTCGTTTTTCAAAAGCAAAGAATAATCCTACAATTTCAAATCTCATGTAAACATAGGTTTCTTATATTGAAAAAGCAGATATTATTTTATAGTTATCAGTTTATTGGCATGCATGTAAATGCACTCATTGTGTATTGTGTATCCACTGTGTGGATGATAATGTGTGCTCTGGAAACATCACAGCCACATCCAGCCATTATGGGCCTGAGGAACATCCTGAAGGTCTGCTGCACCCGTGATATCACCATCTCACTGCTGCTGGTGCATGACATGTCTGAGGTAAGAAGGAAGTTATGATCAGTTTTCAAAACCAATAATCATCTCATAAACTACATGGGGTGTTCAAAAATCCAACTGAACCTCATCACTTCTATTCTTGGAATCTATAACATTCTACATTCTAAGGGTGTTTCAGAGCATTTTACTGCCAACTGCAATCATTTAAATGCTTTTGGGGAAATGTTGGAGAGTGATTGGCATCTGGTTCTAGAACATGCAAACAAAAAAGCCAAATGCTCAAGATTAAAATGCAATCTATTCCAAAACATTTTAACTATATACCTGTTCCAGTTTTATACTATATACTGGCACCAAAAATCATGCCACGGTCGAAATCACTGAGATCACATTCTTGCCCATTCTGATGGTTGATGTGAACATTAACTGAAGGTCCTGATCCGTATCTACATGATTTTATGCATTGCACTGCTGCCACATGTTTGACTGATTAGATAATCGCATGAAGAAGTAGGTGTACAGGTGTTCCTAATAAAGTGGTATGTGAGTGTATTTAGCCATTTATAGCCAACATTACAATGCACAGTGACCCCACACTGCACATGTGTTGACTCTGACATGCGTAGTGTCATTACAATGGCAACATGACATTGATGCAGAATTTCATTTATGCAGAACCAAAGCATAAAACTAGCTAACACTATTCTTTTGCTGCTTTCCAAGAACTAGTATTTTGCTCAGGAATGCAAATCTAGTTTATTTTCCATTACCCTTGAGAAGTATGTTTCATTCTGGCTGAGATTTGCATTGCTCAAATGGGTGCAGCTCTCTTAGTCTTTGTCAATTATAAACAAGCCAGAGTGTGTGATCTGGGTTGCGTTAATGTATGGATATTATCCCATCCTATTATGCAATGTAATGTACCATTTCCTCTTAAAAGCATTTTTTCACGTTTATGTGCTCATCTTTAGTCATTATTCATCTGAGACAGATCAAAACATATTATGTAACATTATGACCAAAACATAAAAACCATCCTGATTATAATTTCACTTTAGGCTCATTCAGTAGATTCTTGAGGTGCTGCTATATACCACATATTGGGAGCATATGAAACCAGAATAATTTGTCTTCTCCACCCAAAGTGTACAGGCTGTTTTTTCCCCTAACTTGCTCACCCTCAAAACTCTGTCGTCTGATTTAGAAATGGTCTATTCTGGACCAGACTGTCTGGACTGACCAGTATAGTTTTAAGTTAAAGAAAGCCTCAATGACAGCCTCTCTGACCATTGACTGATGTTGGGGAGTGTTCAGGAAATGTTTTCATATGTTCAGGAGCGATGTGTTCTTCCAGCCAAAGGCAGCTAAAGGCCTCAGTCCTGTATATAAAGTTCTTACTTTGTATATATGCTGCTCTACAAGGATTGATTTGTATACCTTACTGGTATTCCAGATTGTTAGAGAATATCTCAGTCCCTGTCTTTTTTTTTTTTCATTCTCTCCTCTGTATAGGAGATGACCATTCCCTGGTGTCTTAAACAAGCTGAGCTTGTCTTCAAGTGTGTGAAAGGTGAGCAAGCAAAAAGGTCAAATATAGAAAGTGCAAATACTGTCATTGTAGCTCTGGGGGTTTGTTAATAAAGAGGAACATGCCAGTCACAATGTTGTGTAGCATTTTAGCACTACATTTTTTACATTGTTTGTTACTGTGCATTAATTTAGTGTCATGTGGTTTGAAAATGATTTAACTCTATTATTGGTCCTTATAAAAGCCTAATACTGGGTTGCAAGATATTTTATCAATTAAAAAAGGCACATTTTGGTTTATCGATGATTTGAGACCATCTGAGTACTTTACCCTGCTTGTAACAAATGTCTGAATCTTCTTTGGCATTTTCAGGTTTTATGATGGAAATGGCCTCCTGGGATGGAGGAATCTCACAGACTGTCCAGGTCCTTGTCCCACAGGTAAGATTTGGCCTCAATAGCCACGTTTCTACTATTGGGCCAAAAGGGGGCATGCTAGTGCGTGCCAGGGCTAGTTGCGTTCCCACTGTCACTTCCTGGGGGCATTTATCGTGCCTCCTCTGGGCTTCCTTGGGGCCAATAACCTTTGACCTGCTGATTACCCTTGGGCCAAAGAAGGCCAACTAAGGATTGAGGCGGGGTAATGTCGAAGGCGTAATTTAGCTGAGTCAGGTCAGAAGGTCAGCACCAAGATACTAATTTCCCAATTTTTCATATCTAGCTACCAGCTTACCTCAACAGAGAATGGAAAATCATCAGTACTGGTCAATAGATGAAATCAGGGCTCTTCTGAATATTTGGGCTGATGAAAATGCACAACGTCAGATCGTCTGCATCTGCCGAAACGAAGACATGATTAAGTATATTGTCGCCGAACTTGCCAAGTTGTGTATCCAGCGCACAACAGTACAGGTTCGGGAAAAGTTAAAAAGAAATGGCTGGCACAATAGAAATCCGTGTTCATTTAGAGGGCTAGCTAGTCTCCACAGTTTGATGCCTCAGCTTGATTTTCCCTCTTTTGAAATGGGCGGGGTGTGTCACATTTGCAACAGGGTGGTGTATTAAGGGCAGGTTTTAGGGCAATGCTGCGGGGCTATTGGCCCGATGGTGGGAATGCAGATCGATTTTGGTCTTGCTACTTGATAGTCCTGTTTCACAATGGCCTTACAGTTGAAAAGTTACTGTTGAATTTACAATCAAGTAACTATTCAGGAAAGTCACCATTTATTTACCAGTTTGGTCACTGCAATAAACGGTTACTAAACCTTTTTGCTTTGTTCAAAGCTATGAATCAAACAACAATCTAGGAATGTTTGTTAGAATGTAGTCATTGTAATATACATAAGCTATATAAAGTAAGTGCACAGCATGTGGGTGATGTCTAGACAAAAATGTGGGTTTAGGGAATTATTTTTCTTTTAAAAAGGTGCTAAAGGGTAAAACAGGCAGGTGTGAAAGTAAGTCCCTGGAGACTGAGCATGTGCCAAATGACAGGCACTATTGTTTGAGAATACAAACTGAATAATAAAGACAGATTTCTTCTATTCCAAGTTTAGTGCTTTTATAATCGAAGACCATAAATGCACTATTGTTTGTTTTTCCCTAAACAGAAATCTGGCACCAATGTGTTTGTGCACCTCTGTCTTACTGATCTTTCTTAGAGTATCTCAGAGGAGATGTTCTACCAACTGAGCAACATGCTGCCTCAGATCTTCAGAGTCTCCTCAATGCTCACGCTAACATCAAAACGCTGACGGAGCCACACATACACAGGAACATTGACCCAAAGTAACCCTTGTGCTCACAACACTTCAACTGCCACTGTGGAGAACATCATGCCACTTTCGATTTTTACACTGTAAAAATTGAAAAAATAGACACTTGTGGCTCCATTTGGGATTCTTTAGACTACCACAAAGGCGGAACTCTTTGGAGAACCTCTAGCCATCTTTTCCAATTGAGCAGCTTTATGAGGTGCTTACAAAATGGAACCCATAGATTCCTACAAGAACTCTGTAGTAAGGTAAGGCATTTTAAATATACTGTATATTGAAGTTCTTTGAGTAGTCCCTGAAAAGGGTGCCTAGATGTTCTCCAGAGGGTTTCACCAGTGTGGCAATCTGAGGAACTCCAAATGGTGCCATTTTACAGTAATCATTTTCAGAAATGATGATGAAGAAATACGAAATGTAAGCTGTTTTGAAATGCACTGTCATGTGATCTACACAAGCCTGAATTTTCACCTAAATTCATAGATTTGTACATTCCAATTCATAAACAACATTATGGTAGTGTGTTCAGATTTTTAGCTCTTTTTCAACCATGATACTGTGGCATTCACCTAATGCTGCATGGGAAGTAGGAAGTGCCAAGAAGACAAGCTGTGTGTTAGTGCTGCATTGCAGTCAACCACCTTCGGCGTCCTGTCATCTTTCTCCCACAAACACCAGATAGCGCTGTTCTGAAGTGGAAGTTTGAGGTAACCAAAGCTGCTGATTCCACATGTCAAATGAAACCAACCGTACGAGCATTATAACTGATTTACCATGTGTTTGTATATTAGGTGCCAGTTGTAAGCCCTGGCATGTATGCAGCTATATTTAAACTGTGTAATCTTCAAAAACTGGGCCATTACTTGCATTTCTTGAAGCCTAAAAGCAGTTTCAACAGTTTTTTAATTAGAAATGTTTACCTCATTTATCTTATTTCTAAAAGCGGCTTACTGAAGAGATATCTACATAAAGTTGATCGGGTTAGTGGGGAATTATTGATATCCAGTTGTTTTGTAGTATTCTTTTTAAAATTTTTATAGTGCCTTTAAAAAAGAAAATCTGCATGTTAACTACTTTCTGTTAAGGATTTTGTGGAATTCTACCTAATGAAGATATTACCATACAAAGTAGCAAAGTAGGGCTAATCTGAGGGTTAAAGATTTTGCATCAGTAGTAGCCTTTTTTCTGAGACCACTGACATGGTCACACAATCACACATGTTCCTTACTAATGTCAATTAGAGTTGGGCATTTTGAGTAATTTTGTAGTCGAGTACTCTTACACACACACACACACACGCAAAAAGAGTAATTGATTACTTGAAATTAAAAATGTAAGTTAACCTTCAACCTTTGAACCTGTTATTCTTATAAAAAAATAGCACTATGCATAAAAAAACAACATCTAGATTCAAAAACAACAACAAAAAATTGCACACACATAGAAACATACATTCGAAGTCTTCTTAAGTTATATAATCACTTTAAATAGTTAAAATGTTCTTTTTGGGTAAACTATTCTTTTAACAACATCATGCATCCACAGCACCAACCAATTCATTGTAGTTGAAATGGCAAGATTTTGGTGAAAGAAGCAGTTTCATTGCAATCCATGGCAGGCAAAAACACAAAGGAAAATCAAATTCCAATATTAGTGTTTTTACTAGTCGAATATTTAAAGCTGAACGAGTACTCGATTAATCGATTACTCATGCACATCCCTAATGTCAGTGCCATGTAAATACAGTGCACTCTATTAATTCAACTCTGAATTTTATTATTTGGTAATGTAATGATACTGATTTGTTAGTTTAGTTCCACTGCAGGCCTGTTAGCGATATTATACATAATACATGTGTAATAACACGTTTATAACTATTCATATTAACCAAAGAGTGAGTTGTGTGATTGATATGTTTAATGGAAATCTAATTTGCTCTTGTAGAATTTAGCTCAATTTACAGATAAAAAGAAGAAAAAAATGTCAGAGGTCAATCATTTGGTTTTAGCCTACATGGTTTCCTTATAGGCTTTTCTAATTATCTCGCAATTGATTTGATATATTGATTGAGTCAATCTGAGTGGATCACATCTGATCACAGTTCATGAAAGATAACAAAAGTTCTGTACGTTCCTGCTGTCCCTACCAAAGTTAACTTATCCCCTTATGTCCCAGAACTTTAATAGAAGGCTTCATTATTTTGGTACTAAATATTTGGTAATATTAGAAAATGGAATATTCCGAGTTCAATATAAGTTAAGCTCAAACAACAGCATTTGTGGCCTAATGTTGATTACCACAAAATTCATTCCGACTCGTCCCTGCTTTAAAAAAAAAAAAAAAAAAAGAGCCAGAAATAGAGGCACTTACAATGGAAGTGAATGTGACCAATTTTTGGAGGGTTTAAATGCATAAATGTGAAGCTTATAATTTTATAAAAGCACTGAAATTAATTCTGCTGTTAAAATTTGTGCATTATTTGAGCTGTAAAGTTCATGAAAGATAACAAAAGTTCTGTACGTTCCTGCTGTCCCTACCAAAGTTAACTTATCCCCTTATGTCCCAGAAGTCTCGCTGTCATTGGTGTTCAATTCTTGAGCTTGTGCAAAGGAAATGTGTCACCAAATGTCTCGCATTCTTGGTATCAGTTAGTGGCGGAATCTGGTCTCCGGTTACCCATGCCTGGGTTAAGGGACTTAGGTGCGGGCTCAGCAGCACGACCTCCCCCTCTTCGCTTGCTGTTTTAACATCACAGATCTGCTCTCTGTAGCCATCTCAGCCTTTCCCAAACTGTTATTTATTCAACCTGGCCGAAACATTGAACCCTTCCCTGATAGACTGCCCTCTCCAATTTAAGTGATGAGTGCAGGATGTGTTCGATTTAATTAGAGCTTATCATCTGCAAACTATCTACATGTGTCAACAAATGCACAATGGCTATAGAAATGATAATTGGAAAACTGATTCTCCTTATGATTATGTTGTCAAAAGAAGATGACACTCAATTAAATAACATAGTTGTCCTGTGATATGTTACTTGAACCCCAATATTAGCTAGGCCTCATGGGATCTGAGAGTAGCACAGTCTGTTCTTTTTCAGTACGCCTGCATGTCAGCATATAGCTTGGCCAACTTGAAGATTTATCTTGGCTAAATGTAGTCCTTGGTTCTCTCAACTGGTCAATTAAATGTACAGTTGAAGTCAGAAGTTTACATACACAGGTTGAAGTCATTAAAACTCATTTTTTAACCACTCCACAGATTTCATATTAGCAAACTATAGTTTTGGCATGTCATTTAGGACATCTACTTTGTGCATGACATGAGTAATTTTTCCAACAATTGTTTACAGACAGATTTTTTCACTTTTAATTGACTATCACAATTCCAATGGGTCAGAAGTTTACATACAGTAAGTTAACTGTGCCTTTAAGCAGCTTGGAAAATTCTAGAAAATGATGTCAAGCCTTTAGGTAATTAGCCAATTAGCTTCTGATAGGCTAATTGGAGTCAATTGGAGGTGTACCTGTGGATATATTTTAAGGCCTACCTTCAAACTCAGTGCCTCTTTGCTGGACATCATGAGAAAATCAAAAGAAATCAGCCAAGACCTCAGAAAAAGAATTGTGGACCTCCACATGTCTGGTTCATCCTTGGGAGCAATTTCCAAACGCCTGAAGGTGCCACATTCATCTGTACAAACAATAGTAGGCAAGTATAAACACCATGGGAATATGCAGCCATCATAGCACTCAGGAAGGAGACATATTCTGTCTCCTAGATATGAACGTAGCTTGGTGCGAAAAGTGCAAATCAATCACAGAACAACAGCAAAGGATCTTTGTAAGTAAAGTATCTATATCCACAGTAAAGCGAGTCATATATCGACATAACCTGAAAGGCTGCTCAGCAAGGAAGAAGCCACTGCTCCAAAACCACCATTTAAAAAAGCCAGACTACATTTGCAAGTGCACATGGGGACAAAGATCTTACTTTTTGGAGAAATGTTCTCTGGTCTGATGAAACAAAAATTTAACTGTTTGGCCATAATGACCATCGTTATGTTTGGAGGAAAAGGGGTGAGGCTTGCAAGCCGAAGAACACCATCCCAACTGTGAAGTAGGTGGGTGGCTGCATCATGTTGTGGGGGTGCTTTGCTGCAGGAGGGACTGGTGAACTTCACAAAATAGATGGCATCATGAGGAAGGAAAATTATGTGGATATATTTAAGCAACATATCAAGACATCAGCCAGGAAGTTAAATCTTGGTCGCAAATGGGTCTTCCAAATGGACAATGACCCCAAGCATACCTCCAAATTTGTGGCAAAATAGCTTAAGGACAACAAATTCAAGGTATTGGAGTGGCCATCACAAAGCCCTGACCTCAATCCGGTAGAAAATTTGTGGGCAGAACTGAAAAAGCGTGTGCGAGCAAGGAGGCCTACAAAACTGACTCCGTTACTTCAGATCTGTCTGGAGGAATGGGCCAGAATTCCAGCAACTTATTATGAGAAGTTTGTGGAAGGCTACCCAAAACATTTGACCCAAGTTAAACAATTTAAAGGCAATACTACCAAATACTAACAAAGTTTATGTAAACTTCTGATCCACTGGGAATGTGATGAAAGAAATAAAAGCTGAAATAAATAATTCTCTCTACTATTATTCTGACGTTTCACATTCTTAAAATAAAGTAGTAATCCTAACTGACCTAAGACAGGGAATGTTTTCTATGATTAAATGTCAGGAATTGTGAAAAACTGAGTTTAAATGTGTTTGGCTAAGGTGTATGTAAACTTCTGACTTCAACTTTTGAAGTTGGATTTTGCCCAATCTGGGATCATTTCAAATTTTTTAGCACCTTATCTATTTATTTATTTATTTTTGGATTTTCTCCCCAATTTGGAATGCCCAATTCCCAATGCGCTCTAAGTCCTCGTGGTGGCGTAGTGACTCGCCTCAGTCTGGGTGGTGGAGGACGAATCTCATTTGCCTCTGCATCTGAGACGTTAATCCGCGCATCTTATCACGTGCCTTGTTCAGCGCGTTACTGCAGAAACATAGCGCATGTGGAGGCTTCACGCTATTCTCCACGGCATCCACGCACAACTCGCCACGTGCCCCACCGGGAGCCAACCACATTATAACGACCACGAGGAGGTTACCCCACGTGACTCTACCCTCCCTAGCAACTGGGTCAATTTGGTTGCTTAGGAGACCTGGCTGGAGTCACTCAGCACGCCCTGGATTGGAACTTGCAACTCCAGGGGTGGTAGTCAGCATCTTTACTCGCTGAGCTACTCAGGCCCCACTTATCTATTTATTTAGGCAAATTATGTATAATGTATTTTCTTTGATTCACAAGTTGGCCACAATCCAAGCCCAAATTTTGAAATAAAAATGTACCAATTATGTTTATGGATAGTAAAACTGCAGTGAAGAGTGAACATTTTGAAGTGTATATGACATTATATGGATTGATTTGCCTTTACACACCAAATTTTCCCATTTAATAGAAGGCTTCATTATTTTGGTACTAAATATTTGGTAATATTAGAAAAAGGAATATTCCGAGTTCAATATAAATTAAGCTCAAACAACAGCATTTGTGGCCTAATGTTGATTACCACAAAATTCATTCCGACTCGTCCCTGCTTTAAAAAAAAAAAAAAAAAAAAAAGAGCCAGAAATAGAGGCACTTACAATGGAAGTGAATGTGACCAATTCTTGGAGGGTTTAAATGCGTAAATGTGAAGCTTATAATTTTATAAAAGCACTGAAATTAATTCTATTGTTAAAATGTGTGTATTATTTGAGCTGTAAAGTTGTTTTCATCGTCATTTTTGCGGGATTACAGCGTTTACGGCGTTACGTCACAATGACAATGAAGTTGTAAAGTTTTGGAGTCTATAACTTCACACACACACAAAAAGGTTTGTGAGCGATTTTATCACACTATAACATGTTAACACGCATATAGATTGCCTTGCGGCTATACTTTTGAAACAGTGAGTATTTTAACGATTACGAGTTGGCCCCATTTACTTCCATTGTAAATGCCTCACTAGAACCCAGATTTTTGAATTTTTAAAGAAAAGGAGGGAGAAGTCGAAATACATTTTTGTGGTAATCAACATTATGCCACAAATGCTGTCGATTCATCTACACCTCCCGGGTCCGTGCAGTGATTCTTGTCTTTTCCCGGATAATTTCAGCACGTCACTGTGTCCTTCCCACAATGTTGGGTATCAGCGGAGCGTACGCGAGAGCGAACGGACTCACGAGAGCCGCGTCTGAAGGTAAGATCAGCCTCTACTCTTCTGTATACAAGTTTTCAGTTTCCCTTGGGAGCTTTGCTCTGTTTAAATGTTGGAATTGAGCTGTGAGCGGTTTCAGAATGAGTAACAAACGCAAGACCAAAAATAGCTTCCGCTTCCTTCACAATACCTTCGCTCCGCTTAAATTAACCAATGAGGATAAAAGCAAACATGTTTGTACCGTTATAGTTATACAAATAGTGACGGAATGTTCACGGTCTTCCTGCGATGTTGGACTTTTTACTTTTTTTCCCCCAGTGATGCCTGTAACATAACTCACAACTCGTTTTCTTCTTGGGAAAGTTTAACTTATGACGCATAACCAGACTTTGCAATTTAAACGCTCAAAATGAATTTACTCTGCCTTCATACTTCTATCTCGTGCCAAGTGCCAGGGTGGCAACAACTGCTTACCTATTAGAATCGCATAATTTCCATTCATCCATATACAGCTGAAGCATTTCTAAAGCTGTAAACATGTTGTGAGACCCCCGCTGTTTTGACACATGGCTGTGGGGGAGGTAAATACTTAAGTATTTTGAGACTTTATTTAGTCTTTGCCTCGTGCATTGGCTGTGTCTCAGAAGTTGAAAAGCTGAGCTGCCTACGTAGACAGCAGTTTTGGGCATCACTCAGTTCTTTTATAAAGTTGCCTAATCGAGTACGTCAGCATTCTGATTTCTAATTCAAATTTTCGAATTTTACCTGAACGAACTGAAGCTGCGAATGTGTTTATATTCGGTCACATTTCCTTAAACCGGCGCAGTTATTATGAGTCACAGTCTGGTCACAGACTAGACCATATTTATGGGGAGTCTAGACAAGCATTTATTAATAGCAGTCTCTTTTGACATTGTTCGCCTGAAACTATTTTATAAACAGAAAATGACGCATTTGAAGGCACACTGCTCACTGAGGAGAGTGGAATGTGCCTCAGGTTTCATGTATACCAGGCAAACAAACATTAAACATAATTTAATACGATTTTTAATTGACATGTTTATAAAATATTTGGCCCATAGGGGAAAGAAATCACAATTTTAGTTTCCCAGATGAGTTTGGTTAAGCAGAAAGGCGCTTTAGGGCTTGAGATCCAGCACTAACAGGGCTCATCTGCTACTTCCTTGAGACATGTTCTTCACCCGAAATTCCCTTGCCAGACCAGCTGTACTCCACTTGCCTAATACTACACAACAGCGGATCAGATCACACAACCCGTAGAGTCTCTTAAGCCAGTCAAATTATTTTGTTTTCTTAATTACACATGCTTTCTGCCCTCCAGATTGCATAGACTATTTTGAAGCACCTTTACCAGCCTACAACAGGATGTTTGGTTTCAGCATGAGAAATTTTTTTTAGTTGCTTTCCAAACCCATATGAAAATTTGAAGAATGGACTGGTCGTTTTTTTCCATGAAATTACAATAAATGGATACTGAAGCTTTCAAACTTAAAAAGGGACACAAAAGCTTCATAAAAGTATAATGAAAGTGGCCCATATGACTGCACTTTATTCCAAGTCGTCTGAAAACAAACTAAATCTTGTGGAACTGAAGAAAGTAAGTCATAAAGGGTTTGAAACGGCATAAGATTGAGTAAATAATGACAGAATTTTCATTTTTGTGTGAACTATTCCTTTAAGTAATTAAATTTTTTGAGTTATAAGTTATGAAACCTCATTATGATCTACTGTAAATAAAGAGGCAGGGATGTGTCAGAGTGGTCGACTAATCGACTAGTAATTAACAACAAACTCAATTAGTGGGGTCAACTTTTAACATTGATATTTTTAGTGGTGGTGTTTTTTGTTTTTTTTCTCCCCAATTTGGAATGCCCAATTCCCAGTGCGCTGGTGTGTTCACACTTGTAGTTCGGTTCTCTTGGTCCGGACCAAAAAAGAAAATGTATACATTTAGTCCTGGTTCGCTTAGCGTTCACACTGGCATTTTTAACACCAAACCTAAAGATATAAAACAGAAGGCATCAGGATAAAGTCACAACCAGATTGTACAGCTTTTATGACGTATTTTTGCAACGGAACTTGCCAAACATCCAAAACAATGCTGGCTGCTGGTCTAAATGCGCTCGTTAGATTTATGTATATATGGTGGTACTTTTACCAGCTGAGAACAAACAAAGAGCTAATAAAATGTGTAAAGGAGTCAAAACAGCGCCAGGAATTCCTCCGTTGCACACACAAACGAAGATATGCTGCAAGGACGGCTGACAGCGGTTCTGATGCCTGTACCGAACTGTAATGGGCAACATAGCTCTTATGATGAGAAGAACCAGGTATGCTTGAAGTCAGTATTATTACTTCCAGTCAAATTACTTCCTGTTTTGGTCCCGTTTAGATGGTCCATGTTGCGTTCATATATCAATCGAACCGCACCAGAGTTCGTTTGGATGCGGACCGAGACCCACTATTCAGGCAGTCTCGGTCCACTTGTTTGGTGTGCACCAGGGTTCGGATGGCAGCGTTCACACTTGTTCAAATGAACCGCACTAACAGAGCAATCGCACCAGAGTTCATTTTAATCAAACGAAACCCGCCAAATGTGAAAACACCCTAAATCCTCGTGGTGGCGTAGTGACTCGCCTCAATCCGTTACCGCGAAGACATTCGCACTATTCTCCGCGACACCCACGCACAACTCACCACGCACCCTAATGAGAGCGAGAACCACATTATAGTGACCACAAGGTTAGTTATCCCATGTGACTCTACCCTGCCTAGCAACTGGACCAATTTGCTTAGGGGATCTGGCTTGAGTCACTCAGCACACCCTGTATTTGAACTTGCGACTCCAAGGGTGGTAGTCGGCATCTTTACTTGCTGATCTACCCAGGCCCCCCTAGTGGTGGTGGTTTAATGGGAGACGCAATTATCAAATTAATTGAGAGACGTGTTTTTGCATGATGATAGCTTGCTCTGCTTAACAGTGAATAACAGTCAGCACAGTAAAACCCTCTGCAAGAAGTTCATCTCTTTAATACTTTAGGCTTAGTCTTTTTATGCACTGTTGTTACAGCAAAACGCTGCATCATCAACACATTTCAAGATCACTGTCAGATATTAAATCCTCTGCTGTGAGTAATGTTCCAATATTTGTAAGGTGTTATGGGGAGATTAAAGTCTTTTGCTGATTCTGTCTGTCACTGCTTAAATAAATAGTTACAGTAAAAAAGGTTTAAACTACTTGATGTAGTGAATGTGTAAATGTGTACCTACAATATTATCTTGCAGCACTACGCTTTTGTATGCGCAGCAAGGATCCCTCTGAAGGATCCCCCTGTAATATTGAGTCATTCTGTGTTCAGGATGCGCATAAGTGGTTTTATCTCTCTTTGTATTATAGCCTTTCTTATTTCTTACATTGATAGTTTTGTGCAGTAAGATGTTATAGTTATTTAGCCTTTATTTTATTTTATTTTTTAATAATTGTTAGTCAGCATGTTAAAGTGCTGCACTTAGTGTCCGTATATCCCTCTGAAATGTAGACACAATCAGACGATTGGGGCCACGTGAACATAACAGAGCCTAATTAAACATTATTATTCTTAACACAGACAAACGACCAACTAGACGATTATGAAAATTGGTAGTTTTGCACATCCCTATAAAGAGGTCAGATAAACAAGATTTGGCTCAGATAAACCAGATTATAAGCTTTTTATTTTCTTGCCCTACTTAAGTTCAAATCCTACACTTCCTCAAACCCATGTTGTTTGAGTAAATTCAGAGCAAATCCAAACAGAATGTCTGGGATTTTGGCATCAAAAGAAGAAGATTGCCACAACTGAGAGTTTTTATTTAAAAGGAACAATATTATTTGTTGGACATTTGTGGGATTTCTGCATATTTAGCTCTTCAAGGTATACCCAATTGCTCTTACCAGTTACTCCATACCAGTTTCCCCATACTTGCTCAACAGACACAAAATGGTTGACATCTGGAATTTGTCTAATTGAGATGCTGTAACTCACCATAAGCACTGACTGGTTTTATAAACTCCTTTGGTGTCAAATTGTTGCTAAAAGACACACAAGCATTCCAGAAAAACTCCTCTGGTTTCAAGGTCAGAGTTTACACTGCTAACCTGAGCTATTGCCAGCTGCCTTAAGTTAAATGATGTCTGCGGGTCTCTACCAAAGGGACAAGTTTTCAGAATAGAGCTTTGGAAAGTCACCTTCCTAGTGGCATCACTGTACATGATGCAATGCCCACCCTAGCCCACCCGTAGACACGCCCCCACACCTTTCCTCTTGGCTTGCTTTATTCCTCTCAAGTAGTTAATTCCTTTCATGTTTTTTGGACTCATTTTCAGTAAATAATTGGAACTGCCAACTAAGGCCAGACAAGGCTTTTGTCTCCTGCTAGAGTTAGAAAATGTATTATATATACTGATCAGTGCTGGGTTAAGGCTAGGATATAATTAGATTTTCAGCAAGCCGTTACATGTGCAATTTTGAGCGCTCTCACCTTTCGAAGAACAGTTTTTGATCCCGAGGCCTATGACACTATGACTTTTTTCTGATACTCTTTAGTACAGTCAACTTAAGGCGCATGTGCTGACACTGTTCTATTTTCTAAAACGTGTGTCTACGAAAATTGGGCTGCACGCGGACAGTCTATGCGGACTGTGCTGTTGATGAAATTTACATCATGCGCACTGTGTGCTAGCCATAGTGGCAAACAGAAAAGCAAAGTATACTTTGGCCTTAAGTTTACAACAGCTGGCACTATGTTGATGACGAAGTGCGTCGTAGCTGCACGCAGAAAACGGAAGCAGAAATTAGACTTTGAGAGTTCTAACCTTTCAAAGTATACTCTTATTCATACTTTTTTTTTTTTTTTTTTTTTTTTTTGTGTAGATACATGATGCTAAAAAAAAAAAAGAAAGCCTGATCTCAGGAACATTACATGACCGTGGCAACATTTTAGCAAAACGAAATTACTAGCTTCATTACAGGTTTCGCTGCAGTTTCTTAGAGAAATGTCCAGCGGGGAGTGTCAGAAACGAGTGAAATGGTGTCGTAATCAGACAAGGTTTTTAAGGTGAATATTAGATTTAGGTTATAATGGTTATAATTTATATTAGTTTTTAATGAGTAAAACATACCTCCCTAACCTAAAACTTTATCCTAAACCTACCAATAGTTTTCTAAATGCAAATGAGAGGTAAACAAAAAAGACATCCTTATTCTAAACCAATACCTTAACCTAACCGATCTGGAAAAAGCAAAGAAGCAAACCACATCATTCCATGTCACTTTCTGTAGGTTTCCATCCACATATTTTTATGCGCATTTTGGGATATTGCATAAAGTCTGCTGGTTGGAAACACCAAGATGCAAATAAAATCTCAAAAATGCACATAAAAAAACATATACACTTGGTTGAGATGGATAAATGTTTTTGTTCGATAAGAAGAAATGCGCATAAACTATGATGGAAACACATTTACCTATAAAACTCCTATTGAATTTATTAGGAATACAAGATAAAAAAAAGTAATGTGACTGAATAACTCATTCATAACTGAACTAACCAGCGAACCAATCATCGCATCTGAAATGTTGCTCTGGTCATCCTGAAATAACGGTGTCTAGAAAATTCAAAGCCTGCAAAGAGTTTGCAGAACAAATAAGTCAATTACAAACTTGAACTGTGCCAAAGAGGAGGTTAATTGAAACGTTTGAAAAATAAATTATAGATCCGCACAGCAAAGACATAAGGAAGGAGGAATGCACACACATAGTGCTCCCAGAACTGTGTGGCGCACTGCCGCTCCCAGACATAAAACTAGGTATCAAATTTTCACGTCACGATAATTGCTGAAGCTTTTATCACGGTATACTGTATTATAACGGTATTGAATTACATTACAAAAAACAAGTTGAACCATAAACAAACTTTTTTGTTGTTCTCTGAATAACAAGTTTAATTACTTTTTCAATACCAAATTGGCCTTTAAGTTAACAGATAACAAATAACTTTGAAAAGAACACTGAACGTTTAAAAAAAAACTACCATCAACACCATAGATACATAGCCAAATATAACATTAAGTTGCTGTCTTAATATTTAAATGATCATTATACCATGGGGCTACTGATCATTACAAATCAATACAGACCTCGTCTTGTACGTTAAAGTAAGGCTAGACTAATTTTATTGAGCCAGCTACTATGCTACAACAATAGTATGCATGTTTTTTCTTGATAGCAAGCCAGTTGCTAATACATAGGTAGGCACTAGCTACAAATTTAATAACTGCAAGTTCACTCACAATGTATGGCAACGTATGATTGCGTGGCGTTCCAACTTGAAATTAATATTAAAATCATCATTGTGCCACATTGCCATTATTAATTACAGGACTTTGTATTATCTGATTCCAACTGTATTTTAGTTACTAAAAGATGCGTTACTGTGTAGCTAGCTGAGTTTTAGCGAACTACTCATCGGCCACTTCAAAGCAAGCTACACGTTATCTGCAAATGGCAAGTACAGTTTACTTTCTTTCTTTGTTGTCTTAGTTGTCACTTATATAGTTTTCTCTTGGAGTGTTGACTCTCAGTTTTCAAAAACAGTTCATAAAAATGAGCAGAACTATCACAACTTACATTTATCTCACTGTATTGCAAGGGATGATTGTCCTGTATATATGTTGGAGGTGTTCCCGTGTTTCGCTGCCACTTTTCTCCCACATATATCACACTAAGGAACCCATCTCCAGCCAACAATCCCTCTGTGTTTTTGGAACCCAAAATATTTCCACACTTCTAATTTAACCCTATTAGAATGCGGATAAAGGGTCGGCTGTATTCCTTCTTCAGCCACGTTTCTCGTCCATGCTGGTTTGTTTACATCAGAGTGCACGTGTGTCATTTGTGCCATGTACATGCAGTGTTGTTAATCTTGATTTGTTGATTCAATAAAAACTGCTGTGCGACCAGAAAAATCTAAACAATTTGGCCAAAAGGTTCTCTGGAATTATTTATGGTATTCTGAAGTGCCCATGATAACAATATAGTTAATTACGGCGAATACCGTCACATACCTACATAAGACAAGTTCTTCTAGTGTGTTTTGTCTGCATACACTAAACCATGTATTTAATTAATAAAAGAGTCACAGGGGCTACAATTTCTCCAGAAGTGACGATTTTGTTCTTTTGAACACATGGGGTGGAAACGCTGCTATTCGCACATTGTTTTTGCGATATGATGGTTTTTTGCGGAAATTAAATTCACAATTTGGATGGAAACCAGACAAGCTAATCATATTGGAATAGGTGTGTAAATGTAGGTGGGTCTGTAATACAAGCGTTAAAATGTATCCTCTTTTTATGTGTTATAGTAAAGGTGTTTGGAAATCTTATTGTAGCAGTGTGAGGAAACATAAGTGTTTATAAAGTCATAATCTACTATTGTAGTCATGATTTGTGTGAAAGTGAATTAAATGCGCAGGAAACTGCAGTGAAATGTAGAACGCGGCACGTGAAAGTCAATTTGCAAAAATGTAGTTATGTTCATTCTATGAGACTAGGTTGACAAATACTAGGCTGCGTGCGGTCTGTGCTGATGTTGAAATTTGCGTCACACGCGGAAAACCGAAGCATACTTTTGGATACCTACAGGACAAGAAAATGGTTGTGAATGGAGATTATCTGCTGAAAATACTTCATGATGAGGCATCTAAGCTTGCTGACAAACCTCATTTGATCCATTTAGCATAGGAATTATTTTAAAGACCTTCAGATTCATTCAATGTTTGATTTTTTTTTTTTTTCTCAATTGTCACCTACCCACTACAATAACATGACCAATTAACTGTTTCAAAAAAGGTTCATTTTACGAATCTGTTTTTTAGCATTTAGTACATTTAGAATGTGGGAAAACTGTGTTTTACAGTCACTCTACCAACTGTTTATTTTATGTTGTCATTACAAACTTACATTACAAAGACATGGGAACTTGTGACTTATAGAAAGGATATTTTTAGCACCCTCTGCGAAGACACTATTTAGTGTAGTCACAACAACTGACAGAAAGTTTGACTGCCATTTTGTATATAATTAAACACATTTCTTAAAGATTTCCAAGTAAATCCCTGCCAACAACACACTAATAATAGTTACAAGGATAAAAAGGGGAACGTAATGCCTTGCCTGGTAACATAGTAGCTATTTCCCATTATATTTATAGGGACAGTTCACCCAGAAATGAATATTTTGTCATCATTTGCTCATCCTCATGGTGTTTTAAACCACTATGAGTTTATTTTCTACACTCACTGAGCACTTTATTAGGAATACTATGGTCCTAATAAAGTGCCTGACGTGGTGCTTTGCTGTTTTAGCCCATCTGCCGGTTCGATGTGTTGTGCATTCTGAGATGCTATTCTGCTCACTACAATTGTACAGAGTGGTTATCTGAGTTACCGTAGACTTTGTTAGCTCGAACCAGTCTGGCCATTCTCTGTTGACCTTTCTCATCAACAAGGCATTTCCGTCTGCACAACTGCCAGTTTATGGCAGTGCCATTTATTATTTTACTGGTCAATGGCTGTCAAATGGCAATGGCTGGTAAAAATTTTCACTGGCCCCTACACAAAAATGACAAATAGCTGTTGGCTTTAAAAAATGTGTCCGAAGATAAATATTTTTTACATATATTATGTTTTTAAGACAATGTCCCCCCAAATTGAATCACATTTATAATTTGCAAGATATGATTTATGCCTTATGTAATCCCATATAAGCGCTTTACAGATATAAATTCATAAATACATCATATTAACCTCAGCCGTCCTGCCATTTACACATGTTTTTAAGCGAAGAGTTCTGTGGAGCAAATGATGGGTTTTAGGTCACCTGTTTAGTCATGCAACTTTTAGCCATGTGTAGTGTTTTCACACACAGGATCAAAGATTTAGTCACTGAATTAAAGGTTTGATTATTGGCTGAATTTTATAAACATATGAATCCCTGAGAGAGGAGACTTGCTACTAAATCAGTTGTGATGTGTAATATAGGTAGATATTAGGCCTAATCTGTGAATTAAGAATGTGTATATAACTTGAAATCAGACAACCCAAACAAGACCAACACTGACCAATACACAAAGCACAAAAACAAAAATACCTGTACGGTCCAGAAATGAGACTTCTAATAGGTGTTTTATGAGGATGATATGAAGTAGACTGTTTTAAATATTCATCTTCAGCAGCAGCTGAACAGGTTTTTTTTTTTTTTCACCCAGTTTGGAATGCCCAATTCCCAGTGCGCTTTTAAGTCTTCGTGGTCGCGTAGTGATTCACCTCAATCCGGGTGGCGGAGGATGAATCCCAGTTGCCTCCACGTCTGAGACCATCAACCCGTGCATCTTATCACATGACTTGTTGAGCGCGTTGCCATGGAGACATAGCGTGTGTGGAGGCTTCACACCACCCACCGCGGCATCCACGCTCAACTCGCCACGTGCCCCACCGAGAACGAACCACATTATAGTGACCACGAGGAGGTTACCCCATGTGACTCTACCCTCCCTAGCAACTGGGTCAGTTTGGTTGCTTAGGGGACCTGGCTGGAGTCACTCAGCATGCCCTGGGATTCGAACTAGCGAACTAGCAAACTCCAGGGGTGGTAGCCAGCGCCTTTTATCACTGAGCTACCCAGCCTTTTCATATGAAACACCATTATCAAATTGAATTAATGTTTACATTTTGAAACATTACCTAATTAAATGTATACTTACATTTTGGATACTGAGCAGCTTATGATTTCCAGGCATGTGTATAACTGGGGTTTAACAGAGTTTATTACGCTTATGTTTATTCAGTGCTTCATCTGTTTCTTATATTATGTCAATCGCACCTGCAAAATCCTAAAATTTTATCACCAGGTTTAATTTATATTTTGAAAAGACTCCCACGATGCGGATTTATGTTTTCTCTTTTAATCGTTTAATATAATTTTGAGTGTGACTATGGAGTTTAAGGAGGGTGTATGCTGGGTTGGAAATCTCAAGGATTAATAGTGTTGTTTTCCTTATTACATCTTGTGGTGTTTTGAAAGCAAAAAGAAACAAATGAAATACGGAATGTAGGTTGTCATCCGTGCAGCCTGAACGAAGCAAAGCGGCGCGTTTAATCGTGTGATTAGCTGAAAGTGACATGCTGTTGGCTCGTGATGCATGAATGGCTTGCACGTGCTGCACTAGTCAGCACTAGAGACTGTTGTGTGTAAAAATCCCAGGAGATCAGCAGTTACAGAAATACTCTTACCAGCCCGTCTGGCATCAACAATTATGCCACGGTCAAAATCACTGAAATAATTTTTTTTCCCCCATTCTGATGGTTGGTGTGAACATTAACTGAAGCTCCTGACCCGTATTTGCATGATTTTATGCATTGAACTGCTGCCACATGATTGGCTGTTTAGATAATCGCATGAATAAGTAGGTGTACAGGTGTTCCAGATATGTTATAAAAATGTTATTATTCTCATTTTGTGTTCCACATAGGAAGGAAACTCATGGGGGTTTGGAACATCATGAGAATGAGCAAATAATGACAGAATTGTAATTTTGTGAAAAATGATTGCGAAACAAAGTCAAACGGGTGAGTAAATGATTAAAGACTTTTCATTTTGGGTGAACTGTCCCTAGTGTATGTCCTTGGCCATAAAGGAAAGTTTAGAAACAAATAAAAAGTTTTGAAACATGAATGGTTTCCTTAGGCCTTTTAATAAAAGATTTATGGGTTCTTAGAAAGTGAGCATGGTTTAATGAGCCTCTGCTTTTTAAAAGCTAACTGATGGCACTGACTGCTACACATTTTGCATCTAAAACCACGGTCTTGAGCATAATTCAGTTTAGAATCTTGTCTCAGAGCTGGTTCTTTGGGTTGCATGTTTTCATGGAGGCCCCATTACAGGTAGCAAAAAGCAACACAAATGTAATGCTTGTAATGCAGACTAGAGCCCCTCAAAGCTAAGCTAATTTTCCAATAGGAAGAAAAACATTTATACAGAGCGTGTTGGTCAAATTCAAAATGGTGTGTGTATAGAACCCTGAGGACAGGATAAATGAGACTCGTCTTGAGTCATTTTCCCAGGGTTATAAGGCCAGATGTTGGCTATAGACCCAAAGAGAAAAGCCACATTGACCGAGGGTTTGGAGAAAAGCCTCATGTAAACACTGATGCTTCGGTTGAATAAACAGATTCTGTATTTGCCAGGAAACCCTAAGTTAAGAAAAAAGGCAGGGGATGAAATGGAAGTTTGTGATTTACTGTCTTTTCAAGTTACTCAATGTCTGGCTGACAGTGAAAAATATGGGTTGGGGGAAGGGGGTCTCTTTCATGTAGTGAGCTGAAAAGGATAGAAGTTCAGTGTTTGAACGCAAAAGAGGACCTTTGATATCTGAGAACTACATAACTCTTTGAAAGGATAAACTGATTTAAGTCAGTATGGCCAAACGCTTTGATGATTATTTCAGCTTGGCTATTGTTGTGTCAAAAATTTTTCTTCTGAAGCTTCTCACCATGCTGTTGATTCAGTTACTGTTTGAACACCGTACGTGTTTCTTTAATGAATGGACACATCCACACCCAAAGTTATATTTCAATGGTGCCTTTTCATCTTTCCATTTGGAATTTGTACTTGAAAGAATCTACGCAATGTAAGTTCAACTATTTCCAAATCCATGGCATTAAGGGGATAGTTCACCCAAAAACGCAAATTCTGTCATCATTTACTCACCCTCATGTTATTCCAAACTAGGGGTGTAATGGTTCTCTGTAAAAAAAAAAAAAAAAAAACTTAACGTACGGTTTGCCACCTATACGGTTCAATAAACATTGGCACCGCGGTTCACCAAGTTTAATGACGCATCTGGAGCACAAGGTTTGGTGAAGAAAACAAAGTATCAAACAGACTAATGCACCTGTATGGCTTTGTAGATGGATGATTTGCCTGTGTTTCACGTGGGTCAACTTGATGACATCACAGTTCTGCACGTGTTGTGTGTAGATGAAAATGGCAAGCGGAGAAATCGAGCCCCTGCGTTTCTCCTTTCTGGGAACATTTTCTTTTTGCAGTCAATTACAAAAGCGATGGTCAAAAAATATTTACAAAACAGGCACTGTTTGCAGACATCGCTCAGCGCGAGTTCTGTATATTGGTAATATATTTCAATAATGGCTGAACAAAGAACGAAGAACTTCTGCGAAAGTATATCGGGGCCTTAATATCTTTTGTGTTTAGCAGAAGAACGTCGTCTGAGCCGTAGTCTAGCGGGCTGCACTCATGACATATAATGATGATGCATCACGGGTGACCCGAGTACGAGTCCCGGCTCATAGGGTCCTTTCCCAATCCCATTCCCATTCTTCTCCCCTATCATTTCCTATCACCTCTCCACTGTCCTCTCGCTAATAAAGCCAGAAAAGGCCAAAAAAAAAAAAAAAAAAAAGGAGAAAGTAAGTCATATTGGTTTGGAACCAGAGTCATTTTTGAGTGAACTATCTCTTTTTTCTACAAGAATAGAATAGATGTACTTTAAGAGGTGAAAGCAGTAAAATGTGAAATCCTGGACTGGTTATGTATGGTCACATACTGCCTGTGCTTTTGTATAGATAGAGAGGGCTCCTGAATGATTGTTTTTGTCCCATATTTCCAAATTGTGTCTCCTGTGTGATCGAATTTTCCACCCAAGAATGACTGGATTGCTGCTTCTGCAACTGTGGAACCATTCGTTCCATTACCCTGCCACCTCCAGGCCTTCAGCTAATTATGGGCTTTACTGATTATGTGATTTCCTTTTGCAATGGAAGGAGCATAATACTTTGGGATGCTACTGTCTACAGTTTCCAGATCGCTTCCAGATCGGAGCTCTGGTTAACTTTTTTGACCTTGCAAAGGCTTTGTTGGCAAAGTCTCTATGGAAACAACTCGCATCAGCTCCCACTGGGACATCTGCTTTACTGTCATTCATTGGGAGTTTGTGTTTTTGTAAGTTTAAGACTTTGTCATCATGAAAAGCAATATTTTCTGCACCATTTTGCCTACAAGTGGTGAAAAATTGGTTGACCTGGCCGACATATCAGTCTGTCACTAATGCTTATTTTTAGTAAGTGTCTTGTCAGTCAGGCCATGACTCTTTGGTTCATAAGCTAACCTACATTTTTGCATTATAGAGGTACTGACTTTTTACCATTATATAGTTGATGCCCAACAGATTGACTGATTCATAGCATAATAAACAGCTATAAGGGCTGTTGCCTCATGAACTCGAAAAGGTGAGTGATGACTTCTCTGAAAATGTCATCATTCCTTGTGCTAACATAATCCCTAATAAACCAACCTCTCATAGATTTATGGTAATAAACTGAGTCATTGCAATGAAGAGTCATCTATGGAGACAGAGGAGGCAAGACACATTGTGTAAAGGTTAATTTGTGAGAGGATTTGTGTTGCAGATGAGTCATGCATCTCACCTTTATATTAAGTTTGATTTATTGTCATGACAAGGACTTTCCTTCCAGATAGATGGTATTTTTAAATACTTGAAAGCCACATATTGCTTTAGAAAGAAGAAAAAGTATAGATTCATTTTAGAATTTTGAGCTAGTACCTTTTGGTGAAAGAGCTCATTAATGCATCGGTTTGCCAATGTTGTTTGCCTGAAAACAGGTGCTCTCTGAAGCTCACCTTAGCAGAACCTGCTCACTGAAGTGAAAATATCATTGTATCTGGCAACCACGTCCACCTTTATCTGGCCTTGAGCCACAGATAAAAGAACAGAGCGTGTTCTTATTGACCAACAGGGGAGAAACTATCAAAATATTGTGAGACTACATACTAAATAAAAAAATAGTTCACCCAAATATTCTGTTGTCATTTACTCATCTTCATGTCATTCCAAACCCGTATGACTTTCTGTCTCCATGGAACACAAGAAAATATATATTTTTTTAATGCTGACGATGCTCTTTTTTCCATACAATGACAAATGGTGAATAGTGACTGAGGCTAACATCCTTTTGTGTTCATCGAAAGAAAGAAAGAAAGTGATTCAGGTTTGAAACAACATGAGGGTGAGTAAAAGATAACCGAAATGTAATTTTTGGATGAACTAACCATTTAAAAAATTCAGTTTTCAGTTATGTGACTAGTTTAGCTGTTTTCAAAATGATTTTCAAAACTTTTACAACAACTAGTGATGTTGAGTGACAAAACACTACATTTATATACTGATATGTTTTTTGTCACATTGTATAATGCACACAGCTCTACAACTGGATATACACACCTAAAATGTCCTCTCTCTTGTGTGTTGTATTGGGAAGTCCGATTCATTTGAGTGAAACGGTTTGTTCGGACGATTCATGTCAACAAACTGGTTCAAACAAAGGTTCGCCTATTCATTTTACGTTTTGTAGCGATAACATTTAGTTAAATGCTGCTGTTCATCACTTGTATTTGACCCGGTTATATAAATAAGGATCTTTTTTTCAAACAAGGCATGCAAGGGGTGCTGCTTGAATGTGAAGCAATTCCTGCTGGTGCTTTTTGGATGAGGGATATTCTGTTCAAATACTCTACTAGTAGTCCAAGGCACTCAAGGCAGTTCATTTTTCCTTTGTTTTGCTATTAATATTAATACAGTTTTTTTTTAATGTATTGTAGTGTACATTTATCTGTTCAAGTTTAATGCTCTCACCCTAATTGAGATCCTATTGTTTTGTGCCAGGTACAGTAAATTAAGCTCTGATTGCAAAACATAAACTATATTTGATATTTATATACAGTGTATATACAGTATATTGTACCCTTAAATATCTGCAGTGTTGTTTGTTTCTTTTGTTAGTAAATAGTCATTTAGTGAACTACTAATAAAAAAATAAAAAAAAGGTAGCTTGAATAGTTTAACTACTTAAAATTATGAATAGCTTTTACAGTTTAAAGTAGCTTTTTTGTTTTTTTTCTCAACATAAATACATGCACTTTAAAAGTTCAGTTTCAGTTGGAATAAAACAATATTTGTCGGACTAACAGACTTAGATAATGTGATTTTAGCCCGGCTTCATCATTGAGTTACATGAATCGCACCACAATTGGCCTCTGCATTGAGCATTCACTGAAAAAAATTATTTAGCGGTGAAGTAAATATAGCGGAAAAGTTTAAGTACTTTTTACACTGAATAATTTAGTTTAAGTGTGAACTTGAAAATATTAAGTAAATTCAACATTTGTACTTAATTCAAACATGTAAAAATGTATGCTCTAGCTTAAAAGTCAATATTATTTATTTATGATTGTTTGTTATCTTTACAATGCGTCATACTGTATGAATCCTAAAGTAGAAAATTTCACAGGTAAATAAAATAAGTAAAATTGTACTTAACTTTTCAAAGCTAGTGTTCCCAGCATGTCCTGAATAATTAATATGCTTGCATAGTTTCACTGTTTGCAAGTTGATTTACGCCATTAAAGCAAGGTGATTTTGTTTAATAGACTATAAAGCATGCCACATGACACACAGAAGCCTTCCCTATGCAACATTTTACACTTCCTCAGCTGACATCCTCCCCTCAAATATTTGATTACGCATTGTGTCAAACATACTTGGACAGACAGATGAAGAGTGTAGCTTGACTCTGCAAATAAAACAAAAAATATAGACAACAATCTAGTTGACAGACAACTATCTTTTAGTCAACCAAGAAATTTCACATCTTCAATGTTTTATCTGATTAAGAGCAAGGCAAGGGTTTGGCTGTTTGCAGCAGAAATTTGGTAGTGAGGTAAGAGGAGGGGAAGGGTTGTAGAGGTCGAGAGCTGGACCTACACGTATGGATTTTGGCCTCAGGGTGGGGAGGGAGAGGTGTGAGAAAAGCCTGTCCTTATGTGCAGGTTAACCTGATCTGGGCCATTATTGCCATGTCTTTTTGGTTAGAGAAATGAGATGGCTCAGTATATGGGGGTTGATGGGCTGGACAAGAGGTGGGGATGGAGGAAGTACAGT
Organism: Myxocyprinus asiaticus; assembly: GCF_019703515.2. Taxonomy (NCBI): domain Eukaryota; kingdom Metazoa; phylum Chordata; class Actinopteri; order Cypriniformes; family Catostomidae; genus Myxocyprinus; species Myxocyprinus asiaticus. The sequence continues at coordinate 13,322,012 of NC_059389.1, forward strand.
CCTGAGGTGGAACTGATATGAATGTGTTCATTGTTTCATATCAGTGTTGGACCTCTGTGCTGGGGGCTGTGTTTAGTGTTGTATAGGACTGAGAAGAAGGCAGGATTCCGTTCCATTTGTAAGGGGAGGATTTCTGTCCTTTGCAGGGGGTTTTCCATCATACAGATTGGGGATAAGAAGAATGAGAGATATAATGGAAGAATGAGGGTGAGAATGGATTAAAAGGTAGCCGAAGAGTAAGCTTACAGCTATTGAGGAGTTAATGACCACTGCATGTCTACTTTTGAATAAAACTGATTAGATTTCTCCTTTTTTGTCCTTTTGTTCTCATTATTTTCTTACCTTTCTACCTCGTTTCCCCTCCAGCCTGATATTGCCTCACAAATTGTGCACACTGTGAAAGAAATGTGTGTGTATGTGTGTAATCCGGCTGCTTTGAAAGTTCAAGGGTGATGAAGTCATGCTGTAGCTACCTTGAGAAGAATTTCAGTGTTTGGTGTTTGCAAAGGCCTTGAATGCTGATAAACTCACTATGCTTGACATATTTCTACATTCCTACAATAGTGCCACATTTTTCCTTCTTGTTCATTTATGAAAGATATGCTAGTGTGAATAATCAAATCAAAACGCAAATAAAGGAAAATCATAGGACGTTTCAATAAATATAAAGAAAGTATTGCGATTTATTGTTTTTAGTACAATGAAGAAACAATATCTTTATATTACACTGATCTCTGGAATACTTGATTCTGATTTGTCAATCACATTCTATAGTCAAATACTTATATATATATATATATAATGACCATTAAACTGTATAGTTGACCGATGTCCCTGGCAACAAATCTCCTAGACACTACTAGTTTCATGTCCCTCATATTACTCTGTGGTCTCTTCCATCTCACATAATGATATATTTTCTACCCAAAACAATATTTCAAATCATCATTTACTTACCCTCATGCTGTTCCAAAGCTGTATAACATTATTTTTTTTACGTGGAATGCGAATGGAGGTGTACCATGCGTACTCTTTGGAAGAAATAAAGTCAGACTGGTTTAGAACAACAAAGGTGAGTAAATGATGATAGAATTTACATTTTTGGGTGAACTGTCCCTTTAAAAATCAGTCAAATTAGTCTCTTCCAGAACTTTCCAGTAATTTCATAGCACTCCATTAGTGAGTATCAGTGCTTATGTACTTTTCTCACCAGTGTCTATAAGATAACTGACTGCTCCTCTCCCAGGAGCTGCATAAAGCCTGAGTGTGAACAGCCTCAGCAGATTGTGTGTCCACACCTGAATCTGACACCATTGGGTGAGAAAGTGTGGGATCTTACAGTTCAGAGAAGACAACCTCTTGGATCTGTAGAATGGATTGTGAACAGAACGAGTAAATGGTTCTTGCTTTATGCATATCATGTATTGTACTGTGTGTGCTGTTTGCCTTTGTGCAATTATGCAGTTATGGCCACCTATTCAGTTTCTGTTTGTGCTTACTATAATATTAATTTGTTTCTTTTTTTAATGTGATCTACTGTATACCAGTACAGTGATTCTGTCATGATCACCGGGCCTGCAGCCTTAAAAATCTTTACTAAATAATTGCTTATTAATTCACAATTGTTTTACCCTATTACCTTCACAATATAATTATCAATACATTCTGTATGTACATATGATAACATATTCTATGTGAACATAACACAAGCTTAAACACACATACTGCACTCATTCTTTTTTATTACTAATTCCACATTTTAGAATGATAGTAAAGTCCTCAAAATTATGAAACTGAAGTACGGTAGTTATGTTTATAACCAAAAAACATCTTATATTTCAGCTTCTTCAAAGTAACCACCCTTTGCGTAGATTAAAGCTCTTTTAATGAAAATTTTCCTTTTTTATAATTGTCTACAAAACTAATTCCAAGCATTTTAGCATAAGCCTTTAGATCATGAGAAACATACATTCACTCAGATGTATCTGATCTTTCACTAGTGTTTGTTTGCTCTAACATTTGATATTACATACAGATGGTTTACGCAGAACAACTTGAGAAAAAACAGTCAAACTGCTGCCTGTCTTTGAGGTAAGGTGTGTCACATGATTGGGACCAAGTACTTAGGTCAGAGGTCACACTAACGGATGCACGGATAAGATTAATGCTCCCAGGTCATGCCACTGTGGTGTGTGTGATCTTAGTTAATAAAGATTTACACCAAGACCCCTTAATTAAGACCAGAATACATCATGGTGGAGTCTAAAACAAAGACTTGTCATTGTGGTATGTTGTCTTTGTCAGATTAGAGTTCTTGTCGCCTCAGTGTCATCTCACCTTTCGCCAAACCCCTGTTGAACATCTTTTGAGGTTTTTGGTTGGGCTTCCAATGTTGCTTGTGGTTTTGATGTCACTATGGAGAAAAACTTTTCCCTGCTTTAGCTCAGACACTCAGGCTGTTGTTAAGGGTGTTTCTGAGTCTCTTAAGACCTGATAAAACTTAACTGAAAGGGCTTGATTCCTCACTATATCAAGTTACTAGCATCGGTTCAATGTACACAAAGCCTGTTTTGTATGGTAATAATGCCCTTCAGTGCCATTAAGCTTATCTCGGGGGGCAGAGGGGGGTGTGGGATTGAATAGGTCTGGGATTGTGGAGCACGGAGAGAGGACAAACAGTGGTGTCAAAAGATCTTCCATGTCATAACTCCCAATGAACACACTCAAATACACACAAATCAAGCATATCAACAGATCCCATGCTTAAGAGTTAGAGCTTGTTTACAAAAGGTAATAGTGGATTAGTTTGGTTAATTAGTTATTTTATTGTGATATATATTTCTAGTTTTATATTTTTAGTAGCAATGCTTTAATTAGCTAGTGTGCTGACAGCATCCTGTGCTTTAGCTGTTAGACAGTTTGTACCGTTAAACCCACTTAGAAAAGTTGCGTCTGTAAATTAATTCCCTTTAAAGCACTTTCACAACAGCCATACAACTTGAAACAGACATCTTTGGTTGTTGTATTGCATCCTGCGCAGTTTTACTTAGCATTCCGCCACAAGCGTTGTGTGTTTTTAAGATGGCATGTCAAGTTAAAAGTAGTCCAACTTTTAAAAACACATCTTACAACAGATTGCAATGCTCTATTACTCTCTTGATTTACCCTTGTGCATCAATAAAAAAAACTCACACTCAGGACCTTAGAGGACAAAAATGTCCGCGTCAAAAAGCTGCCATAAAAATATTATATATTAATATTATTTTCCACTTTCACTGACTTAGATTTTTTTTAACCAACATCAGTCCTGATCATAACTACCAAATATTCATTCATTTTCAGGATTTTAACCCTTTAAATGCTAGTTTGTTTATATAATGCCACTGTTGTTTTTTATGGAAAAGAAACACAAAAAATGAATTATTTTCCATATACTAAATGCTAAGGGGATTTTTTTTTTGTTTTTTTTTTTTGTTTTTTTTTTTGGATTATCACAATCTGGGATATGTCAATGATTAGCAACAACATTGATTTTGATGCATTATTATTTTTCGTGCAGTGTCAAATAAAATAAATAAATAAAAAAAATCAGGACATTAGAGGACAAAAATGTCCACGCCAAAAAACTGGCATAAAAATATTATATATTAATATTATTTTCCACTTTCACTGACTTTGATTTTTTTTTTTAACCAACATCAGTCCTGATCATAACTATCAAATATTCATTCATTTTCAGGATTTTAACCCTTTAAATGCCAGTTTGTTTACATAATGCCACTGTTGTTTTTTTACACACAAACACACACACACACACACACACACATACACACATTTCTCAATACACACATACAAAACATACTCTGACATCCATACCCACACCCACACAATTTTAGCTGCATCATTTATTCAATTGACCTGCAGTGCTCTATAATACAGCAAACAGAAAATAGGAAAAAAGCATGTATTTGCTCCATAGGCTAAACATGAGAAAAATGGCGCTATCTGGTGGAAAATATAAAGTTTTTTAATTTTGAAGCCAGTGCACTGGAATGAAAGCATAATATCGTAGAATTCATGATTTTATGCTTTAATGGCACTGGGATCAAATATTGCAGTTTTAATGGATTTCAATGGGTACATTTTTGTCCTGAAGGTCCTGAGTGTAACTATTTTGTGTACACAGTGTATTATAGATGTATTATAGGAACTGAGGTTGAAATATCAAAATTCCCCCAAAAATCCACACCTTTGGCTAAATTTATGCCGTTGGCATTATCACAGCCAAAATGATCGAAAAGACAAAAATGTCCTGAAGGTCGCACAAGGGTGCATTCAAGTTCTGTTATTTTATTTGTAGCCTACTTCTGGAAAATATATCCCAAAATTCGGGGTTACACTTTTCTTAAACAAAAGAAATTATGATCCTTTCTTTCTCTTTAAATAGTTAACACTGGCTGTTGCGTATATGGGTTGGTGCATGTTTTTCTTAAGCGTTTATTTGAGGATGTGAAGCACGTCTTTTCATTTCCTGGTGTCTTTGACCCATGACTTTAGACACAGAGAACTTCAGAAACAACAATAGCTAAATTGCTCACAGATAGCACAGATTCACTGGCTTTTTACCAGTTTGTCAATTTGCAATGGGCCATGGCCACCTTTATGTGGGTTAGGGCATTTTATAGAAGATAAAAACACTGTAATCTTCATTGTCGCGTGCGTTCCTTGAAAAACTCTGGCAATCATAATCAGCCCCACATAAAACGAATCCCGTCCGTATAGTGGTTTATGACATCACATGGCTTGTTGATACAGGGTTGTGATTTTACTGATGGTTTGTCAGAGGATGTATATTAGGATGGGGGGCTTTTTTTTTTTTTTTTTTTGCTATTTGATTACCTTGACCTGTGCTATTATCATCTCTCCCTCCCTGGTTTTTGGCTTTAAGCACATGAGTAAACTTTCCTAATGGGCTGACAGACAGCAGCAGAGGTGGGAGGGGGTGATAATTAATGGGGAAAGTTCAGCAAAGTGGATTACATGCATAACGTCACCTTGTAATATAACATAGTCTATTACTGTAACAATCACTGTTAATGAACGAGTGCAGTCGTTCTACTTTTCTGAGATTTATTCTTGGCCGTACAACAGGTAAGAGGCAACACGAAGTTAACGAACAATTCTTTCTCAAAAGCTTTCCCTCACTTCTCTCTCACACACCCCCATGCGCCGTGCACGTGCACACACACCGAACCCCCCGGAAGGGCGGCTTTCCCATTATCATCCAACACGAAAGCACAATCGAACTTAATGCATTATATTATCAGTGCATTCATAACACTCGAACATAATCTTTAAACATGCTACACTATCAATCAAATGTATGCCAGTCTTGTAACTACCAGGTCCCTTTACGCACGGCAGACAAGATCATATCCACATTTTGGGTTCAAAATCCCAAACTACACAGCACACAAGAACATAGCCGATTACATTTTTGCAGCAAGAGTAGTAGCCTAGAGCCTATCAGTGTAATGTTAAAAGGTACTGACAACTGTTAATATTAAATTGCTCAGAGGCAGCTTATAGTAAACCAAAAGCGTTACCATGAGATGCATGGCTAGGTGCACCAATAGTTAAAATAGTCCAAACGAGGCTTGATGTTCAGGGGTTGTTGAGATGAAGGCCCTCATGATTTATAAATAATTATGACACTATTCAGTGTTGTAAATTATTTTTCAAGACTTCCTCAACCATACAGTTTTTAGGAAAACATATCCAAAATGTTTTAATGTGTTTATAAAAAAAATTTAAAAAAAGACTGCAAAAAGGAAAAGAACAACCATAATCTCAACACCAGGGGGTGCTGCAGCACCCCTACTTCTCACGGCCTTGAGCAGATTGCTCGTGCATTGAACGCGCACTGCCCGATTTTTCTAACTGCGCTTCATTGAACATGCAGAATGCGCATGCACCTGGAATTATTTGCACTAATTAGTGGGTCCACAAGGTGGCAACACTCACATATGAGCCATTGTTGTCATGAAGAAGAGCTAGAAGAAGATATAATCGCCGCTAAACAACAGGAGACCAATGTGAAAACAACAACAGTGGATGTATTTTTAAAAGTTCAGAACATTGTGTGATTGAGTCAGCCAGTGCCTGGACTAAGGAGTTGGCCTTTGTTTAGTATGACTCATGACATGGTAAAGGCACACCAGGTTTAAAGCAAACACATGTGGCTTTCATTTGACACATAATTTAGGGCACATCAAACATGGTGCTAAATTCTGTATGGTAGCTCCCCTTATAACTCCCAGCTTTCAGCGTCTCTCTAAACAATGATACCACTGGCATGATAACACTTTTAATACCTCATGAGTGACACATTGTCTTAAATTGTCCCTTTTCATTATGACAGAAATCCACAGAAATGTGACTATTTGCACTCCAGTAGTCTAGTAGAAACACACTAATCAAAGACAATTTGTGCAGCTAGTGTCACTGCAGTGGTATGGGGTGTAACGACGGTATGGATGTGCTTTTGCTGTGCGGACAACCCGGGTTCGATTCCACCTTTTGTCCCACTTTTTCCCATCATGTTTCCTGTCTACACTTTTAATATTTCATTTAATACTACCTATAATAATAATTAAAAATTAATGTAAAGGTTGATTTCCTCACAGTGATTTGGTCACGGTGAAGGTCTGGAAGTTGAGAGAAAGGTTTGATCCAGGTAAAGTTAACCATGGTTTTACTATAGTAATATTGTAGTAACCATGTTTTTTAGCAGAAGCCATAGTTTTAATACAATTAACCATGGTGTTACTACAGTAATATGGTGTTAAAATAGTAACCATATTTAAATTTGTGGTTACTGTGATTTTACCACAAAATACCATGGTGATATTATGGTTACTGTAGTAAAAACATAGTTAATTTTTGTAAGGGAAGGTTAGGGTTAGGTTTAAATTTAGGCGTTGTGGAGTGTCAAGGTGGTCTTTGGCAACTTCGGGCGCATTGCAATGTTTTCTACATAGTAGACACAGAGATGTTAACCACTTCCAATGATTCTTTAAAGTCTTTAGCTGTCACTCTAGGGTTCTTTTTTACCTCATTGAGCATTGTGCGGAGTGCCCTATGAGTCATCTTGGCTGGATGGCCACTTCTAGAGAGAGTAGCCACAGTACTAAAGCATCTCCATTTAATGACAGTTTTTGTCTGTGGACAGATGAATATCTAAGCTCTTCGAGATAACTTTGTAATCCTTTCCAGCTTTATGCAAAGCAACAATTCTTGATCGTAGGTCTTCTGAGATCTCTTTTTTTGCGAGGGATGGTCCAAGTCAGCATAGTGCTTTTTATAAGTGAGAGCAGCTCTAACTCACCTCCAATCTCTTTCATTAGTTGGATGCCAGGTTTGCCAACTCCTGACTCTAATTAGCTTTTGTTGTTGTCATTAGCCTGGGGGTTTCATATATATTTTCCAACCTACACTGTGAATGTTGGAGTGATGTACTCAATATGTACAAGAACAATACAATAATTTTTGTGTTATTAGTTAAAACAGATTGTGTTTGTTCATTATCGTAACTTAGATTAAGATCAAACCAGATTTTAAGACAAATTTATGCATAAATGCAGGTAAATTCAAAGGGTTCACATAATTTTCTTGCCACTGTAATTAGGGGTGCAAATAGTATCTTAAAGAAGATGCTTTTGGTTGCTATTTACACTTAGCCTCTGCCTACATATTATGTTTTTAAAGCTTAGTGTGTGATTATTTATTTATTATTGTGTCAAAAAGCAGAATTAAAATAAATATAAAAAATCGGTTCTGCTTATTGGTTGTCGGACACTTCAATGTAAAAAAAAATCGGTTTTAGTCACAAAAAGCAATATCAGTCGATCAATAGATGATAAAGTTTTCAGTATTCTTGATTTTCAGTGTTCTCATAATTTAATGGTTATATTTAGACTAAACTCTCCTATACGATAATTTCCTTATTTGAATGCTTGGAATAAGTATCAATACTCTTAAAATAAAATAAAAAATAAATGCTAATAAAGAGGTTAATTAAGTCTTCTATTTTTAATTTTTTTTCTGCTTGTAGAATATTGGTCTGTAGATTATAGTCCCTTTAAATAACTAATTAAAATAAGATTTAAACTAAAGATTAGACCAGTTCTCTTCCATTTGAATAATTTCTTAAACTTTCTTCGATTCTTTAAATTATGATGACATGCTTTCTATCTGCCAACGTTGTGCAGATGGCACGTATAGATGAAGGAATTTAACACCAAATATGAATTTAGCACCTGGTTGTTTTTCATCCTTCTGAAAGGTGGCGGCTGCTCTGAGTGTTCTCACACGTCTCATAATCAGATGGCGGGATGACAGTCTGCCAGAAATGCAGAATTCAAAGCTGCACCGATTGTTGATCTTGGTTTGCTCTCTATGTCAGATAGCCACAGGAAGTACTTGATGTAAATTAGATGGCCATGCATTACTGAAGGTTTTGTCCAAATTGAGTTTGAGAGCATCTTGCAAGTAAATCAAGTTACATCAGCTACTTGGAAAGAGGTAAGTTTTTCATTTTGGTGTGCTTTGCTTCTTTGGTCCTACCAACAATTATTTGCATTTAAAAAGCCATAAAGCCATAAATCACCCCAAAATGAAATGTCTGTCATCATTTACTTACCCTCATGTTTTTCCAAACCTGTATTCTTTCTTCCATGGAACACAAAAGGAGAAATTAGACAGAACCAATGACAGCCTCAGTCACCATTCACTTTTATTACTTTTCTTTTTTCTATACAGTGAAAGTTACAATAGTTACTGAGACTGTCATTAATTCTGTCTAATTTCTCCTTTGTGTTCCATGTAAGAAAGTTCAGGAATTTCATTTTTGGCTGAACTAAATGGCCGGAATTCAGCAGGCTTCAGGGCATCTTGAGTTGTTGGATGTTTCTTGTCATTTTAAGAGAAGATGTCTTTCACCTGATTGACATGTCTCATACAGGGAAATTGTGGGAGGAAATGATATTCAAAGTGGGAATGATTTGATGTTGTATTTCAATAGGCAGTGTCTGGGGGTGCCTTGTTTGTAAATGTGTGGAGAGGATGGCTGGGTTGTGGATGGTATAGTGGTAAATAATAGTAAACATTGTGACCAGCAATTGGATTTGGTTTGATGATAGTAATTAACAACTTGGAAAAAAGTAACGGTAACACTTTCTATGAAGCCCATATTTATAATGCATTGTAATGTCATTATATATACATTATAATGCATTCTTAATGTATCACAATACACCTTATAATATGTTATATCTTCTCATTAATAATTGTAACTACAATTATAATAAATGTATAATATTTAACCTATTCATAGTTATACCTTAAACTGTATAATGCAATATAACACAATCAACATCCAATTTTATCCGCAGAATCTGTAATGTAATATAATGTATACAGGGTTGGGAGGGTTACTTTTGAAATGTATTCAACTACAGATTACAGAATACTTGCTGTAAAATGTAATTTGTAACATATTCCGTTAGATTACTCAAGATCAGTAACGTATTCTAAATACTTTGGATTACTTCTTCAGCACTGGTAGATTTTTTTCACTTGTTTTGACTATAAAAACTCTGTCAATACAGTAAATCAAAATACACATGTTAAAAAAACATTCTCTGAAAAACCTAAATATCTTATGCAGTGTTGTTTCTAAAACAAGATAAATCAAATTGATCTTGTTTTAAGGATTTTTAGATATTTTTACAGGAAAAAAATACAAAAATTATTATCAAGAATATGATTTTTGCCCTAATATCAAAGGTCTTGCTAGAAAAAAGAAATAATGATCCAACGTGAATTTTCTTGATAAAAAAATATGATCATGCTTGGTAACGTGTGCATGTAAAATGGCTAGAAATAGCATTTTAGCTTAGCGTAAAGCTGACAATTTACACAAGGTTTATTTCTATTTCCTCTGCTCCAAACTTACTTCAAACTTACTTCTCTGTCTGCTCGTATGAATGTAGCGCATCATAAGAAAGTGTTTCACCGCTGTTCAAATGCACTTTGGATCGCATCATTTATATGTATAAATGTTTTCCATCTGAAAGGACTAAATATTAAATGAAACAAATGACAGTAAGATGCAAAGTAATCTCTTCAGTAATCAAAATACTTTTTGAATGTAACTGTATTCTAAATACCAATGATTTAAATTGTAACTGTAGTGAAATGCAGTTACTTATATTTTGTATTTTAAATACGCATACTTGTTTTTCGTTACTCCCCAACCCTGAATGTATATTAGGTATCATATAAGAGCTGCATTGCAAAAGCAGCACAGTATCAACAGTCATAAGGCTTGATGACATCATCATATAACATTATAAGTGGTCTCGGCCTGTTTTAAGTAAAGATACAAAAGCAATGAATAGTAAATAGCCATAACATAAACTTGTAACATACAATACATTACAAGCCAATTTAATATAATGGAAGTTATATAAAAATGCACAGAATACAATAGAACACATTCACAATGTACATTTTGTGACATTAAGACATTTTCCATGTAATTTTGCCCAACAGGGTGTAATTTAAGTGAAATATAATACAGGTTGCAAATATATTAAAATAATCAATAAGCATTTTACAAGCTTGAATTGTAATGTCTTATAACCACTTAAAAACATTTTATGAATGTTTATAAATAAACATTGCTTTTGTCACTTAAAGCATACCTAATATATAATACCTTATAACTTCAGATAAAATTTGATGTTGGTCATGTTATAATGCATTATACTCTTAAGGTATAACTATGAATATTTAAGTATCATAATGGATTATAATTGTGGTTACAATTATTTAAAATTAGTTATAAAAAAAAATATAAGGTGTATTATGAGACATTACAAATGCTTTATAATGGATTTATAATGCCTTCACTATTCATTACTAATGATGATTGTGGTATCATAAAACCTCTTACAGTTGTGCAACATAGATTGTCTGATTTATGACACACTGATGAACAGCAGTACAGAATATTCAAGTAACTGATTGTCTTTTATTTTGTATTTACATGTATAACTTTAATACTATTTTACATTTAGATTGCAAAGACATTTTGCTCCTCTAACATTTCCTTGGCTTCCATGGCTGCAGTTGGAAATATTTAAGACTCAAACATATAGGAGTTATTTTTTATTTAAGGACCTTTTTTTATGAACTTGAACCTATGTCCTTTGGCATTTGCATAAACCACTGCACCGCAGCTCCAACGTATTTGTTTTCTAATAAGTAAATTTCATTTAATTTCTGGTTAATTAAGGTTCAGACCCTTTCACTTGCAAAATGTAAGCCAACACCCATCATTGTTTAAGACCTAATAATGTGTCCATTGGAATGTACCGGAATAAGAATGAATAACCCGGTGGAGAAAATAAACCCCGGAATTAGTCATAAAGTCATAAATTCATAATTTATTTTTATTCACCACAGGAGTTTGTGCTGTCACAGCATTATACTCTCATTGCAGGGTTCTCCACTGGAAGCTGTAAAAATCAGATTCATTAATGTTGCTTTTTATGAGCAAAGACTGCTAATTAGAGGTGGCAACCGCAGTGAGGAGGCCCTTGATATGAGGCCTAGTCTAATCAGCCCTGAGTGAATGAGCTAATGACAGAGAGAGCAGGGAAGGTGGACTCAGACAGGGTCACCTTACTGGCCTGCGGATGAGAGAAACCCAAATGTGTTTCATATTGTTCATCACATAAAAAAATCATAAGGAGTCATGAGACAAGAGGACAAAAGGTGGCTGCATCTACCAAATCCATGCATTGGCAATTAATTTGCAAGCCTTGAAAATACAGCTGTACACTGACTAACTAACTAATCTTATTTATTGCATTCACTAACTAACCAATTAACGACTGTAAAAAATAAACTTATTTAATTGCACTAACTAACTATTAATTAAACTTGATTAAAACTTCATTTTCCACTGCTCTGCATTTACACTTCTGCCATAGCATTGTACTATTCTAGTTCTCAAATGAAATTTGGTATGGTAGCACTACTTCATTATTTTTGCTCTTGGATTATTTGCAGCTGCTTTTATTATTCTCATTTGTAAATTGTTTTGGATAAAAGCATCTGCTAAATAAATACATTTAAGTAGAAACCATAACAGTTCATTTGACAGTATCTATGAAGAGATACTGTATGTTAATTAGGTATTTTGTTTTACTAGACGTGTGGAGTGTATTTGGATTCTGAAAGACAAATGATTAATATAGAAAGTTAGTGAAATTACTAAACAAAGACTGACGTGACAAATTTCTAGCAACTTTTATTTTTCTGTCAATACTGAAAGTGAAATACTTTGCAAAGCAACATAATCACAGCCAATCAGATCATATTTATTGTTTAATATACTGCTGTATTTAATATACAGTGTAGCTTGATTTTGGACCAATGAGATTTTGCTGTGGGCAGAACTACCTGGTACAAAAATAGAAACCAAGCAACTAACAAAATATGTTGTTGCTTGTCACAGTCATGGCTGGTTAGGACATAAACTCAGAGCAGTTTTAAAATAGAGGATATATCACTTGTCGCTCTGTCACATTGCGTTTGATTGCGACACTGCGTAAGCATTTTGGGGTACTTGTGACAGCTGTGCTCTTCCTTTCAGATCAAGAATGCTGAAGACAAGATGGATCCTCTAGTTTATCTGAGCCTGCTGAGAGTCAGCGTCTCTACTCTCCCACACCCCATTCGCCCACCGCGTCCCCGGGCACCTGACCCTGCTCTCTCCAACTCCTCCTGGAAGAATCAGTAGAGCTATCGCAGTACACACGGGAGACAGGTGAACTCTTCCTGTGTAAATATGACTGGATGGAGGTCTCAGTGGCGTCTGGTCCTGCTCAACTCACTGACATGTGGCCTGGAGATCTGCGTGGCTGCTGGGATCACCTATGTGCCCCCTCTGTTGCTGGAAGCTGGTGTGAAGGAACAGTACATGACAATGGTTTTAGGTAAGGTTTCAGCCTGGAATTTTGCCCAATAGGATAAGGAACTAACTTTTAATGTCAAATTAGGGTTTATGATTGGTTAGAGAAGAACCATGCTGTAAGTCAATTTTATTTGATTTTATAGGGTAGCACTTTACACTAAGGTTCCATTTGTTAACATTGCTATAACTACATTAGTTACCATGAACTAACAATGAACAGTATCTTGGTTAATGTTAATTTCAACATATACTAATACATTTTTTACAGTTTCATATGTTAATATTAGTTAATGCATAATGATCTTGCATGAATTATCAATTAACAATTTTATTTTTGTAAACCAACATTAACAAAGATTAATAAATGCTATAAAATTATATTGTTCATTGTTAGTTCATTATACCTAATGCATTAACTAATGTTAACAAATGGGACCTTATTTAATGTATTACTGGCTTTTATTGGTTTTGGAGTCATTCCAAATTTTTTTGTTTTGTTTCAGTTTTTCCTATTCAATTATTTTTATTTATTTATTTATTCTCCCCTTTTTCTCCCCAATTTGGAATGCCCAATTCCCAATGGGCTGTAAGTCCTCAATCCGGGTGGCGGAGGATGAATCTCAGTTGCCTCTGCGTCTGATACTGTCAATCCGCGCATTCTTTCACGTTGCTTGTTGAGCACGTTACAGCTGAGACATAGCCTGTGTGGAGGCTTCACTCTATTCTCCGCAGAAACCACGCACAACTCACCACACGCCCCACCGAGACCGAACCACATTATAGCGACCACAAGGAGGTTACCCCTCTACCCTCCCTAGCAACCGGGCCAATTTGGTTGCTTAGGAGACCTCGCTGGAGTCGCTCAGCACGCCCTGGATTTGAACTCGCGACTCCAGGGGTGGTAGTCAGCGTCTTTACTCGCTGAGCTACCCAGGCCCCCAGGAAAATGTTTTTATTTCGTTTTTGTTATATTGTTATAATAACACTGGCTGTAAACAGTATGTCAAGGTTGTTTCCCACTGAGGAGTCAATCCTATAATGGAGGTCATTGTCATAAATAGTGACTAAATCACTGCTTCATCCAGGTGGTAATTAGGTGCTAATTGGAAGGCACTGGACTGCAGAAAGAGTCCCAAGGCTCAAGGGGTCAACAGCTGTGTGGAAGCATGTATAGTTTTACTGCATCCTGTTAAAATTCTGTGGGATATTCCTCTGGACTTTTATCAGTAGTGACTGATAATTTAGTCTTAATGGGCCCAAACTCAATAAGTTCTCTCAGCCAGAATGTGTAGTTTAATGCTGAAGTATGATATATTGTTTCAATGTTGCTTTCTCCTATCCCAGTTTAATATGCAGAGTAAGTAAGCTATTCATAGGTTGATTTTGCTGAAAATTGTGGCTGTGTGGTGCTATCAGTTGATTGCTCTGTTTGTTTGAGCATCCAGACCAGCCCGACACAGCAACATTGTCTCAGCCAATGGTGTGAGTTTGGGGCGAGACTATCTTTTTGCCATTCAGTGGCAGATTGGTGTGTTTGGGCAGCCTGATCTCACTATTTTTCTTAGGTTTTCATATGTAACATTTACACAGACATTTTTTGTATGTTTGGACAGAAGCTGAAATGGACAATATGGCCATATTGACAGTATCTAAAACCTTGTTTTCCGTGGTTCTGGTCCACACAATACATGACTGATCGCGGACTGGGCGTATCAACTACATGACCATTCGTCCCCAATTGATGTGCGTGCTGCTGTCATATCTGTGTCCATATTGTGCATGTTCATGCATTTGCTTTTTTACATTTTCAGATTGTACGCTTATTGTTTCCCTTTAAATCCACACATAAATAGCAAAAAAAAAACAGCTGTTTTTATCATGGTCCCATTTCAATCGGATCACCCAAAATGCATCTTAAAATTAAGATGACGAAATTCATTCACAAACTTGCACAGTTTATTCTTGATCACATGTAAACAAACATGAAAGAACTGCTCTCACCAGTTTTCGCGCTTATTTGCGCTTATTTGCAAATTAAAAAAGAAAAACAGCTGAATAAAAGACGGAAGATAGGGAAATGTAGATGATGTTTTAGTTTATTTTCTAATTACTTTTTGTCTTCTGGTTCCCAATACATTGTTCTCCTCTTGCGTTCTCTTGAATATTTCATTGGCTTTGGTTCATTGTCGGTCTCTCACACCTGACAAGACGTCTAGATATCAAGCTGGTTTGAAATCCGTTGTAGCGGTTGCGACATGTCGCAGGAGTGCGCACACTACAAGGCCGTTATTTGTGACTTCTTGTTGCTGACTAGTCGCTGACTCAAAACTTGGGATGTCCCGATTCTACGCTCATGTACTTGACTCGTGCTCATAAAAATGCTCAGATACTAAAAAACGATACCATCTGACGTATGAATGTCATTACGTAAACATTCAGCTCACAAATTAAAATCACGTCATGTTCTTGTGAGATTATTTAACTGCTAAAGCTTCGATTTAATAAGATAAAAATATAGTTTGCATGTGCAGCACTTTAAATGTGAGTGCTTGTGAATGTGTAGAGCTGGTGACATAAAGAAACAAAGTGCTCAAACCTTGGTTTATACACGGAAAACACCATCATGAGGATTGCACAATCTGTTTGTAGCAGATGACAGCAGGCAGAGCGCTAATTCACTTTTTAGCACGAGGCACATACAGACTACATATTATTTAATTAAATGCCAGCCTTTTGCAGTTTAATAATCACTGAGTCACATAGCAACCTGATTTTCCAGAGTGGGAAGCTACCATCATAACTTCAGAGCTCCTTGGTCATGACAACACAAACACTTCAAAATAAAAGCTCAATTTAATCAAGGGAAAAAAGTATGACACAAATAGATCACTACTGTATAGTTAGGTAATATTCACTTTAATACTTCAAATAATAATAATAATTGTATATCAATAGTTATTTTATGATAGTTAAGCAATATTTAACATCTGTGATGCTCTGTTATGCAGCACTTTATTAAAATTATTAAAAATTAAAAATAAGAAAAGATCATGTTGAAAATTAATTGTTATACTTCCATTTGATAAAACTTTTAAGGAATTCATTTATTTAAACACCATTTTGATGATAAAATTTAAATAAATTGTTGATATGGAATTCAGAAAAAAACAACCAGGTATCGGATTTGTACTCGTTCTCCAAAAAATGGTATCGGGACATCCCTACTCAAAATATCAAATGAGACGAACTGAGTCCTGTAGTGTACACTTGGCTCAAGTCTAACCATGAACCTATCCCTAAAATCTGATTGGTTTATAGAAATGTTTTTCCTGGATCAGTAATGGTTGCTACTTCTTAGCTACAGGGAAAGAAACATTGGCTTTTTCTACTAGACACAATGTTCTGCAGAACTTTGTTTAAATACAGCAACGTACATGTTTTTTTTTTTTTTGTTGTTTTGTTTTTTTCATTTTATCCTCAAATCACCAAACCCACAACTCTAAATATTTATCCTCTGTGTTTTAGATTTTTCTGCGTGCCATATGAACAGATGCATTATTTTGTGCCCGCAAATGGCTTCCATATGGTTTCGCTGTAAATGGGTCTCTCTCCAAGACTTTTTGCCTTGCAGCCAAAACAAAAAGAGCAGTTCACAAACGTCCATGTGGTCACTTCGGTCCAGACGGACAGAAGATATGTGGTGTGTTGGTGTATACTGCACTCTGCACTGTTAGTCGACAGCTGCACAGTAGAAAGTAGAGATAGACGCTTTGTTTTCAGATTCATTCACAAGCTATATATACTCATGAAGGCAAAACAACCAGTCTCGTTGCCTTTAGGAGCAAAGTGCTTTCAAAAGCCCAAAAGGACATTGTTGTTTGTTTGAGGATGCTTAATGTGCACTTGTGTGTGTGATTCCTGAGGTTTTGTTTAACTGTTTCTTAATGGAGTGTGGTTTGGAGGCTTTTTTATAAATCATTTGGAGCCGATGCAAATTTTTCCTGTTTTGATAGGCATGTGTAGCCAGACCTTTGACTGAACTGCAAAAGTTCTGGTCCACATTGCAGCCTGTTCTTGCTAAGAACCAACTTTTTACAGAGGAGAGACAGTCTGACTGAGATATAAAGCAACCAACCATAGTTAAGTTTGTTTTTACATGCTTGTTAGGGACAGGTTCATCTGAAATCGATTATACAACAATAACAGGTTGGCATGAAAAAAGTAAATAATGGAACGGAAATCTCCTCAAACAGTTGTACAGAAAACACTGTAAACATTTCGGAAAATCTGTATAGATTCTGTGATCAAAATGTAAAGACACTTTCACAGACATAACTCAGAAAACAAAGTGGAACTTGTATCTCATGAACATCATGGATTTTTGCTGATGGATATCTAGTTTACTTGCTGCCAGTTACCTCAACCAAAGCAAAACTCTGAAAATCATTGATAAAAGTTTGATGCCACCAATCTGGCAAACCTTGGTGACCAAATCCAGTGATTAATTTATCCTTAAAAGTGCTTGCTATATCAACCCAGTACCTTGTAAACACTAGCCAGTGAATCAGATCAGAGCTTGCCAGATCGAAAAAGTACTTTCCAGTTTGGTGCGAAATAAACATCAGGCAGAGGCTAAGACAAATGTTTGTCAGAATTCTTTTGTCTTTTTAAGTGCTTTTTGTGCCAGATTGATGCACTTGTGTTGAGTATAGGGTGGAGGTTGTAGTTTAATTATAGAGACATTACATATAAAAAGTCTTACAATTGAATATACTGTATATGTCTCAAACTGTTGCAAACAGCACAATGCCACCTTTAAAATGAAATGCGCAAAACTCTCCCTTTACCATGTGAAAAAAAGTATGTTAAAAGTAAGTATTTTGGCTTACAGGCGGTGCTGATAGACATTGTTAGATACATTTCTTTAAGACTAAGCAGTTCCCTTGGCTATGCACTTCCATGGTTTCCTCTTCAGTGTTCCCCAGAAGAATAACACATGCTTTGTCAATACCTGCTCAGTGCCTTAAATGTTGGTTGCCTTTAAATTGTTTTAGGTGTGTTATTCCACACCTGCTTCCATTTTTCTGGCTATAGCACTCAAGGGAATGTGTGTTTGTAATTTGCCTCTTTCACTTATTTGCAAACACTACAATTATGCACCATAATGCTAATTGCAAAGACGCTGGTATACTAGAAGCATAAAATTGGTCTCGGTAGCATAATATATATAATGATTTTAAGGTACGGTAAGTAAAGTGCATTCAAAACATGTTCGGGTCATCTTTCTAGCACCCACTTGAATAAAAATAGCTCCTAAAGATCTAGGCATGAATCAAAGTGCCCAACCTGTGGACTGAGTCATCTGCTTTAATTAGAAAAGCTGTGAAGAGGAGGTAGCCGAGCCAGAGATCGGTCACCTTAAGTTACATGCAGCATAGCGGGAGGGTTTCAATTGAAGATAAAGCCAAAAAATGAAGGAATGAAGGCCTTGAAAGTTGGTATGGATGTGATTTTTCTTTCTAAGTGACATAAAAGCATTACATTTTTCTGTTGAACTCTTTTAAAGGCAAAGTAGTAAATAATTGAATTGCTTTATTGAATAACATTGTCACATTATTTCGAGGACTTGGCAATATAGCTAAAAAAAAAATTATATCTCAATATGTTTCAGCCTTTTCGATATCTCTACTTATGTACTTGTTCTGAAATGGCATTTTATTTTGTACAATTTTATCATTTCAATCAAACAGCCATTGTTGTTGAGTAGATTTAAAATGCTTGATGTAAAATCTAAGTTAAAAATACATGACCGTTTTCACACTTTTTTCGATTTTAGCAGTTCTACTTCCACAAGACTGAGCCGTTGGATTAACCACATACCCTCTTTCCAAAACCCTGCACTCCAAAAATACCAATTAGCTTTATTGAGACCGACATCATGCAGAAACGGTTGTTAAAAACAGCAGCAGCAAAATAGTTCCCTCAACTGACAGCTGTTATAAACAACATGGCTTAAAAATGGCAGTAAGTCTCAATAATTTGCTGCAACTACAACACTATGAGAACGTGCAAAATGATTGACAGGTCAAAAGCATCATTGTCTGCGGTCCACAGACACATTTTTGTTTCCTGTTTACAGAGTCTAGAACTGTCACAGAGACAGGTGAGATATCTTACATCACTTATTTCAGTAATATTTCTCAGGGAGTAGGAAAATGCATACCTTTCCATGAAAAAATCGCTTTCAGCACCTTTAAAAGAAAGTACGACACAAAGCCATCATAAATACAGAAATATTCTTAGCTATACTATTATTATAATGATATGAGTTAATAACATACCTATAATAAAATGTTTGCTGCAAACGTTGAGTTTGAGTTGACTGAGGAGATAAAGAAATTGTCTCAGTCCAGTAAGCTCTGTTGACGGAATATGATAAAAGTGAAGCTTTTGCCATTGCGTTTTTTCTTTTTTTTACAGCCAACTGCGCACCATGACATTTCATTTAGCCTAACCAGACAACTTAAAGGTAACAGCTAACATTTTGAGGACTGTTGGTCAGCTAACTAAAAGTTTGTTTATCTATTTGCGCCGGCGCGATACTAGTCTTTTTGCAACCACTTCCGACTGTAACGTAGGCACTGACGTTGCCAAAGTATTGGTCTGTATGTTTACTAAAACATTTTAGTACATGCTACACTGAGACTTCCATGAACTTTTTTAATGGTGACAGAAATTAATAATTGAATCAGATTTGATTCAACAAATCACTGTACTTAAATGAATCAATTCATTGAAATGGGCTGTTTAATGTGATTCATGAAAATTAATCCAACTTGACTGGAGTTTAAATCAGGGACGCTATTCTGTCATAATGCTCTCACACTCGTGAGCCACGAGAAAAAGAAGGACCTCAAAATTAGTCTAATGACATGCTCTTTAGGAAACTAAAATAAAAATAGCATTAAACCAACCATGATATTTTCAATGTTGCTTGATTTTATATTACTAGCAAAATCATTGTGAATACGATTGTCGCCCAGCCTTAATTATCTCTATGACTTTTCTGCAGGTATCGGACCAGTTCTGGGCCTTCTCTTCATCCCCCTGATTGGCTCAGCCAGTGACCACTGCAACAGTAGCTATGGCCGCCGGCGACCCTTCATATGGCTTCTGTCATTGGGTGTTCTCCTAGCCCTCCTTATCATTCCGCATGCTGATGTGCTGGCCGCCAACCTTAGCTGGGGCAGCGCCCGCCGTAACCAGGCTCTCCAGGTGGGCTTGCTCATCCTTGGCGTGGGACTATTGGACTTCTGCGGGCAGGTGTGCTTCACGCCACTAGAGGCGTTGCTCTCAGACTTATACCGTGAACGGGACGACTGCGGACAGGCTTTCGCAATGTTCTCCTTCATGGTTAGTCTAGGCGGTTGCGTTGGCTACTTGTTACCCGCGTTGGACTGGAGCAGTGGGCTTCTCTCGTTCTACCTGGGAGGGCAGGCAGAGTGTCTGTTCTCCCTCCTCATCTTCATCTTCGTGGTCAGCGTGTTGGTCACCATGAAAGTGTCCGAGGAACCTTCATGTGGGACGTCTGTCCTGGAACCTGGGCCATTGGAGACTGGATGGTGTTTTCCGCACTCATGCTGCTATCTGTTTCAGTGTAAGCTGCGTTATCTGAAGTCAGGCCCATTGCTATGCCTGCTGAGGACTTGCTGGTCTATGACACCAGCCATTTACCGCAGCTACTGCCATGTACCACGTGTTATGCGACAGCTGTGCTTGGCTCAGCTCTGCAGCTGGATGGGTGTCATGTCCTTCATGCTCTTCTACACAGATTTTGTTGGCGAGGGATTGTATGAAGGAGTTCCAAGTGCTGCTCCGGGCACTGCTCTCAGGCAACGCTACGATGAAGGTGAGTTGGTTGCATGAGACTTAGTTTGGAGTTGAAATAATTTTACATGGAGCAGCTCAAGTTATTTTAGTGATTAGAGACCCCATTAAATAAAAATGTGTCCAAGTTTTTTAGCTTTGAAGCCATATACACTCACTGAGCACTTTACTAGGAACACTATGGTCCTAATAAAGTGCCCGGCGTGGTCATCTGCTGTTGTAGCCCATCTGCCTCAAGGCTGGATGTGTTGTGCATTCTGAGATGCTATTCTGCTCACTACAATTGTTCAGAGTGGTTATCTGAGTTACCGTAGCCTTTCTGTCAGCTCGAACCAGTCTTTTCATTCTCTGTTGACCTCTCTCATCAATAAGGCGTTTCCGTCCGCAGAACTGCCGCTAACTGGATGTTTTTTTTTGTTTTTGGCACCATTCTGAGTAAACTCTAGAGACTGTTGTGCATGAAAATCCCAAGAGATCAGCAGTTACAGAAATACTCAAATCAGCTTGTCTGGCACCAACAAACATGCCATGATCTAAATCACTGAAATCACATTTTTCCCCATTCTGATGGTTGATGTGAACATTAACTGAAGCTACTGACCCGTATGGCTGATTAGATAATCACATGAATTAGTTGGTGTACAGGTGTTCCTAATAAAGTGCTCATTGACTTTAGTGTACTCTTTAAGGTCGACAAAATGAGCTTTCTCTTCTGGGAAAACAGACCAGAAATACTGATGACTGATCTTGCAATACATATTTTTATTTATTTCTTATTTTTTTATTAAATGCTCTCTAGAATGAGAATGTCCCTCCACTGATACACCAGCAACCGACTAGCAATTAGCAAATTGTAGATGAATAGGATGAAAAGTGTGCTCATCAATCGATTTTGTAGGATCTTATTCATTTGTATGCAATGCATCACACATTATACTCAGAGGTGTTTTTTTTTTTTGTAAATGTTGATGTTATGGAAATTTGTCTGGAGGCATGCTGTAAGTAAGGAAGGAATAGGTAATAAGTTAAGAAAGAAAGAGAGAGAGGGAGAGAGAGAGAGAGAAATAAAGAAAACAATGAAGAAAGATTTACAAACCTTGACATCGTTTCACTGTCTGTCTGCTGTCAAAAAGAGCCTGCTATTTTTGAGGCACCATTTGCTCTTGTTCTACTGGTGTTGGTGTGGTTTGTCATTTCCCTCCAATGGCCAGATCATCTGGCTCTGCACTGTGAACTTGTTTTCACCTTTTCCTGTGGCCTCCATCCATACTGTGCTACAGCTTCAAGCAGGGTTAATAAACACAACTCCCCATTGTTAGCTAGTCAACAACAGGTTTACAAAATCTAGACACATGCTAAGCTGGCCTCTGAACCTCTCCCATTGAGCTTGAACACCAACAGAAACCTTCTTTAGCAAATATTTTGACAAATGTGGTTAAGAACAACAGGCAAACAAATAAAGTCTGTCAACATAGTCTACCAATAGCTAAAGCAAACTATGCCTACTGTAGAGTTACAATATGATAATATTGTACGATTCAAAATATATTGCGATCTTTTAATCACTTGTTTCTCATTCATCATCATCATTGTCAGTGTGTTTTGGTTCCATTGTGTTTATCATTAAACGTAAACCCTAGCAAACTAGCTGTACAGAGGATGTATACGAACATCCTTACAACACGAAGTTATAGACTTAAGGCCGAAACATACTCCATGCAAGTATGTGAATGCAGCTCGATTTTGTGCATTGTTGCATTCCAAAATGTGTCAGACCACGATTCATAACAACGCAAGTATGTGTTACATTCTCAATGTTGCAGCAAGGGGCGCTATAGCGGATATTAGTGTAAACTGTCCGCTTCTAATGTGAGTTTCATGTTTTAAGTCAGCTACTGTAATGGCAGAGCAACAGTTTGAAAGAGAATATTGCTAAACAAATGACTTCAAGCCAGTATATTTAGAGCAACTTATCTGAAAAATAACACATCCAGTTTAATTGCACAATCTTTGAAGGTAACCATTGCCCCTTTGAGTAATGAGGTTAGTCTCACTTCATATTTACATTTACATTTATGCAAAGCGACTTACAGTGCACTTATTACAGGGACAATCCCCCTGGAGCAACCTGGAGTTAAGTGCCTTGCTCAAGGACACAATGGTGGTGGCTGTGGGGATTGAACCAACAACCTTTTGCTTACCAGTTCAGTGCTTTAGTCCACTACGCCGCCACCACTCTTATATTAGGTGTCTACTACTATGTACTACTAACTACTATGTACTTACATTAAAATACATACAAAATGTACATATTGTGCAACTACATGTTGTTCTGCATAATTCTTACAAGATTCACATTTGCTGCTATTGAGGTTGAGGAATGGGTAGATTTAGGAGTAGGGGTAGGGTTTGGGTGTAGAGTTAGGTTTTCGGATAAGGGTTGGGGAAAGGTTAACAGTGTAACTACATATGTTATAAAATGCAGATATTTTAAATGTAAGTGCAATGCAAAACACGTATGTACATAAGTACATTATATCAGATGTTAAGTACATAGTAGTTAAAGACACCTAATATAAAATGGGTCACTGAGGTTTGTTACAGCAACAGTAGCACAAGAATGCACGTTAAGCATGTTCAGCAGGACCTTGGATTGGCAAAAGTGCTCACATCTGCATATGCATACTTGCATAAGGTATATTTATGGCCTCATATTCTTAGCTTGCTCTGACTCTGAGGTTTTATAATAGAAATAATTGTGTTTGTTGACCTTACGCTGATGTATGTTTCGTCTTCTCACACACTTTTCCTGAGTGGTGCACCATGTACAGGCAAACAAAACCTGTTTGAGATACGTGTGTTTAAAATATGAATTCCTGCTGTGAGGAAAATTCCAAAGCCTATGCAAACATATACCATGGTAAACATTGCTCATAAGATTTAGTCAAAGGACGCTTTTTCTATTATGTTTAAATGGTCAAAGCAAATAGTTTGAAATGACCTTATCTCTCAAAAATAACAAGGCTTGGACAAGGATTTTTGTTTACTTGTACATGTAGTTGTTTAAAGAACAGTGCATTGTGTCAAGAACATTGTTGTCCTTCAGCTCAAATAGAGGTCAATGAAAGGAATAATTCTTTCATTATTTACTCACCCTTAAAGGGATAGTTCACCCAAAAATGAAAAGTCTCTCACCATTTCAATACCCTCATGCCATCCCAGATGTGTTTGACTTTCTTTCTTCTGAAAAACACAAACAAAGGTATTTTGAAAAATATTTCAGCTCTGTAGGTCCATACAATGCAAGTGAATCGTGACCAGACCTTTCAAGCTCCAAAAGTTAAATAAAGGCAGCATAAAAATAATCCATACAAACTCCAGTGGTTTAATATATGTCTTCTGAAGCAATGCAATCACTTTGGGTAAGAAACAGATCAATAATCTTTCTTTGTGTTCTGCAGAAGAAATGTATACACATCTGGGATGCATGAAAGTGATTCAATGATGAGAGAATTGTCATTTGTTTGGAACCAATATCTTCATCTGATTCCCATATGTAACTTTTGTAACATCGCCCTTACAGGTATACGTATGGGCAGTCTGGGCCTGTTTCTGCAGTGTGCTACCTCAACATTCTTCTCACTGGTCATGAGCAGGCTGGTGCATGTCTTTGGGTCCAGGATGGTCTATTTGAGCAGCATGGTGAGCTTCACCATTTCTGCCCTGGTTATCTGTCTGTCCAAGAGTGTACTGTTGGTCACGGCTATGTCAGCCCTCACTGGCTTTGCCTATGCAACGCTGCAGACCTTGCCGTACACACTTACCTGCCACTACCACAAAGAGAAAGAGGTATGCACTTGATACTCATGTGTGTTTTCTCTCTCTGCTCTTATAGAAAATAGCATAATGTAAAAACACATTTTTTTTAAGTAGTTTGAAAAACAGTTTAACCTCCTGAGCGTGACTGCTGTGTGCATTTTCAATTCCCCTTTTTGATTTGTAATGAGTAGCCCCTAAGAAACATGCAAAACCAAATACTTTTCCTAAAAATGTATGTCCACATATTTGGACATTGGGATGAGGACATTTTAAATGATACCAAGCTATATAAAGTCTGATTTTTTTTATTTATTTATATTTTTTTTAAAACAAAATTGTTTATGTTTCCAGGAGTGTTGGTTATTCATGTTTTTGAGACGTTACAGACATTACATCAGAAATTTGAATAAATTATTCTGATTCAAAGTAATGGCCAGCATCATCCAGTCACTGCTAACCATGTTAAAATAAAATTTTGCATGAAAAATTCTGAATCTGTGTACTGATTACTTTTGTCCCATGTCTGCCAAACATGTTGTGTTGTACAAACATCATCTGCAGCCTGAAACTGAACTCTTAACCGAATGTTAGGAGTGAATGCACTTTGCTGCATAGGAAAGCTATAGGATGCTCCCTTGCTCCCTAATAGGGAATGACTCAACCTCCAGTGTGCTGTCTGTCTGCACTGGTCTCAGAACAGTTTGAAATGCACCTTATTTTCATCCTTACATTTTCCAGCTTTTGGATGCATCCATTGATTCTCAATGTGAAAATGCACAGTGAATATTGGATATTTTAAGGAAAATTATACTATAGTCCACATATGTGGTCATTATGTTTAACAGAGTGCCGTTTTGCGATAAATCACTGACATTGACAAATCAGATGAAACTAGAGACTCGACTCTTTTGACTCAAACCGGTTTTAATGTAAAAATTTTATGAGATTTCTTACCAGATGTAGTTTTCTTGCAGTTTTTCCCAAAAACAAACTCAGATTTGTGTCTTGTTGTTATGTCACATGACTCAGTGTGTCGAAAGTTTAACACTTTTATGACAGACCAGTGTCTCCTGAACTAAGATCAGTTGGTTTAAATAAAATGTAATCATGCATAGTCTATATCGAAGCCAAAACGTAATGTCCACGCATGTGGACGCGGGGTCTCTAGAGGTAAAATGTATGTATGTATATATATATATATAATGTATATGTGTGTCTATATACAAGATATCTCACTTGTTTCTCATTGCTAACATCCAACAGGTGTACATGCAAAACAGCAAAACCAAAAAACTGCACAAGAATGGATTCACCATCACAAGGGATTCTGTTTGTTTTAATTTAGACAATGACCCTAGAGATCTCAGCCACAAGAATGGCATTTCCAATGGGCATGCTTATCACAACAGTGATGGACAAGAATATTACCCCCCTCTGCACAATCAAAATGGTACACCCCTTGGTCTGGAGTCAGAGGATTTTGAAAAACGTGGGGTAGGACTAGACTTTGCCATTCTGGACAGCACCTTCCTTTTATCTCAGGTCTTCCCCACCCTCTTCATGGGCATGATCGTCCAGTTCACAGAGTCTGTTACTGCATACATCGCCTCCTCTGCCATCTTTGGTGCCATTGGCATTTATTTTGCCACCCACATCATCTTTGACCAAAAGGACCTCAGAAACTGAAAGATGCAGTTATGATGTGAGTCATATCTTAAAAATCTGTCCCCCTTGAACGTTTTGACTAAATAACTGGCCATATTGTTTAAATGTAAATTACTTAATTTACTGTCTATGTTGTGCTGACTGCATTGTTTCTACCTTTCTCATTCAGGTTATGTTTGCTTTGAGGATGAATTGTGCATAAGCGGTCTAGACTGCTTTCTCCATCAGATTTCTATGCCTAAAGACAAATAAAAATTTTGGGACCAATGTCAAATTGGACGATGTAAATCCTGTTATTTCGTAAAGACTTTTTTAAAGAACTATTTTATTGTGTATATATTTTTTATATTGATAATATATACATATATTTATATCCCTATGGGAATTTTTTATGCAACCCATTTTGGTGAGGTCATCTGTATTGATGTAGTCACACTAACCTCATTTGACTTGTCAAACAAAAGTGTCTTTATGAGGTTTCTTGGTCAGTAATCAAGACTAATAGCACAATATAGCCATGTATAAAATGTCAGTCTAGTGTTCAAAATGACAATCTGGAATATTTTTCCACAGGAGACTTTACACACAGACCATAACTTATGTTAACAAACTGAACATTATTGGAAAGTGTTACCATATTTTTCAGAGCTGAATAACTGTCTGACCTTTTTGTGTGTAAATAAATGTGCAACATTAAAGTGCATAAGAAAGACAAACCTTGCTTGCTATAGAATTATTTTGTTAGAGGGAAAAATAATAGAATAAACTAACTTCTGGTATTTTTGCTTTGTTTTCCTGAATCTGTAAATTGTGATTAACACATTTGTATTTCAACAGAGGATAAACACTTTAACTAAAGTGGTGTTAAACAGCCTTTAATGCTTTAAATTAGCACATTGTCTTGCTATAAATGAAGTGGATGCAACTGCAACACACAGGTGTCATAATGCTGTCTCACTCAATCACTTTATGCAACATTCACTTTTGTTACTTAAATTAGACTTCTGAAGTATCTTGACAATGAACACTGGCTGTCTGCCAGTTTAATTGAGGGTGTTAGAATGGCAGATAAATGGGTCAGGTTTTTACAAGGAAAACATTTACTGCACTTTATCTGTCATCCATAGCGATTATGTCTGCCTCAGTTTTAATTATTATTTATTCATTACTTTAGGTCAAGGTCACTACTAGAGCCCTGAAATTCAATGCTTCTAAGAGTTTGTTTATTAATTAAAACATATTCAAAAACGAATGTAAAGAAGCAGGGAATGAACAGTGATATCAGATATTTGCACATTATGGCAGTCACTAATGTAAAGTATGTCTTTTGTATATGATGCTTTATTGATGCATGTCAGTGTGCATATTACTGCGTATTGCAGATCCAAATCTCATGGGTTGATAAAGTTCAGTGAAAATTCTTAAAATCATTTTTTTTTTTTTTTTTTTGTGGGCTTATACATTTTCATAGTTTTTTCCCATATAGTGTGCTACTCTAAATTCAATATTTTGCAACAATGATGGGGTTGCAGAAATGTGTTTACTTAAAGGGATAGCCAAAATTTGTCTCTCGTCATTTACTCACCCTCATGCCATACCAGATGTTTATGACTCTTTCTTCTGCTGAACATAAACAAAGATTTTTAGAAGAATATCTCAGCTCTGTAGGTTCATACAAAGCCAGTGAATGGTGACCAGAACTTTGAAGCTCCAAAAAGCACATAAAGGCAGCATAAAAGTAATCCATTAGACTCCAGTGGTTAAATCTATATCTTCAGAAGCAACGTAAGTGTGGGTGAGAAACAGATCAGTATTTAAGTCCTTTTTAACTATAAATTCTCCTCTTTGCCCAGTAGATTCAAAGTAATGGCCAGTAGTGGTGATATTCACAAAGAATGTAAATTGCCAAAAACAAAAGAAGAATGTGAAAGTGA
The DNA here is from genome assembly GCF_019703515.2 of Myxocyprinus asiaticus. Classification (NCBI taxonomy): domain Eukaryota; kingdom Metazoa; phylum Chordata; class Actinopteri; order Cypriniformes; family Catostomidae; genus Myxocyprinus; species Myxocyprinus asiaticus. The sequence continues at coordinate 13,350,362 of NC_059389.1, forward strand.
AAATGGAGATTAATAGTAAAAAAGGACTTAAATATTCATCTGTTTCTCACCCACACTTATCTTTGTTGCTTCTTTCACATCTTTCTATCTATCTATCTAATCTATCTATCATAAACTGCTTAGTCAATTAATACAACCCCAATTCCAAAAAAGTTGGGACAGTATGAAAAATGCTAAAGGAGTGGTTTGTAAATTATATTCTCCCTTTTGCTACATTGAAAGCACTACAACTACATATTATATGATTTTTTACCTTGTGAATTTCATTGTTTTTATTTATGTACAGTAATTACAAATCAGATGATTGCAACACACACCAAAAAATTTGGGACAGTCGAGTGATACATCACTGTTTCTTCTAATAACACTTAAGCATTTTAGACACTGAAGACACAAGTTTAAGTTTAAAAAGTGGATTTTTCCCCCATTCATCCACTATGCAGGTCTTCGTTGCCGTATTGTGTGCTTCATAATGCACCACACATTCTCAATTGGAGATGGTCAGGACTGGCTTTTGGACCTGACGTTGATAACAGCTTGGATGGTCCTTTTCCTCTTTGGCCTGGAGAACATGACGGCTGTATTTTTCAAAAACTATTTGAAATGTGGTCTCTTCAGACCAAAAAAACACGGTTCCACTGTTCTACTTTCCATCTAAGATGTGACCGAGCCCAGAGAAGTCAGCAGCGCTTCTGGACAGTGTTGATGTAGGGCTTCTGCTTTGCATAGTAAAGTCTTAACTTGCATCTGTGGGTGTAGCGGCGGATGGTGTTGACTAACAAAGGTTTACTGAAGTAATCCTAAACCCATGTTCATGATATCAGTTACAGATGAATGACAGTGATGTCTGAGAGATCAGAGATCATGCGCATTGAGAAGTGGTTTTCGTCTTGCCCTTTACGCAGCGAGGTTTGATCATACTCCTTGAAACTTTTAACTATATTGTTCACTGTAGAGGGTGAAATACCCAAAATCCTTCCAGTTTGTCTTTGGGGAACATTGTTCTCAAAGTGCTGGATTATTTGATGAAGCATCTGTTGGCAAATTGACAAGTCTCGAATGATCCTTGCTCTTGAAGGACAAGGCTGTTTTTGGAGGCTCCTTATACAGTACTATGACACGATTGCCTCACCTGTTTAACATCTCCTGTTTCACATTGCCTTGTTATTTTAACTTGTCAAATTGTTATTAGTCTTAAATTGTGTTGCAATCATCTGATTTGAAATTACTGTACATAAAAATAAATAAATAACATCATATAATGTATAGTTGTAGTGTTTTCAATTTAGCAAAGGGTGAATATAATTTACAAATCACTCCTTTTTGTTTTTATTAGCATTTTTCATACTGTCCCAACTTTTTCAGAATTGGGGTTGCACATCAAAGGAGTGTGCCACTCGTGCGTAGGTGACATAAAACTAGACGTTTTTGCACAAATAATTCACGGGGACGCATTCAAAATATAGCTTAGTGAAAGCTTCCTGAGCAAACAGCAGCGCAGAAAGTGTTCTGCAAGATTGCCATGGCTCTGCGGTGACAACTGGACTGTTTTTACACCTTCCTTCTAAATAAGGAAGCGGCCCGTCAGGCATATGACCCCTGCCGGTGTCCAATTTGGGAGCTGCCAGAGAGCCCATCACGTCCTCAAGTTCTCCTGTGAGGTCTCACTCTCCCCGGGTACCTCGTGTGGATTGACAGCGATAGACAGGGCTGGGAGTCGATTCCAAAAAAAGAATCGATTCTTCGATTCAGAGGCGTTGGGAATCGAAAGTCGACTCCAAAAGATTCGCATCGATAAAGCATCGAGAACATAAGTCAGGAATCGACTCTTGGAATCGGTTCTAAAATATCTAGAATCGAATAGCTCTAGCGATAAATGATTGGCTGTGGTCAGAGAATTGCTTGCTGGCACTCAACTTTTCTTTGCCCATCCCCTTCTTTCTGCACTAGTTGACAAGGCAGCAGTATAGGCTACGTGTGAGGTCAGCTTGGTATCATCTTGAAGGCGAGTGATGTCATCTTGAAGATCTCTCCGGCAAGGTGAGCTTGCATTTTGGCGAGTGTGTGGTGCTTCCCACGCCAGCGTTTGCCCATCGAGAGAGGTGAAACATGGTAATCATCAGCACCTTCACCACCACCACCAGCACAAGCTCTGCAGCCCTGCTCTTCTCATCTGCCGAGGGGCTTATTGCGTTACACGCGCGCAGCCCCGACCTGCCTTCCCAAAATAAGCCCCAGCCACCATGCCGAAAGAAGAAAAACAAGAGTGGTATTTTTAGGGTCATTAACTTTGACCACGTGCCCCGAGGGTAAACCGGATGGCCACTGCGCAAAGGCTCCTCACCAGTATGTGCGAGACCAGTGGGCGCTGGACGTGGATTGCGATTGTGCTGCTAGGCTTTCTGCTCGGGATCGTGTCCCCCTACTCCACCTCGGACAGGACTAATGCAGATTCACTGGAGAAAAGGTGGGAGACGCTCTTTTCCCGCTCCGTTTTGGGCATCTCGGTGGATAGATCGGACCGGAACTGGGAGAGCGACTATTTGCTGGGCATCAAGAGAGTGCGGAGGCTGTACTGCAACGTGGGCATCGGGTTTCACCTGCAGGTCCTGCCAGACGGAAGGATAAGCGGTGTACATAATGAGAACCAGTACAGTGAGTTGTCATGCGACAGATGACACATTATACTATCAGGGATGGCGAATGATTGAATGCGCACCTGCATCCCAATTAGGCTATTATTATTAATTATTATTACACTGCATGGTTCTGGGCGCGTGGGCATCACAGCAGTGTGTCCTGAAGCAATGACATATCTATTAAAACAAACCCCAGTGTCAATCATTGCTGAATTTCCCCATGGCTCAAACATGACACGAATGCTTGGAAGAATTCATACAGGTATATTATGTCCATCTGCGGCCCTCATAAGCGTAACTGCAGCGATTTTACCCCCCACGTCATAGTATAAGAAATTATGGCATGTAAGCAAATGCAGAACAAAGACAGTGCATCCTCTGGATCCACCCACATTTAACGGAATGCATCCTCCTGCAGATTGAGTAGACTAAATGAGCTGTGTCATAATATGCCTTTGTCGTTTAGGTAACGCATTGATGTTCTGTTCAATCAGGTCTGATAGAAATCTCAACGGTAGAGAGAGGAGTCGTTAGTCTGTACGGCGTGAAAAGCAAGCTGTTTGTCGCAATGAGCAGCCGGGGGAGGTTATACGGAACGGTAGGTATGCCTATTCTTTGATTTCATTGTATTTGTTCGGAAAACGCATTAAATAAATATAGCGGGTTCAAAACAAGTTAAGCTTAATCGACAGCATTTGTGGCATAATGTTGATAAAAAATAAATAATAATAATAATAATAATAATAATAATAATAATTTCAACTCGTCCCTCTTTTGATTTATATATATATATATATATATATGTAAAAAATAAAAAATAAATAAATGAAAAAATAAAAAAAAATCTGAGGCACTTACAATGGAAGTTAATGGGGCCAGTCCATAAACGTTCAAATTAGGGCTGTCAATTGATTACAATTTTTAATCGACTTAATTACATGGTATGGCAATTAATTAATCAAATTAATCGCAATTAATTGCATACGTAAATATTTGCTGAGAAAGACCCTCAAATAACAATAATTAAATATAGAATGATTAAATAGCTATATTTAAATAATTATAAATAAAATATAGGGGCCTACATATTATACCAAATAATAATTTAGATAATTAAAATGCATTACATTGGCAGACGAGTAAAACATTGATAAGCCAAAACAAAAATTGGCTTCAGAATCCAGTATATTGTTTATTTCCATATTATTGGACGTAAGCCTTTCATTGGCCTACAGTCCACAGCAATAAATTATTATAAGGGCTTTTCTAAGGACACATCATGTACAACTTTGTCAGATAGACACTTTTGGAGCAGCTCACTTTGGTTGTCATAAAAATACTGCTTTTATGTCACTGTGTCATGTTAAATGTAGTTTGAAATGTAGAAAAACACGTCTTGAGATCCCTAGGTTCGGATTTGTGCTCCATCAGCTGTACTTTGAAAGCAAGAATGCGTTCTTATCTTGTGCTGTCTGCTGTTGGTAAGTGTGGTTTGTTCTGTGTATAAGCTGCACCTTGCCTATACAGCTGGAGTTTCCCTTACTGCCCCCTGGAGAAAACAGGTGGTAGGCTACTTCAAGCTTACTACCACTGCTCCGATGGTAGGAATATTCCATATTTAAGTCCTGGGACATGATTAATTGCATGATTTTTTTTAACATGTTATTTTTTATATAATTAACCGCAATGAATTAATGTGTTAAATCAACAGCCCTAGTTAAAATGACCGTAAAAACAATGATTAAAACAACTTTACAGCTCAAATTATACACAACTTTTAACAGAAGAATTAATGTAAATGCTTTTATAAAATTATAAGCTACACATTTCTGCCATTAAAGCCTCCATAAATTGGCCACATTCACTCCCATTGTTAGTGCCTCACTGTAACCTTGATTTTTTCTTCTTTTTTTCTTCTTCTTTTTTTTTTTTTAAGAATTATTTATACTACGACCAATGGAAACATGGGTAAGTGCGTCACACTGCAACCCCCCGATATTCAAGCCAAATCTACGCCCTTGGTGGTAATAAACATTATGCCACAAATTCTGGCGATTGAACTTAACTTGTATTGAACCCGGATTTTTCCTTTAATGCATCAGTTTTGATTTATTTGAGGTGCTCGTATGTGGATATCTTCTAATGTAGTTGATAAAACGAAATACCATGGCCTTGTCATTCATTTAGATAACTGTATAGACTCAGGCCAAATGTGCAGTGAAGTGAGTTATTAAGTTAAGCGTTGCTTGAATGTAAATTTGACCTACTTTGCACTTGCATTGCTTTGATGCCACATATTCCCATGTATGACACATTCTTTCTTTTGATTGTGTAGGCAGAATTATATGGCTCTTTAATGCTCAATTAATTAATTAATGCCAAATTTGTTAAAGAGACTGTCAATTTACACAAGCATTAAAAAGCATGCATATACTTTCAAAATAAAAAGTTATTGTAAGACTTTACAATAAGGTTCCATTTGTTTACATTAGTTGTTGTTGTTACATAAATGTTAACAAATGGAACTTTATTGTAAAGTGTTACCACTAGACCTATATGAAGTGTAAGTCTTTTATTTATTTATTTTGATTAAATAAGGGCATCCTTGCATTACAGGGTAATATGTTTATGCAATATAAGTCCCACTCCACTAAAACATATCACTTTTGTTTGTTGTATTCCAGTTTTCTTTTCCAAGCACTTGATTAAATTAGGAAGTTAGTGCTTTGTTTAGAATATAAGCTTTGTGCATGTCATTAACAGGCCCACATTTTTGTGCATGAGACAAATTTACCCTATAGATAAAATCTGTTAATTAAAATCATGTTGCTTTTGGCATAGTCAGAGGTCAGTTAAGCAGATAAAGTAATTTTTATGCAATTTTATGTGATGATGGACTGATAAGTTCTGCTTTTCTGCACTGATGTTTAGCTTTCAGTAACTGAGTGGTATGAGTCTAACCTTGAATCCACTTGTACATCATGTCATAATCGTGAAAGATGTTTAAAAATGTATTTAGCCTGTAATCCAGTATGTCCTTGAGTCAAATGTAGGATTCTAAGGAAACTCGATCTGAAATTGCCTGGGTATTTAAAGCAATGCTTTTCAGATGATCATTATTAATGACATTTAGGATCTGTACTTTCCTGCACATTACTCTAGTTGGTTGAAGTTATACCAAACTAACCTTCTAATCCATACCATTTTTAGAGGGTCTTCCGTGACGAGTGCAAGTTCAAGGAGACACTGCTGCCCAACAATTACAATGCATACGAGTCTTCCATTTACAAGGGCTTTTATATTGCCCTCAGCAAACATGGCCGCTTGAAGCGAGGCTACAAGGCCTCTCCAGCAATGACTGTCACACATTTCCTCCCACGTTTATGAGCAAAACTGGCAATAACACAACGATTTGCACATGTTGTATGTTCTCGTAGGTAACCTAAACATGCTTATATGAGAAGAGGTGAACTGCAAAGAACAAAAGTAACACTTAACATAGTATTTATTCTCATTCAAATAATATATGTATATTTCGGTAGCTTACTTTGTGTCTGAACTTTCTGTAAATGCTATTCTTTGCTGCTTATGATTTCTATTATGAACATATGAGAGATGAGGAGCTTTTTATTTTGCTCTCTCATTTATGGGTGCTTGCCATAACTGGTGTAAACCTTACCCGTCATTGGAATGACTAACATCTTTAGCTTTTAGAAGTGAAAGGGATCCTTTTTATTACCTCAAAGAGTAACGTCCGCACTGGCAAAAAGTGTTTGAAAGTTATAGAGGGAAAAATAAATATCAGTTTACTCTGATCTTCATTTGTTCCACCATTTTACAAGAGGGATGAAAGCATTTATTTTACTGCAGTTATTCATTATTAGTTGGTGCCTTAGCTTCAGATATTTTGGCTCCTTTTACTCTCATGCAAGGGAGAACTGTGATGCTCTAGGGATCTTTAGCCCACTTCCTAAAGAGTCAGAATTTAGTTTGGTTTATTTTCATTACATATTTGGATTAATAACTAAATGAGACTCATAGATTTGGAGATAAGAAACCACTTGCATTCACCCTTATTGGGAGTTAAAGTCAAAGAGGGCCATTTTACACTTCATGCAAGGTCAGAGTTTGACTGCAAGTCTTTCTGTGTACGGCTAGTCCTGAAAGGTTTGGATGCTTCCGTTTGAATTTGAATATCCAGTAAACTTTGCACTGGAGTCATAATCTGTTAAGGAAAACTGATCAAGCTTGAGATATCCAATGAATTTTCTTAATATTGAATTATGTGGCAAGATTATTTGATAGTGTTTTAGCAACTCATAATGTAATAACAAAGGATAATGTTACAACCGTAACTGTGCCCGTCTGGCACCAACAATCATGCCACGTTCCAAATCACTGAGATCACATTTTCCCCCATTCTGATTGTTGATGTGAACATTAACTGAAGCTCCTGACCTGTATCTGCATGATTTTATGCACTGCACTGCTGCCACACGATTGGCTGATTAGATAATCGCATGGATGATTGTTGGTGCCAGACAGGCTGGTTTGAGTATTTCTGTAACAGCTGATCTCCTGGGATTTTCACACACAACAGTCCCTAGAATTTACTCAGAATGGTGCCAAAAACAAAAAACATCCAGCGAGCAGCAGCTCTGCGGACGGAATCACCTTGTTGATCATGAAAGAGGTCAACAGAGAATGGCCAGACTGGTTTGAACTGACAAAGTCTACGGTAACTCAGATAACCACTCTGTACAATTGTGGTGAGAAGAATATCATCTCAGAATGCTATTCTAAGATGCGGGTTTTGAAATCTATAGAGGAGCATAGCGCTAACATTACAAAATATTATTATAATATATGCAGAATATATATATATATAATATTCTGCATATATTTTATTATAACAATATAATATAATGTTAGTGCTATGCTCCTCTATAGAGCTGCTTGCTAACTAATGAGCAAAGGACATTAAAGGCCTAACTTTCCTGAGGTAAACTAAACAGGTGACAGGTTGTTCAAGTGTCTTTGACTCATTTACAAATACAAACAAATATATAACATATGATTATTAAAATAAAAAGTAGTGGCAAACTGTATGTTAGTACGTATATATATTAGTAATAATGTTCCATAGTAATAATAATAATAAATGCATGAATGTTTCAATCCAGTGTATTTTGTAGGTAGTTTAAGACTAGATTTAGATACAAAATTTACTATTTTAAAGGAATACCAATGTTTTTTATGCCACAAAAAAAGTGTACTATTGTTTTGTTTTGAAAATTGTTACAATATGACAAAATTATTACATTTTTAATTAAAATAATTTTGTTAGTTTATGGTGAGTTCACAATGTAATACCTTTCTCATATTGTAATAACTTATTACATTTAGCAAAAAAACTTTATTACATTATGGGCTCTTACATAATGTAATAATTATTAAGTTTTGAGAAAATTATTACATTATAAACAATTATTACATTTAACTTATTACATTATGCTTTGTTATTACATTATGAGTTGCTACAGCGTAGCTATTTTTCTCAGTGATAAGGAAACTGTTCATTTTACAAATGAAATGGGTTCTTTTATCTGGCATGCAATTAAGCTCTTCCTGGTTTAGTGTCATAGATATTTATTAATTATGGACTCTGATGTCTATGTTTTACCTCTACATGACAGTAACTGATCTCCAATAAGGCGTTAGCAATTTAATCTCACCAACACGTTGACTGCATACATGAACGCCACCTCGACAATTCTTTGGAATGTAAAAAAATAATAAAATACTTAATGTCTTAATCTGTTTAAGATAACATAATCTGCTCATTACATTATCTTTGAATACCAGGCCCGAGCCCAAATACCAAAGCACATGCTTAAAGGGATAGCTCACCCAAAAATGAAAATTCTCTCATCATTTACTCACCCTTATGCCACCCCAGATGTGTATGACTTTCTTTCTTCTGCTGAACACAAACAAAGATTTTTGGAAGAAAATCTCAGCTCTGTAGGTCCATACAATGCAAGTGAATGGGTCGAAATGTTCAAAGCTCCAAAAGCACATAAAGGCAGCATAAAAGTAATCCATAAATCTCCAGTGGTTAAATCCATGTCTTCAGAAGCGATATGATAACTGAGAAACAGATACATTTTTAAGTATTTTTTTTTAAACCATCAATCTCCACTTTCCCTTCCTTTTTTTTTTTTTTGGCCGATTTGCATTTTTCATGCTTATCGCAACCTACTGAGCAGGGAGGACAATTCATGGGAAAAAATATTGATCTGTTTCTCACCCAGACCTATCACATCGCTTCTGAAGACATGGATTAAACCACTGAAGTTTTATGGATTACTTTCATGCTGCCTTTATGTGCTTTTTGGAGCTTCAAAATTTTGGTACCTATTCACTTGCACTGTGGGGACCTACAGAGCTGAGATATTCTTCTAAAAATCTTTGTTTGTGTTCTGCAGAAGAAAGAAAGTCATACACATCTGGGATGGCATGATGGTGAGTAAATAATGAGAGAATTTTCATTTTTGGGTGAACTATCCCTTTAAGCGTGTGCTTAGGTATTTGGGCTCATGCCTGGTATTCAAGGTATTCATTTCTGGTTGAACTAACCCTTTAAATTCCGAACTCAATTGACTTTGTCTAGAGAATCTGGTTCTAGTCAGACTTGAAAATGTTAAATTCAGTATATTCATTATTTTTAGGCATTCCCTTTCCCTCACATACAATGTTGGCCCACCTTTCTGTAGCTCTTCAATTAAAATTTTATTAAATTTCTTCTAAATATTCGTTTAAAGTTTGAGGCTCACATTTTCGAAGAGTAGAATTAATTTTTTTTTATCATCTTTCATAACTTCCATCTTCCATAAATCAGATCTCTTTTAACATCTGTCTATATCTTTGCTACAATACCATTGTATCCTTTGTCCATAAGTCATGTTTGAACACGTGTTGGATTTCTTTTTTCGCAGCCGCAATGTGCAAGAGAGAATGAAAGGTTTGGTAAACATTGTAGTAGAAAAGTAGTAAAAGCCCTGGTTAGAACATATTGGTGTACCTTGCTTTCTGTCTTGCACTGTTGGTTCTGCCCTTGACATTAACATTCAAGTCATCTAAATGCTACAATGGAGAGGGACATTGTTTTTATGACAGTTATGGCTGGGATGTTTGAGTCAGGTTCACTGATATTTAGAAGGTAATATAATATGTTCATTGAGTGTGTGTGACTTTTTCCTTATGCAAAATCTAAACAAAAATGGCTATGGTCACTGTTTTACTTCCTGAGAAAAGTAATAAAGAGATGTTTCAACTTCATTACGTTGAAAATATGAACTATATATTATTAGTTGAATCTTGAAGAGTCTTGACAGCTATGGATTTAAAATTCTTTGTACCCCAAATATAGGCATGCAATGTGATTGCTTTAAAGAAAATAGTCAAAAATGACTGCTATTTATGTATGTGATGACTCATGTTAATTTATTGATGTTTATCTCCACTGTACCATGTCCTTTGTTACATTTTTCTCTCTTTCTAATTAGCAGAATAGAATTTTGCATGGTTTTTAATGCAAAATGTTGAACAGAAATGTTGTATCTAGAAGATAAGCCCTCTTATCTGAGTGCTTATTCAAAAACAGCTATTTGTCAAGTAAGTTCCACCAGAGGTTTACTGTACTGTACTTTGTCTCCAGCTGTGAAATAGCCCTATTTGTGGTTTGCAAGATGAATGTGGGTAAGGGGTGGTGCATGTATGTGTGTGTCATTGTTTATATGCAGCCTTTATGTCATTTCTCAGTTTTGTATTCCTGCACTGAGGGGCAGACGCCCCTTCCAAATTCCCCTCCTATTTTCTAACATATACCTCACCTTCTGCCTTAGTTCCAATTTGTTGATATGATTGTACGATTTGTTGGAGACAACAACGTTTTTGCCAATCATTTTTTTCTCTGAAAAAAAGAAAAGAAAAAAATGAGTAAAAATTCTAATATATTAAGAAAATGTTTCCTTTTATTTTTATACATATGTGCTGTGCACAGCAGCCAACAGTATTACTGAAATGAAAATAAAAGGTTGTTTTATAGCCTCTGTGTGCTTTGTTTTTTGCCTTATACTTTTTATTAACGTTAAATGAATAGGTTATTATCCAGCCTTTGTATCTGAAAGATTTTGAGTTCAAGGATTAAAAAAAAAAAAGTTTTCAAACAAACTGAAACTGTATGTTTGATGGGATTAGTTAAATTAGAGCCTCCTCAAGTGGTCAAAATCAGAAACACACACACACAAAGAATCTCATTCAGTTCTGATTCATCTTTATGTAAGTGAGTTTGCCACTGGCTTCAAGGTTACCAACCTGTACCCTTTAAATTGACATGCTTGTTTATGCATAAAAAAAAAAATAAAAATTGATCTAATTTGCTATTATAGTTTATTTTTGTGTAAAAAAAAAAAAAAAAAATATATATATATATATATATATATATATATATATATATATAAAAAACACTGAAAAAATTACTATTAGGATTTACTTAAAATTCCTTTTACAAATTTTTGTACAGTCTAAGTACATTTTTAATGGTATAAAGTTAAGTAAAATCTACTGGCCTTCGTGACAATATAAAATAAACAAGGTTTTTGTACTTTAGGATTGATACTTTAGAACGCATAGTAAAGATAACAAACAATACTAAATAATACACATACACACACTAATATAAATAATATTTACTTATAAGAGCATAATGTTTTATACATGTTTTAGCTGAGTAAGTTACTTAATTTTTACAAGTTCACGCTTAAACTAATTTAATGTAGAAATTAGCCTATGGAAAGGTGCACTCAATAATTTTTCCCTTGTTAAAAAGTTTTACTCCTAAAGAATTTAATTGTAATTGTACATGTATAAAATCATTACCACTCACATGAGATGAAGACTCCAGTGATATCCTATATAAAAGCTGTTTTATTCTACATGGACAGGGTCCGCACATGGGAGCTGCCATGTTAGAATCACATGACCAGCCAGATACTACTCACTTAATCTCAGTAACTGTCCTGTTATTTGACACTTACACTTGATTAAAGTAATCATGGCTGACTGTGAATAATACATTTCTACAATGGCATCTGAAACTGAAAACTATTGATTTTAATTGATGCTGCATCCAAGCCGCTAGGTGTCAGTGTAAGACTAAGATGACATAAACACTTAAGCTACTGAGTGCACCTTTAATCTTTTCTGCTTTGTTTACTTCACATCATCGAAATTTTTCTAAAACATAATATACCTGTATGAATTGTCTGTTAAATATAAGACATACAAGAAATACTAAACTGATCCAATTAGTCTAAAAATTATTATAATTTTTTAATTCCACAAAATGACATTTACAATACAGCCATTTCAGAAATCCTCTGAAGTTGACTCAATTAACATAATAAAGAACTTTAACTGTGTTCTAAAATTTGTAAAAATCTTAATGTGCAATCCCAAAATCACTTGATGGTAAGGTGACCTGGTTACAACTGCCAGTTAGATGTGACCAAACGTAATGTTCTTGTTCAGCAAACATGACTTTTGAACTGACTCTCCCCCCAGTTATAAACATCAGCATTGAGACACCCCATTGTGTCCTGAGCCCTAGTCTGATCCAGCCTGATCATGCGCACAGACTGTCTTCTCTGTCTGGCTGCACTAACATTCTGCACAATACTAACTTGTCTTCCTATACAAGAGAAAACAATCCAAATAGGTATCACTAGAGATTATCAGAGAGATCAAAATATAAAGACCAAGATCAGCAGCTTTGATTATTTTTTGACAAGATTTTGTAAAAGAATGAGGATTCACCAGGATTCAAAAGGTAAATTTGGGATTCATCTTCATTTTGGAAATTTTTTTATTTCTACATTACCCATGTACACTGTGATATGATCACTGACACTCCTCTTTTAATTTACAAAGGTGCTGTTTCATTGAGGAAAAGAAGTAAAGACTGCTTCTCAGTACTAGAAATTGAAAGTAATAAAGTTGTGTGTTTGGATTCAAACAAAAAGATATACATTTCAGTAAGTATGGGATTCTTTGAAATATAGTAATCATGTTAAATCATCAATGTTAAATCAATATTCTTCATTATCTTGTTTTACAGCTATTCACAATTATGAAGGCCTTTGCTATCATAATTACCATATTATTATAATGTTTGTAGTTACAGCATAATTCATGTATAATATCAGTAAAAAGGAGCTGTAAATAATGTTTTTAATCAGTTAAATGTGCTATTATTCCCAGGTTGATGCCATTAAGGACTACTGTTGTCATAAAATTAAAGGAAAGAATTCCAATAATGCTTTGTGTCTATGCTGGAGGGGTCATGCAATGAAGCTTGTAGAAGCTTATAGCGCATCAGAATTATCTCCTCCACATTCAAATAGCCATGAAAAGCATATACACCTCAGGAAAAGAAGTAGTCAGCATTTTGACCCATCTGACCCTTTGGGATCTGAGAATCCAAGGTCAAGGACGATAAATTATCACAGACAAAATCGAGAGCAAACGCGTGAGCGCAGCAGTAATGTATCTAAAGAGACCATCACTTTCTATGATGATCCTTTACATGTACTGCTCTCCAAGAGCCCAGTCAGTCCAAATTTGCGGAAAGAGAAGAAAAACAAGCAAGTTGCACCATCTGAACAGATCTGAACAAAGAACTGATAGTTCAGATTTGACCAACTACAGTGTTGGGTATTGACAGAATAAATGTAATCTGTATGTAATCAGATTACAAAAATAGATTACTTGGACTACATTTTAAAATGTACATTATCAGTTACTTTTTTATGGGTTACATGATTACATTTTTCGATTAGATTGCCAATCAGCCAACAGTAATAACTAGTGAAGCGTAAGGTAAAAGTTTACGTATACTGATTCTAATTTTTCATGTAATTTGTAATTAGTACCAGATTACATTTCAGAGGTAATCTACCCAACACTGTCTCTCTACATGAAGAATATGTGATGTGTCATTACTTAAATGTGTTTGGAAATACATTTAAGAGATACTCTATGTACCATACTTGCAAAAGCTTTTCTCATAGTTGGAGTTTTATTAATACATACAAAACTGAAAGTTAAATCTACTATTATAGTACTTAAAGGGATATTTCACCTTAAAAAAATTCTGTCATAATTTACTAACCCTAATGTTGTCCCAAACCAATATCTGAACAAGTTTTCCTAAACTTTCTTTTTTCCATGAGACTGACAGCCTCAGTCACCATTCTCTTTCATTACATCTATTTTTTCCATACAATGAAAGTGAATGATGACTGAGGATGTCAGTCAGCATTCTCATTTTGTGTTCCACAGAAGAAAGTAAGTCATACAGGTTTGGGACAATATGATGGTGAGTAAATGATGACAAAATTTACATTCCTGGGGGAACTAAAGATTTGATAACTCAGTTTTATAGGGTGCAATCTATAAGGCTTATTAGTTGAGGCTGGGTTAGGTCACTGTTTGTTGTCCTTTCACCTTTTTAAGTCAGTTAAAACTTAAACAGTGCTGGCATTGAAAGCTGTGGCAATTATGTTATTTTCATGAGAACTGTGCTAGAATCTTGTCCACTGATTGATGAGGATATTGTCATCAAGTAGTAGCAATTATGTGTGGTCTGCTCTTTTTTTTCTAACAATTGCAGATATTTTGAATGTTAAGAGTCTGCAGTTGTTTCATTTGTGTATATAATTCATGTTCTCATATCTCATGCGTTGTCTGTAGACCTAAACTTCACAGCTTAAAACATATAATAGATGGTGCTGGCCACCTCTACTTAATTATTTATTGAACAATATTCATTTTTATTTATTATATTTTATATTGATGTCTTTTAAATAAAACCTCAGAAAATGATTGAGTATTGTTTATCCAGTGTGTTTGCTCTAAGAGCAAAGGCCAATGTGTACATAAGGCTTTAAAGAAGCACTTGCATTGAGACATTTCAACTGTATGTTTTAGATTAATTGCCCTTATATTAAAAATATAAAAGTATAATTACCAGTATTTATAAGATTTTTTTTTTTTTTTTTTTTTTTTATATATCAGGGTAATTAATGCATTCAAACAATAAAAGTAATTAAACCTAAATTGTTTTTTCTTTCTGTGTCTAATTATGTCACTGTATGTATAAATGTAACACATTTTCATTTTAAACCCAGGCTTAAATCTAGTATCTCAAAAGTTTCTCAGCTTATTATATAAAAACACAAACAGTAATTAAATATATATGATTAAATAGTTGTTGTGAGCTGATGATAGTTTTACTTTTATTTTTGAGACCAGATTTTATGCATTAATGTTTCATAATGATGAGAATGATGAGTACAATGTCAAATTGTGAGATATATACTGACATAATCTGTTTAAAACTTATGTTGCCATTTGAACTGGACTTATACCAGTTGGACATGTTGATGTTTGTTTTTAGTGATTATGTAATTTGAAAAAGGGCAAAAATAGAGGCTTACATAAACAACAAAAACACACATCCCTTTCCTCCACAGACACAAATTATTAACTATAAGAATGTAATTAACACTTTCAATGTTTGAATTTCATTGGATTAAAGCAATTCAACTTTTTCCAAAACAAACACCCTAAAATTAATTACAACTAAAAATAGAACAGAAAGTGAAGTGTTGCTGTCTTCAGTATTGACTGTTCTGTGTTCTTTCCACCTTACCAACAAAAAGCAGTATGTCAGGACGCTCTGCAAACGTTTTTGCAAATATGAGGTTTAAATGAATATATATTTAAGCCCTGCTTCCTCTCATTATTTGAGTTAGATATATTTTCAAAGGTGCTTGAAAATACAAATAAAAAGTTAAAAATGAAAAACGTGAATGAAGCAAGCAATGCATATAACGACACAGTAATGCTTGAATGCAGATTACAGTATAAACCAAGCTATACCCATAAATTAAAATGCATTTGGTTTTGGGTTTAAGTATAGTTTAGGACAAGCAATTTTATAGTGATTGTTTAAAGATGAAAACAGAATTTCACCTAATAAACTCTGATTATTCTGTAATCATTGGTGAATCTTGGTGAAATTTCAGTGATTCCCATGAGGAACCATACAAAATAACATGTCTAATAAAATATAAAAATAATAATATAGTTTCATATAGAAGTGTATGACTTGAAGTATTTATTTAGTTAATATTTACAGTTTTATAGCATTAAAAATCAATAACTTACATACACATAAAAACTCCCTCACAGAATGTTGAACAGCTTTAATATGAAATATTTTCTGTTGCCAGTGTCTAAATTGTAAACATACATGTGATATTTTAAACGTAGACAATACAGCGATTTGAGTCACAGGGACTGTACAAACAGTTCAAATTCAAATGATTCATAAGTTAAACAGTTTGTCAACTCAGACCTTTGTGAAGGTCACCTTTCAACAGTGTAATTGAAATTTTGAAATTAATTAAGGTAAAGTGCTTGGATATGACACTTTATCCTTGCATAATTCATGTAAACAAATTCTACTGCTAGACCTACCGTCCATGTTTCATTTTACATTGATATTTGTTCTTATTCAGACACAATGTGGTCTCTTCTGTTGATGAACACACATTTAATACCTGAAAGAGTAAGACCTGCATCTCTACAATTTAAAACAATGATAAACTGGCACATTCCGGTGTTTGGACAGATGGAAAACCTTTGAGCTGGGTCTGAACCATGGGGCAAGGGGCACTTTAGGTCCTCAAAAAAATACTGCATTGCTATGCTCATATAAGCCCCATGGCCAACCACCAGGGCATGGATAGGCATATTTAGGATGCTGTCATTTGGTAGACCAGCCCCATCTATTTCAGGTACAGATGTCTCACCATCTTGTACTTTTTCTTGATGGTCATTTGCTATTCGCTGGAACATAGCCTTAAGAAAATCCTTGATTCGTACTTTCACCTGAAAAAAAATAAAAGGCTTTATATTTACTTGTATTCTTTCCAATAAATTTAAGCACACAAATGCACAATGCGAGAAATAAAACATTCCACTTTAAAAAAAAGTTCCACTCTGATAGAGTGTCCTGCAGTTGCATCATATCCAGATAAAGGTATGACCCATCAATGGGCCTCTGTGGCAGTGGATGCGTCATTAGTGTTGGCATACCACTTGGGGCAGTCAGGTCAATGGCTACGTAAGTGTAAGCAAAATGTTTTAAAGGGGTCATGAAATGGAGAATCATTTTCCTTGATATTTAGACATATAAGAGGTAACTGTATTATAAAAAAACCTACTGTAAGTTTCAGAATCAAAACTTCCTCCCCAGTCTAAAACATCTAGTTTTGAAATCTCTGTGTTTATGATGTCAAGAGACATTGCTCATTTGCATTTACATGCCCCCGCAACATGCAACATTGTCGTAGTGCTCATGCTCACTGGTGCTCAATTCGTAAACAGAGAGAGAGAGAGCAGGAAAGACAGGCCTAGTGTGGTCTACGAACTATTCCTGAATATCAAAGGGGACCCATCTGGACTATTTTGAATTATTTCTGTATATAAAAATGCACTAGACCAGGGGTGGGGAACCCTGCTCCTGGAGGGCCACTGTCCAGCAGAGTTTAGCTCCAACCCTAATCAAACAAACCTGGGCAAACTATTCAAGGTCTCCAGGATTACTTGAAAAAATTAAGAACAGGTGTGTTTGATTAGGGTTGGAGCTAAACTCTGAAGGACAGTGGTCCTCCAGGAGCAGGGTTCCCCACCCCTGCACTAGACAGACGACTTTGATTGTTGTTGTTGTGAATCTCGCACAGCTTTTAAAAGTTGCGGTGTCAAGTTACAACTCTGAAAAGGAGACCCCATTCCGTTTCATTCAGCTGCTCTGCCTCTTGTTGTTTTGAGCAGAAACGTATCCTGGACACATTCTAGTGCCCATCTATTTTTAATTGATGGTGTATGTCAACACGCACTAGATGGACGTCTTTGACTGTTTTGATGCGTTTCCGGCGATGTGCGCCTCAGTGCAGGATGATCCTGTGTGTGTCATGTGGATGTGCCTTCAGTATTTCAACATGGATTGTATGATTTTTCAGCTCATATAAGCATGGATTGCTTGAGAACCAATCATAATATGATTCAAGCTTTGCAAAGAAACTGTTATTGACGGATGGGGCAGTTAAACACTTGGACCTGATCGAAAAAACATATGTAAACAGTTTAATTCATGAATATTTCAATTGTGATGATAAATGTGATGACTGTTTGATAGTTTATGGTGCAGCTGTGCTTGAGTGAACAGTTTAATATATTTGGATGCAATGCATTGTAAATTTTATAATGTTGTGGACCTTGTTCATTCTCTTCCGATTGAGTTTCAAATATGACTGTATACGAGGGGCCTGAAAGATGTTAGCCAATCATAACAGTGGGTGTTTACGTTGAAGTTTTAAGGAGGTGCTTAGGTCAAAACCGAGCGTTTTAGACAGAGGGCCAAAGACAGGGTGCAGAATGATCATATATTACTAATTATGACTGTTTTGGTGCAAAACAACTTTACTAACATTATCAGTGGACCAAAGGGAAGACGACAAAATTATAAAGGGTGTCATGACCCCTTTAAAGAAAATATATACCAAAAACAATCAGAGATATGTTGTTTTTTTTACTTTGTTCATATTTTCAGAATATGTGAAGTATAGAACTCTAAAAAACAAGATTTGTTTTAAATCTCATAAAATTTTAAAAAATATAGCGTGCGTAAATGCGCAAGCACACACAAACAGATTTTACCTGATCAATGGTCTCTCCCTCAGGAGGGGTGTACTCTGGTAAAGACTGTCCGTCTGCTTTAGCCATATTTTTCATTTCTTTAACTTGACCTCCTTCAGCTATACCAAAACTCTGAAAAACAAGACCTGCAATCTCTCATCCATTTCAATTGTTTTTTTTATTTTTTTATTAATAAATATTAAGTAGTAAGTATCATACTTTCAAAATATGATAATAAAAATGAACACACACAAAACAAGCAGCAGTCTCTCTACTTACTCTCTCTTTAAGTGATGAATCCATTACTAATTCTATGTCATGGCAGGTTCTGTTGTTCCTCAGAATGATCTCTGCAGTCTGTAATTTTTTTTAAAGATAAAGGTGTAAGTAGCTAAATACAGCACACAAACTAATATACACAGTTCAAACTGTATTCATTAAAAGCAGAAAGTAATAGTTTGATATGATCATACTGTCTTTTTTTAATGAAAATTTTTGTTGCATGTGCATTCCTGTGACAAGGTACCTTGAAACATTATAACATCTACTGCAATAGTTACAACATTTGCATAACAGCTGCATAACCACAAAGTCATTACTGTGACAAATATACTCAAAGTAATAGTTCACCCCAAAATTATAATTCACTCATCATTTACTCACCCTTATGTCATCTCACACTTTTTCAGAAGACTTGCTTTCTTCTTCGGAACACAAACAAAGATATTTTGATGAAGATATGATGTGAATATATCTATACAATGCAAGTCAATGCAAGTCAAACACCTACATGTGAGGAAATGTAATTGAGCTTTAAATCATGATCACACCTAAGAGGCAGCAGATTTCAAGATTTATAGCAAAAAAGGAGTTACATTTTGATCGGTTCTCAAGCAAAACTAAACGTATCGCTTCAGAAAACCTTAAACAACATGAGTCCTGTGGATTACCTTTATGCTGCCTTTATGTCCTTTTTGGAGCTTGGAAGTGTTGGTCCCCAATGACTTG
Source organism: Myxocyprinus asiaticus (assembly GCF_019703515.2). Lineage (NCBI taxonomy): Eukaryota > Metazoa > Chordata > Actinopteri > Cypriniformes > Catostomidae > Myxocyprinus > Myxocyprinus asiaticus. Next base: position 13,369,837 of record NC_059389.1, read on the forward strand.
TATTGTATGGAAATATTTGCATCATACCTTAAAAAAACAATATCTTCATTTGTGATCCACAGAAGAAAGAAAGTCATATGAGTTTGAGACCGCATAATGGCGAGTGAATGATGAGAGAATTATAATTTTTGAATGAACTATTCCTTTAAATAAAATTTGTGGAGAAAAATCGCCCTCTACCTGTGGTCAGCTGACTAGACTTGCCTGCTTGGCACGCTTCATGTCACTGACAAACACATTTGTGAACTTCACATCTCTGAGGTACTGCCCAGCAGCCTCAGACTGGCGTATCCCAATATCAGAGAGAGGAGAGTCTATCTTCTGACCTAAATGCATTGTATGAACTGGTTTATGGGATTGTAAAAATGTGGAAAATAAAAATTGTTCGTTGATGATTGTCATCATTTAATGGCAAAATGCAGGGACACCACTGATAGTATGGATAACATGTAATTTTATTTAACAAAAATAAAATAAAATAAAATACTTACCTTGTAAAAGCCCATCTTTGTTGCACTGCGTTTCACCACTGGTAAACCGAAGCAGTAAGACTGGTCAATAAATAAAAAACAAAACACACACAAACTAACAAGAACTTTAACAATTCAAAATGTCAAGTAATAAAGATTAACAAATACTACAAAACCTCTAGCAAGTAATAAGATAACATTGCTTCAGTCATTTGACATGGACACACAAGGGTGGGATTTATTTAGTTTGTGGTGTTAAAAGTTCACATTAAGCATGCCTCTGACCTTTCACTGGAGGAAGAAAGTCACACTGACATTTGGCATATACAGAGATAGTCTATAGACTAGAGAAGCCCATTAAACTTTAATACAAAATTCCCACATTAACTAGTAGCCTATATTTAATACTACTCTTCTAAATGTCCGTCAAACCTCATACGTATAATGTCATGATGATCAGTTATAGTGGTGTATTTAAAACAACTTCTCCAAAGTGTTATTAAAACTCTTCTATGTTACGTCACCTTCATTTTCCGACCAATAATGCAATAAATAATTGATTATCAGTTGGCAGTTCTACCAGAATAGATATGAATGGAAAGAATTAATATATCCCTTTGATTAAGCAAACGAAACAGAAAAGGCAACTTACTGACGGACCATTGTTAAACCGAAAGCAATCATTATTGCAGTTATAAAGGTGTAATTAACAGCGCCGAGAGGTTATAAGCCCATTGAGCAAGTTGTCACGCCGCTTTCACTTCCCAACAAGTGCCTAACATTTGCTACTTTGGGGTGACAGCGTAACTGACAGCGATTTTCTCCGTGTTTGATTAGCCGGAAGTTTATACGCACGGAGACGTAGAAGCGCGAACAATGATTGGCGCCAATGGCTCATGGCGGGCTTTCAAACTGAATAACGTCTGACGGAGTCTGTAGCTTAACGGTTTTATTTTCGATTGTATCTCCACTGCTTTGTTTTAACTTTAATTATTCCTCAGTTGTGAAACGCAGACGTTGGACTACAGGCTATATGCCAGTTTTGACGACTTATATGTATATTTTGAGTTAATAACGCTACTGAAGTGGCTCAAATAAGGAGAACAGGAGACGACATATGCTTCTTTCATGGTACGTTTATTGACCTTAGCATACAGCACGTCCTCTACTTTAACTTCAGTCATGCTCTCAATGACATTATTTGAGTTTTACAGTAATCCAAAGAAGAGTAGCCCTATTGACATTACTCCTTATTTTAACCTGTTTACCTCGTGGTACCCTCCAAAATCTCACGTGACAATTTTCCAAACTTGGTTTGAATTCTTTAGCAAATAATTCTAGAAGGTAACATTGTTGAACAGATATGTAAGCAGTTTGTTTTTCTTTCAGTTTCTAAATGTCTAATATTCCATCTAGCCCTTAACTCATCATCCACACTACCTTTACTGTCATTCTCTGAAACATGCTGGATAGATTCCCATTATTATTATTATTATTATTATTATTAATCTTTCAATATTGCCAATAAAAGGGAAAATAATATAGGCCCAAAATAGCACCACATTCTTTAAAGCAAATATTTATTGAACAGAGGTTGTGCAACAGACATAACTGAGGTACATGATATGGTTTATAGTGGAAGGAGGAGAGCTTTTCATACTGTTGTTGATAACAAGTGACTTAGTTTTAGTCAATATTTACAACTTTACATCCATCGATATGGGCCGAGTACATAACACATTGTTCTTTAGAATATTAAACGGCGTAAAAATGTCTAAAAAAGAGGGCAGGTGCATTCTCAGCAACATAATCCACAAAAGTCTCATCTTTTCTTCCCTCCTCCATCCACTATTTCTGAAGTCCATGTGGGAGCCTTGATGATTAGACACAGCAAAGATGTCATAACCTCTTTTGTGTGCTGTCATTTCCAGGTTCCCGAAAAACTGTTTGTGAGTGGTGTGAGGTAATGGGAAAGTCTTTATATCCAGTAAACCTGAGGTATAGAGATACCACACTTACAGAATGTGACAGAAAGAAGAGGAAGAAAAATATTAAAAGGTAAAGAAACATGCCTTAATAAGAGCACACTGTACAAAGAGCATTTCCAGTCGAATACTCATTTCATGTTCTTCGTTTACCCTCTACTTCTGTATTCTCAAAGTATTCTGTAAGCAGTAAAATAATTATAATACAATTGTTTATAAAATAGCAGCACACTGATGTGAAATCACAACTATGTAATGTTATTTTTGTGTATAAGATGAAACAAAAAATCATAGCTTTTTAGCAGCGAAAAACCCCAATAATAACTCAATAAAATATTGACACTTGATTGATGTCTTAACACCCTTTCCATCTTTCATCACTTTGGAATACAGTATCATACCCCTTAAGGAACGTAACTTGGGTCCTTATTCAAAGTCAAAGCACATAGCCACCCATACAATCTGATAACAGTACTGTAATTCATTTTCAGAGCGGAACTGGGAAAATAATAAAACAGACTAACTTAATACAACAAGACTGACTGGGGGTTTTGGTGTGAGGATGGAGTAAACGTGACTTGTGAAACTCAAGCATCACTAAGAACTATTTCTGGAGCAAGGAAATTTATGTTGAGTACAACTCCTCACAGTCTCCTTTACCCACAGAAAGACATGCACACAAACACACATACATACACGTAGACAAACCTAAGCTCAACTGCCCCTTTTTAAGGTAAGCTATGAGAATTCAGCATATAAAAGCTGTATTGTGCTGCTGATGCACCCTGTTTTTAGCCACTGACTTCTGTGAAAGTTATCAAAACCCATGCCAGTTCAACCTTTGGAAGCAGCATATTTTGGATGACTGGGTAGTGGATCTTATGCTTAAGCGGCCTGACCAAAGTATGGCAACACAGGGGGAACGTCTACATTAGACTCGAGGCACTATATAGAACTGTTCTGCATTGGTGCAGTTACACTAGTTCTTTACTAATTTCAAGAAAACTGCCCTTAGAGCGTGCAAATCAACAAACATATTACCGTTTCATTTTGATCTCAATGTTTTCTGTCTTTTGGCCTTTTTTATTAATTTGTTTAATTATTGTTATTATTTTGTTGCTGTTATTGTCATAATGTCAACATTTTCAACATTGGAAAGCACCGATTTACAATGCTTTAACTCTATGATGAACCGAACCATGCCATGATCTAAACATGGGAAACCAGCCCAAAAAAAAGCTTGCCCATGGGAAAAATGCTCTCAAAATACTTCTTTGTTGAAAGTGACGAAGTAAAGACGCTCAGATCAACAATTGTTAACCTACGCCATTCATCATCCTCGCGTCATACCTTCCCAGTTATGAGCTGGCAGTGTCAATCAAACTGGTTTAGATACTGGTCTGTAATTCAAAGATGATACATACAACTACAGGACAAACAAAAATAAAAACAGACAAACAGACAGACATCTTAAATATCATGCGATTTCTGGAAACCATGGCTGTTTTTCTCCTTTGGCCTCCTATTCTGCTTCTCCTAACTCCATATCAGTATCCTCATTTCAGCAGCATGCTTCACATCGCAAACCAACCAGGCTTCATCATCATTTTACAATCATCATCCTCGATCATTCTTGCCTGCACATTCCTTTACTGCTTGCAGAATTTACACACACTTGTTTACAAATCCAGACCTCCACAGCTGATCTCTTTGTCCCTGACAGGGATCAACCTCCTTCAACACACACACAACAAAATACGTAAATACGTAATAGACTGTCTGTATCCAATACAACTGTAATATTTAGTCGGATGCTGCAACCAAGTGCAACCTTATCCACAACTTTAAAAAACAACTCTTCTTGTCTTTAGAAGATATGTGGGAACATAGCTGTCTCTGTCCGCTCCCTTTTCTTGCCTCCTCTTGTTCTGTGCACTGGATTGGGCTCAGCCCTCAAGCAGTTTCCAGGCCAGTAAATAAAAGCATTTAATATACGGCACTGATACAGGAGGCCCTCAAAGCTAGCAAAAGCACTGTGGAAAAAACATTTGCTATCTCCTGTCCAGAACTTTGACTGGGTCCCCACCACTGAGCCAGTCTCTATTGCCAACACTTGCAGATAGATGATTAAATGAAGCCCACAAGTGTGCCTGATATAGAGTAACTTGTACACGCTTGTACACGAGCCAACATACACCACACATAAATGCATGCACACAAGCAGCTTGACAAAAGCTTATTTGAAGTGTCTGTAACTTTAGCATTGAGAGACAATAACTTGCTTGTTTAATAATAATAATAATTATTATTATATTAATAAAATAATTATAATAGTCTATTCTCATTACATAAGCCCACATTGTCCTTGCAAAAGACCCATGCATTCTGTGAGCAAGACTTCTGTCTCATCGCTGCCATTTAATCCCTTTTTCTGGTCCTAATGCACACTTAGTACATAGCCAAGTGAATGGGTGCATCCATTTAACAGCCTCATGGCACCTCTTTGTGTGTTCAAGTTCAGGCATTCCAACATGAACCCAAAAAAAAAAAAAAAAAAAAAAAAAAAAAAAAAAAAAACACAACAAAACAAGAAAAACATTGCCCCACTTTTGTACCCTTTTATGCCAGTCTGATACAGTAGACTCTCTATTTTGAAAAGCCCTTTACACATCTCTTTTGCATTAAATATCATATTATTATGTTTACACAATCAAAAGAGTTTGTAAAATACAACACGCTTCCCTTCTAATAGTCTGATGCACCGTAGAACTTTTTGCATCAGTATCAAATCGTTTAAAATATATATATATATATATATATATATATATATATATATATAAAAAAAAAAAAAAAAACAATTTGTATCTAAAATAGCTTTGATTTTTTTTCTTTCTTTTTTGTAATTACTGGGAGCAATTTGTACTGAAAAATGAAAATAAAACTCTACAAAGACTAGCAAGCACTTTTTGTTGGGGTTGTTTTTTTTTTGTCGTTTTTGTTTTTTGTTGTTTTTTTTTTCTCTTGAAGACTGATCACGGCGTTCCTGCAGCAATCTCACAAATTGATGTCTCGTACGTCAGTGGGGGTGCTGGACTGGTCCTGGTCATCAAGTGCTTTGCTGCGGGGTCCACCCTGTTCCTGCTGCTGCTGTTTCTGCTGCTGCCTGCGGCCTTCCCTCAAGTTATTCATCAGCACTCTTTCAATCTGCTCCTGGCATGCCTTTAGCACATCCTGAAACAGCATCAGACACATGGCATTAAACAAAGAGTTACTTAATGGGATCTGTCTGAGCTTAACCAGAGATGCTTTTTTTCACCTTGGACACTAGTTCAGTATACTATGTGAATAAGAGGAACTAAATTCACACTTTTGTTGGCTGCTTACAGTGCCACCACAAAATGTAACTAAAATTCAGTAATATTACATGTAAGTGCACATAACATTCATAGGTTTAAGTTTAGAGTCAAGTAACAACCTGTTATTGCATCCTATCTGAGACTAGTACAAATAAACAAATAAATATGCACCCACAATGGTAGAAGTTGCTCTGTGAACTGTGAAAAAAAAACTGTACCACAGTTAGCTCTGTTAATTGCATCCATGTTCTGTGGATAAACCAAGGTGGTGTATCTTTAAGTTTTTCACCCTCTTATTTTCACATCAGCATGCAATGACATAAGAGGATCTCACTTGAGCCCACCAGATTCTTCTTTCTGCTTTATTGAGCTAAGAATATACACATTTACCAACTATAGCTAGATAAAATATTTTATAGATATAATTAAAGAAGTACACAATGCAATGACAAACTTCTTGGCCAGCCAGTGGGTGTCTCCAAAGAGCACATGACAGACTTAAAATGGCTAACACACTAGGTCGCTCTGTCCCCAAGATGAGGGTTGATGCCCTCTAGTGAAGCTAAATGGATGTGCTGTGATCAAAGCTCTCCCTCCTGTTCAGTGGGTAGGTTTGTGGCAGACCAGGCGTCTGTGGGAAATTTTGCTGTGCACGGCCCATGGGGATAGCCTATGGAGAATGTGGTGCTTGTGAGGAGGCTGCATTCCTTTGACATTTACTGCTAATTAAAAGCTGATGGACCAAAGTCTGAAACTATGTTATGCATAACTCCTGAGCCAAGCAAGTGTATTATGCCTGTAGAAGGTCTGAAAAAAGCTATCACACAAGAAAACATCTAAGGTGTTTTGTGTGAATGATGGAAGACATTAAAAAAAAACAAAAAAAAAGTCCTAGAACCACCTAAAAGAGTTAACCAGCAGTAATAGTTGCTCTACGGCTGTTTTGGGCAGGCATGTTTATGACTTTTGTTAAAGAAGAGCCTGGTGCAATGAGGAGGGCATTGTCTTCTGTGTCGCTGTGAATGACAGTGGTTGCCATCCTTGTAATTTCTCGAAGTCCCCGGTTTCCCACCACAGTGTGCCATTATTAGTCTTAAATTCCTTCAGGAAAATTAACTAAAGCATAAAACATTTAAAGGATCTGCCTGTGTCTTACCACAAGAATGCCAGGCCCGACTTCTTAAAAGAAATTTCCCTGTGCGCTGCTCTTTATAGCTGCAGAACCAAACTCATGCCAAGCCCCAAAGGCTTAATTCAGGCAACTCTTATAGCTTCAATGTGTGACTACTGGTAGAACCAGAACTTGCTCTAGAAGAGGATCTCAAAGATTACATCCAGAAGAAGGTGGTACTGGCTAAGCTGCAAAATGGGGTTGGTGGTTCCTGCTGAATACAATGCCATCCTCATCAAAAACACCCTCTATCCTACTGGAACATGGCTACATTTGTTAAAGTCAGACCAGTTAATGATTGAAACCACAAGGAAACTCTAGCTCTACTGAAGAACCAATAACAGTCATTGTGATGTCACTCAGTGTGTGCCATCTTGGACAGAAGATACCAAACTGAGAGACCACGCAGAAGCCACTTAAAATAGCCACAGAAAAAGATATGTTCTTTATTGGTGAGTGAAAGCAAGGATTGCCGGGTTCAGAGCAAGGCCATCACAGCATTGAGAAATGAAAGGGATTAAGATGTCCCAGAAGCCTAATGCAAGAGGCCAGGGGGTCTAACTCATGATCCCGTGTACCAAAAAAGCCTTGAACAGAGAAGTTCTTCTCTAAAAATGTACTTTTCAGCTGCAAAAATCAGCGTCCTTTGGCATTATGACTTTAGGCAAAGGAGCATTCTCAACATGCCAGACCCAAAGTAACTAACATTTCACCTACTTTTAGAAACTCCAGTATCTCAAAGAGCTTTCACTGTGAGTGAGCTAAACACAAGCACATCAATGTCTCCCTTCCCGATCAGTAATCCAAACCAGAGAGATTTAATTTGTCCTGTATTGTAGAGGGGCACAGGGAGACATGCTACCAACATGAATCCCGCAAGAACACCACAAATTATGACTAATGTGATGCAAAGCCAGTGAATAGCATAGATAAAATAAATTAAAACTGTGGGGCCAAGGAGCATCATTTACTGTATGCATTAGCTACAGTAACAAAGTTTACTGTAAACAACCAGTGCCAGGTAGAATATATATTGCTTTTTGTTTGTTTCTTAGAGTGACCATAGAGTATTTGCGGAAACTTCAAGCCAGTTTTTTATCCATCCAGGTTTGGCATGCAACCGTGTACCTTACTGCAGCACACAGTATGCTTTGCCAGGTGTATCTTAAGATACACAGACATTCCAAAGGCGACTGGAAGAGGCTGTCTGCCCCTATCATATGTCTACTGGAAACTACAGGCACATGACTCCACAAATGTCAGCAGGGTTACCGTGGGCAGGCTGGCAGCATCATCTGGCATTAGGTAGACTTTCCTTCATACTCTGTTTGACCGCTCACCTCCCAACCTCTGCCTCATTCTGGAAGGTCCTCATACACTGAGTAAAAATGTTGCTGTACATAAAAATATTTTTATTGAGATATTCAACTAGGTCTCCACTTCATCTTCTCTCCTGCCTTAGATACAGTATCCTTTGATTTTTCCCATGCTATTTCCAGGTTAGTCATGAAAGATGTTTCAGTTATGAAAGTAGTGAGTCCATTTGTCCTTAAGATTCCATAAATCCTAAGAAATCTGAATCTATTGGGGTAAAAGTTTTAATCACAGATATTTAATGTGTCTGATTAACCAAATGGCAAACCACCACTGTTAGTTTTCTCCATTTTATTTAATTTAGACTGGACCTCTATGATTTTTTCCTCTCATAATTACGCAAATACAATTTTGATAGGCTATCAATAAAGTGGGTGGGTAAAAATCTGGTATGACAGAGATATAAACCATCACACCCCTAACCCCACCCCAAACTACTCCAGTAAGTTATTTGTCCCAGTCAAATCTAGTGTAAGGCCAAATCTAGACAATAGCAAACACAGTACAGCTTTATACAAATTGTATAACTTCACAACAGTGATACTGTTGCAGTAGTCATCAAAGTGTACAAAGTCTACGATTTGCATCATAGATAAACCATTTTGTTGCCCTCTCTTTAGGCTCTAGAAATCAGTATGCTCAGGCTAACGTGTGTTCACCCTACCTGCAAGTTTTCAAAGGTATAGCTTGTTGGCATCCAGCAATGTGACGAGTTGTTCATGGAGCAGGCAGTTCATTCCTTCTGCCTTGGACCTCACACTCCTCAGACACTGAGCACCTTTACTCCACTGGAAAATTATTTGTTTTTCCTCAGCCATGGTGCACGACTTCACACACCACATGCTGGGGCAGCAGGCATTTTACCAACAACAGTGCACTCTAGGGTATCTTGGGTAGCATATAATATGTTTCCTGAGTTATTTTTTAATTATGCTTTTACACGTCCCCCTAATGAGAAACTAAAGGACCATGAGGTGGTCCCTTGTGGGACAGTATGTGTGAATTTGTATGCAAGTCATTTGCATAAAGCCATAGTATCCCTGACACTTTCCCCTAGCCCTGTTGATTCTCTCCTTACAGTCTCCCAGTCAGGGTCAATACCATTTCACTTCCAGTAATTCAGTGGCTGAATGTGAAATTGAATTGGAGCTGGACCCAAGCCCATTGAGTAAACAGGGGAAATGCACAGTCTCGTCTCACAGTCCTACAGGCACAGCACTTACTCCACTGATAACCAATATCTTTGCTAAAATTGTGCTTTCGGCAGCCAAAAGGAAGAATCATCTAGGAGGGTCACTGTTTTAAATTACAGAGCACCCCTATATGCATATGATCCCCCCACACTTTTATTTTTTAAATGTATGTTTTTATATAGGAAAATGACCTAGTGTAAAGACTTTCAGATATAAAATCATGGAGCACAACTGCCTCCAGGGAAAACCAATGTATCATAGTAATAATTAGAGGTTGCATTTCTAAATTTGAAATTTAGTGTCATAGTAGCAATACTCACAACTTCTGTGTTCGTGATCTTGGCAAGCAACTTAGTAAGATTTTCTCCCCACAGCGAGCGGTTAGTGCTGTTGAGCTGAAGGCCACAGATAGCCGCCGCCACGCTGCCCGTTGCAATCATGGATGGAGGGTACATGGCAAAGTTGAAATCTAAGGGGAGAGCAGACCAAGCATTAGGATCTGTCATGCTTTCAGTTGATGTACATGCACTTCATCCTCTACAGAGGCACTGTGCATCTATTTTCCTGCAGTTAATTCAACAGCTAAGATTATGCATTGATATAGTGAAATGCATATGAAAATAACAGAAATCAAAAATACTAATAAATAAAGGCCCTTCCATTAGGTCTATGCACAGTCTTGCTAATGACTGCAACCCAGGATAACGAGGGTTCAATTGGCTTGAAAAGAATCTGAAAAGCACCCTCACCCCCATCCCTCTACTCCAGTCACCCTTTGCAGATCGGCCCCTTCTCTTACAGCTCCTAAGTAAATCGCGTGCTCCCTTAAAAAAAGCCCTAAAGCCTTTGGAAAGGATGGAATAAAGAGCCACAGTCCCCCTGCCAGTGCTCACTGCTGTAGGTCCTTTTTCCACGTGTGGTCACAGGTGTACATCTCAAAGACCAATAACCTTGTTAGCTTTCTCACTGTCATTCATAATGCAAATAAGACAGCTTGTGAACGTTGGCCTGAAGCCCAAAAGAACGACTAACTGAGAGAGGGGGAGAAAGAAAGAGGAAACGAACAGCTTAGGCTGTCTGCCCCCTGCCTCATTGATTTCTGTCTTTCTTCTTTTTCTACAGTTCCTGCTTTTCATTTTTTTCCAAGTCTGTTTTTCAACATTTTTCTTAGACACGTAGCCTTAAGGTTGGGGCCAGTGAATGGCACACATGCTCAGGCTTTGTTGTTACAACAACCTAGGATTTGTATCAGCATTGCTGCTATATTTTAGCATATTAATTGAGTGATGCCACTGGCGGACCTGGGTCTAGTGAGCTAGAGAGTGTGGCCTCATTGTCCAAAATCATCACCTCATCTCATCCAATTGAGAGAGGCAACATCAAGCCCTCTCTGTGGATTCCAATTCAAACTGACAGCCTGCACAAAGGATGGGTGTTGGGGGAGGGTGTTGTTGGGTATAAGACAGCAGGGGTGGCTGGGGCAGGGGGGGCATCATTCTTTAGTCGGTGTCCAGACCTTCGTAAGTTTAGGCAGAATAAAAGAGCCTCCTACCCACCTCATTCCCCCCATGTTATTTCTCGGATGCTGGGCCATCTCTGGGCTCACAGTCCCACACTCCCTGGCAGCCTTTGCATTACCATATTGCCACATTCAATTGCAAAGCAAACTGTGTGTGATGGCTCGGAGGGTGATTTCTCTTGCCTTTTCTTTTCAGGAAATATCAAAGATGTGGGCCCTTTGATAGATGACGGGCCTTCCCTTCATTGCCTTCTTAACATTCAGAGCCAGCCATTTTCTGGTTTTGTGGCTCAGTGTTGACAAATAAATGAACTTATTATACACTCGTCCCTTTGTATTTGAAACCGGGCCAAAGAAAAATTTATTGAAGACAAGCGAAAAAAACAAAAAAACAAATTGCATTGCATCTCTTCCTTTGCAACAGGGAGACAAAAACATACAGTTGAAAATAGGTGCCCACACACAGCTAGTGTGTGCTAAGTGGGTTGCAATCTGATTTTTCACACAAGACAGGTTTGTCGAGGGAACAAGAGTACACGCGTTTTAGTGGCAGAGCTGGACACTCTGGTTTGTGAGAGTAGTAAGGGAAGAATGGCTGTATTCTGCGCCTCCTTCATTGATATTCATTCAGAGAATAAACAGTGTATGTAGCTGAGTGGGGACGCCTGTGATGGAAGGCTTCTAGTAAGCAGTGGCTGGCTGGCCTGGTATACCAGCCTCTCACCCCTTTCAATGGACCATTGTCCTGCCCTTGCCACACTGCATCCCCAGACCTGTGCCAACACAGCCAGCTCCCTTGGTGGGTGCAATGTGCTGTATATGCATTTAACTTGTTAATTAATTAAGCGTCTGGAAAGTTTAGAAACAGCCAAAGAGAGCGATGATTTGAGGGGCAATAAAACAAATGCCAGGCTTCCATGAAGATGCAAAGCTTACTAATCGCTGAGCTTACAGTAAGTCCCATTTTGGGCAGCCACGTTCGGCTGACTGATAAAGGTCAAACATTAAAAAAAAATATTTAGCATCATTGTACACTACCGTTCAAAAGTTTAGGGTCACTTACTCATTCTTTAATTTTATTCTTTATCACATTTTAGAATAATAGTAAAGTCATCACAACTATGGAATAATAGAAATGGAAATATGGGAATTAGGTTGTGACAAAAAAAATCTAAAATAAATCAAAACTATATTATATTTTAGCATCTTCAAAGTGGCCACACTTTGCCTAGATTTTGCTCTTGGCATTTTCACAACCAACTTCTTGAGGTATCACCCTGGGATGCTTTTTAAACAGTATTGAAGGAGTTCCCATCTATGTTGGACACTTATTGGCTGCTTTTCTTAATTATTCGGTCCAAGTCATCCATTTAAAAAACTTTTTTTTATTTTTTTTATAATATATTTGTTTTGTAATTAAATAAATTAATATGTTGGCACAATTATATTTTTGTCTACAAAACTAATTTCAAACATTTAAGCATACGCCTTCAGATCAAAAGGCTTTTTAAGGTCATGAGAAACATTTCAGGCAAGTGACCCCAAACTTTTGAACGGTAGTGTATATCACCCACTGCAGTCTACAGTCAAATGGAACAAGTCACTTAAAACATGCAAGTGAGTGTTCTTAAAGACAGAGGGTAAACTCTTGTGGAATAACATAGGGGTTGCATGCTAACGCTTCTGCTCTATGTTTGTTTCTGTTAAAATCATCTGGCGACACTACACATATTCCAATAAATGCTAGTTTTTTGGTACAGACAAAACATTCCTACCATTTGTTAAACCTATGCCATACTGTACTGCAAATAAATTATATTTTAATATCTCAGCTATGTTGCATCTTATTAAGGGACTATATGGAAAAACAATAAAAATCAGTGCGCAGTAACAGGATGTCACAATAGGTAATTTCTGGGATATTACGGCATTCATATATCACATTACTTGATATATTTAGATTACAGTAACTACCTTTCTCGTCGTTTTTGAGAAAGGTCCAATCTGTCACAGATCTTTAAGTAATTTCATCATCAAAAGTGGTGTTAGTCTGCCCATTTAAGGCATAGTAATACAGATGAATTGAAAACAGGAATCCTCTTCGACTGTTAAAATCCTGTAACAACTTGTTTCAGTAATGCTCCAGTACTGAGTCTTGAGCAACAGCAGTCAGGCCAGTGTGGGAGGAAACGGAGCCTCTTGAGTGAGAAATGAATTGGTAGATTTAATTTTCAGGCCTGCTTAACTCCCAACAAGTTACTAGTTATTTATTTTTCCTATGGGATTTCACTGATAGGACAAGTAAACAGCGTAAGAAAGAGAAGAGGATCTCTACCCACAAAACACTGCTACTGACGTAGGATTTTCCCCATCACAAAGCCATACTGGATTCGCTTTTGTCATGGCCCCAATGACCATCAGCATTGTTGTGGTCCCCATAACATAATTATTTCCATGACATTGTTTTTCTTCAGACAGCTTAACACTTGCCTGATGTTTGAAGTTTGCCACCCATATCATGAAACCTTCCTGACCATGTGACATGTATAATTTGTTACAAAAAGCATTTTAGGCTTGGAGTAAATATTAGACAGATTAGGACTTTCAGAAGTTGTGTGGTTTTAATTAGTATGGGAAAACAGCACAAACCACTTATGCATGACACACAGAGAAGGAAATTCTTTGGTGAATGATGTACTGCATTGTTTTTGCTGCATGGACAAAGAAATTATTCAAAGCATGCAAAGTAAGAAGACTCACAGTTAGCTGTGAATAATCAAACCTTCCTCTATTAACACAAACACCAGTGCTTTCCAGCTGTATCCAGATACGAAAGGGTATACTTTTGAGGCAAAGACTGGCTTAATTATTTTATAAGGGCCAAAGTAATGAGATTTCATGTGTGAGCGAGATGCATATTGGATCGAGTCCAGCCATTGGCCCTTATCAATCATGGCTTCCTAATAATCCCCATCCATTAACTGGCTCTATCACTCCACTCTCTCCTCTCCACCAATAGCTGGTGTGTGGTGAGCGTACTGGCGTACTATGGCTGCCGTCGCATCATCCAGGTGGATGCTGCACACTGGTGGTGGTCGAGGAGAGTTCCCTGTTCACTGTGTAAAGCGCTTTGAGTGTAGTCAGAAAAGCACTATATAAATGTAACATTCATTCATTCATTCATTCATATCTTCTTACTTCTAATATCATACCGTGTCTGATGTCTGTTTCTTCTTATACATCTACAGACAATCTGTAAGGAGAAGTAGAGGGGGTGCTGGGTGTTTAACAGGAAGAATGGGGCATAATCGCTTTTAATGAGCTTGTTCCTGTGCAGGCCTGCGACAGACTGCCCTCAGGAGAAACGTTTTATCAGGTGCTCCTTCTGTACTGACCCTTACATGCCTCTGCATATGAAATGGAGGGTCGTTCCTTTTGTCTCCTTTCTTGGAGACTCTAGCTGAGCCTTCCAGCCATTTGCATATCTCTGAAAGGTCCCTCCATGTTATTAATTAGTACTGAACTGGTCTACTCTGTCTTACCAAATCTCACCGAGTGCTCTAAACGGAACAGTTTTATCAAAAGCGAGGAACCATTAAAAATTAGCCGTCTTTTCCACCCTCTTCTTTTCTCATTCAGATACAGGGGCCTTGATTTATGCATGTCTCCAAAAAGAGGGGGATGCTGAATTCTCGGCAAAGAATGCAAAGTATACAGAGGAAAAAGAAGCAGCAGTCAAGGCATCTGCCTGGCAATTAAAATCTTCTGGATACACCGCACATCCCTGTTGTTAACCTAGAAACTAGTTTGTGTATTTTTAAACACAAAAGATGTTTTAAAAGATTACAGACAGGGTGTGTTCCACTAGCATATCTAATTCCCAACCGTCTAAAAAACACATTTCGCTAAGCTTTTTTTCTTCTCCCAGCAATCACGAATCCTATTAAATACAAGAGATGGATTGTCCCTTCAACACGATTCAAACCAGGTTCCATGGATTCTGTCAATGACTCATGTCAGAGCAGTTTCACAACAAATTTACAATATCTTTTGCACATTCCAAACAGAGAATCCACATCAAAAGTTCCATGTTTAAAGACCTGCCAGCTATCCCACTCTTCCTCGTATCCTACTTTCCCCAAATTTGGAGTCACTCCTGAATTTCTTGAGAAGCTGAGCAACCTCAGGGAGGAAGGGAGAAGCCTGGGGGGACAAGGGAGGTGCACTGGATCCCATTACTGCCTATGGTGATGTTGGGCTTGGCTTGGCTGGGAGAACCAGCCCCACAAAGGCTTCTGATTATGGGAATGTCATCATGCCCTGGAGCATCTGGGAGGCGTGAGAAGAGGGGATAAGATATGAAAAAATGACATGCTTCTCTGTTTGGCTCGGCTGGAACAATACACTCCTCACGTTTCCTCACCCTCCTCTCATCTCCATGTTTGATCTCCTAAAGGTGGTCCACCTCTAAGAGCACAGGCAGCTTAACCATTAGCTCACCAGCATGCAGGAATGTCCTTAACTATATAACTGCCCTTTGAAGTGCCATTGCATTCAGGGCTAGCCACTGATATGCCTGCCAAACATACCAGGCAAGCACATAAGGCTTCCTGAGCAATTCTCTCCATTACACAAGGCTATTTCAGTCCACATAGTTTCAAATGAATGTAATGAGATGGTTTTTGATAATTTGCCTGCAACAAGAATCTGAATAAAGTTACCATAGACACTAACCTACAGAAGTCGACTTTAATTTCAGGTTTAGCATACAGAAATGTGGATATTCTGAAACACCCATTGAAGTGAAGATGCAAGATATCAGCACCAACCTGACTTTCAAAACATCAAGGAAAGAGAAATACAAAGCATACAAAGAACATGCCAAAGTGGTGATAGAAATTACCAACTACTTTTTGGAACTTTTTCATTTTCCTTCTAAATTCTTAGTTTGTTATCATTTATTTGCTATATACTGAGTGCTGTTGGGGAGCATTGCTGTTGCACAATTAAAGCACACCACTGTAACTAATAAGGATGGATACAGAGAAGCTACAGTAATGTTGACATTGAGATGGAATATGATGTGTGGTTGAACCTAATTAATGAATGTGTGGAACAAAACTTGTATATCATTGAATACATTACCTGTTGCACAAAGAGCAATGAAAGTCTGAACGTGTTTACGGATCAGGTCCAGCTTATCCTCAGGCAGCGGAAGTTTCCTCATAATGTGCTCAATAAAGTCATTGGGAGTGACAGCAGCCAGGTTCCACTTCAACTTCCCCAGGACAACCAGCTCCCATTCCTATGAAGCAAGGATGAGGAAAGAGACAATATCACTATGGACCCAAATCTAAATAATTTGAGTTATTTGTAACAAAGTGTAGTTTTGGATGAACGCAGTATTTCTTTTTTTTCTTCTTTATTAATTCTATCCCCTTTTCTCCCAATTTGGAATGCCCAATTCCCACTACTTAGTAGGTCCTCGTGGTGGCGCGGTTACTCACCTCAATCCGGGTGGCAGAGGACAAGTCTCAGATGCCTCCGCTTCTGAGACAGTCAATCCATGCATCTTATCACGTGGCTCGCTGTGCATGACACCGCGGAGACTCACAGCATGTGGAGGCTCATGCTACTCTCCGCGATCCACGCACAATTTACCATGCGCCCCATTGAGAGCAAGAACCCTTAATCACGACCATGAGGAGGTTACCCCATGTGACTCTACCCTCCCTAGCAACTGGGCCAATTTGGTTGCTTAGGAGACCTGACTGGAGTCTCTCAGCATGCCCTGGATTCGAACTCGCGACTCCAGGGGTGGTAGTCAGCGTCAATACTCGCTGAGCTACCCAGGCCCCCACGGATGAATGCAGTATTAATTTGCAGTACCTGAAGTATTCAGAGCTGATTGTTAAAGTATATTTAGTCTATAAAAGTCTATTGAAATGTAATATCCCAGTTGCTTCCTGACCCTTGATGTTTTCCACCATCCGCACTACAGTGGATATTCACAAGATCTAAATAACATACTGGTAAGATATTGGTGTTGGCATAACATTCTATATTAACCATTCAGACAGAAGGCCTCATAAACCAATTTACTTGACATTACCATCAGTAACAAAATGTTTTCAACCTCCGCTCTTACTTATATACAGTATACAGTAAAATTTGAGCAGGACTCGGTTTGCCCTGGGTTAAGCAAAACTACAAGCTGGTCCAACACTACTCTCGATGCATCATATGAACTTGCTTTGACCTTACACACACTGACTAATATAAACTTAAGATGTTCACTGTCATTTGGCTTCAAACAAGAGGAAGAGACCAACCTTCAAAACACCACCCCCTTCCTGTTTTAAGTGGGGTGAGTAACAGAGGAGCAAGTGACTAATTGGGGAAAAATTGCATTCACAGGGACAGTCCTTGTGACTGAGCACTCGATCAGATGGAGGTGGTTTCACCACAAGTGAACCACAAGCACTTAAGTCATGACACGTCCAATATGGTTGCCATTCCCTCTTGAGGCTTATAGGTCTTCGTGACTGCTCTAAACTACTGATCAAAGATCACGCCGAACTTGTACCTCTGCAACAGCTTTCTAAAGGGATCAAGAACACAATGGCAGTCAACTATGATTCATGATGCATGATTTCTCCACTTGCTCTCTTTGCTGGATTTCACTGGCAAGTGACTCACTCAAAAGTACAAACAGCTTCACGTTCTTTTCTGTTCTCATCTAAGGAAAGGTGCCTGACATGAGCATGATGCTTGATGACATGCTGAAGCCAAAATCGCTTAATAAACAAGTGATCCTGGTACACCACGAGGGGTATGATGGAATGTAAACTATGAGCAGAGGCGTTCTTCAAAAGAAAACCAATTACATGCTTATGTCATAATGAGCTGTTGCATTTAAACTGTCACTTTAGATCTGTTTGGATCCGAGTCGTAGAGTATTGCAGTAAAAAGGTATGTATGATTCATTTGGTGTGGGTTGCTTTGCTAAGTAGGCGGAAAATTATAGCAACTAGTGAAGACTTGACGCTACATAACGAGATGTGAGCCTGTATTAAAACCACAAGGAATACCTGTATTGACCATCTCCATTTTTAGTTATACTCTGAGCCCACCATTTAACACACCGATTTTAATTTACTTAAGGATGACACTCAACTCAACAGTCCAGTATCGCCTCCCCAGTGCTCTGAGGCCCGGCCTTAAGCTCACTCTGACACTCTTGCAACACAGCCTTGATGCAGGAACCCACTTCCTCCTTTTGAGCCCTCCAGTCGTACCTCCAAGCTGTCACTGCGGTTTCATTTACAAGAACTTCTTGCCAGCTTGCGAGGACAAAAATGAAGATGACTATGACAGCTGATCTCTGGCGTCCTGCATCTGTTGTACTTTACAGACCAGCAGCAGCTCCAGCAAAAAAAACTAACACTAGGCCAAACTGTGAAAAAAAAGAAAAGAAGAAAAAAAAAAAAAAGTTGCCTACAGCAGCAATTTGCTGTGGCCTCTAATAATGTTCATCTTTGGCCTGTGCTTCTAGGGCTCTGCCCATTTCCGTCAGAAAGACACTGATGAGCCAGTAGTGTCAAGAGCTGAGAAAAACTCCCTGACACTGTGCTGAGTGCAGACTCACCACTGTCAGACTTTTGAATGCAACACTGTACTGCACTTGTTTGTTTTTTTACACTGTTTTCAACTGAGCAGTGTTCATATAATCCAGCGAAGGAGGCAGCATTGTAATTTAACCAGCATATTTTGCCATCATGTCTATGATTTTTTCATTCATGAATGATCCAATAGATGCTATTTTTCCTGGAATTCTTCCCTACCCATAGGACTTACATAGCACCATAAGAGGGCACAATAATATATGATCAATTCAGAAGAACCACAGAGCAGCCCATCAAATTGTGAGCAATTGTGATTTTTTTAAAGAGGAAAACCTAAAACAATAATTTACTTGTATGTTACCCCATGGATATGGAATTTGCTATAATTTACTAAAATTAACACTCTTATCAACATTTGGATGATGACTTCATGAGATATTTGCTAAAACAAGTCAAACCATATCTCTTATTTGACAGTAATGTCAGATTACTAGTATGGAAGGGCCCCTGTATAAAAAATAAATAAATAAAAAAAAAAAAAAAAAACTAAAAAAAATTAAAACAAATTCTATGTTATGGTTTAGCAAGTCTGCTAACATTTACAGGTGGAACAAGACATCAGCTCTGATGTAGCTGTGGGTAGCATAGTTGCCACTAGATGGCGTAATAGCCTTGAGATGCATGGCACCGCACTCCAATACCCCTAGCTAATATTTGAATGTTTGTGGAGAACATCCATCAGTCGGCAGAATATTTAGTACAACAGAACCTAGACTTGTCCTTAGTCTTAATTTATATATGTAACTGATTTTGTACATTTACAATATGAAAACCCATAAAATCGAAGTCATCACAAATTGCTGTATAATTCTTTTTGCATTTACTTTAAATGCACTTTTAAGTAAGATGACATAATATGCAATTAAATACACCCACAACAGCAGTCTGTTACTGTAGATTATTGATGAATAAAGAAATAAACTGTAAGCAATTAATATCTGGGAAAATTACGGGGAAAATGTAAACAATTATCTACATCAATCCCTAAAGATTTTAAGATTGGCAAGCAAAGAGTTTATTAGGTGCTTACCAGCAGTTCCTGCGGTCTGATTGAGTTATCAGTGTAGATACACAGCTTCTCTGCAGTTAATGGACGCGTCTCTTTCAATTTAGACGCAAGAAACATGCACACTGCGCCGAGCAACTGCAAGTTACATTTTCTTGTTGGTACCACCGCTAAAAATCGGTCCAAGTAGTTCATAGCCAATGGAAAAACTTCTTCCTCGCATTTCTGTTCCTCGCAGACCTGGAAAGGGCAGGGCATAACTTAGTTATAAGTTCAGAGGAAAAGATGCACGTGGCGCGACAAAGTTAGTCTAATTTATATTAGCTACTCACGATAACTAGAAGTATAAAATATTTATTATTAGCAAAAGAAATACAGTATTGTCCATCAATTGCACATATAAAAGGTTGTAAATCGCCACGGTAACGTTGGGGATTGATTCCAAAAAACATGCTATTCTAATGTTATCAATATATTATAACTGTATATATTAAAAATGGATGAAAAGGGGACTTTAACATCTTTGTCAATAGACTCTCATTCCATCGGTTCATGAATTCAAGTCACAATCACCAGAGCCAAAAAAACACCCATGCAACAGTACGGGATCTGTTTTTTTTTTTTTTTTTTTTTTTTTTAATTCGTCATATTTTCATAAAATATTTAAAAATATAAATAAATTGCCCACGTCTGCAATACATACCTCTAAATATTCAGCATTCCCTTTCACATCATTCCCGACAATTCACAGAATATTAAATCGAAGTTTTATATGATTAAAACAGCATTTTATAAACGAAGTAGCATGCGGTCTGAGATGAGTGCGTCACCATCGGACCGAAATATTGTTTTCAAAATTTTTTATAAATTATCCTGCTCGACTCACTTGACCATTTAAAACATGAAAATAAAGCTTAAGTCCTCCTCTAACGTTTCCAACACTTAATTATTAGAAATATGAAAGATTCTGACAAAAACCGAACTTAATTCCAAGGCTATCGACTTTGATCAGCATGGGTTAAGCAGCATCGAGGGCCCTCGCCCCTTCCGCAACCGTATATTGTGAAAAATTATACAAAATTGTAGAAAAGTAATTCACGCTATATTCAACCACAACCATATACATTAAACGCTCATTTATCGAGTCATGCACATGTTAAGATTTGTTATGAACATTTTGAAGCGATAAAGTTGTTGTGAAATAAAAACCAACATGGCGATGGTTAGTTAGCACAGCGGCAAGCATTGAACTGCATACGTGTGCATGGAAATATTTATCCTAAAAATAAATAAATAACATTTAGAAGCATGATTCTCTTCTCTGTGTTAACACAACTGAACACTTTTAAAATATCGCGCTTATGATCGCTGACATATGTTTATAACCTCCATCCCTTCCAAATCTAATCGTGAACTTGGTCCAAAATCAGCGCTTATGACCGCAATAAAATAAATAGCCTGACAAAATCGGATCTGCGCTTACGGAAATTTAATAAAGTTCCTTTAGTTCCATTTTACAATGCTAACATGACAAAATAAAGTAGAAAACGCTTCGCAAGACGTTTTGAAGATAAGGTGTAAGCACGGAAATGATCGGATATGTAGGCTAAACTACAAACCTCCAACATCCAAGTTGCAACCATCCTCCGCATAAAGGGCTGAATGTCTTTCTGAACGCATTTAAAATAAGAACACTGGGGAAGAAATCTCTCTTCGATGGTCAACAAGCTTTGTAGAACCCTGTCATCATATAGAAGATTCGGGTCAGGACGGGCTCTTATAATGGTGTCCATCTCGAGACAAAGCAGTTCCATGATTGTTACAGTCCGTTTCGATCTCAAATATGTCTATAGACAGCGAAATATAATGGTTGCGAATTGACAAACAGAGGAGAAAGGACTTCTCGGGGATTTAAAATCAGTCTACAGTGCTGTCCAGGTTAGTCCTGTTCCTTTTGCAAACGTTTCCCCAGCAATCTCTTTCTCCGCTCTGCTCCTCTGGCTGCAACATTTGAGGTCTGCAGCTGTGTGACGCAAGCTTCACAAGCAGATCTTATTATTGGCCAGACGCAACATGCTCGATCTTCCTCTTCTTTTTCCTCCCTATTGCTCTGGTTATCAGAGAATCAATAGCCCCACTGTCCAGGAAGACAACATTTGCTCTATATTTATGGATGATGCAAAACGTCCATCTTAAGTTTACTCACTCCAGCATGCGCAATTATAACTATTATAACGACGCCGGGTAAACACAAACACAAACTGCACCCAACGCAACACACAAACACGCACATGCAACTATTGTTTCTCTAAGTGTTCTGGAAATAAAAACAACAAATAAATAAAACAACGACAACGTGGTTTTGCGTTAATCGTGTGATGGTATGTCTTTATTATCAGATCAAATCTTATAACTGCAACATGATACAATAACAAATGGCCAAAACTTTACGTTTTTACTTGAACGTCAGCTCATCATGGCAAAGTCTAAATAGAGCAATCTTACATGAAGCAGCAACGTCTGTGGTCAGTGAGATAGCTTTCTAGGAAATGCAGCGAAAGCATGAAGCAACACTCTCTCGTCAGAGATAGCAGCTGAATGATAGTTATTCTCTTTAGCTGCCACAAGTGTATTATTTAAAGCACTATATTGCAGACTCTATTCAGGATCGAAAGGCTATATCCCAAAAGGAGCTGTGAGCCTTCCAAAATTGCGATATATACCACCAAACATCCAGATGTTGGATTTCAGTCTTTATAGCTTACATACTTTTCACAATAAAATGTAATGGAGGAAAGAACAGTCAAACCTTTTGCACAATAGAGAAATCGGACTGAAATATCGCTAACTTGTCTTACAAGACATTCTAGAGAACATCTTGAGAGTTATTGATAGATAACATCTCAAGGTTAGCTAGTTGCAGTGATTCTAAAGAACTCAACAGACTGCAGCTATGTAGCCACTTTTGCAACAGTTACATCGTTTCAACACATTAAAATGTGATCGGAAATGTCTCTTTAAAACATTTTTTTCCTTGCTGTAGATTGTTTCCTCCCCTTTGTCAATTTGCATAGCCAATAGTTCTTCTGCGCGCGTCTGAGGCTGTCGGATTGTTACTGGGCAGACTTCCTCTGTGGAAGTTTACCTATAGTAAAGTGCCAGGAAGAACTTAATCTATTTAAACGATCACCTGATAAACGTTGTCAGAGTCTGCCAAATGCAGCTGTCAAAAGTAAATTTATACACATCTAGCTGAGCGACAATAATGCATGAGTGATGCTTTGTGATAACAGGACCGTATCAGATGAAATTATACTAAACTAAAATGGCTAAATAAAGTAGAAATAGAGGGTTTTAACATTTCACCAATTGGTTGGATAAAGTCTGATAAAGTGGTAAAGCCATAATTTTCAAAGTTAGTCTACTGGGTAATGCAATTTTATTATTATTATTGTTTACCCTGAACAAAAGCAATAAACATAGCTGTAATTTAACAGAGAACGCCATGCAAAATGATGTAGATCAGCGCTCAACAGCAACAAATGTAAGAATATTTAGGAAATTTCAAGCTCTTAAATGATGTATCCTTTTGTCATTTAAATTCCCTTTTTAACAGTCGCGTTCTACAAATTCCAGTGTGACTTATGTTAGAATAAATGGGTTTCATACCTCAAAATCCCGCATTTATGGCTTCAAACCATAGGCTTTGCGTTTTATTATAACTTGAAAAGTGCATCATTTTCCACTGAAACCCTTTTGAATACTCATTCAGACGCTCTTCTCTAATCTAAAACTATGACTAATCAAATATGCTACAAAAATATTGTAGAATTTTTTAATGTTAAAAAAAATCCGTTTTAAAGTTGTTTCTAAAGGCGTTGTTCTTATTGGCATAAAACAACCACACATCCTCAAAAAATATATCAGATCCTGCGAGTTACATTTTGACTTCCTATTCAGTGTTTTGTAATTCAAACCTCATTATGGCAACAAATCAACATTTATAGCTGCATTTGGACTTATTTTTAAGATGTTAAAGAAGGATAATACTTGTAATTATTTTTCTGGTGAGCATCCGACAGGAACAGGTGCATATTTAAGCGTTTATAATATGTTTTAACTTTGTCGGGATACATATATTAAAGTAGCTAACCAGACATTGAAACAAATCGTTTAGAGACTATGATGTGTGAAATAAAGACTTGTCCAAACCTCGATTAAACCTCTTTTAAATAAACGTCAAAAAAAGTTAATGCAGCCCGTGTTAATGTGTTTCTGCGGCTCACGCCTCTCCATTCTAACCTGTCCATGCTGTTTTTTCGCGGAATAATGACGTCACACAAGCGCTTCTCTCACTGGGCTGAGCAGCTCATGCTATTTCCCGGATGCATGCAATTAACGCGATATCCGTGAAGACCCACCCAAAGAAAGTTTGCTAGACCCTCCAAATACTATAGCAGATTTTTTATTTAAGTTATTCACACGTTAATTTAAGATTAAACAGGTCTGAGTTCCCATAAATCTGGGAAGTCTGGGTGGGCTTTATAACAGTGCAAGACGAAGCTAATTCTAAAGCACTGACAGTTACATTTCTCATACATGCAAGCTACAGTGATAAGATTAAATATGCTTCACTGACAATGAATATACACATAATATTAACCCAAGCCCCTAGAAATGTAATCACAGTCATGTGAAAGCCAGTATCATATCAGGAAGAACAATTTTATAACACTAATATCTGCTCTATTCACAGTGTTCTCTTCACTTAATCTCAGATATTGCTCTTGTGCATTACAATAGCCTACTGCACACAAAGATTACCTTGATGCAAAACCATAGTTACTCAAAAATCCATAGATATTTTAAAATGACCAAATATTTATAGTAGAAAATTTGAAATAAATAATTATTTAAATTATAAAACTCTTACAAGTGAACACACACATTTTAAAATAATAATAATAATAATAATAATAATAATAATTTAAGGAGATTCTGGTAAACATGTTACAAATTATATTTGTTTTTTAGTATATGACAATGAAATTCATTCAATTATAATAAAACTTAAAATATGCTCATTAATATGTTACAAAAGTGATTTTACTCTTTTGTACTACACTATATAATTTATCTAAAAAAATATTATTTGTACTTGTCACACTAATTTAATTCAGTTTTAATATATTTTATTTTATTAAAAATTTGTTGTAAAATTACATAAACATTTATTTCTTTATTTATATTCATAAAGAATTCTTTTAATCTGAGTAAAAAGCTTCTTTTTTATAAATTTCAACATAACTAATCAAAGTTTTGCATAATATTACATTACAATAAAACAAATTAATAAATTCCTAGCATTCTCTGAACAAAAAAATTATTTCCTGGAGAATCGTGTGTTTTGGACTGAACAGGTGACAACTCAAGGGGCTTATAACTGATTATAAATTATATTAAAAAAAATTTAAATCATCAAACAGCAAATGTCTTCACCACAACACAAGTTGAATTCCTAGTCTAAAGTCATCGAAAGAGAAAAACAAAATAACAGATTTCTCAGTTATTTCGTGGTTGAACAACTGCAGATGTCATTGCTAAATGAAAACAAGAGCGCTTAGCCGTCCATCACAAAAATATGTGATATGCTTCATTAAATGACATAGTTTACAGTTATGTGTCCTGTTATTGTAAACAGCAACTACTGGCTAAAGCTGTTTTGTACAAAACAAACTCTGTAAGTTTTATCTTTATTTGAAAAAAAACATATAAGTTTACACAGGAAACAATTCAATATTCTGTATTTAAATAATTTGTCTTTCCTTCATGCAACAACCAAAGGAGAACAAATGTTCAAATGAGTCTGTCAACTGGTGTCATTAATATTTCTTAATTCAATATTTATTGGCATGTAGTACAGCATTCAATACATCATAAATGTAATTTTTTTAATTTATTTTTTATGGTTTTAAAAACCAGGCAGACAAAATGAAGAAAAATTTAGAAGATATACAGTATATAATAAAAGTTACTGTATGATTATACTTGATTAGCTCCCTCTATATTATTTATTCATTCACCATAATTTACATTATAAGTTACACAGCTTTTGCCTTTAGATGACCTGGTCTGTTAAAAGTTTTAGGCTGCCTGACACATTCGTTGGGACGAGACAGACTCCAAAATTTTTTCAACTTTCTTTATCTCATTAACTTAAAAAAAGCCAGTTGGGAAGCAGTCTGTTGTCTGGAAATATCTTTGTTTTGCCACATAATGTATGAGGTGTCCAAAGGTTAATAACTGTTTCAAAGTGTAGAGTGAAGCAGAGGAATTTAGCAATTTTGGTGAGATTGTTGTAACATTGCTTCTCAATTTGATCTCATTTAATCTCAGCAAACCCATAACAGCTGCATCAAACATTATACAATAACTATATAGAACACAATCAAGTCAAAACAAAAGCAGCAGTCACAAAATAGAGGTAACTTACTTAATTTCAGACATATCTCCATAAAAAAAATCTTTGCTTTATTAAAAACAATTACTGGAGGAATCTGTTATTTTTACCCCATCTTCATTAAAAACATCAAAAGCCAACTCAGGACAATATGTTGACAGATATTTTCTTCAGACATAGCCTGTCTAGCCTAAAATGACAATGTAGATCCCTGTCAAACTTTTGAAATGAAAAGCCCCCATGCCAGCACATGACCAACATTACAGCATTCATACACCCCAACCCCATCACAGACATATCAAAATGGGGGCTCAACATGCACTGAGAGCCCTCTGCCCCAGGCATCGCCCTTAAGTAAATGCAAATACTATTGTGTCCAGGTACTGACTTTTCTTTGTATACTCTTATAACACAACAGCACATCTCTCAGCTACTGCTGTGTCTTCTTCTCTGTGCCTCTCATATCACAAGCCCTTGAGTGTGTCACTCATGCAACAGCTGCCGGCTGATACTTTACCAGTACAGTGCCCATTTTTCCCCCTCTGAGCAAAGAACCGACACAGAGAAACAAAAGCATTGTTGGAGAATGCAAGGACAATTCGGGGGCAGGTTGTGTCCCTCATGAATTCGTCAGCACAAAAAATGCCTGTCTAACTTTGCATGGTTGACTCTTCCACTACTGGGAAAACATCCTGAGAAGTTCCATTGGGAGCAAAGCATACTTCAGCCTTGTCAACAATGTAGCAAGATCAAACATACTCTGAGAAGAAACACAGCTTTTCCCTCCTCCGATTTGAAACCAACTTGAAACTAAATTAATTTTTTGTTTTGTAAACCATCTTATTGCTTTTTTGTATCAACTAAGAACCACCTGCTGCAAATAGTTTAAGAATGGACTCTGAGGATACACTAGTACTTAAGCCGGGTTAACACTGTAAGAAGTTGGCTACGATTTTGCCATCTAGGACAAATTCCAGGGGGTCATAAAAGATTTCCCTTGTCATTGGGCAAAATCAGCAGTCTTTGTTTGCTTAATGCGACATGTTTATTTTACATCGCTGTCAAGCAGTGTGACCAAAGTCTTGTCTAAGATGCATATCGTACAGTCTAATGAAATGTCACTCAGTATGCCACAGCCTTTTTCAAAGATCTCATATCTACAGTTTGACAAGCTACAACAATTGTAAAGGACCCTAAATGTTGTATAGTGCACACTCGGCTTGAAGGAATATTCTGGGATCAATAAAAATTAAGCTCAATCAACAGCATTTGTTGCATAATAATGATTACCACAAAAAAGATTTTCAACTTGTCCCTTGTTTATTTCAAAATTGAGGTTAAAATGAGGCACTTAAAATGGAAGTGAATGGGGCCAGTTTATAAACAATAAAATAAACAACGTTTCAAAAGTAGAGCCACAAGATGTAAATATTATATTAGTTAACATGATTTTAGTTAGATTAAAATCTCCAATCACATGTGGTCAGCGTTAAATACAGCTGTTAATGGGGAGCAAAATGTATTGTGATCGGATCACAAAAACCACATACAGAGAGGTAGTCAAAAATGCATGTGACCACACTGTATTTGAGGTGTAAATGCTGATCTGTCCTAAATGCATCCCGGACAGTAGTAAAGCACCACCCCTCACCTGCCAATCAACTGCTGTGCTAAACAAGAGTTTAAACTTTGCCGGTTACAAGTAGCTTTAAAAAGAAAATAACATCAGAAAAAGTGAATACATACACAAGCACAAGAACATCACGGATCTTCTTCAGTGTGTCTGATATCAACATGCTGTGACACAGATGAGAAGCACGCACATCTGAAGATCAGGCTAATACAACTCCACTAAAATAATGGACGATTCTGCTCGAAATGTTGCATTTGTGCTTAGATTACCTTTCAGCTGCATCTGGGAGAAACAGCGCGGCAATTTTATTCACGCTTTCTTTGTCTTCTATGACATTTTTTGCGGTATATTATTATGCAGTAGCACACTGACAGTGATTGATGTATGTCGTCATGAAACAGAGACCCTCCCCTCCAAATCTGAACATAAGTGGTCACAGGAGACGCATTTAAGTGACCAGGTGCAAACAGCGAAATGTCTCGCCTCACCACGTTATCGAATCACACGAGATGCATCGTAATACCAGGTGTAAACGAGGTCTTAGTGTGATAAAATTGCTTAGAGGGTGCTTATATCATGCCAACCAAGTTGTAATATTGAATATAACTTTACATAGATAAGGTTAGTAAGCTATTTTATCACACTAAAATCATGTTAACATGTATAATGTTTACATTTATGCATTTGGTAGATGTTTTTATCCAAAGTGACATACAGTGCATTCAAGGTATTCGTTTTAGCAGTTTGTGTGTTCCCTGGGAATTGAACCCATGATCTTATCATTGCTAGTACCATGCTCTACCAGTTGAGCTACAGGAAACCCTAAATACATCTTTTGGCTATACTTTTGAAACAATGTGTATTTTAAAGGAATATTCCAATACAAGTTAAAGGTGCTATATGTAATATTTTTACTGTACTAAATCATAAAATGACCATAATAAGTCATTAGAGAATTAGGAAACATGCCAAGCTGAAATACTGGCTTCTCCGATAACAGTGCTACAGCCAGTATATTCTACTTTGAAGTTTCTGTTCTGGGCCGGAATTTCTGTTTATGTTTTGGCCTGTGTGATCCCGCCCACTGCCCACTCACCAATAGTATTTCGACACCACCGGGTTGCCAGATTTGAACAAGTTTGCAGGCAAACAACACTACGTGCTGCAGCCATGGAAGCCAGCAAACGAACTGGATCAGAGATAACAGATTCCACCTGACCTAAAAAGCCACTCATCTAAAAACCATCCGTCTAAAAACCACCATGACCAGAGGCGTAGTAAAACAAGGATAAATATTGGAGATGCCTTTGGAAGATGGAGACAGCTTAAAGCCCAGAAATCCTTTAAAACGGATGCTGAGTTGCACAATTTGCATGTCAACATTCTGGCAACCCTCATGAGCTTCGAGTCTGGGGCGGGGCAGATAACTCTCCAATATTTTTAATTTGGACTGCAGTACCCATTTCAAACGCTTGTTGTCAATCTTACATATAGCACCTTTAAGCTCAATTGACAGCATTTGTGGCATAATGTTAATTACCACAAAGTATGTTAACACGCATATTGTTTTGTTGCTTTACTTTCATGTTAGTGTTTACGAATTGGCCCCATTCACTTCCAATGTACAGTAAGTGCCTAACGGGAACACAGATTTTAGTTTTTTAAAAGAAAAGGAGGGACAAGTCATAATGCATTTTTTGGTAATCAACATTATGCCACAAATACTGTCGATTGAGCTTAACTTGTATTGAACCCCAAATAATCCTTTAATGTTTATGGACTGGCCCCAGTAAGTGCCTTACAGTAAATGCAATTTTTGCTTTTTATAATAAGTTTTTGGTGGATTTAAGTATTATGCCGGAAATGCTGTTGATTCTACTAAAGTTGTATTAAACCTGGACTATTAATTTAAGGGTTCGTTTGGACTGAGAGAGTTCTCGTGCTATTACGCATATAACAGAATGCAGGTGTCCCGAGATTCACTTTTAAAAGTTGATGAACAATGGAAAAAGAGCACAGACAGACACAAAAACGTGTTCAGTGTGAACGGCTCTTTGAGTTCAACAGCTGAATTCAATGATCCAATTGCAGGCAAAACACATTTATTTTGGTTTTCTTTTAATTGTGTAGATCCCTGTCATGCTCTCCTGCAATCCCAGACTCACATCTGCACTGTGCACACAGGGTATGTGACATCTTGAGGTGGTTTTGCACCTTGGTTGCTCTAGTCACCTAGTTATAGTCTTGGATTAGGACCTGTGGGGCACCAGCAAAAGCAGATGGGCTTTAAGCGTAGATGTGAGAGAGATATTCTGCAAATTCTCACGTTCAGAAAACTACAGGTGTCACCTCATTTAGGGTGTTCAAGAATAGTGCTTATCAAAAATAACCTAAAAATGCTTCAGAAACAATACTTATTGAAAGAGGGTGGTATAGTAAGAGTTAACAATAAAACAATACTGTGAAATGAGAGTTTTGCAATCAAATGTACGCTGATGATCTTATTAAGATCATGTTCATTTAATTTTCTTAATACCACAAAAGGATCTTAAATGTTCAACAATAGCCCCCCAATTCAGGCCTCCCAGTCTGCTAGGGGCATTGCAAATCAAATAGCCCTACATCATGATTACTCTACCACACATGAATTCACAGCATAGCCCCACACTCGGATCAGGCCACTATAATCTGATCCTTTGGGGAAATTCTAGTGTCGGGTGTAATTTACGATCCGTATCTTTCAAGTTCCCTTTGCCCCGCTGCTGGCGTCAAACCCCGAGAGCAACTGTGTGTGTTTGCAACATGTGTCGCTTACTATCTCACTCGCCGAGGCACACAAAGGTAAAGGGAAGCTTAACGTCCTGGGAAAATCTCAAACAGAGTGAAATTACCTTGATCCAAAGATTCCTGCTGCATACCAGCTCGATGAACCCATAACACTCCACAGCAGAACAGCTGAGAGAAAGGGGGAGTTTAGAGCAAGATAGAGTAGAATAAAAAAAAAAAGAAAGAAAGAGTGAAGATAGAAATAAATGCTAATGCTGATTATAAAGAGGTTTTTGAGTTTTCTGATTAACCTATTTGGTTATTGTGGAATAGTTCCCTCAATACAGGAGCCATACAGTGAATTGATCTACATGTGACGTCAATGGCGATTCGGCAGCACCTCCCCACAGGACAGGCCCATGACTCTGTTTGGGTTTATTTAAGAAGGGTGGAGGTTGTTTTGGCTGTGATGATATTGTGTGAACTTAATGCTGGGGAAAAAATGTCAGAGATTTGTGGAATTGCAGCTTTTAATCTGAGACACAACAGTATCACTATCGGATGTTGCGTTGAGTTGGGTAAGTGTGAATCACTTGCATTTCAATTCTGCACTCCGTAAACACTGGCTTTATGATAGCACTTGTTCACACCTTGTTAACCTGTTATGTTAACCTACAGGTGTATTCTCCTCTCACTTCCGAGGTAAACAGAGAATTTATGATACAAATTCTTGGGTTTCCCTACCTAAAACTAAAGATAAGTCTAGGCTTCTGGAGAAAAGAGGTCAATTCAGGGCTAGAAATAAATTTGTATGTAAAAAGAAGACAGATATCTAAAAAATTAAAGAACACCATGTTTGGAGTAACTTGTTATCTTGGTACACAAATTATTACCTACCAAAGCTGGGGCTTTCAAGACAAAAAAATGGAATTCTTAACAGGGCATATGCATGCCAATAACAGCCAAGCGTGCATTGGCAAAACAGTAAAGTAACTAACTCCAAAAAGAATCAAGACATCAAATTATGACATATCAAACGATGACATTCTTTTAGTATCAGTACTTACAAGGAAGGCATTGCTAAGAAAAGGTATTAGAAGAAAAGACAGATATTACATTTATTTGCAGTTAAATAAAGACAGAGCATGTTTCCGTAAGTTGCCATGCAACTTGACAAAACATATCAAAGCTCTGAGTCATTGCATTTGCAGTGGTCTATCCATTTATCTGAATAATACATTGATACAATTAGATCTATTTAATCAGATCATGGCAGTCAAACATTCATGGGAACAAAGGCAGGTACCACCTGCATAAAAATATTTGAAAGTAATAGCAGGTTACGGTCATCAGATTTCAGAACAAACGTGGCGTGATGGATTGCTCTGCACTGAACAAATAACGAAAATGATAAAACAAACTGAGAGCAAAGTAAACTGGGTCTTCAAGTCATTTAGAGAGTGGCAGTTTCTATAGCTCCGTGCACCTGTGCAGAGTGCCACTTTGTGAAAATGTTTCTGTTATATCATAACCTCAATGTCTTGATAAGCTCCTGCAAAATGACAAAAATGAATTATTATTATACTTATTCTTCTATGATGGCAACAAGTGAAAATATTGTGCTTGAAGGGATGGTTCACACGAAAATGAAATGTTGTTCTAAACCTGCATGAATATTAACATGTAAAGTAGAATGCCATGGTCAATACCCATTCACTTTCATCATTACTTTTTTCATTTATTTTTTGGTTCATACAATGAAAGCGAATGGTGACTAAGGCAAAAATTTCCATTTGTGTTGCACGGATGAAAGAATAGAAGTAAATGATGACCGAATTTTCATTTAGGGGTGAACAATCCTTTTAAAATAAGCAGTCTGAACCAACACACAACACTCACATCACAGACATAAACACACAACTGCCTGAAAGTCACTTTATCAGATCTATCGTGGACTTAAAATGTTTGTTGTGTTTGGAGTAATGCCAGGTCATTTTAGAAATATATCAAATGATACCTCTATTCAAAGGGATTCGGTTCTGAATTTCCCCTTTCCGTTTCCTGAAAACATTCACTATGTGTTGCCCAAAGCAGACACATATGGAGAGTGTGACCTGAATGGGATCCTCACACCTGCTTGAACTTCACAAATCAACTGCCTCTTCATAAAACATAAACAAATATAACATTCAACACAGGCTGTGATGTACAATACAATACAAAATAAATAAATACAATTAACTACAAAAACTTTTTAAATTCCTTTAAAAAGAATAGGCTTTTAAAAGGATAGATCATCCTGAAATTAAAATAATGTCATAATTTACTCTTTTAATGATACTTACAGTGGCAAGAACATGTATGTGAACCCTTTGGAATTAGCTGGTTTTCTGCATTAATTGGTCATAAAATGTGATCTTCATTAAAATCTCATCTTCATTAAAGTCACAAGTTTAGACAAAACACAATGTGCTTAAGCCAACAACACACAAACAATTATAATATTTCATGTCTTTATTGAACACATCCTATTAAACATTAACAGTGCTGTGGAAAAAGTAAGTGAATCCTTAGGCTAAAGATGACAAAATGCTAATTAAGAGTCAGGAGGTGGCAAACCTGGCATTCAATTAATGAAACGGGATTGGAGGTGTGGGTTAGAGCTACATTGACTAAGCACTTGCTATTCACAAGAAGCATCTGCTGACGTGGACCATGCCTCCCAAAAAAGATATTTCAGAAGACCTATGATCAAGAATTTTTGCTTTGCATAAAGCTGGAAAGGGTTACAATGTTATCTTGAAGAGCTTAGATATTCATCTGTCCAAGGATGACTTAAAGGGTATACCACAGAATGCTCAATGAGGCAAAAAAGAACCCTAGAGTGACAGCTAAAGACTTGAAAGAATCACTGGGACTGGTTAACATCTTGGTTCATGAGTCTACTATATGGAAAACTTTAAACAGCCATGGTATCCATGGCAGGACACCACGAAGGAACCCGCTGCTTTCCAAAAAAACATTTTACAAAACAACACTCCACAATGCTACTAGGAAAATGTTTTGTGGCTGATGAAACTATGGTTTAATTGTTTGTGAAGAACACACAGCACTATGTATGGTGTAAAAAGAGCACCGCAAACCAACATGAAAATATCATCCCAACAGTGAAGTACGGTGGAGGGAACATCATGATTTTGGGCTGCTTTGGGGCCTGGACCACTTGCCTTCATCGAGGGAAAAATTAATTCCCAAGTTTATCAAGATATCCTACAGGATATTATCAGGGTGGCTGTACGGCAGCTGAAGCTCAGTAGAAGCTGGGTGATGCAGCAGGAGAATGACCGTAAACATCGAAGTAAATCCACTATAGAATGGCTTCAAATAAAGAAAATACACCTTTTGGAGTGGCCCAGTAAGAGCCCAGGCCTTAACCCAATAGAGATGCTGTGGAATGACCTCAAGAGAGCCGTTCACACCTGATATCTTAAGAATATGCCTGAGCTAAAGCAGTTCTGTAAGAAAGAATGGTCCAAAATTCCTTCTGAATGTTGTGGAGGTCTAATTCGCAGCTACCGGAAACGCTTAGTTGAGGTTATTTCTGCCAAAGGAGGATCAGCCAGTTATTAAATCCTAAGGGTTCACTTACTTTTTCCACAGTACTGTGAATGTTAAATGGGATGTGTTCAATGAAGACATGTAAGTTTAACTAAAAACTTTTCATTTCATTGATTGGTATTCTAGGGAAGAATGTACAGAACGTAAACAATCATATGTCACTACACTTTTTTATTCAATACATGTCATTTCATACATTTCATACCTACAATGGAATTACAATATAATGAACTTTCATTTCATACTGTATGTGCTAGAAAATGTTTTAGATAACGTTTGCAATTATGTGTCATGTGCAACAAAAGAAAATGTTTTTTTATTTATAATCCATATGCATGATTTCATATATTTTGCTAGAATGTCCACCTTAGATCATTTCTCAGTGACAGAAGTCCAAATAAGTACAGGTTTATATCGTAGACCTACAGGACTCAAAATGTAAATTCTGTTATCATTTACTTGTCCAAAAGTTTGAATATGGACAAGCGTGAATAAGATTAGAGAGCAAATGCAGAGCTTTTCAATGTACAGAATAATAACTTAAATTTCAGTGGTTTCCTCACACAAAGCTATCAAATGACTTAAGAACAGTGTTCCCCAACCTTTTTTTCCTGTAAGTTCCCCCACAGCACCAGCCGTAAGGCTGAAGAACCACTTTATCGACACAAAACCAAAGATGTATACCAAAGACTGTATAATTTTACGTTATCATTAATATTAATTATTACCGATCAATTAGTATTGGTTTAAACTATGACATCCAGATTCAATTAGATTCCGATTAATTTGGGTATATTTTAGTTAAATGTATATATTGATTACATATGAAAGAAATGGTCTCTCAGCGAATGCTCTTAATTATACAGGGGATCTTCTAATTAGGGATGTATTGATACCACTTTTACTCTTCCGATCCGATTCCAATATCAGAAATCTCAGTATCGGCCAATACCGATCCCGATCCGATACCAGTGTTGTTTTTTTGCATAATCAATTTAAAATATCTTTACATTATTGTATGGAACTAATTGGGTGTACTCTTTAATATGTAAAGAAACACAAACATCTAACTACATATTATTTCAATTTAAATGTATAGCTTTTTAAGAAAAATTTTATTGTTAACTAGTATACTGGATAATGTAGCAGCAAAATTAACAGTAATTCCAGTATGTCATCAGTAGAAAAGAAGCCTTTTTTTTTTGTGCCATTTTTGTTTTTTCAACTTGTATCTGGACTTTCCATTTATCTGAATAAATGGATCTCTTTTTTGTTCAATTTAGTTGTAAGATATCAGCTCAATTTTCATTCACACAGTTATTTTTTGGAACCAGTTCAACTGAAATATTATTATAATTTGTAAACAAATGATAATAAAAATAATATATTATAATAGTAATATATAGTAATATATCTCAATCGTGCACCCTTTGTCACGGATCCACCCGTCTCTCTCTCTCTTTCTTCCTCACTGCCGTCACAGCGCTCACTCTCCCCTGAGTTCTGATTACTCAGTAGCGGTTTTAACCACCACGCAATTGCGTGGGGCCCCGGACGTCGGGGGGTGACATGATGTTCAGGGTACATGTCCGAATACGCTGTTGTAAGCGCTCTTAGAGCGGTTCACGTTAGAAGCCGCCGGGGACGGGACAGGTGAGTTTTTTTAAGTAGGGTTTGGGTTTGTAATTTATGAAAAACATATAGGCCTATATAGGCTGTCCGAACTTGTTTCACGCACATGCTCTCACTCACAGATACACGCGAACGGATGAGTTAGGGGCCATTCACACCAAACGTGTTTTTGCCTGCATCTGCTCTGTTTTTCCATTGTTTTCCTGTGTAAATGCACTGGACGAACGTCCATACCTGCTGCTCCGCGTCTCGCTGTTTCTTCAGTGTCTCACGGAGGACTGGCACATTTTTAGACACTGTGTCAAGTTAATAAGAGCTTCAGGTTTCAAAAATGCATGCCGAGACACCTGCATTCTGTTTCAGTCGTTGAACTGTGTCTAGATTGTTTTGTTTTTTTTAGCGCAGGTGTCACAAAGATTTTACGTTCTGAACAAGTTCAGGTTGCAAAGAGGGGACTGTTACAATGTTTAACATTATTCCAGATTGTTCTGCAACGAGCAAAGTTTCAGCGCTTGATAAACGGCAATGTTTTTTTTCCTTCTGCTCTAGTGTGCTGAGGGGCTGCCATGCCTTGTATGTTTATTGTTACAATACGAACGTTGTCTATGATGCGTACATAAAATACAGCCTCAGCATCAGAATATAAACTCCAGGTGAAAGTAAATAAGACAGGAATATATTACTATTGTATACAACAAATCCTAAAAGTAATAATAATACTGTATCATATTATGATGACAAACTGGACAACAATAAATAATTGTTGGGTTATAATATTAATAAATAACAACTGAATTCCAAAATGTTATTGGGTGAAGTAGTAGGTTTTTTTCACCAAAAAAAAACAAAAAACCAAAAAAAAAACAAGAAAAAAAACATTTGTTTTGTAAAAATATATGTAGGTAAATATTGTTTTTTTAATCACTGTATTGTGGAAAAACTGGAAAACATGCATTCATTATATTTAACTAGATTTTTATTTCATTAAACATTTTGAATGTACTTGGCTACAATGGTTGATAGGATGAATTTAAAATTATGATTTAAAATACATTTTATGTATTTTTTTTTTAACCAAACATTTTCAAAATGGGGCCCCGGCTTGGTCAGTTGCTTGGGGCCCCAGAAATCATAAACCCGCCCCTGCGCACCTGCATATCATTAGTGGCTAATCAAGGACTGCATATATACCCCGCTTTCACACACACTCTTTGTCTGTTCTTATCGATAGTATCTCTGAGACTCCACACCTTTCTACTATGTCAAACATACCTGTGTCTTCATTATTGCCTGCAGGTATCATAAGACTGTTGTGAGTTATCTGTTCATCGTGTCTATACCCTGTCTGGAAATTATTCACCTGCTGTTTGCCACTCTGCTCAACTGGATTTACTCACAATGTTTACATCACTGTTTCAATCATCTGTTCAATAAACCCTGCTACTGAGTTCATATCTCTGCCTCCGTGAGTCTCTCTGTGACACCTTTAACTTTTAAACCCTCATGCTTTTATTTTGACATTCTGAACTCTCCAGGAAGTTCTGTATGTGTCTGTTTGTAAGAAAGTTCACAGTAGTTTAATTTGCTTCTTATTCAAATTCTGGTAAAATGCACCTCCGGCGCCGTTCTAAATGCATATAAGTGAACTGAACTATTGAGCATCTACATCTGAGATGTTGTTTGTGAGTAGCGCTCAAATATTGCGCGCATGA
This sequence comes from Myxocyprinus asiaticus, assembly GCF_019703515.2. Lineage (NCBI taxonomy): Eukaryota > Metazoa > Chordata > Actinopteri > Cypriniformes > Catostomidae > Myxocyprinus > Myxocyprinus asiaticus. Next base: position 13,407,417 of record NC_059389.1, read on the forward strand.
AGGCTAAAAATAGCCACGGGTGTGTGTAAACAGAGCAGCGCCATTCAATAACGTGCTGAAGCTGTGCGTGCATTTTATATATTTACATATTAAACACAGCCTTTTGTGATTCACAGAGCTATTGCGCATCTTCAAGTGGCTTTGAATAAAATGCACAAGTCATATGAACTACTTTAATGGTGTTTTAATGGTTCTTTTATGTCATTTTCTGAGCTTGACAGTAACGAAACATGAGTAACACACAGTATCGGATTTGGATCAGGCTCGTCGGACCGATACCTGATCCGTTTAAAAACGTCAGTATCGGAGCCTATACTGATCCAGGTAGCGGATCGGTGCATCTCTACTTCTAATGTGGGACATTATGAAATATATATTTTATCATTAGTTTTTCATAATTCGTCACATTTTAGCTTTTTATAAATTTACAAATTCTAGGTTTTCCATCAATAAATATGTCTTGAAATTGCATATATTATATTGCATAGATATGTTTTTATTAAATGCTTATTGTTGACATAATTTGCACTATTTACAAGTATTTACATTGATATGTAGAACAAAAGTGAAAATGGTGCTGTCTCTGTAAGACTACCGGCTGTTTAGCCAGTTAGCACATATTTTTACCTAGGGATGTCCCAATAGCATTTTTTCGAGAATGAGTACGAGTACAGATACTTCATTTTTGGTACTCGCCGATACCAAGTCCGATACCTGTTTTTTTGGTACTCCATATAGAGAGTTTATTTAAATTTTATCATCAAAATGGTATTTAAATAAATTAGTTCATTAAAACTTTCATCAGATGAAAATATAACTGTGGCAGACAAGCCTCTTGTTCATCGGGAAAGGAGGAAGCAGGAACCGGGTTATCAACCAAAGAGACTTTAATTACAACTTAAACACAACACAAACACTGACACACACACACAACTCTGCGTGCATCTGTCTCTCTCTAACTGCCGTCCCTGGGTCCTTTTTATCCCTCTCCCGGCTGATTGGGCCGATTCACCACCGGGCGTCCATCGTTATGGCCCGGCCACACCCTCTTCCTCGTCACATACCCCCAACACCTGATTCAGGCTGGGGAAACCTCCGGCCTGACTTACTCCCCACCCCCCTTCCTAGATGGGAGGTGTTGCCCTTTCGGCCGTCCTCCCGCCGGCCGGTCTTCCCCACCTCCTGGGAAACTGAGTAGGATGAGGGGAGGGAGAGGGGAGAGGGAAAGAGAGAGCGGGAGAGCCAGAGAGAGAGAGAGAGAGAGAGAGAGAGAGAGAGGAGAGAGGAGAGAGAGACACATGGTCCTCAGCCAGGGGGGCTCACGGCAGCGGGTTCCTCCGCCCCCTGGCGGACGGCAGCAGGCTCCTCCGGCAGTGGAGGAATCCATGACAGCGTGTCTTCCTCCAATCCCGGGTTTTGGCACCAGTGTGACAGACAAGCCTCTTGTTCATCAGGAAAGGAGGAAGCAGGAACCAGGTTATCAACCAAAAAGACTTTAATTACAACTTAAACACAACACAAACACTGACGCGCACACACACACACAACTCAGCGCGTGTCTCTCTCTTTCTCTCTCTTGGACTGGCGTCCCTGGCTCCTCTTTATCCCTCTCCCAACTGATTGGGCTGAGTCAGCGCTGGGCGTCCATCATTATGGCCTGGCCACACAATCCTCCTCATCACAATAACAATTCATTTTCAACATAATATTGTATTTTTTTTAATCAAATGAAGTGCTTTTATACAAAACCTCACATCACAATCCAAAATACCACATTGGAGTTATATTTTGTCAAATGTTTATGTAATGACATTCGTATGTCAGATGGTATCAGTTCTTAATATCAGAGCATTTTTACAAGAACCAGTACGAGCACATGAGCATGGTATCGGACCCGATTCCGATACCAGTATCAGGACATCCCTATTTTTACCCAAGTCGTACTTGTGAATTTTTCACCATAGAAAAATCCCATTCTTTTCACATACCACCTGGAACCTGCCTGCGTACCCCCGGTTAGGAATCACTGCTTTAGAATTCTTATGGACTACCTTTATTGTGATTTTTTGTCCTTTTTGGAGCTTGACAGCCCCTAGTCAATATATGCCTTCACTGTATGAAAAACAGTAGCTTTGAGATTCTTCAAAACATCTCTTTAAGAAGAAAGCAAGTAATATGAATTTGGAACAACATTAGAGTGAGTAAATGATAACCAAAAAAAAACATTTTTTTTTTTTGGTGAAACGTACCTTTAAGGACTATATTGAGGTGATCAAGCTCAAACTTTAGCATGCTAAGAACCATATTGTACATTTCATACTGCACCCACTTCTTATTGATTAGAACTGTATCATAGTCGATAGTTTTTTCTGTACAGGAAGGATATCAACTGCCTGCTGTCTAATTAGCTCGCAGCATTTGAGGACATACTTGTGGAAGGCAGCAGAGGTAATCTTGTTCTTTACTTTCTGCCCACTCCTGTCTACATTTTGTTGAGAGAAAGCTATTCATGATCCATTACCTCTGGAATTCCAGTCCACTTCACAGGCCGGCACTCACCTTTCAATCACCCCTCTGCCCTAATCACGTTAGTTCATTCATAATCGCATTGCAATTACTGACAGGAGTGTGACCCTTGCTTTCCGCACTCCCAATATAATACATGTGTTTCACTGGAGACAGAGAGATGCTTTGTGTCAGAGAAACAGGGAAAAAGGGGGTGGGAAAGGTGGAAGGAAAACAACACTGATATGCTGTGTCATGCAAAGGCTATAAAAAGGGATGCAGGATTTTTCCTGAATCAGTCTGGAGAGGAGAGCACTATTTTTAGCAGCTATGTGAGGCAGGAGGGACATAAATAGTGTTGTCGTCTCCCCGCCCCCCCCCCCCTTCCTTTCTCTCTTTCTTTCTTCCATTTCCATCCCCCTTCATCTCTCTGTCTCTCCAGGAAGGTAATCTCCATTACCCTCCCTCCATGCCGATTCAGGATTCAGAACTGTCCGCTTCATTCTGGGGGTGTGAATGCTAAGAATCCATTCATAAAGAGAAACTCTGCTGGGTATGTGGGATGGAAATGCCTCCCCCCCTGCTAATTTCTCTAGGGCTCGACTTCCACTCTCTGGACCTTCCCAGCATGTCAAGGGTCAGACCCCCCAGACCTTCTGACAGATGGGTCAAACCCCTGACTTCCCCACCCTCTCTCTCTCTCCAGAGCTCTCCATGAGAATGCCAGAAAGGGAGAATGGACAACAAGCTTCTAATGAACTGGGAAGGGACCAATCTGGACCCCAGCATTTGGCCATAAAATATGCCTTGGTGAGACCAAAAGGATTTTAAGCAATGGCTCTTTCCACGCTGCTTAACTCAAGTGGTTCAGGAAGTTCGTTGACAGTGCATAGAAGCAGTTATTAACAGACTAACATCAAGAAAGGCATTCCTGTTGCAATGTGGTGACAGCAGTAAAGCTACCTCTTAATTCCTATGGGAATACATTACGAACTACAGCAGTCATGCTACCAGAGCCTGAATCAGTTGCCCTTAGTCAAGCCTTCATCTGCACAATTGTCGGATTGAGTCTAGGGTCCATAAACAAGGTCAGCAAGGGAAAATAGTTAGTTCTAGATAAAAACACAGTTCTTTAAACTCCTGCCACATGCTCCATCAAAACCATCATCCAGGTCATTTCATTACATGTATCAAATTAGTGAAATTGACACAGGGATAGTTGCAGCCCAATCGATGCAGCCACATGGGTGACCTGATCCAGTGAGAAACACGCAAATAAACAAGCACAAAAATGTACTTCCCTTTGTGCCGAACTTCAAAGGGAACCAAAATGCTTGGCATTACTTCCGTAAGCACTTAACTTCACTTAAGTTTATAGTTAAGTTTACATTCACTTAAAGGATTAGTTTGCTTCACCCAAAAATGGGTGATCTTTATGTCTTAATTAATTCATGTCATTCCAAACCCCTATGAATTACTTTCTTTTTCTGAACACAAAAGGAGATATTGTTATAAATATTGTTGGCCATCTTGTCAATACAATGGCAGTGGATAGTGCCTCACTTTAAAACATAATATAGGACCCAAAAGTATCATAAAAGTAGTCCATGCAACTTGTGCATCATATTCCCAGTCTTCTTAAGCCACATGATAGCTATTGGTGAGAAACAAATCGCAATTTAAGTCATTTTTGCAGTAAATCTTGATGTCCGTTGCGCATTCATAAGCACTATGAGAGTCTCGTTCACAGTGGCATGTGTTCACATGAAACGTTGCATTGTTTGTAGCATTAAACAAGCACAACATTCATTAAAAGATCTCCTTTTTGTGTTCCGCATAAGATAGAAAGTCATGTTTAGAAACGATATGAGGGTGAGTAAATGATGACAGAATTTTCATTTTGGGGTGAACTATCCCTTTAAAAACTTCAACATGGGATATCAAAGGGAGTATAAACTGAAGTCCGTTATCAGACGGGCAATGTTGGTGGTAGCTTCAAGCATGTAGACCATCTTCATTGCCAAGCCCTAATTTTACCCAATAAGACCTTTAACACAACCACACTGTTGTTGCTGTCTCTTGGGGTGTAAGGTCAAGCATTTCCTGTGTCTGTGAATGGTCGTCATCATTGGAATTGTCATGCTGAGGCTACTGCCCTCCCCTCCGCCATTCATTCAAGAGTCATATAAAGTTCGGAATCTCTCTCGCTCTCTTCCCCTCCCTCCTTCTCTATTTAATCGACCCACACTTGCGTGTACAGTATACAGCATTCACTGAACTTTGAGCTAAAGGAGCTACATAACAGAAATAAAAGTGTAGGCAGCCAGTGACTCTCAGCTTGTAACACAAATTCAAAACAGCGTCTCTAAAGGAGCATTTTCTAAGGGCAGAGTTTTCTTTGTTTGTTGTCAATTTACCTAGACCTCCAGTCAAACGAACACCCACAAGCTTTTATTTATATGAGAGCCATCTCCCTTCATTGTTCTGCTGACAAACCATTGGTTGAATTATTCCTTAAAGGGATAGTTTACCCAAAAATGAACATTCTGTCATCATCTACTCACCCTCATGTTGTTCCCTCGCTTAGAGAACATGAGTGACTAGTTTAAACCGTAGTGCCAAACATGGTGGGCCAGGGGAGTGTGAATCAGTATTGTACCAACAGGTTAGGCTTCCACACCCTGTAGGAAAATAAATACTCCATAATGACTGCTTATTAAAACATGAAATGTGGGTATGACCAAAAGTGTGCATTCCATAGGAAATCCATAACAAGCAAATACATGTTCTCTAATCAGCTGTGACATTTCAAATACACGGGGGAGAGATTAACTATATATTTACAGTAGGTCAGTGACCATAATGAAAGATGGCAGAGTAAAAATGTCACTGCGAACAAATTAACAGATTGCCATCTTCCGTGAGAAAAGCTCCGTGCGTGAAATATAACCAGACTCTGATTATTTGAAAAATATAACATTAATAATGAGGAAGAATTGCAGGGAGATGACTAGGACTAAAGAGGAAATAGACAGTAAATGTCTTAAATTCTCTGCGTTTGACTGACAAAAGTCTTGCGCAAAGATACATTTTTGAAATACTTCTAATTTCCCCTCTAACTCTGAAACCGAATAAGTAATTTAAAAGCATTCCACCAATGGGAAACACTAAGGGGCTGTTCACACCAAATGTGTTTTTGAGTCCAATAGTTTTCCAATGTAAACATGGACTAAATGGATGTATTTGACTATTGCGCTTGCATATTTTCCTGCTGTTTTTTCAGCGTCTCATGCAGGAGTGCCACGCTTTTTTAAATGGGAAACACTAAGGGGTCGTTCACAAAGAATTGTGTTCTTTGCATCCGTCTGTGCTGTTTTTATTTTATTTTTCTATATAAACATGCGCTGATGGATGTCTTTGACTGTTGACCAGGATCTCTCTTTTTTTTTTTCTTCATTTTGCACAGGAGTGCCACATTATTTACACACTGTGTCAAGCTAAAAAGAAATTCAACTTTAAAAAACACTTCAAGACACCTGCATTCTGTTCCATCCGTTGTGCTGCGTTAGCGCAAGAACACATTCAGTCTAAATGGCCCCTAAGACAGCAGTGTTCATCTTTCTTTTAGGAAAGAAGAAAAGGCTTGTTAACCCCCCTGAACAGCCCCCCACACAAGCCCACACACTCACTGCTCAGACTCTGTCCTGGGCCCTGCAGTCTGCTGTGATATAGATTAGGTTTTAGCTCTGAACTTGCACTAACTTTGCCAGAATGACAGGGGTGGAAATTTCGAAGAAAAGAAAGGAGTAAAAAAAAAAAAAAAAAAAAAAAAAAAAAAAGGAACAGGAACAGGAAGAAAGGGGTGTTTTAAATACTGAGTAGAGGAGTTTGGTTATTATTGGAAAAAATCTAAGAGGTCATTCATGAGCCTGAGCCAAGCATAAGGAAACTGCTCTCGTGTCTCAAACAGTTGGGGGATCTGGCCAAGTCCTACTTCAGCTGTTGTTCCAGGCCTTTATCACAGAGGCATTTCCCCCAGAAACTGAGAGACTCTCAGAGGCCAGGCGATCTGTCCCATGCCCTCTCAACCTCCAAATGCTAATATCATGAAAGAGGACCCTTGTGCGGGGAAGTCCTCCACTTAAAGCACCTAACAGCTCAGGTAAAAGACCATAAAGCAAGACAAACTATCTGACAACACATCTGCACCAAATCTACATCCTGTACCAGATCATGTAAGAACTTTAACTTTGGTGGAGAGCACCCTCAAGCTACTCCTCATAATTTTCCTATCCCTCCCCCTAAAAAATTCATCACCTTTAAAAAAAAAAAATTGGAATTCAAAGAGGTATTTTACATTTGAGGGGTTAATGATTATGGAAAAAAAAAAAATGTATTTCCAGGTTTCTGCCATCTGTCCGTTTTATGGACAGCCAAGAAGGAAATTGGGTCTTTGGGTTGTTTGGCCCAAGAATAATGAGCTACTGAAAATGATTGTTATAGATGACCCCTTCAGCGCCGTCCTCATATGGACCAAATCTAACTGCACTCGGCAAGCTTCAAACAATCAGGGATAAATCAATTGGATGTTATGAGGAGAGGGAGCCAGACTGGGAACAAGGTAATGACATCCGCTGTGCTATGGAATGGAGGTGCCAGGAATGCTTTCCTGGGCCTTGTATCGACAAGGAGGGTTGGATACCTCTGCTGCCTGCACACGATTATGAGGGGCGGAGCACAGCCCTCTTTCAGCACGAGATTCAAAGAGTATGTATTTTTTGTGCTGTTCGAGGGGGGCTGGATGTTCCTCAGACTAAACAGCAGATAACTTGGTGGGAAGGAAGCCAGTCTCGTGAGACGCATTCCATGAGGAGTTATACATACATGTGATTTTATGTGCACTGTGCAACAAGTTGTAAAAAGTGAACAATACTACTTGTTACACATTTACGTTTGATGGAAAGTTACAAGCAATAAAGCAAAACCAAAAGTATTCTGCATCTTGTTCTACAAATGTCCTTGTTGTGAGTGTTGTGGTTGCTACAATGCTATAAAATAATAAAAGATATGATTATGATACTCTAAAAAGTAATGCATAAAAGTAGGTTACATTCTCTTAGAAAAGATAAGGAGCTTGGGAATGCATGTGCGAGGTGTCAGTTTGGCCTAAGGCAATGATGCAAATCAATGCCCAGATGTGTTCAGAAATGGATCAATCCATCTGCAACGAATGGCTCGCAATATTTTAGGTATGTGCATTAATTCCACTCGCCATAAGACACATCTCCTGTGAATCCTCTTATTACAGGATTAGGGGTAATCTCTTGTCATTCCATAACCATATGACTTTCTTACTTCCATGGAACACAAGAGGATATGTGTGTATGCAGAATGTTAGCCTAAATTACCATTCACTTAAAGTGTATGGAAAAAAGATGCAATGAAAGAGAATGGTGATGGAAGATAATGTTCTGTCTAACATCTCCTTTAGTGTTCCACAAAAGAAAGTAAGTCAGACAGGCCTGAAATGACAAAAGTGGTAAATGATGACAGAATTCTAATATTTTTTGGGTGAAATATCCCTTTAAACTAGAATGCTGAATCCCACGTTATGCTTTGAAAATCCATCCAGAAACCATCTTCATATACAGTTAAATATCAGTTTCCTATGAAACACAATTTAGCAATGGGGAAAAAATATGATCTCAGTGATTTCGATCGTGGCATGATTGTTGGTGCCAGACAGGCTGGTTTGAGTATTTCAATAACTGCTGATCTCCTGGGATTTTCACACAGAAGAGTCACTATAGTTTACTCAGAATGGTGCCAAAAACAAAAAACATCCAGTGAGCAGCAGTTCTGTGGACGGAAACGCCTTGTTTTGAGAATGGCCAGACTGGTTCAAGCTGACAGAAAGGCTACAGTAACTCAGATAACCACTCTGTACAATTGTAGTGAGCAGAATAGCATCTCAGAATGCACACGTCGAACCTTGAGCTGGATGGGCTACAACACCAGAAGACCACGTCGGGCACTTTGTTAGGACCATAGTGTTCCTAATAAAGTGATCAGTGAGTGTACATGCTTCACAGCTGCTTTGTGATGTTATGTAGTGTCCACTATTTATAGCATGATCTGTTGTATGTCATAACACTTGTGACAACAGATGTTGCTGAATGAAAGTGAAAGCTAGGGGCCAGGGTTTTAAGCGGCATCTGTGGTCCCTGTATACAATGTGCTGCATCATACTAAGACAGAGGCCCTTTGCCTATGGACAGGAAGCACAGGCTGCTGCCACTAAATTGCCAACTTTTCTCACAGCAGCCTGAGTTATCATGTGCCACCATCATCTGCTGTGTCCCAACAGCTGCCGGGACAGTTGTTGACCAGTGGGGTAGTGGCGTAGATTGGGGAAGCAGCAGGCTTGCCCTGTATCACAATTAAAATGGCAAGTAGGGCTCAATTTGATAGTGTGTGTGTTGCGATTTTAGAAAACCACTTTTGGAAGTTGTGGCAGTTTTCATGTTTGCAATTAAGTCTCAGTCTGAATTTTTACCCACACAAAGGTATATATGACAACAGGAATAACATATTTCATAAACAGAGGTGAATTTCAGGCATTAAGCATCTGCCAAAGTCTTTACAGCCATTAGAGTACAGTAGAAAAGACCTTCACCCATTCCGGCCTTATTTCTCCTATCTAGCAGGAACTGGGGACAGAAGGAAGGAGAGAAGGGGAGGTGGGCTGTGGAGGGGGCTGCTTAGCACAAAGAAGCAGCCTGGATTAAGTCATGAGCAGCAAATGACATAGGTTGGATTTTTAACGGGTGAGATCACATCCTCTTCCCTGAGTGGCTGAGAGACTCATCCTCAGTTGTACAGCCGAGTGTTTGGCATGCAAAACGGGACATCCATTACTGGGACAGTGGCATGCGGTCACACACATAAGCACGTGCACGCACACGCACACACATTAGAGCAAAGTTAACTACAGATTCAATATATGCAATATAAACATTTGCACTGAAAAATAAATATTGAGGCATCAAGTCACATGCACATACAGTCGGATCTATGGGAAGTTGCATGTGGACACGCAGCCATCGGTCAAATCTACAACACATGCATGCGCCTGAGCAGTCGGCACAAAGGGACATGCAATCAGAGTGTGTCTGAGCATGTGTGCGTTCGTGTGTGGGTAAGAAGTCTGGGAGGGCCGCGGGGTTACATAACTGCGCTACAGCGGGCCCCCTTGATCTCTTCCATACGAGGACACCAAAGGTTTTGCGAGACCCTTCAGTGTTTAGGGAGAGGTTCAGCCTAATGTGTGGCTTTCTTGTGTGCGATTCTTCGGTGTGAGCACTGGGAGTGACTATACATTTTATGCAAAACCAGATGGCAGATTTGTAGCCACAGTTTGGGCCTTTGAAATTCACAAAGCTCACGCCGCGCTTGTGCAATTTTCCAAACTAGTCTGGAAGTAGTTCAGCTTGGTGCTCATATTGACAAATGGAGTACTCGTTAACACCATGTGATGCACCAGGCTGAATCACTCCCTCCCTGCTGCTGTCGGAACTAACCTTGACCCTTCGACAGAGGAAAGAGGGGTAGAGAGGATACGGCGCTAGACTCGACAAGCTGAGTGGAGATGGTGCACAGATGGAGATATTCTCCGCTTACATTCTCAACACTATAAGGAAATCTTAGACAAAGAGAAAGATGGGAGATACAGAAGAAGAAAAAAACGACCTCAGTGTGTTATGGGAATTTTCCTCCCTTTCTAAAATATTTACTGCATGTCCTCAGCCGGGTTGCCTGTTTTTTATTCCCCCCAATTTTCTCCCTCTGCAGACTGCCTTTCACTTTGGGGGGCCCTCAGACCCCCGCAGCCGAGAAGGGAGCTTTCAGGGTACCCTGATGGATGCTAATGGGGGACTCTTTCAGATCATTTTACAGGGCTGGTCTTTGATCTGCCGGCTGACTTGCTCTCCACAGGCTGGATATCCAGAGAACATGCAAATCCCCCCCACCACACACACACAAACACCTGTGAAAAAACTCCAAGAGCAAATAGGGAAGAAAAGAGGAGCTAGCAAAGAAAGACAAAAGTTCACGGGCATGAAAGAAAAGAATGAAAGCGAGCGAGAGTGTGCAAGAGTAAAAAAGACAAAGGAAAGCGTGAAGGGAGAATATGTCAAAAAGGCAGGGGCTGAGAAAGAATGAGAAAGAGAAATACGCTTTTTGGGGGGGGGGGGGGGGTGTTAGTCATGGCCTGAGGCGGATGTGTCTGCTCTGTTCAGAATTAGGAAGGAAGAACTGGAAAAGAAAGTCCGGTGAGGGAACCTCGTCAGTAGCATGCAGCAGCCACACTTTGAATGGTGGTTAAGTGTGGGGACAGCTGGAGGGAGATGATTGGCTAAGAGGCTATGGAACTTGTGCTTCCTGTGGCCAGCTGCTATACCCACAGCCCCAAGTGACAAGGGTTATAATTGATTACTATCTGGCAGTTCAGCAGAATGTATAGAGTGCACAGACCTGCCGAAGTACAGTACAGCTGGCTATACAGTATCCTCTCAAGAAAAAAATGAGAGTATACGGAAAGAGCAGTTTTTTTCCAGTCTCTTTCTCTTTTGGGCCACTGCAAGTACCGGCGAAAACTTTTGAAACACTTGACTGAAATGTTTCTCATGATCTTAAAAGTCTTTTGATCTGAAGGTGTATGCTTAAATGTTTGAAATTAGTTTTGTAGACAAAAATATAATTGTGCCACCATATTAACTTCTTTCATTATAAGACTAAAATATTATTTTAAAAAAAAGTTTTTGAAATTGATGACTTGGACCAAATAATAAAGAAAAGCAGCCAATAAGTGCCCAACATTGATGGGAACTCCTTCAATACTGTTTAAAAAGGGTGACACCTCAAGAAGTTGGTTGAGAAAATGCCAAGAGTACATTTCTGCAAATTCTAGGCAAAGGGTGACTACTTTGAAGATGCTAAAATATAACACAGTATTTATTTATTTTTGTTTAGTCACAACATAATTCCCATAGTTCTAAAATGTGAAGAAAAAAAATTATAATAAAGAATGAGAGTGTTTCAAAACTTTTGACCGGTAGTGTATGGCACAGCATGTGGTCTGACACTTTCTAGCATCCGTTTTCCCCATATTTTGCAGCCGTAGCATCAGAACTGAGTTTTCAGCATTCATCTTTCCTTGAAAGCGCATTGAAAAGCACTTAACTCCAAAGCTATGCATTCAGGTGTATGGATTGCTTGCAGACAGTGCATGCCAAACCAGAGCTGCTCTCCTGCATTGCTGGAGACCTTCCTGTGAGCTGTGAGCTCAACCTTGTGAGCTCCATATTGCAAGGAGGGACATAAAGGGCTCTTGTGCACTGGTGCCTGGCTCAAGCCCTAATTCACTTTATTAGTTTCATTGCGTTATTAGATTATGTGCAAGGGGAAGAGGGAGAAAAAAATTATGTCCATTTCTGAAATAAAAAGGATATTTTTGTAGTCTTTTGGAAAGCTGAGCCTGATCAAAGCCTGCTGGAAGTCTAGGGTAGGTTTGAGGTGCCATGCTTTGAAAAGGGTAGATAAGTCCCTCTCTGTCATTGTGTTCTCCAGCTTTCAACCTTTTGTTTCTCCTCCTCTTCTCCTCCCTTTTCAGGTTTAAGTCTATTATGTCATGTTTTGGATTTCTTAAAAGGAAGGAAGGATGAAGTCTTCTCTCTTTAGCACCTCTTTATACTGTTGGAAAGCCACATCCGCCCCCATGGCCTCGCTGCATCCAGAGGGCAGGAAACCACTCTGGCCAGATGAGAAAGAGGAAATGTGAAAGGAGAATCCTTGCTGGACACGATACACTCCAACGAAGCTTTCTCACTGTAGAAGAGCCTGAATGGAGAAGAGAAGAACTGTGGAGCCTTTTGAAAAAAAAAAAAAAAGAAAAAAAAGAAAAAGAAAAGACTGGCCATTTAATGCAGCAGACAGTGTCACCTGTTGTGTTAAAGACAGACTTGTTTTTTTGTGCAGAAAGCTTAGGTGATTTCTTTGGTTCCAGCCTCAAGCCCACTTTACCAGAAATGGAATGAGCAATTCAACAATGCAGATGGCTAAAAGGATGTATGTGGTGTCACTTTCTATGTTTCTGTATGACTACGGGTGACAGGATGGAGACTGTACACATCAGTGGAAAAAGGTCTGAGTCATCTATTTGAAACTATGCAATGAGTTCAGCAGTATCCCACCTCTAAATCAAACTTCTCACTGGCCTACATTTACAAAAAGTCTGACCTGTTGCAATGGCCTAACGATTTCCCATGAATGGCGGAAGAGAAATATAAGCTTTAATTTAAGCTTCACATATGCTCACTGATCACTTTATTAGGAAAACTATGATCCTAATAAAGTGCCCAAAGCATCTTCTGCTGTTGTAGCCCATCCACCTCAAGGTTCGACGCGTTTTGCATTCTGAGATACTATTCTGCTCACTACAATTGTACAGAGTGGTTATCTGAGTTAGCATAGCCTATCTGTCAGCTCGAACCAGTCTGGCAATTCTCCGTTGACCTCTCTCATCAAAAAGACATTTCTGTCCACAAAACTGCCCCTCACTGGATGTTTTTAGTATTTGGCAACATTCTGAATAAACTCTATAGACTGTTGTGCGTGAAAATCCCAGGAGATCAGCTGTTACAGAAATACTCAAACCAGCCTGACTGGCACCAACAATCATGCCATGGTCTAAATCACAGTGATCACATTTTTCCCCATTCTGATGGCATTTCACTGCTGCCACATGATTAGCTGATTAGATAATGTCTTAATTTCAAACAATATATGTACTGTTTTATCATTTGAAACCTTAACAAACATGGTTTGATATTTTGTTATACTGTGTAATGCAATGACATTCATACATTTTTAAGTATGGCAAAAAAGTTTTGAGACCACTTTATGTACATCACATAACCATCCTGCCATCAATTCCAGTGCAATATTTGAAGAATTTTAGAGTAAGAGTGAGAAAAAGAGAAAGAAAAGGAAAAAGTGGTCTATCATCGTTTGATTTGTTGTTTTGTTCTCCTTTTTCCTTCCTAAATCCCGTCCTCCTTTTTAAAGGTCTAATGACTAAGTTTAGTGTAAACGGGCAGGAAAAAGGCCTTTCCTGTGTGTCCTGGAAGAAAGCAGGGAGATGTAGAAAAGAGGGCCCAATGATGACTACCACATAAGCAAAAGCATCAGAGCCTCTACCTCGGCTCTGGGCCCAGACTCTTAGATGTGTCTTATCCACTGGCTCCTAATCCAGCTGAAGGTAATTTAGCTGTAGAGGAACCAGGAAGGAAACACCCCGCTATAGCTGAGCCCCACAGACATAGCTAAGCTCCCTCCCGCTGAGCTGCTATACTAAGAGATAGTGTTGTGAGAGAAAAGGACACTTTGTACCAGCAGAGGGAGAGGCACATGGATAGAGGGGTAGAAACAGATAGGGATGAGGTGATGACAACTGTGATCCCTCTCTACAAACACCAAGTCCTGTTCCCACACCAAGACTATTAACTTGAGAAACTTCCTTAAACAGTTTTGTGACATCAAGGTTATATGGAGTTGCTTGCTTTTTGGTATGTTACTAATTTCAAATGTGACATGAAAGATTAATCGATGAATGTTTCCATTCAAGTTTAAATTTTTATTTAATATTGCTAAAACAATCTGCGACCAAAGCAGCGTTCCCATCCCATGTGTTTAAGAGAACAAAATCGAAATAAAATAGAAAATGGAAGTTGAAACCACTGTAGCTCTTTTATTAAATGTAATGAATTACTTGGGGTTTAAAGCGCACAGAAAAGTGCGTCAGGCAGTTCTGGGAGATAATAGTAGCCAATCATTTTGATAAAAGGCTTTGACTCAGGCATTTCAGGATAACCAGAGCAACATTTCAGATGCTAAGCGATGATATAGATGATATTCTCTGAGAAAATTGTGTATTCACATGGCTTGTTGAGGCAAAGTCACATGACTTTTAATTAAATAGGAGTATATTCATTAGATGTGTTATCAAATAATTTTTTTATCTACCTCAAGCGAGAGTATAATTTAATTTTTTCCACATTTTGGAAATTTTATTTGCATCTCGGTGTTTCCATTTAGCATTTTTTTATGCATTATCCCAAAATTTGCATAAAATACGTGGACAAAAACCCAGCCAATATTAACCTCTCTACATGGGTAAATCTCACGAAACCTGTCAAAAACATGTCCGGTTAATATTTCACCTCAAAATAAGGGGTGGAATAATAAAAGTACTTTTAATATATTTTAAATATTTATATACATTTTAAATATTTCATATATAAAATATTTTAATATTGTCTTATTAAAAATAACAAAAGCAGGAAAAAAGAATTCATACTTTGCATAAAGAAAATAAAGCCTATTTTAGGACCATTATGATTTTTTGCATTGTGACATTATCATGAGAATTCAGCACTCCCATTCTTATTTCTGTAATGCAAATAATAATAATAATAATAATTATTATTATTCATTCTCATTACTATAAAGAGAAAAAAATATTATATTTAATAATAATAACAATATAATATAAATATTATTAAATACAACTATTTGTAATTTATAATTGAAACTTAATATAATAAATAATAATTTTTTAATGAGAAATTTGTTTATATCATGGTAGTATTTGTTGTACTGTTTTTTAATTTATGTTGATTAAATGATATACAGTAAAAAATGATGCATACACTAATGAGAATCTAATGAGAATCACTGTTGAGAATTACGTTTTTTTTTTTTTTTTTTTTTTTTCATGAGAAACAGCACTGCTTTACTATATCATCAGGGCATTATTGTTTTGCATTACAATTTTTCTTGTTGCTGGTGAGTTATGGGCCTCCTCTTGTGTCTGCTCTTAAAAATAAGAGCACCTAAAAATACTCAGTGAGGTAATGAGAAAGCCTCTGCACTATTTACATTTTGGCGAGTTAGTCTTTCAGGAGAGACTCTGCTGAGAGAGACAAATCTGCAAGATGACCGAGGGGGAAATTTTTCAGTGCTCAGCACAGAAACACATAGAAATCTGGGTCTAAGATAAAAAGGACAGACAGAGAGAGAGAGAGAGAGAGAGAGAGAGAGAGAGAGAGAGAGAGAGAGACTTTAAGAAATGCAGAAGAAGCCAAGAGAGAGAGAGAGACTTTAAGAAATGCAGAAGAAGCCAAGGGAGACAGAAAGAGCAGTCATACAGTGAAAAACAGTCAAAAAGAGAGCGAGAGAGGAAGGTGCACAAGACAGGAAGTCAGAGACAAACACGAGAGACAGAGGTCAAAAGAGACCAGGAGGATGAGAAAGACCATGACCCTGTTCGAATACCGAAAATATCCTCTTCCCTTGTCTACTCCATTATGAGTGCTGATATGCATGAGGGCTGGAAAATAGAAAGCAAGATGGTGGTCTTAATGTTGTCTTCTGTCCCATCTGTTTTAGAATTAGCAGGAAAGAAAGAGCAAAGACAAGGTAAGGCCATAATTTGAGGCTTTAAAAGAATCAGGATAGAAATCCCTGCTGAAAAGACCTGCTTGAATTTTACAGAAAGAAAAAGTGACAGATGTGTAGCAGAAGTGAGAAGAAATGTCAATGCAAGACCAAAAACAAAAGAGAGCGTGAGGCCAGATTAAAGAGGGAAGGGAGTGTTGAACTGAGACAGAGCCAGAGGAAAGGGAGCTGTTAGGCCATTCAGGTTGCTGGAGATAAGCCTGTGATGGTTTCTCATTCCAGCCTAATGGCCAAAGGCCTCCAGATAATGGATGGAGCTCCAAACCTCCCGGGTGTGCAAATTTATGAATGATTGGGATCACAGTAGAGGCACGTGGAAGGAAGCACCATGTTTGTCCTGTCTGCATGTGATGGTGCCATTCAGTTCTGATATGATGACATCTTTTGGAGTTCATTCTTTATGTTTCATTAATACAAAATAGATTTTTTTTTAACCATGGTTCCTTTAACATCTGACTGTGGGAATTACAACCACAAGACAGTCAGATAAGGCAAATATCAGAGTCATGGACTGGACTCTCTTTAGTCTAAACACAAAAGCAAGGGAGAGCGAATAAGAACCAGCCATGGAAAATTCAAACCTATACAGCCTATCAGGGCCTGCAAACTATCTTAACTGATTTTCCTCAAAGCTGGAAACAATTTGCAAGGTCTTGGGTGAGTAAAGTAATAGTGTAATACAGGCCTGATTAAGCCATTAAAGGGGTAGAGAGCAGAGCTGCAAGTTTCAATGGAAGGGGCCAAACACAATGAAGCATAGACAAACGGCAATCGTCTATTCACAGTACTTTACAATAGCATGTGTATTGGTACTGTAGATGGGCCATTACATAACCTATGCACTCAACATACACTACAAGTACAATACAAGCTAATCGAGACTGATTAACATTCCTTTAGTCGAAATGATGTCAATCACTTCTCCGTCACACCCACTCCCTCCCACCCCTAAAAATAAGAAAAGAAGAGAAATATTTGGGTCTTATCTGCAGGAAATAGCGTTTTATGAAATTACACTCCTGGGCCAGAGCTTGAAAGTGATGGCCGGGCCCCTACATTCATTATCAAGTCCCTCGACGCGCGGCCTGCCCTTGATCCTCGGCCGGATCCAACCGGGAAAGCAAAAGGTAGACTGCGGAGGGCCAACAGAGCTGGGTGGGCTCGCTGCTTGGCACTCGCTCTGGGACATGTTCAACTATCAGCGTGGTATGTCGGTATGTATGATGGTGCTCCTGTGAGAAAACAAGGGCCTGTCCTCAATGCCGGCCAATGGCCACCCTGCCCAGAAGACCTGTGCCCCTCAATGTCTGTGGTGGTCACAGCTGTAAACTTTTTAGGAAATCTATTCTGATTACTTTTAAATTACTTGCTGAAAATATAATTTTAAGTATTCTATGTAAAAAAAAAAAAAAAGAGGAGGAAAAAAAAAAAAAACTACTGCACACCTGATAGACTATCAGCAGGTGCGTAGGAACAAACACTGAAGTAAATAAACACGAAAAAAGTCCTGTACACTCCTGATGCTTGCAAATAGTACACAACTTATTAATATACACTCACTGCGCACTTTATTAGGAACACTATGGTGTTTTTCTTGTTTATTTACTTAAGTGTATTGCATACCTTTCATTAAATACACACTCCTTTCATTAAACATTAGTTAAAATGAAATCAAAAAACAATATGCTATTTGTCAGTCCCTGAGTCAAGTCAAGACTCATAGGTGGGTCATTGACAAATAAGGTTGTCCAAGGTGATAAATAAAATATTTAGTTTGAATTATATCTATATATATTATATATCTATATATATAATATATATATATAGTTTAAAACATGCATCAAGTTCATAAAAATGTCATCTTTGTGTCCGTGTTGGTTTAATACATTTTTGAAAAACTTTCATAGCATTTTCAAAAAAAAAAAGAAAACAAAAAAAAAGAAAAAGATAGAAAATTACTTTAGAAATGTCATGTGGTGTTACCATCAAGTAAAAGGTATACAAATACTTCCCTTGCACCTTGAATTCATTAGTGTACACAACCTAATCATTGATTTAAAAAAGTTATCACACATATTTTTCAAGAAATTCTTTTTTTATCTTTAATTTTTGAGACAAGAATATCAAGAAGTTTTCTCCATATGACCTGAATAAAATGTGCCTTTTCATAAAATTGTAAAAAATAGCTTACATGACCAAAAAAAAAAAAAAAGGCAATTTCAGCTTTTAATGAGACTTCTAAACATTTACACCACATTACATCAATATCAAATTGATACAAACTATCAAAATGACATTAAATTCAATAACTGAAAACAAATTCATCATAGAAAAAGGTGCATTCGGAGATGCCATGCGAGGTTCGGATGTCTGAACGGCAAGCTATGTGCACTTTGCTAGTTTTAATACTTTTTATGTCATAAACCAGTGAGATTCGATACACCCTGTT
The DNA here is from genome assembly GCF_019703515.2 of Myxocyprinus asiaticus. NCBI lineage: Eukaryota > Metazoa > Chordata > Actinopteri > Cypriniformes > Catostomidae > Myxocyprinus > Myxocyprinus asiaticus. Next base: position 13,425,949 of record NC_059389.1, read on the forward strand.
CCATTACTGTTCTAGGAAGACAATATGTCAAAGAATTCAAAATCCTCGGGCTCTGGAGACATTAAAAGACACTTACGTGCTCAAGCTGATGCCCCCAAGCAGCAGGCCGCGAGCCAGGAAGCCGATTTGGCCGGAGAAGTGAAGGAAATTTGGCGAGAATTGTTGAACATGTTGGCAATGCTGACGAAGGTCGTTGCTGACTTGGAGAATCTTGCTGTAATACATTGATTGATCACCACCATGGAGACAAAATTCATTGAGGCGGTCAAGAGTGGGGGATATCGAGAAACGGATTGATTATCTGGAGTCATCGGAGAGGGAATTAGCTGCTAAACTGCTAGAGACCAAGGTGGATGTGGAGCGCATCTGGGAGAAATTGGAGGACATGGAGAACTGCAACCCGCGGAATAACGTCCGAATCGTCCTGAAGCCAAAGATGGTCGGGATATGGTGAAATTCCTGGAAGGGATTTTTCCGAATCTGCTTGACATAACAGGCCATAAACTGGAAATTGTGCGAGCTCACAGGGTTCCGGCTCGACGATCCACTGAGGGAGACAGGCCCCGATAAATTCTGGCCAAAGTTCTGAGATCATACGATAAAGATCTTGTATTGCGTGAGGCGAGGAGTAAAGGAAGGCTTTTTTGGAAGAACCACGGCATTTTCTTGTTCCCAGACTTTGCGGTTCAAGGATTTATCGGTTCAAGGAATGCAAGAAACTCTTACATCAACAGAAGGTCGCTTTTGCACTGATGTTCCTGGGCAAATTGAGAATAGATGCTAAGGATGGCCATAAAACATTCACATGTCCCCAGCAAGCGATGTCCTTCATAAAGTCAATGGAGTAAGTTATTTTGTGGTACTCACGTTGTAGCCGAATGGACTGAACATTCACTTGACTGTTTGAGGAACTGAGTGCCTTTTTTGTTTCTTTTTGTGCTGGTTCCACCTAATGGGAGTTTGTTTTGTTTTGTGGAGTAACACTCCTTCGGGACTGTTGAGTGGATGAATCTGCACATTCTTTGTGCTTATGCCTCCTATTGGCTGGAGTTTGTTTTGTGGAGTATTTCTTGCAAGTCATTGGAGTGATTAGGTCATTTGTTGCACTCATGTAGCAGCCGAATGGGCCGGCTCACTGAACATTGTTTGACTGTCCGAGGAAACTGAGCGCCTTTTTTGATTCTTTTTGTGCTGGTTCCACCTATTGGCTGGAGTTTGTTTTGTCAAAATTTCAAATGTTAATATGAGCGGATTGTCTCTCTCCACGTGGAATGTGAATGGGTTGGGGCACCCCATAAAAAGAAAGAAGGTTATTTCTCCTCTTAAGTGTAAGAAATATGATATAGTGTTTAATCAGGAAACACATCTTTCCCTGCAGCAAGCTGAACATTTTGGGAACATATGGGGTGGACATGTTTTCTTTAGTGCTGGCTCAAGTAAGAGCAGGGGAGTCATTACACTGATAAGTAAGCATCTACAATTCAAATATCTCAAACAGATTAAAAATAAATCAGAAAGAGTCATTATTGTTTTAGCAGAAGTTCAGGGGCAAAATCTTATTATGGCTAATATTTACGCACCTAACGTTGATGATCAGGGCTTTTTTATAGATCTTGAAGGGATGTTGCAAGCCGCTGGCACCCCTTATGATATAATATTGGGAGTAGACATTAATCTTTTGATGGACTCAGTCTCCTTGATCATAGTTAAGCAAAAGTGTGCAAGTCCCCTAGAGCAACATTGATGCTTCACAGGATGTGTAAAATCTTGGTCTTACAGATATTTGGAGACGTTTGAACTCATCTGGTAGGGACTATACATTTTTTTTTTCATCGGTCCATAAGATTTACTCTAGAACAGATATATATATATATATATATACAGTGCATCCAGAAAGTATTCACAGCGCTTCACTTTTTCCACATTTTGTTATGTTACAGCCTTATTCCAAAATGGATTAAATTCATTATTTTCCTCAAAATTCTACAAACAATACCCCATAATGACAACGTGAAAGAAGTTTGTTTGAAATCTTTGCAAATGTATTAAATAAAAAACGAAACAAAATCACATGTACATAAGTATTCACAGCCTTTGCTCAATACTTTGTTGAAGCACCTTTGGCACCAATTACAGCCTCAAGTCTTTTTGAGTATGATGCTACAAGCTTGGCACACCTATTTTTGAGCAGTTTCTCCCATTCTTCTTTGCAGGACCTCTCAAGCTCCATCATGTTGGATGGGGAGCGTCGGTGCACAGCCATTTTCAGATCTCTCCAGAGATTTTCAATCGGGTTCAAGTCTGGGCTCTGGCTGGGACATTCACAGAGTTGTCCCGGAGCCACTCCTTTGTTATCTTGGCTGTGTGCTTAGGGTCGTTGTCCTGTTGGAAGATGAACCTTCACCCAGTCTGAGGTCCAGAGCGCTCTGGAGCAGGTTTTCATCAAGGATGTCTCTGTACATTGCTGCATTCATCTTTCCCTCGATCCTGACTAGTCTCCCAGATCCTGCCGCTGAAAAACATCCCCACAGCATGATGCTGCCACCACCATGCTTCACTGTAGGGATGGTATTGGCCAGGTGATGAGCGGTGCCTGGTTTCCTCCAGACATGATGCTTGCCATTCAGGCCAAAGAGTTCAATCTTTGTTTCTCATGGTCTGAGAGTCCTTCAGGTGCCTTTTGGAAAACTCTGGGCAGGCTGTCATGTGCCTTTTACTGAGGAGTGGCTTCCGTCTGGCCACTCTACCATACAGGCCTGATTGGTGGAGTGCTGCAGAGATGGTTGTTCTTCTGGAAGGTTCAACTCTCTCCACAGAGAAATGCTGGAGCTGTGTCAGAATGACCATCGGGTTCTTGGTCACCTCCCTGACTAAGGCCCTTCTCCCCCGATCGCTCAGTTTGGCCGGGCGGCCAGCTCTAGGAAGAGTCCTGGTGGTTCCAAACTTCTTCCATTTACGGATGATGGAGCCCACTGTGCTCATTGGGACCTTCAATGCTGCAGAAATTTTTCTTTACCCTTCCCCAGATCTGTGCCTCGATACAATCCTGTCTCAGAGGTCTACAGACAATTCCTTGGACTTCATGGCTTGGTTTGTGCTCTGACATGCACTGTTAACTGTGGGACCTTATATAGACAGGTGTGTGCCTTTCCAAATCATGTCCAATCAACTGAATTTACCACAGGTGGACTCCAATCAAGTTGTAGAAACATCTCAAGGATGATCAGTGGAAACAAGATGCACCTGAGCTCAATTTTGAGTGTCATGGCAAAGGCTGTGAATACTTATGTACATGTGATTTTTTTGTTTTTTATTTTTAATAAATGTGCAAAGATTTCAAACAAACTTCTTTCACATTGTCATTATGGGGTAATGTTTGTAGAATTTTTAGGAAAATAATGAATTTAATCCATTTTGGAATAAGGCTGTAACATAACAAAATGTGGAAAATGTGAAGCGCTGTGAATACTTTCCGGATGCACTGTGTGTGTGTGTGTATATATATATATATATATATATATATATATATCCCTAAGTCCCTCATTTCATCTGTTGTTGATTGCTCCAGATCACGCCCTGGTGAGTTTAGAGGTGCTGCCACATATGGAGAAAAGGAAATCATATAGTTGGTGCTTTAATGTATCCCTTTTGTAAAATCCTGAATTCCAACAAATGTTAAAGGCTGAAATCAATGTTTATATGGAGACCAACTGTATCCTCTGTGGGCATGGCTTGGGGGCACTTAAGGTGGTTCTTAGGGGGCGGATCATACAGTATGCCTCATTCACCAAAAAATCCAAAGCACGAGAACTCATGGAGTTGGAAGGGATTATTAAAAGTGCCGAGGCAGAGCTGAAGTGCCGAATGTCATCTGATGGCCTCAGAGAATTGACCCGATTGAAATACAGATATAATGCTATTTTGTCACTGAAGGGAGAGAGCCCCTCCCTGGTTTTGTATTGAACAGGAACATCTTGCCCCTATTTCGCCATTTCAAAGCCTATCAAACTAACCGGAGAAGCTACGTTACATCCCATTATCTCGCATTTGCACTCAGTATGGACAAAACTGTCCAGAGTGTTTAATTCAGACATTTATTTAAATGTTGCCTCGAGCATATGGCTAAACCCAAAATTATGTATTAATAAGTACCCTTTCTGCTGGTCAGAGTGGATTGTGAGGGGGGTTACTACACTCTGTGACCTATATGAGAGTGCAGTGTTGAGATCCTTTGAAAATTTGGTTCAATATTTTGGGATTCCCAGATCTCAGTTTTTTAGGTATTTACAGCTGCACCACCTGCTCTGTACTATTTTTGGGAGTAGCATACACCCCCCTAAAGCGGCAGACACTATGGGAGAGGTGATTACTGTTTTTGGAAAAGATAATGAGGCATCGGTGTATTACTCCCTGCTAATTCAGAGTCTGGGGGATGGAGCTTTAACTTCTATCAAGAGATTATGAGAGAAAGATTTAAACTTGGTTTTGGAGGAGGGAGTGTGGGCTAGGATTCTAAAAACCCCCTCTAGATTGTACAGGCTTGATCTTAAAGACACACCCACCTGGGTACCTGGGTAGCTCAGCGAGTATTGACGCTGACTACCACCCCAGGAGTCGCAAGTTCGAATCCAGGGTGTGCTGAGTTGCTAGGGAGTGTAAAGTCACATGGGGTAACCTCCTCATGGTCGTGATTAGTGGTTCTCGCTCTCAATGGGGCACGTGGTAAATTATGCATGGATCACGGAGAATAGCATGAGCCTCCACATGCTTTGAGTCTCTGTGGTGTCATGCACAGCGAGCCACGTGAAAATATGCGCGGATTAACTATCTCAGAAGCGGAGGCAACTGAGACTTGTTCTCCACCACCCGGATTGAGGTGAGTAACCGCGCCACCACGAGGACCTAGTAAGCAGTGGGAAATGGGCATGCCAAACTGTGGAGAAAAAAAAAAAAAAGACACCCACCTACTGGCGATGCCAATCAGAAGATGGAGACACAACCCATGTTTTTTTGGTGGTGTGTTAAGATCCAAGAATTTTGGTTGAAGGTTCAGAGTTTTATGTGTGATGTATTGTGCACTCAAATTTCATTTTGCCCCAGAATCTGTATTTTAGGCGATGGGGCGGTCATCAATATAGAGAATAAACACATACAAAATTGGGCCCTAACCATTGTCATGATAACCAGACAAATAGTTTTAAGGGGATGGAAGTCGGCTGGAGTGCCCCCATTTCAGGAGTGGTGCTCAGAGATGGGGAGGGTGGCAGCTTTTGTAGAAGGGTCATCTAGAACACTGGGGAATTTGGACTCGTTTGTGGGGAAATGGGACAAATATTTGGCATTTTTGGAGGGCTCTCAGGGAGGGGTAGTGGAGAGAGAGGTGTAGTTGTTAATTTGTGTGATTATTATATATATATATATATATATATATATTTGTGTGTGTGTGTGTGTCTATAATCATGTGTGACCACAGGGATGTTGTTGAGGGTCAGGGTGGGGTTGGGGATTGGGAGGGGTAATAGTGGGGGTTAAATATTAATTATGTGTATATATGTTTTGCTTTTCTTGGTTTAATGTATGACTCAAAATGTTAAATCACAAAAAAGAAAAAGGTGTATTCAAGCAATTGTTTTGTCTGAGTTGCATTTTTTTTAAATGTATTTTTGAATAACTTAATAGTTCCGAACAAAATAATGTAATGTAATAGATATGTAATGATGCAATCCATAGAAAGAAACGAATCTGATTACATACATTTGAAAAAGTAATGTAATCTATTTACAAGTACTTGAATTTTGTAATCCGATCACATAATCCAGATTACATGTGGTCCATTACTACCAGAGACTATTTAGCCCGAGACAGAGCACTGGTATTAAAATGAATGGGAGAAATTGGAGCACTCAATATGACGGATGTAGAACAGAAAGTCCTGCCTTACAGTTAAAAGGGCCAATCAACTTTTTGATACAGACATCACCTGTCGGTCTTTCCCCATTCAAGTACTGTAGATAGGAGCTCTACTTTAATACTGCTTGCATCCATAGAAAATAGCTGTCCAGAAGCGTTACCAAAATGGCCACAGAGTGGACAGACTTGCCTTGAAAGACACTTTGATTATTACCCAACAGTGAACCAGTGTTATGGATCTACTTTGGGGTCAATAATCAGAGATCCCTCACCTGTCAGTAAAATCTCTCTTGTGGGCAAAACAGTTTGTTCTATTAAATTCTGTATATCATCCTCAACCTTAAATTAATATGAATAATTCAACATTTGTGTTCTGTGATCTCATTAAAGACGTTTTGAAACATTGGTGTTTTTTCCATACCAAAGCTCAACTGTTTCACAGAGCTTAAGAGTGTTAGGGTCAACAAGTGATCCTTAACTGATATTCTCATGAAAAGAGCAACATGCATATGCTGGGACTTTCCCCGTTGGTAACCATAGAGACCCTATGTCACCAGCACAGCACAGGCCATAGGTCAAAGCCGTTTATCTATTTCCGATACTTGAGCAATTCCCATACTCCTATAAAAGATACCGATTTGTGGTGGCACAAAAAGACTGGGAACACCTCACCTGAGAAAGTCCCCACTCCCTTGCTCAGGGCACTGCACCCCAGGACAGACTTGTGGTTAATACCTGACAATTCGAGAGCAATAGAAACCTGGATTGACACTTCAAAAGCTTAATCTCAGGTTGCTGTCTTTTACACATTCAAGTGTCTCACACATCTCTGCTGCTCGGCCATTGTGTGGAGGATACTAGATACTGCACGCTTCTGGTCGGAAAAAGCACTTTCCACGCGATTCCTTGATTGATTCGGTCATGAAAATTTCTTGCAAGTAGAGGCACTGTGATTCTGCAAACTCATAAAGAGGCCTATTAATACTATAGACACCCCAGAGACCTGAGACTTATCCTTCATCCTCAGAGACCCAGAAAAGGAAGTCATCGATTCTTCCCACCACTTGCTCTGGGAAGAAGAGGGACTGTGCTTTCCATTTAAGTAAACGGTATATTATTTTTTCAAAGTCCAATCAGGCCCTACCCACGCTAGACTATTTATGTGGCTGGGAGAGAGGATAGCAAAGGCCAATGGCAGCCTAGACCTCAGAAAACCCACAACGGTAGCCATGTCTTAACAGAGAAATAGCCTTCTCCAGGGGGAACCTGACATTGGGTTTAGCCTCTAAACCCCAGGAGGGACTAGACACAGTGGATACAACAATACCAGAGTGACCTTCACACACAATACAGCACTATATATAGCATTATTACACAGGTAAATCATACCTTGACAGTGCATGCATCAAGGTTATTCCACAGACCAGTGTTAGGGAATGTTACTTTTGAAAGTAAAGCAGTACTACATTATTGTGTTACACCTAATAAAAGTAATTCCACAACATTGTTTTTTTCTTTGCTACATTGTCTCAACATCATCACAATAATAATAATACATTTTTTTCATTTAGTGCCTTTGCAAAGCTCAAGAACAGTTCACATTCTCCAGTTTTACACAGGAATAAAGATACCCATTTAAAAGATCAAAACAACATTTAAACAGTTGAAATAGTGACGCTATTGCTTTTACCAAACAGTAGAGCTGCGCTTGACTTGCAGATGTTTTTTTGTTTATTCGTACAATAAACACTTGCTGCATCCGAATATTAATACTATTTACAGTAGTATGCCAAAAACAGTATGCTAATGGAGCAGTATGTCTGAAATTTCGTAAAACAGTAAGCGAGAAATACCCGGATGACTTACTAATTGCGGTGAGATCCTAAAGTGCGCATTCACTGGACAATTTACTATCCAATATTACCGCAGATTTAAAAGATGTGACAACCGCGAGTCAGGCGGCTCTTTCTAACTGTAAGTGCTACTGTATATATACCAAGAAAGTTGGTCCTTGTGCTTAAAGGGATAGTTCACCCAAAAATGAAAATCCTCTCAACATTTACTCACCCTCATGACATCACAGATGTGTATGGCTTTCTTCTGCAGAACACAAACGCAAACATTTTTAGAAGAATATTTCAGCTCTGTAGGTCAATACAAGTGAATGATGGCCAGAACTTTGAAGGTCCAAAAGCATATAAAGGCAGCATAAAAGTTATCCGTAAAACTCCAGTTTAATCCATATCTTCTGAAGTGATATGATAGGTGTGGGTGAGAAACATGTCAATATTTAAGTCCTTTTTTACTATAAATTATTTTCCCTGCCCAGAATGTGGTGATATGCATGAAGAATGTGAATCGCCAAAAACAAATGAAGAAGAATATGGAAGTGAAAGTGGACATTTAGAGTAAAAAAGAACTTAAATATTGATCTGTTTCTCACCCATACCTATATCATATCACTTCGTATGGATTACTTTGAAGGTCCAAAAAGCATATTAAGGCAGCAAAAAAGTTCTGGCTACTATTCACTTGCATTGTATGGACCTACAGAGCAGAGGTATTCTTAATTTGTGTTCAGCAGAAGAGCGAAAGTCATTCACATCTGGGATGGCATGAATGTGAGTATATGAAAGACTTCATTTTTAGGTGGATTATCCTTTAAATGGTGCTTGTTTAACAAAAATGGAAGCAGATTGTTTTTGCAAATGTTGTTTAACGTAATATATTCGGGTCACGGGACAACGCCCATTCCCTGATGAAGTACAGTACATTCAGAATGTATGCATACTGCTCACCTACATACCTAAAGAATGTATTATTTTACCGGCCAAGAAGTGCGTCCTTCATCAAATCCAGTACATACTCTGACAGAACGCGATTTCGGATGCAGCTAATGTGTTAGGCCTACATAACTACGTTATGGGGAAGGCAGAGGTTTTCCATTGTTTTTGTCAGTAAATAAATAAAAATAAAATAAAAATGTAATGTGCATTCAAAAATATCATATAATATTGTAAATTCCAAAAGAAAGTTTACTAGTCACTTCTAAAAAAATGTATCTAATAATGTGATGCACATTACTTGTAATTAGTTACCCCAACACTGCCACAGACATCTAAAACATACCACGGAACATTGTGTACCTTTAGAAAACTACATTTAAGTTAGATATGCTGGTGTTATCACCAAAACCACATCAGGTTAATAAGGTTCAGCCCAAACTAGGTCTTAGTCTTACATAGCTTCATTTAGGAGACATGTTGTTTCTGTATCGGTTTCTCTTCCTAACTTCTTATGAGATCAAGGGTGAAAGAGATCCTTGATTAGCACTCTGTTGATCACACAGCTCTGGCCCTGATGTAATGCATTGCAATATTACAAGGCCAGAATCTTACTGCACTTGTCTGTATAAAAAGCCTGTGTGCCACTGCACTGATCTGAGAAATGCTCAGTGTAACCCACTCTGTCTAACCAGGATTACCATACAGGAACTGTCAGAATCAGAATTAGCTTTATTGCCAAGTATGCTTCATGTCCACAGACTTCATGACCACAAATGTCAGAGCGACAGGTCTGTAGTCATTAAGTCCTTTGATCTTGGGTTTATTTGGGACAGGGATGATAGTGAAGCATTTGAAGCAGCAGGGAACTTCACACTGCTCCAGTGATCTGTTGAAGATCTGTGTGAAGATGGGGGCCAGCTGGTCAGCACAGGATTGGGGGGTGGGGGGGGGGGGGTTGCAGGAGGTGTTGGTGTGAAGTGAAGGTCAGAGCAGGTGTGGGGTGTGAGACTGGGCTTTTAAATCTACCGTAAAACACATTCAAGTCGTCAGCCAGTTGTTGGTTCCCTAAAGTTAGTTATGTCTTTCAGGCCTCTCCACACTAATACAGGGTCGTTAGATGAAAACTTGTTTTTCAGCTTCTCAGAGTAGCTTCTTTTCGACACTTTACTTTCCTTAGTGTGTTTTTGGCCTGATTACACAAGATTTTATCCTGCTTCTGGAAACATCCTCTTTGGCATGACGAAGCTGTCTGAGTTTTCTGTAAACCATGGTTTGTCATTGTTGAACGTTAAATAAGTGCTAGTAGGAATGCACATTTCCTCACAGAAACTGATATATGATGTCACAGTATCTGTGAGCTCATCCAGATGGGTGTCCGCAGCTTCAAAAACACTCCAATCAGTGCAGTCAAAGCAGGCTTTTAGTTCCAGCTCTAATCATTGGTCCATCTCTTTACAGTCTTTACTACAGGTTTAGCTGATTTTAGTTTCTGCCTGTAGGCTGGAAGATGATGAACCAGACAGTGATCAGAGAGTCCAAAGCCGCTCTAGGGACAGAGTGATATGCATCCTTTAATGTTGTGTAGCATTGGTCCAGTACATTTCTGTCCCTGGTGGGGCATGTAATGTGCTGTCTGTATTTTGGCAGTTCACGGGTGAGGTTGTCTTTGTTAAAATCGCAGAGAATAATAAGTGAGTCCGGGTGTTGATGCTCCTTGTCTGTGATCTGATCAGCCAGCTGTTGCAGCGCTGCATTCACGCACACGTGTGGAGGAATATAAACACTTACCAGAATTTTATGTGTGTTGGAAGGCACACGCCCAGAGCTGATGGCCAGTGGTGGGGATCGACTGCAGGCATGCTGGATGAAAAGAAAAAGTTCAAATTGTGTTGACACACATACATACACAGCTGCTGTTGAGGATGCTGGTGGTATGCTGAAGCAGAACTTGTGTGTGTGAGCAGCAGTTGCTCTGGCGATGTAGATGTGCCGTGCAGCAGTTCTCTCTCTGTTAGCCGGCTGTGGTGATCTGGTGCAGACAGTGCAACATGCAGGCAGATGTTTCCTTCATTCAGTCGCTGTGCACAGCCAAACAGGGCACTAAAACACAATGCTTTGTGTGTGTGCATGAGTTTGAATGTGTTTACCTACGTTCATGGTTGGAATGCAAGTCACTTGCATTGTTATTAAACCAGCTGTACAGGGCTAACCAGACACCCCATGGCATTGCAAAAGACAAATAGGGAGTCAGAGGTTTGTGTTTAAGATTAATTTAGTGCAGTGGCTGTCAACTGGTTTTGTTTCAGGACCCAGATTTTTATTTCAAGTGGCAACCCAACACAGTACCAAAATTGTTTATCATATTTATCTAATTTTATTGTTATTAATATAATTAGTATTTGTATTTAGCACTGGTTATCCTGATGCTGTTCGCATCCAGCTACCCACCAGACCCATTAGAGAGTCACTGATGTAGTCTGTCTTTGCAAACCTTTTAGATTATTGACTCATAATGCAAATGTAAATGCAAATCCTTGTGCAACACACTGAAAGCGCACAGACCTGTTCCACATAATAAGCATGCCTTTTTGTGTTACTGTGGTGGTAACCAGGCCCAGATGGAATCTGTAGACTTTTTAAAAATTTTCTGCACTTTTTTTTTTTTCCAGAATGGATTTCAACATGGTAAAAACAAGGCCTACAAGGTCAAAAAGCACTTATGTTTGAAAAATGGCTTTAAAGTTTTTTGATTGTGCAGCCAAATGTAGAATATAAAATAGTCTTATTGTGTTAATCTGAACATAGTTGAGCCAAACCCATGTCACAAGACAGATCATTGTCTAAGAGGCCCAGTTTCAGTCAAAATTTCGGCTTTGCAGGGCAGTATACTGTACTTTGGTTGGAAGTATACTTAAATTATACAAAACATTTAATAAATAAACATGCAAGGGGCGGTTATGTGTAGAACTTTATGAATGACAGACGTTCCAATTCTGCAGAACTTTCCGGAGTGATTTGCATGCGCAGATTTCATGTGGGCCTGGCGGTAACAAACTTCTGTACTCAAGGGGGCAACAGAGTTACCTTCAAATGTCTGTGCCATTAACTGTGCCATTAAACTAGATATATTACTATTCAAATAGCTAGTTATAAACATGTTTACAGTATAAGATATAACTTGCTTACAGCAATATTCTCTTCAAATATTAGAGGCCCCAATATACTTCATACGAAACCGAAGATCGAACAGGTATGATGTCATTTAGAACAAAATCTGGCCAAAAAGAAGGTGTTCTTGCTTTCGTTTCGGTGGTTTGTAACAGCTCGCCTGGGTAAACTTTTATGAAAACTTCTAACCGGCTTCTAAACACCTTCTTACTGCCATTGGTCCATGTCATCAGTAGGTGTAACATGAATCTCCATCTTCTACTTTGTTTACGTTTTTCAGTCAGTATTCAACATGAAAACATCGGCGTGCAAGACCATGTCGTGCGTTTTTTTGTTTTGTTTTGTTTAATTAGTCTACGAAAGGAATCAAATCTACTCAAATACTCTCAAGTGCCCATTCACTCATGTGCCATCTGCAGCGAAAGCCATTCACACATCTGCCCAAAGATATGCCTCTCTTATCACCATTCTTTTGTCTGTATTCTGAATATTAAAACTCTTTAAGCCGTTGTATCAGTGTCATCATAAATTACAATAACAGAGTGTAACAGACATCTGCTTGTGTAGAGGCAAATTTGAATAGCATATTATGGCTGCGTATAGTGTGTTAGCGCATTAGCGTCATGAATTCAGAATGTGAACAAGACAAATTAAATATTTTTAAATCATCATCAAGTGGTTAAAACAGCATCTTTTACTGATCTCGTGTGAAATCTACTCATAGAATGAGGCATAAAGTAATTGATAACACATTTTTAAGGTTTTACATGTAGCGTCCTCATATTTAAATGTACTTCTAAATGGCTCCCACTGCTGTGTGGCAGATGTCTGAATGTTTGCAAACAGTATACCATTGCTTGGCTGTTTAGAACTTCTTTTTACCCCTGAATGAAGAACGAAGAAGAACTTCTCCGGAAGTATATCGGGGGCTTAAGAAAGAAAACTGACTGTAGAAGTAGACAATCACTCTAAAACCCGCTACAGTGCCCCTTGTGGCAACGCTGAGAATCCAATTGCATTATTAATTGCGTTCTGACATATTTCGGGAAGCAACGACATGTGAAACCGTGCATGTGTAGCTAGAAACCTCTCCGTTCATTTACATGTATACAGCAGATGTCTGTTTCAGGTCTAAGATTCAACAAGGCGAGTACTCACCAGGAAACCTTCTAAACAGGAAGCTGTCATGAAAATTTAGTGTTTATCACCTGCGCTAATTTTTGTGGACATGACACCCTATATTAAAGGAAGCGTTCACAACATAAATAAAAATTTTCATCATTTACTCACCATCATTTTGTTCAAAACTCATATAACTTTCTTTCCTTCCTGGAAAACAAAAGATGTTAGGCAAAATGTTAGCCTCACTATTCATTTTCATTGCATGTTTTTTCCATACAATGAAAGTGAATTGTGACTCAGGCTAATATTCTGCCTAACATTTTGTTTTGTGTTCCACAGAAGAAATACATCTTCCGAACAGGTTTGGAGCAACATGAGGGTGAGTAATTGATGACAGAATTTTCATTTTTAGGTGAGCTATCTCTTTAAAGTAAAGGTAGAGGCAAATTTCAAATAAGTAAAAATAGCATAGGTCTAAAAAAGTCACTCCCTTAATGAAATATATACTCAAACCAAACCCTTTTAGGGAAAAACTGGCAACCATATTAAGGATCTGGCATTTTCGCTAGCGTTTTTAATGGAAGAGGAAGTGATAAAGGCTGGCTACCAAATCTGACATTTAAAACACTACCAGTAATGAAACAATCTAATGAGACAGATGGGTCCAATAATTGGGAGATTGGGTGGCATGTCTGAACCACAGGGAGAACTGACCGCAGGGAAAGACATACTAAAGTGTTCCAGGAGAACGTGGAACCAGGGCTGAGAGGGGCTTTAGAACTGTGGCTCCAGTGCAGTGCTCGAATGGTGCTCAGCTGTAGCAGACAGCTGTGCAGACCTGATCCCAGGAACTGAAAATACTGCAAAGGCAAATACTCATGTCAAAAGTGCCAAGTCATTCACAACAGAGGTTTCTCTTTTAAATAACACATACATCAACACACACACACACACACACACACACACACAGCATTTAATTTTCTAAATGAGAATATACCATAGACTTCTTTTGTTTATATAAAGCTAATTAAAAATACCTGAGTCGTAACCACCAAAGACTGAATATAATCAGTATAGTGGTCAATCAATACATGTTTTTCAATAGCAGATTATTAAACATTTTTACTTCCTTTAGAAATACTATAGAAAATTGCATTATTAAAATTAATACTGACTAATTTTTCCAAATGAGGACATCCCCAAATTTCCCCAGAGGGAGGATTTGTCAGATTTCGCTCACTTAGGGGGACAAGTATAGGTAAGTTCCTACATACACACACATTCACTCACACACACTATACAGTTCTGATAAATCGGCTTTATAAATATTTAATGAAAACACACATTAATTTTCTGAAAACGGAAAACACCCTGGAAATGTGTTTATTCCTTAAACCTTTCACAGTATAAAATGCTGTTTTTCTGACAAAACCTGAAACACACACAGCTGCACAGTTCTAAATGTGAAAGAAACTCACGGACAGGCAGATTAAAGTAGCACCATCTTTACTACAATCCAAACAGTGACTCTGGCCCAAGCAAGAGTTTATTACTGTTCTCACTGGCATCCAGACAGAGGAACTGGCATGAAGCTTCATGCCATTTGTTCCACTATCCATAATTACCTCTGTGTCTATATTGAATTTATTTCATAAGGTTACAGGCCCTTCAGTATGTGTTTCGTTTTTTACAGAGAATAATTGTACAAGAGGTGAGAAAAAAATGAAAGGTTTTACCAGGTTTTGGTAATGAATGGGATTTATAAATAGCACGAAAACCCCTCATGTGAACATTTACAGGAATTCAACTGTAATTAAGGTTTCAGTGGTTGAACATGTTTAAGTATCAGATCATTTGTGATACTGAAATCTTTGCTGGTGTCGCTAATGGTAAGATGGTTGGCCAATGTCTAGGTCAGAGCCTAAAGGTCAAAGACTTTATATAAAAAAAAAAATAAAAAAAAATAAAAAAAAAGGAAACATGGTGCTTTGTCCATGCCGTGAGTTAAAAAAAAAAAGAGAAAAGAAATAAATGTTTTATTTTAAGTCCATATTTTACTCATGCTGTGAGATAATATCTATAGTATAGTACAGTGTATATATATATATATATATATATATATGTAATCATGCTGTGACATAAATAAATAAAGGTTTTATTTTAAGTATTTTAAATATTCATTGTTTTCTTAAGTCCAAATTTGAATTATCTTGTGAGATAAGAAAATAATAATTAATAGTAAATAAAGTATATTATAAATAAATGATAATAATAACAACAAACGTTTCAAACTTCATAACAACCTGACATTACAACATTAAAATATTGACTTTAAAAAATATAACAATTAATCAAGTCTAAAAATGGTATATGCCCTAATTCAGCACAAATGTATGTATGGAAGCACTCAACTGGAGTGGAGACCAAGGCCCTTAGCCTGTAGCATCTGACTCTAAATCACCACAAACAAACAGAATATTTGCAAAGGTTCACAGCTCGTGCAAAGGATAAACTGAAAGAGCCATTGTCAGCAACACTCGCTTCTGGTAAGATTAGTGCCCACATACACACACACATGCATTATCACTTCACTGAAATAATGGGCCCTTAAAACAACACCCTCCTCCGTGCTGTTACATGAAACTATGTGTACTGAGATACTTGTGGGAAATGTAGCAAAACTCTAACTGAAGCCAGCATGGTAGGATTTGGTAAAATTATTCAATGCCAGACACTGACAGGGGAAACAACAAAAGCATCAGCTAAACAATCAAACAAAACTGAAATGTGGTGTGGTAAACCAGTTGTTATGGCTGCTTTCAAGCAGGTTTCCTGAGCACTCCCCCTGACTTTCATTGGTTGGAAAACAGACAGCCAGCCCTCAACAACCTCACGCCATTGGTTGAGCCAATGTTGCTGTGTCAGGATGCTCAAACAAACAAAGGAAAGTACTGAAAGCACCACAGAGAGAAATCACCACATATATTTTTTTTAATCATATTTAATAAATTATGCAATTACACATTTACCTGAAGGTCAACATCCAATAGGTATTAGGGGTATTTGCTATCACCCTCTATCAGATGCATAGATTATAACCAAAAGACCAAGATTTCAGACAAACTGCAATCTTAAGTTACAGCAAGACTTATTAAGAGAAAAGTAGCTTGAAAGTCAAAAACTAGCAGTGTAAGCAAACCCTTCAATCAATACTTACTTGTATATATCTGTGCAATCCAAGGCCTATTTGAAATCCATTTCCACCTGCGAACAAAACAAAACAGAGAAACAAACAATGAGTACATCTTTCTATATGACTTATTTCAAGTTCTCGGCTATGGCATGGGTCTTCATGGTTTTGGGGATGACACTGGACTGTACAGTCTAATGGATCATTTGAAGGTATCTTTATTTTTATGGAAAATCCATGTCCTCCTTGTACTGAAATTGGTGGAATTCCCCTAATGGTGGCCAGTTTCATAGGACAGAAACCCCACACTTTCAGATCATACTGGTTTTGTTACTGTAAGACTTTAAAGCAAGGCTTTTGAAACTTGAGAAATGGAAAAAGTTTCAGCACAGTTAGTAAATTTCTTTCTGTATGAATTAGACTGTACTGTGAATAAATAAAGAACATGATACAAAAAGAGTGTAGGTTGTTGAGAGTACAAGATTAATATATTCTTAACTTGATTTTCCTGAAGTAAATATTAGTGCTTCCCAGGCAACCACTCTATGCCAGGCATAGTGTTTTACTGAAACTATTAGTGTTATCAAAAGTACCGGTACTTCAGAACCAAGTCGATACTAAAATAAAAAAGATGTAATGATACCAGTGTTCCTGCAGTACCGGTAGTACCGAGTACCAACTCTATCCGGTACCAGCGCACAGTATGACTGACACACGACAGTTTTAAAATGCTCACAGGCTTATTTTGAGCGCGTTCTGTTACTCCTTTTACACTGAAATGGACAGTTAATCAAATTAAAATCGTGACATGTCATAGTGTGATTTATTAAACCTCTGAAGGCTGCAGTCTTACTGTGGAAGAGCTGCGTACTTTAAATAAATCCAACAGCTCATCCACTAGAAACTCCAAAGACATTGAGAATCATTCATATTGTATGAGATGACAGAGCACTTATCGTTTGTAAACCACGCAGCACTTGTAAAATATATATTTATATAATTAAAATCACAGCATTCGTGCTTTAATCTCAGCTCAGCTTTATTTATATCAAATTTAAAACAACCAAATTGCTTCACAGTAATACAATTATAACATAACATTTCAAAATTACCACATACACAAACACCAGTAGTCTAAAATACAAACAGTCCAAAACTGTGTCCTACATTTCATTTGTCAGACTCAAAGGACAGTGTAAAGAGATGAGATTTCAGCCGTGATGCGAACTGTTTATCCGGAAAAGTGAAGCATCCGGCAAAAAACACGTCATAATACATGCATGATTCAAAATACAATCTAGATGCATGAAATTGAAGAAACTGAATACAAATATATTACAACTGTATAGTAAAATGTAATATTCACTGTAATAAAAATAATAATAATAATAATAATTAATCAAAATATCACAAGCAAGACAGCTGTTGAATAACATTTTGGCAAAAGAATGCAATGACATTTTGAAAAGATCTATTTTCACTTGTTAAAAATTGTAAGAATTTATTGATTGGACACCATTTTAATGATGAAATTAAACTTAAAAAAAATTCTGGAAAGTTCTGGAAAATAATAATACTTATTAAACAATAATTATTCAAATAATTATTAAATAATTAAAAATAGCTAAACTGGTGTTCATTAGCACATTATAATATTATCATATTTTTGCTGTGGTATCGAAATTGGTATTGAGAACCATTACATTTCAGTGGTATCGGTAATGACTACTGAAATTTTGTTTCCGTGACAACACTAGAAACTATATATAAGAACAGCGTTTTCCTCCACCAAAAACAGAGACTTTCAAAAATGCTCTCAATAATGGAATACTTTGGAAAACGATAACGTTAAACTTAAACAGATTAAACGGTGTGTATGTGACCTTAAACCTTTTTTAAACGATTTACGTTTATAAAAAACTAAAATAGTAGGGCTTTCATAAAATATTGATCAGTTACGAAGGTTTTTTTGTACTTTTTCAAGAATGAACAAAGTGGCATTGATGAGTTTGCAGGTTAGTGTATGAAACCGGTATAACCACGCAAATTGGATGATTAGAAATGGCGATGTTTATTATGCAATTTCTCTGTACAGTATGTTGCCTTAAATAGATCATTCATTCAAGCTGTCAAACCACAAAATGACATACTCCAACTGAAAATACATTGTGTAGGCTATATGAAAGATACATTTACACAATATATCATGATGGCTAGAGTAAGTAATCTTTGTCCTTTGATAATGGTTTGGGTCGTATTTAATGAAAAACTGCGAGTTGAGCTCCATGGCACTGCAGAATTTTGACGCTGAGAATTGGCGGTGTGTGCATACCTTCATAGGAAATAATTCTGTCCGGTGTCCGGTGCTCAAACCACTTTCACTTACCCTGCCGCTCACACTTTACCAAAGTTGTGTTAAGAAATATGTTTGAAAAAGACTATTGTGCAATGTACAGCCCTTTTTATTTCTGGAAGAAAAATCCCAATATATTTTGATAATCATTGGGAAAATCTTCCAATTATCGATGCGTGATAAAGGCCTCGATCCTAAGCCTAAAAAATAGATAAAATACCTAAGCTGAACTTATTTACAAAAGAAAGTTTCAATGGAGTTAAGCAGTTCGAGCTTAAATAATTACAGAAAAAAAATATTTGAGGAATATCAATGTAACTCTGCCTTTTTTGAAAAAACAAATTACTATGCTTAACAAAATACATTACAACTCAAAGCCAAAAATCTTTTTTTCCTTTACACTGAACTGAAACAGACAGAGATCAAGAGGGGATCCAAACCATAAAGACTGATATCTCTCTATACTTCCAAACCTCTCCTCTGATCAATCTAAATAGGGCAGCTTCACCCATAATAGACAGTGGAAACACACACCTGGAAAGAATGCAAAGAAAGTGGGCGAGGAGAAAGAACAAGACAGCCTGAGCTGCTGAAGAAAGAAGTAAGGAGAATGTGGGGGGGTCGGAAGCGGTCGCATCCCTAAAGCTACTGAGATGTGAAGTTGTCAAAACACATATTTCAATGTGAACAAAGTGAACGAGGAGTATGCATACAAAAGCGTGTGAATGGGCAGATGTCTGGAGCAGTTCCCGGGCTTCAGCCGCTCAGGAAACTCAGGAGATAAATGATGTGAGACTAAAGTTCTTCCATTGTTCCTGTCTCATTTAGAAGCAGCTCTATTATTGCGCAAAAATGTCTTTGAAACTCGAGCACTTAGCGTTTTATGTGCCATTAAGCCATGATATGCGGTTGAATCAATCTTCTAGGGTGCCTTCAATGAAACCACCTGATCTGATAATGAAAGGAGGATGAAAACAAATGTCCTTTTTCATTCAGATATAACACAGGTGGTCAGCGATGTAAAGGGAGTTGTGTTATTGATTCAGTATATACTGAATCAAGTTCAGGTGCTAAACATTGATGCGTCGAGCATTTGAATAGACACAAAAAGACACTGTCCCCGTCAGTCACTGTCAATCAGCAGTGGTGTACAGAAACTTGAGATAACGCAGTGTGGTTTTCTGCTTGTTGTAGCACCAATGTAGGTGTGGCGTAAATGCATGTTTCTGCTTGAGTGCTGACTTGGTAGCACTACAATAGATGCACCCTCACTTTGCAGCACATTAAGTGACTTGCTGGGTCTCCCACAAACTGGCCCGTCGCAAGAATCTTCCTTGACCTAAGATGTTACTTAGTCACTATTAATGAAGCTGCCGTACAGAAGCTTACGAGATAACAAATGATGTGGTTTCTTGCACACCGTTACCCCAATGTAGGTGTTATGTGTGTACGTGTGCGTTTGTGCCTGAGTGCTGACTCGCCTATTTTATGCCAGAAAAGCGACACCCAGTCGCTACAGAAGAAGGTGTGATTTGTGGAGGTTCTTCTCCGTGATGTGAAGAAGCTAGCAAATGAGGACAAGACAAAAGTCACTGTGTCTAATTCACTAATAAATGCATACTAGTGTTTTACAAACTGTACAGTAGGTGCACAGAAATTCAACAGATTCAAAAGAGGTGCGTTCGCAAATTGATTTTTTTTTTCTTACCCTCGTTTTCACATTGATGAACCTGGATCATTCTAAATTAGGGAGCATGTGGCCACAGTTAGTAATTAGCATAATACACGCCCAAACCATCTCCATATCCGGGCTTTCCATACAACTTCTACTGTATAGCAATTTGTCACTCTATGCAAATGTATCTGTATGCTCTCTAAAGATGCACTCTCACCGAAGAGAGTAAGGATCTTTGAGTAAAACCATGCCATTCTCAAAACCACTTGAAACAATATAAACATATTTTACATAGACTACACTTGATGCATTTTATGCAGAACCAATCCTAGATCAAGCTTAGTTGTTACATTTCTAACATATTGGGGAGACCGGTGCTGGTTCCCAGTTTTAGTTCAAGAAATATTTAGGTTTGGTAGGTTTGTCAATTTCTGAATAGCCTGTATTAAGTCTTGGCTACAAAAAAGCTATTGATCCCTCTGTTGTTGCCCAAGAAAAAAGATACAGTTCACTGAACACACGTTGACCTTTTGTGATAAATTGTCCCAATAACAGGGCATGCTGTCACACTAAATGGGGTAAACTGTCACAATAATACCTGCATTTAAACCAGTGTCAAAGGTTTTATATGAACATTGTGGAGGGATCAGACCACTCATCACCCAACAACCACCACCAGCAAAACAAAATCTATGGCTCTCAAAAATACCAAAACATTGTTTTGGCCAACAAATATTGTAATTTATAAATTGTATAATTTTATCACAATAAAAACACAAGTGACAACGTGCCCCAATGATAATGTGACAACATACCCTGACATGACTTTCATGAAAAATACCTTTGTCCTAAGAACACATTTAAATTTTCTCTGGAAAACTCTGTCTTCATAATATGCTGTACTGGACACTTGCCTGAATGTATGCATGTGGTTTTATTGTTTAAGGTTCCAAGAGCTAAAACAAATATATGATGATAGTAAAAATGTTCTTTCGAAGGTAGAATTCAGTCAAAATATCTGGACTCACTTTATATTAGGTGTCTTTAACTACTATGTAGAGTCATTAAGCATTTGGTACAATTTACTTATTATGTACATATGTGTTGCATTGTATTTACATTTAAAGTACCTGCATTTAATTAAATCTGCAGTTACACTGTTAACCTTACCCCTAATCCTAAACCCTAACCCTAACCTGACCTAACCCAAACCTAAACTAACCCTACCTCAGTAGCATCAAATGTGAATCTTGTAAGAATTTTTCAGAATAACATGTAGCTACACAATAAGTACATAGTATTGTATGTATTTTGATTTTAGTACATAGTAGTTAAAGCACCTAATACAAAGTGGGATGAAATATTCTTATTTAAAGAAACAGTTCACCCAAAAATAAAATATTTCTCATCATTTACTCACCCTAATGCCATCCCAGATGTGTGATTTATTTTTCTTATGCTGAACACAAACTAATTTTTTTAGAAGAATATCTTTGTAGGTCCATACAAATCAAGTGAATGGATACCAAAATTTTGAAGCTCTAAAATCACAAATCAGCATAAAAGTAATCCATAAGATTCCAGTGGTTAAATCCATGTTTTCAAAGGTAATATGATAGGTGTGGGTGAGAAACAGATCAATATTTAAGTCTTTTTTTTTTTTAATTATTATTTTTTGTTTTTTACTATAAATCTCCACTTTCACTTGCAATGTATGGATCTACAAAGCTGAGATATTTTTCTAAAAACCTTTGTTTGTGTTCAGCAGAAGACAGTAAGTAATACACATCTGGGATGGCATAAGGGTGAGAAAATGAGAGAATTTTCATTTTTGGGTGAATTATCCCTTTAAGAGGGTTTTGAACCAGGTGTTTGAAACTAACATACAAAACCTCTGCAAGAGAAAATATTTGCGTAATTGTTGACTTAATCTTATCGTTACTGAGACAAAGCCCTTGTGAAAACTTCCCAGAGTGACAACTAACCCGGGTCTAATACATATATAAATATATACAGTACATAATATCCAAAATTGTAAGTGCCACTTATTGATGAATCATGATTTTTGCATGAAAGATTTTACACATACACTAGCGAACAAAAGTTTGGAATAATGTACAGATTTTGCTGTTTCAGAAGGAAACTGGTACTTTAATTCACCAAAGTGACATTCAACTGATAAAGTATAGTCAGGATGTTACTGATGTAAAAAAACAACACAATCACTATTTGAAAAAGTCATTTTTGATCAAATCTAGACAGGCCCCATTTCCAGCAGCCATCACTCCACCACCTTATCCTTGAGTAATCATGCTAAATTGCTAATTTGTTACTAGAAAATCACTTGCCATTATATCAAACAGTTGAAAGCTATCTGGTTCATTAAATGAAGCTTAACATTGTCTTTGTTGTTTTTGAGTTGCCACAGTATGCAATAGACTGGCATGTCTTAAGGTCAATATTAGGTCAAAAATGGCAAAAAAAGAAACAGCTTTCTCTAGAAACTCATCAGTCAATCATTGTTTTGAGGAATGAAGGCTATACACTGCTTGAAATTGCCAAAAAAAACTGAAGATTTCATCCAAAGGTGTACACTACAGTCTTCAAAGACAAAGGACAACTGGCTCTGACAAGGACAGAAAGAGATGTGGAAGGCCAGATGTACAACTAAACAAGAGGATAAGTACATCAGAGTCTCTAGTTTGAGAAATAGACACCTCACATGTCCTCAGCTGACAGCTTCATTGAATTCTACTCGCTCAACACCAGTTTCATGTACAACAGTAAAGAGAAGACTCAGGGGTGCAGGCCTTATGGGAAGAATTGCAAAGAAAAAGCCACTTTTGAAACAGAAAAACAAAAAGAAAAGGTCAGAGTGGGAACACAGACATTGGACAACAGATAATTGGAAAAGAGTGTTATGGATCTTAACCCCATTGAGCTTTTGTGGGGATCAGCTAGACCTCTAAGGTGTGTGAGAAGTGACCGACAAGACAGCCACATCTATGGCAAGTGCTACAGGAAGCGTGGGGTGAAATGTCACCTGAGTATCTGGACAAACTGACAGCTAGAATGCCAAGGATCTGCAAAGCTGTCATTGCTGCATATGGAGGATTTTTGATGAGAACTCTTTGAAGTAGTTTCAAATTGTAATAGTAATTTTTCACGTTATTAATGTCCTGAATATACATTGTGATCAGTTGAATGCCACTTAATAAAAGTACCAATTTCTTTCCATAAGAGCAAAATCTGTACATTATTCCAAACATTTGGTTTGTAATAATGTGTATTACAGTGTATGCGCAAACACACAGAGTAAGTGAATGAGAATTGCTCCTTTATCATGTCCTTCTGTGAACCTGTCATCATTAATACCATCTTTCTTTACCACCAAAAAGAAAAAACCTTTTATATAATGATCGGAATGTTGCCCTTTGTTTTGTGGGTGTGGTTAGAGCCGTTCACAAGTGTCATCAGGTGGGTGTCGAGCGCGAGTGGGCGAGTGCTGGCATCAAGTCTAAATGCACCTCTTCAATCTCTCTTCTTTTTTTTTTACTTTTTGATATATGTGTGGACAAAAAAAAAAAAAAAAGGTAAGTAAACAAGTGTTCCACACTGGAAGAATGGACAAAGTCTTTGGTCTCTTCCTGCTCTGCCAGTGGGAGAGTTTACCTTCCCATTTAGTTTTAGAACACAGAGTACATGGAGGATTAAGTGAGAATCACTTCCTCCCAATGTCTTTGTCTGTGTCTCTGTTTCTATCCTGTGAAGATTTCATCGCCATGTTTGTTCACAGTTGACAGTGTCACGCAGATGTTTCTTTGGCGGTGGCGCATGCTGGGACTGCATTGATGGAACTTTTCTACCTTGTCAAGATGATGAAAAGAGAAGAGAGGGGGTAAAGGACAGGAAAAGAAAGAGAGACAGCAAGAAAGACTGAATAGCCCCTGAAAAGACATTCCTCTGCAGGTTGGTGGGGATTCTTAATGGAAAAGTTCACCCAAAAATGAAAATTCTGTCAGTATTTTCTAACCCTCATGTCGTTACAAGCTGGTAAGACTTTCATAAATCCCAGGAATACAAAAGAAGAAATTTTGAAGACTGTGCTAGTTGCTCTTTTCCATGCAATTACAATGAATGGGGACTAGAGCTTTCAAGATTCAAAAAGGGCAAACAAAGCACCATTAAAGTATCATAAAAGTGGTTGAAACAACTAGTGAACTATATTCCAAATCCTCTAAGCTTTGTGTGAGGAATAGACCAAAATGTAAATAATTATTTACTGATAATCTTCCCCTCCAGTGATGTTAACTCGAGAATTGCTGCGATCAGATCATTGAGTCAGTGTGTTGAATGAATCAGTCCGATTCGGAAATTTTTCACTCGGACTGTTTTGTGAATCAACCGATTCGTTGAAAAGATCTGAATCAAAAGAACAATTAGTTTACAAATCAGACACCGTCACTTTGCTCATAACATGCTGAGGTGAGTCAGGGTGTATTTCAAGATTTCATGTGAATAATAATGAAATGTTATTGCAAAGCTATTGTATGGCTTTAGGACACTTGAAATATTGCATTTGAGTAGTATGGGCAACTTTTACGATACTTTTATGGTGCTGCTGTGTCATTTTTGAAGTTTGAAAACTTTTTTAATGAAAAAAGTGGCCAGTGTATTCTTCAAAATGACTCGTTTTGTGTTCCACAGGTTTGGAACAACATGAGGGCGAATAAAAAAAATGACAAAATGTTCATTTTTGGCTCAAATATTCCTTTAAGAACTGAAAAGAGATACACACAAACTTTGCAGGATCCACGGTGACTGTCCAAATAAGGTAAAATGATGTGTGTGTGGAACTGATATCAGTTCTGTGTCCTTGAGGGTGCAATCAGGCATGAATATTTTCTCTTTCTATTTCTACTGAAGTCCTAACCTGTAATGTTTTTAACCGTCAGGTGCAAAACACAAGAAAAAAGGTAAGAGTTGCTGTTTGATCATCCAGGCTGAAGATTTTCACCCATCCACCCACAGACAAAAAACACACACAAATGACAAAAACCAAGGGAGCCGCCAAATCGGGGGGAGCGCATTCTTGCCGTCTCCTCACTCAGAGCTAACACAACATGTGGCTTTGTGGCCCCCCACACCGCCTTTTCTGTTTAAGAGGGCTTAACGGGACATTGACCATATACTTTTGTGTTACAAACTACGAGTTCCTCTTCTTGCAATGTACTGACACTGACAGCTGGGTCAAGTTTTAAAAATGACCAGGCGGATCTGGACAGGTCCTCTGCAACAGGATGATTCACACGAAATCACAATTTTCATAACTAGTTTGGTTGTTTGAATGACTAGTCTGTGTTAAGTATAATAAATGTTAATTAGGCTCCGTTATGGTCACGTGACCCTGTTCAGAAGCATTTCAGAGGGATATGCGGATGCTAAGTGCAGCACTTCAACATGTTAACTAATGGATATTCAACAAATAAAAAGGCTAAATGATTATTACATCTTATTGCACAAAACAATCAAAAAAAGAAAAGCAAGAAATAAGAAACGCTCTAATAAAGAACGGAACACAACCGCTTATGTGCATCTTGAATGCAGAATGACACGCTTCAGTGTAAACGGAGTTCTTCAGGGCGATCCTCGCTGCACATTCAAAAACACAGAACTGCAAGATGATGTGATAGTTCACAACATCAACTGCAACTATTTCTTTAAGCAGTGTCAGACACAATCAGCAAAAGACTTTAATCTCTCCAAAGCACCTTACAAATATGGGAATATTAATCACAGCAGAGGACTTAACGTACGACAGTGATCGTCTTGTAATGTGCTGTTGATGCGGCGCTTTGATGCCTTTAACAACAGTGATGCATAAATGGACTAAACGAAAACTTAGCAGAGGGTTTTCCTGTGCTGACTGCTATTCACTTTAAAACTCAGCAAGCTATAATCATGCAAAAACACTCTCCAAGAAGTTGCCTCTCTCAATTAATTTGAGAACTGCATCTCCCTTTAAAACCATCACCACTAAAAATATTAATGTTAGTATTCTAACCCACTAATCGATTAGTCAGTTGTTGGACAACTAGTCGATTAGTCGACCACTGTAGCACATCCCTAGTTGGCAGTAGAGCATGTTTGCACATGACTTAATTCTGGTCATAAGGAAACGCATACTATTTATTTTTTATTTTTTATGTTTTGTCCAAATCGTACAGCTCTTATAATGACCATCTTTTTCGCATTTTAGTAATGAGAATTAGGGGGTAAAATGTGCGTAACTGTCATGAAAATATTTCACAATGTAAAAAATCTTACTGGCTTCATTTCCTATATGCAAAATATAACTTCTATGCAAGAAGTAAGTAAAATAGGACCACAAAGGTTTTCTTGACGAGTTATTTGAGAAACACCCAAATGCGTCTGAAGAAATCTGGATCTGGCATGTAAAGGTATACTAGACGAAAGAATACTAGGCTGGACTGAGGAGAATTTGAATGGAAGAATGAGGTCTAACAGTAAAGGACTCAGTGCAACTGACCGCCTTTAAGGTAGTTACCTAATTACTGCAATACATCAGCATGTCCACCATGCAAGAGAACTGACAGATGGATAGTTGACATGAAATGCTTTTGGAAAGTTGCTTTGTCATAAACGTCAGTTCTGACTGAATGAAGCATCTAGGTATTCATGTCTATGGTCTGTCTGAGGGATATGAATAGAGATATATTATGGGACTGTTGATTTGCAGGTATTTGGGGATTTGTAAATCCTTTGTGCATTGAACAGAAGGGAAAACTAACCAAAAAATATTGATGACTCATCTTGCTTGACACAGATTTTTGTCCAATGAAATGCTTTCTAGAATAAGAAAGTCCCTCCCCCTTAAAACCACCTGCAACTGACTAGCAAGTAGCAAATCATGGTTCATGGCTGTATATAATGAAAGTTAATTGACTATTTAAAAACAAAAGGGATGAGCCCTATAATATGTCCCACTCAAACTTCCTGTTTCAATAGGAAATACATCAAAACAGGTAAGAAAACCAGCTACAGTAGAACATCACCAAATCAATACTAACAGTCATAGTCCAGCCTGGCCCAGTATATAAATTCATGCTGGTCTTTTCAGCATGGTTGTCAAGTGATTTCATGGGGTCTATCACTAGAGCACACACACAGACATACACGGAGGGCGAGCAACTGAAGCTGCTGTCAGTGTTGAACAGCTGCATGGGCTGCTCTGCTCTAGACCGGGCCCAGCCACCTCTGTCCCACAAAGAGCCGCTTGTGCCCTCTCAGTTTGGCTTCACTCGACATGAAACACACACTCACAGGGCCAGGGTCAGACCCTGTTCTTTGTAAAGGGGGCTGTTGTCAGACCCCATTGGCAGACGGAAGAGTGAAGGTCAAATGTCAGAGGTACGGGGGGCAAAATGAGGGCTTGGATTGCTGCACCTCAGAGCAGTGAAGCACATGAGAAGTAGATGTGAGCATGCTATCCCTATGTACATTGTGAATAACACAATGACTTTCAGGGTGTCAACTTTTTAAAGAATCAGTATGCACTTTAAAAGTTCAGTTTCAGTCAGACTAATACAATAATTCCTCTTTTTAAATGCTTTTGTCTGACTGAAAGTTTAATTTCGACGAAGTCTGACAAACAGATATGACACTTACAGGCACGTCATATCAGATCAAATAGATATCAAATGGGAGAATCAAACATCCACCACTTGTTCTTTCACCATGATGATTCAGCTTACTGCATTTATAGTCAACATTTGGGCAGGGATAATTTGACAATCTTTGCTATTTGAATTGTATTATGATAACCATTTATTATATGATATTGCCGCTGCTTAATGTATATCGCTCATACCCGCTAAAGTGCACCGCTCAATTACTCTGATTGAAATGGTGAATGCAGACTATATTTGAAAACGCAGTCTTTCCGGTTTAGTAATGACATAAAGTCATATTGCGATTTCAGTCTTAATTCAATCAATCGTGCAGCCTTGCAGATATCATACCGATGTCTCAAAGGTCAAAGTCTGCAGGTTTCAAAGTGTTTTGAATGTTTTTTTTTTTCATATCCATTTTTGTGAAGTTCGTAACGCAAGTTAATTTCCCAAACTAAACTAAAACAAAAAAACTAAAAACAAAAAATTTCCTGATGTCTGGACTTTATCTGCATGGGGTTTTGATTATACATACAAATGGTTTGATATAGCCTACTGGTAGAGAAGAGGCTACTTTCTATGAGAAGTAAAATTTCACTTTCAGACTGCAAATGTCATGTCCGCAATGCTGGAATTGCTCAGTGGTGACGTGCGAATACAATCGATGATTTGACTACGCATTTTGTCATGTACAGTGCCTTGCAAAAGTATTCAGACCCTTGACCAATTATTTCATATTACTGAATTACAAATGGTGCAATTAAATTTCATTCTGTTTGATATTTTATTTTAAAACACTGAAACTCAAAATCAATTATTGTAAGGTGACATTGTTTTTTTGTTGGGAAATATTTTTATGAAAAATAAAAAACTGAAATATGTTGCTTGCATAAATATTCAACCTCCACACGTTAATATTTGGTCGAGCCACCTTTTGCTGCAATAACTGCTTTAAGTCTTTTGAGGTACATAGTATGTACCAGCTTTGCACACAGTGACGAAGTGATTTTGGCCCATTCTCCTTGGCAGATTTGCTCCAGGTTGTTCAGGTTGGTTGGGTGATGCTTGTGGACTGCAATTTTCAAATAGTGCCACAGATTCTCAATAGGATTGAGATCAGGACTTTGACTGGGCCACTGTAGGACATTTATCTTTTTGTTCTTGAGCCACTCCAATGTTGATTTGGCCTTGTGCTTGGGATCATTGTCATGCTGAAAGGTACATTTCCTCCCAAGCTTCAGTTTTTTAGCGGACTGAAGCAGGTTCTCTTGCAGTATTTCCCTATATTTTGCTCCATCCATTCTTCCTTCAATTCTAACAAGATGCTCAGTCCCTGCTGATGAGAAGCATCCCCACAGCATGATGCTGCCACCACCATACTTCACTGTAGGGATGGTGTGTCTTGAGGCATAGGAAGTGTTAGGTTTGGGCCACACATAACGCTTTGAGTTCTGGCCAAAAAGCTCTATCTTGGTCTCATCTGACCAGAAAACCTTCTCCCACATTGCAGCTGGGTCACTCACATGCTTTCTGGCAAACTCCAGACGTGCTTTCAGATGGTACTTTTTAAGTAACAGCTTCTTTCTTGCCACCCTCCCATACAGGCCAGCGTTATGCAGTGCTCTTGATATGGTTGACCTGTGCACCATTACTCCACTCCCAGCCACTGAACTCCGTAGCTGCTTCAAAGTGATTTTTGGCATCTCTGTGGCTTCTCTCACAAGTCTCCTTTTTGTTAGAGTGTTGAGTTTTGAGGGACGGCCTTTTCTTGGCAGTGCCTGGGTAGTGTGGTGCAGCTTCCACTTCCTGATTATTGATCCAACTATGCTCACTGGGATATCCAAACATTTGGATATTATTTTGTACCCTTTCCCTAATCTATGCATTTTTATTACTTTATCTCTAACTTCTGTGGAATGCTCTTTGGTCTTCATTTTCCTTCAGATTCACAACCAATGATCCTTCAACAATGGGATTTTTATCCAGAAAATGTGATTCCAACTTTAATGATTCACAGGTGGATGCCAATGGTAAAGTAATTATGTCCATACCCTGGCAGCTTCCACAGCACAGGTGTTGAATACTTATGCAAGCAAGATATTTCAGTTTATATATATATATATATATATATATATATATATATATATATATATATATATATATATATATATATTTTTTTTTTTATTTTTTTTTTATTTCACAACATAAAACCAATGTCACCTAACAATAATTCATTTTGAGTTCCAGTGTTTTAAAATAAAATATCAAACAGAATGAAATTTCATTGCACCATTTGTAATTCGGTAATATGATATAATTGGTCAGGGGTCTGAATATTTTTGCAACACACTGTATACTTGGACAGACATGATAATTGTAGCTTGACTAAGCAAAAACCAGCTGTAGCATGATTATAACTGCACTTGTAAACGTACTGAATTTCTACAGGTAATTTTCAGGACACAGTCTGTGGAGTTTTGTCTTACAGTGATCGAATTATCCTTTGCCATCCTTAGCACAGTTGTACAAAATGTCAAATACATTCAAGACTTTTTGGATATAACACTACAGTGTTTGTGAAATAGCCTACTTATGCTAAATCTGAACTAAAGATACATGTCAATACTTCAGTTTTGTGGATGTGCCATCCAATACTAAACAGAAATTATTTGATATAATCCAAGGGAAAACCTGCTAAAATAAACTCCTAAGTGCGAGCTTCTATTTGGCATCAGATAAAAATACAGACTAACTTAACTATTACCTTTTGTGGCTACAGAAATGTGTTTTGAAAACGATGTTGAAACATTGCTTATGTAACACATAGAATTAAAAGTACATTGTTTAGTATATGCACTTTTTAAGACCCCCCTCATTTTTCTATTTGGAAAGGGGCATTCACACGACAACAATTAGCGGTGACAAAGTGACCAAAAGTAATTGAGAGAGTTTCCAATTTGAGACTGCATGACCGGCAGCAATGATTGGCAATGCAACAAAGTTAAGTAAAGTTAAATGTATGAAAATCAGCAGTGATACGATGTGGCTACTACCAATAAGAGTGCAGACAGTGGAGCTCACATTACCTGCCTCATAATACAGTTGGATACTGTAATTAAGGAAAAACTCCTACTAGTAACCAAAAGTATGTGACTTGGCGACTCTAATCTTTTGACTCAAACAGCTTAATTTGGTTTCTTACCACAGGGCTCCAGTCTACGATTAAATGGTCGCATAATCGACAATTTTTCCTGCTAGTGGGACTAAGTTTTGTTATAGGTTGCACTGGTGCGACTTCAGTGTTGGCCGACTCTCCCTCTCTCTTTCGCTCTCCGTTTTTATGCGCTGCCATTTTCTGTAAAGCAATATCAACCGGCAAGCGCATTACCCGGATCAATGGACAGATCAGCGCGAGCGCATAGTTGAGTTAACCACGGACCAGTCTCGAGCTCTCAACCGCGGCACGCAGCATAATTTATTGACGGTACGTGTCCACTGGCAACTTTCCAACTGTAAACGCACATATATAAGATTATATTTTTGCTCGTATACTGTGTAATTGTGTATAGACTATACACACTTTACATATTACAAACACACCCCAAAGCGGCTGCTCTCTCAGTCATTGTGAGCGACATTGAGTGGATTTATTTCACACCAGTGGACACACACAAGGGCGTAGAAGTGCAAAGAATTTACATGTTTCCATTGATCATGGTATAAATATTGGGGGGGGTTTCCCACCCCCCCGGAATCTACGCCCCTGAAGAAAAACTGCATGAGTTGCGGAAACCATTTGAATTCTCTGGTGCAAGCCTCTATGAAAACACTCAGTGAGTAAACTAGATTAAAACCACATTAAATGGCCCGATATTCTGAACAACATTTTAAAGATGAACAGGATTTACTGTGACGTGCATCAATATAAATCAGCAGACTTTTCACACATCACCGCCCTTAAATTACCATGAATTTACTATAGTAACACCAACTGTATTAATTATAGTATTTTAGAAAACAATTATTTATAATATATATTCTTATATAACTACTATATTTCTATTAAATTTATAATATGCTACATAGGAGTGAGGGAATAATATTCATTTTATTGTAACTATGGCAGTTTATTAATGTTATATATATATATTAGTAAAAAAATTTCAATGGAATGCAACATTAATTATATTATTATGTTTGGTTCACTGATAGCTTTGAGTTTGATTTATTATTTTAATTGGATTGTTTGAATGTATTACTATTACCTGGTAAATAAATTGTTATTATGATTCATTCTGAAGGTCTGTTTTCTAGTATATTTCTTATTAACTACAAATCTATGGTCAGAGTTGGCTTAACTAAGCTACTTCATAAGTAACCCATTACTTAAGTATGTACTAAAAGGCTAAACAGTGAACCGAGAATCTATAATAGAACTTAGCCAAGTAGAATTAAATGGGAATACTAAGAGTAGGGCCGAGAATCTGTAAAACAGAACTTAACTGACTGGGGCTAAACGGTGAGTCGAGAATCTATACTGAACTTAACCAAATAAGACTAAACAGATAAAGCCGAGAACCTATAAGGACTAAAACTTACTAATATCTGAAACTGATGAATTTGTAGTTAAAGGACCTGCATCCAGCCAGCACAGGACACAAATAACATTGAAATAACAAATGCAGTCTAGAAGAGAGAATTACAAAAAAAAAAAAAATATAAGACACAAAACTTAAATTCAGAGCATAGATACATCAACAAGGTTTTTCATAATTAGAGTCAGATGAAATAAAGAAAAGAATTAATGATAAGATTAATAAAACACGCAACTCAAATCAAAATAATCAAAGTATTATTTAATGCGCATGATAAGACAGAACACGCAGGAGACCTTCAGCCACGTCATTGGATGCTGTCCTTGGGCCAATAGGTGGACCTTACAATGTTATAGATAACCTACTGTTTTGCCAGTAAATTTACATCTGCATACCAACTCAAAATCAATGCCTTACCATCTAATGAGCATTTCAGTCAGGCAGAATATGCAATATTATATAATAATATCACTTTTAATATTAGTTTCTGTCTTTACATTTTTTATTTGATAGGCCGCAGACCCCCACCCCGCATCGGTGCTACCAAATGAGGTGCTGGTGCCACCGACTGTAGAACTTGGTGGCACTGGTGCCACCGCTCTTAAATGTTAGTCTGGAGCCAAGTTACCAAATTTAGTTTTGTTGGCATTTCTCTCAAAGACAAACTCTGCTGTGATCGGCACCATGTTGTTTTGTCACATGACTCCGTACCTCAAAAGTTTAACCCTTTACTGACAGCACAGAGTCTCCAGAACTGAGATTAGTCGGTTTAAATGAATTCAAATATGCGCTGCGTATAGCGAAGCCAAAATACAACGTCCACGCATGTGTACACAGGGTTGCAAAAGGTTAATAATGGGGTCAGAAACCCAGAACCACACTGTCATCTGCTTCCTGTCTTTATAGGAAACATATTAAATCAATGTGGGGTTTGTGAATGAAGGAAATTTATATCACTTTATAATGCATACTGAGTCATTCTGGTTAAGGAGGATGCCGTAACATCAAAGGAAATTGGCATGTTAACGTCTTGTGTATACCAATAAACTTGCTACACAAAAAAGTATACAGTATATGCTTTCAGTTTGAGACTGGCAGCAGAGGGCTGACTGTCCTTCAGCAGCATTATAGGGACAGTGGTTTGACATTTCTAGGTCACTGAGCCACTTGTAAAACAAACAGCTCTGAGATGCTAGGTGCTTCCCTGTACAGCATGACACACTGAGCTCCGGTCCATGAAGAGTGGACCTTGTTGACAATGGTAAGGCAAACAGAACCTATAACATTTCCCACGGAGTCCCAGTGACCTGCTAAAGATTATATAAAACACTCCTGTGTTTGTGTGTGTCGGTGTACTAACTAGCTCATCCTTAGCTGTTGACTCATGATGCGTGTCAGAGAGAGTTCCCACCGAACCATGACAAGGCACTTCAAAGTGTGTTTACACTGAGGGCATACAGTATTTACTGAAATCAGAGATATTATAAAGGGATGAAATGGCATACTCGAGAAGTCGTTAAAACTGTTAAGTCTAGAATGCACATGCACATTAGGTGGACCAGCCTGAAAAAGTGCCATTATTTGTGTAATTTGAGCTGGAGAAGCACAATGTGATTGCTCAATGTTTAGTATATTGCGATTCAAAATATATATATTTAGATTTTATACTTGCTTTTTTCTCATTCATATTTATTGGACTTCAGTACTTTGCACAACAGTTGCTTAACTTCCTGCTTCATTATAGAACCCACAGAGGTTGCGTAGAAATAACGCACATCAGTGTTCGTGAAAAATCGCATCTTTGTTTCAACGGAAACCTTTACAGTCTGAAAAGTACGGAGGATCTGTGTGGAAACCCATACAAATGAAACAAGTTATAAGCAGTAAAAATATATATTATTGCCATTGGAATATTGATACAGTATCGTAAGATAAAATATTGTGATACTTTGAAATATCTGTCTCCATCTGTCCTCCAGCAGTCTGTTGGGCTGACCACTCGCCCCTGCAGCTGTGGCCAATTCATAACCCCCACCTTCTTATCAGCACACTCCTGCGACCCACAACTGTCCTCGATGAAACCAGTACAGTGCCGGCGGGCTGCCAGATATGTCACAAGCATCTCTGCTCGCCTTACACAGTTACGGCTGTGGTTATGGCAGGGAACACTGGCATCAGGATGTGGATAAAAAAAAAAATGGGTGTAATCCAGACAACTGGACACCTAAAGCATTTGTTTATGTAAATGGGAAGATGTCAATCCCTGCAAAAAGCTTTTTTTATCTCGTGAATTTTGAAGTCAAGGCAAAGTTTTCTAAAGGTTACACCATATGACCTGAACAAAATGTACCTTTTCATAAAAATGTCAAAATATCAGATTTTTATTAATTTCACATACAGTCTTGAGGGTCCAAATAAGTCATCTCTGTTTTTTGTGTGTGTGTGTGTGTGTGTGTGTGTGTGCATTTTATTTTTTTTTTTTTCAGATTTTCTCCCCTTTTCTCCCCAATTTGGAATGCCCAATTCCCAATGCACTCTAGATCCTCGTGGTAGCGTAGTGACTCGCCTCAATCCGGGTGGTGAAGGACGAATCTCAGTTGCTTCTGCGTCTGAGACCGTCAACCAGCGCATCTTACCATGTGGCTTGTTACCGTGGAGACAAAGCACGTGTGGAGGCTTCACGCCACTCCGCGGCATTCACGCACAACTCATCACGCGCCCCACCGAGAGCGAACCACGAGGAGGTTACCCCATATGACTCTACCCTCCCTAGCAACCGGGCCAATCTGGTTGCTTAAGAGACCTGGCTGAAGTCACTCAGCACACCCTGGATTTGAACTTGTGACTCCAGGGGTGGTAGTCAGCGTCTTTACTCACTGAGCTACCCAGGCCCCCCACCTGACTGATTTGGTGGACACAAGTTTTTCCAATATTACTAATACTTTTGTTTTATTATTGTTTCACATCTTTTTTTTTTTTTTTTTTTTTTTTTAATAATCATAAACGATTGTTCTATACTAATGCCAATATTTCATATTTGTATTTTAAAGAATTTCAGCTTTTAATAAGATGGTTATACCACATGACATTTTTATACTTTAAGCCCAAGAAAAAATATCAAAATGACTCTGAAATCAGTAATTGAAAACACTGGCAGCCCAAACAAAATTCAAAAAATAATGAAACGGGTTTAATTTTAAACAGGTTTTTAAAATTACACACTTCACCTATAAAATCACTCATATTTCCAGGTTTTCCAGTAAGTGTACAATAATAGACATTCAGAAATCTGGACACCTAAAACATTTGTTTATGCAAATGGAAAGACATGAACAAGCATCTGCAGTGCAATTCATGACGCAAGCCGCAATGTTTTGCGATGCTGCATACGCAAGAATTGAGCAAAGAACACACACTACCACACATACACACAATTACTGTCTCATTCAAATGCCTGACAGTCAAAAACACTGAAGTCCAAAGCTACAGAGGAAGTGGCTGGTATTTAAGCAGACATGCCAAGCAGAAGAGGTCAAATTTTCTGTCCAGCTTGTCCGTCAGTCCTTTATTTTCTGTCCTTATTATTTAGTATGCTGACTTCATTATATTGCAGCCTGATTTGCAGTCATTGAAAAGCTCCTTTATGCTGGACTGACGTGGGTCTGTAAAGATTAAACTGCATTTGACGAATGATGAATTTGGCAAATGGCATACTAATTTTATGGTTGTGTGTGATGTGTGTTTGTATATGTGAGCAAGGAGGTGTGACTCTGTGCATTCCATAGTGTAATTATGCATTCTTGCGAGGACATTTCTGTCTGCTTGGTGGTTCACTGCATATGTATGTACTGTTTGTGTGTGTGTGTGTGTGTGTGTGTGTGTGTGTGTGTGTGTGTGTGTGTGTGTGTGTGTGTGTGTGTGTGTATAAAGAGAGAGAGAGACAGACAGACAGACTCGCAGAACTAACCAATCACACTTGCGCATCGGTCATCTTTTCAAATCTACTCTCATCTTACTCTTATTGACATGTTTCGTAACTGTACAAATCTATCATGCAAAACTTGCCATTATGATGCTAGGGTGTTGTGGGTGCTAAGTGGTGTGTACATGTGGTCTATGCCATACAAGTAAATGGCATAAATAATGGCACAGCTGGTCATTCATTGTTGATTCATAAACGTTACCTTGTTTAAATGTAAATGGTAAGCACATTTTATCCACTTTCGAACTGCTAAATATAACACATATGAACAGTTCTCTAGGAAAGCTGGAAGACTTAAGAATAAATGTTAAGGCTCATAACTTCATCAGTATTTCAATGTTATTAATGTTTTAGCCCAAAAATGTATACAATTAATTTATAGCCAAAAACACAGTTTGAAGAGTCATGAACAATCTCTTCTCTTTAGATTCCGGAGACACACCTAATGCTGTCTAGGGTTCCGGGTCATTTTTATTCAGATTCGTGAACTGATTTGCAAAATGAATCATTCAGACCAATTGTACTAATTAAAAAGAATCAAATTGATCAAAAGTTTCAACTCAAATGATTTGTTGGTGAATCGGACACCACGATCAGTGAACAGCATGCAGTTTACATTTACTGCTGTTTTTTTTTTTTTTTTTTTGCTTTGTTTGGTTAATGCATCAGAGTAAAAGTATACATTTTCTCTTCAAATGTAGTTAAATAAAAGTCATCAGAAATATTTATATGAGTAAACACATTTTTTTTAAATTCTTAAAGGAATATTCTGTGTTTAGTACAAGTTAAGCTCAGTTGACAGCATTTGTGGCATAATGTTGATTACCACATAATCGTCCCTCATTTTCTTTATAAAAAGCAAAAATCGAGGTTACAGTAAGGCACTTACAATGGAAGTGAATGGGGCCAATTTTTGGAGGGTTTAAAAAAGGCAGAAATGTGAAGGTTATAATTTTATAAAAGCACACATTAATTCTAGTTAAAACTTGTGTATTATTTGAGCTGTAAAGTTGTTTAAATCATAATTTTTATGGTTGTTTTAAGGCAGTCACACGCCGGACGAGAAGCGCTAATCCGCATCGAGCCGTAGCTAGGACACGGCACAGGTACAGTATCAAACACAGGGCATGTCGATGCGGTTCAGGTTGCAGACAGTACACTCAAAAGTTACTAAGGTTTTTCTTCTTCAAAAATGAACACGGCTAGAGTAAGTAATCTATGTCCTTTGATAATGATTTGTTTAGAATTTAATGGAAAATCTGCAAATTGCGCTACGTGGCACGGCAGAAATTTGAGCAGCCCTCGGAGTCGTAGTTGGGCGCCGCCGACAGACGCTGAGTGGCGGTGTGCATACATTCATAGAAAACAATTGTTTCGAATTTTAGAACGTGCCATGTCGTCCACCAGAGGTGTCCAGTGTGCGACCACCTTTAGAGGTTATGTGTTTAAGGTGTTACATCGTCATGGCAACAAAGTTGTAAACTTGGATATAACTTTACACAGAAAAGGTTACTAAGCGATTTTATCAAACTTAATGTTAACACGCATATTGTTTATGTCTTGTAGCTATACTTTTGAAATCATGAGTATTTTAACGTTTATGGATTGGCCCCCATTCCCTTCCATTGTTCCATTTGCCTCACTGGAACCCAGATTTTTATTTTTTTTTAAGAAGAGAGCAGTTAAATGTATTTTTGTGGTTATCAACATTGTCACAAATTATGCTGATTTAGGATAACTTGTATTGAACCCAGAATATTTCTTTAAGAAATATAAATATAAATATCAGAAATAGTAATAATGACGATTTCCTCAGCAACAAAAATGACAAAATGCACTATAAAAGGCATTCTGACAAAAATCAACCTAAGAGATACAAACCCACAGTAAAACTATTACCCTATCAATGGATTTAAATGCTGGCATTTAGGTGGAACATTCTTTACATTTCTAATTGGTTAAACTTAATTTCCCCATCACCCCTCTTTGTCTTGGAATTATGTGCCACAATTCTATTTCTGCACAGGAATTTGCTTTATTACTCCGTTTTAGCCTTAAAACAGCAGAATCCTTCTCATCTGACAAAACCATTCCAGTTAAAGGTCAGCAGTGCCCCACAAGACAGAGAAAACCTTACTAAAATTTAATTGCTGCTAGGCGGATAAAAGAGAAAGAGATGTTAAGTTCGGAATTGAACAAGTGTACTGCTGATGCATACTACACATTATATACTGTATACTGCCTACCTAGAAATAAATATTAAATGCAAATTATTTTGCATTTTAATTCAAGTTTGTGTAAAGATGTCTTGCTTTAGCAGTCAGGAGTCAAACACATAGATTTTAAAAAGGAGGTTGATATGCTGGTTAATACGTCATACTGGAAATAGAATTGTTTGATACAGTATCCTATGCAGTGAGCTCTGTTGAACAAATTTGCATACTGTGCACAGTATACAGTACATACTACATACTAAAGGAATAATAATAGCAAACATAGCAAAAGAGAATGTGGTTAACATGACTGGATCATTCCTTTGTGTATGATTGGTTGGGACTTAGCATGTTTGAGAATGGGGAGTTTTGGGATCAAGAGTAACCGCAAACATCCCGGATAGAACGTGGATTTGCATTTGAAAAAAATGACGTATTGACGTTAGCCTTTGCTGCTTCACAGTCAGGTGAGGCAGATTAATGGCAGGTGGGGATTTCAAGTATATGATTAATGTTGGTTTAGTCTTTGTGCCCACACAGTTGAGTCATTTATGCAAAATAAGACATAATGTGAATACTTATGTAATAGCTAAACTCTATTGCCATCTCTCTGTCATTTTCAACATTTCAAACAGCATACTATCAACTACTAATCCATAATTCTTAAATGGAAGAAGTACGGAACAACCAGGACTCTTCCTAGAGCTGACCGGCAAAACTGAGTAATTGGGGGAGAAGGGCCGTGGTAAGAGAGGTGATCAAGAACCCGATGGTCACTCTGGTTGAGCTCCAGGGATCATGTGTGGAGATGGGAGAAACTTGCAGAAGGACAACCATCACTGCAACACTCCACTGATCTGGGCTTTATGGCAGAGTGGCTAGACGGAAGCCTCTCCTCAGTGTAACACACATGAAAGCCCACTTGGAAGGACTCTCAGACTGTGAGAAACAAAATTGAACTGTTTGGCCTCAATTCCAAGCGTCATGTCTGGAGGAAACCAGGCACCGCTCATAACCTGTGCAATACTATACAAACTGTGAAGCATGGACCGAGCGGACAGAGCGACATGGACCGAGCGGACAGAGCGAAAGACCTCTGAGGTAAAACTAGAGGAGGTGGTGTATGTTTTATGATCAACAAATCCTGGTGTGATCAGAGGAACGTACATTCCATCAACTCTTTCTGTTCTCCTAATCTGGAATTTCTTATGCTTCTGTGTCGACCATTCTGGCTACCGAGGGAATTCACAGCGGTCATTATCACAGCTGTGTACATCCCGCCACAAGCCGACACAGACCGGGCACTCAAGGAACTGTACGGGATTATAAGTGAGCAGGAAACCGCGCACCCTGAGGCCGCATTCATTGTGACCGGGGACTTTAATAAAGCCAGTTTAAAATCAGTTGCACCAAAATATCACCAGCACATTAGTTTCAACACACGAGGGGACCGGGTTTTGGATCATTGCTACTCTCCGTTCCGGGATGGCTACAAATCCCTCCCCCGCCCACCATTTGGCAAATCGGACCACTCTTCCATTCTGCTTCTGCCCGCTTACAGGCAGAAATTGAAACAGGAAGCACCCACCCTCAGAACGATCCAGTGCTGGTCGGACCAATCAGACTCTATGCTACAGGACTGTTTTGATCGCACGGACTGGGAGATGTTCCGGTCCGCCTCTGATGACGACATCGAGCTTTACGCTGATAGCGTAATGTGTTTCATCAGAACGTGCGTAGAGCAAGTGATTCCGACCAGAACTGTGCGAATCCATCCGAATCAGAAGCCGTGGATCAATAGCGATGTTCGCGCGGCACTTAATGTGCGGACCTCTGCTTTTAATTCCGGGAACGCGGAGGAGCATAAACAAGCCAGTTATGCCCTCCGAAAAACTATCAAAACAGCAAAACGTCAGTACAGGAGCAAGATTGAAGGACAGTTTAACACCACCAACTCTAGAAGCATGTGGCAGGGAATTAACATCATCACGGACTTTAAAGGGAATAAAAACTCCGCCATGAACACCACTGCCTCTCTACCGGATGAGCTAAATACTTTTTATGCTCGTTTCGAGGGAAATAACACCGCCCTCGCGGAGAGAGCTCTCGCTGCTGAAGCTACAGAGGTTAGTTCACTCTCCGTCTCTGTAGCGGATGTAACCCGATCCTTCCGACAGGTGAATATCCACAAAGCCGCGGGTCCAGACGGCATTCCGGGCCGCGTCATCAGAGCGTGCGCGAACCAGCTGGCTGGTGTTTTTACGGACATTTTCAACCGTTCTCTCTCTTTGTCTGTGGTCCCCACATGCTTTAAAACATCCACCATTGTGCCTGTTCCAAAACAATCAAAAATAACTTGTTTAAATGACTGGCGTCCTGTTGCTCTGACCCCCATCATCAGCAAATGTTTTGAGAGACTAATCAGAGATTACATCTGCTCTGTCTTGCCACTCAATCTTGACCCGCTGCAGTTTGCTTACCGCAACAACCACTCCACTGATGATGCCATTGCATCAACACTACACACTGCTCTCTCCCACCTGGAAAAAAAGAACACTTATGTGAGAATGCTGTTTGTAGACTACAGCTCAGCATTCAACACCATAGTGCCCTCCAAGCTAGATGAGAAACTCCGGGCTCTGGGCTTAAACAGCTCGCTGTGTAGCTGGATCCTGGACTTCCTGTCAAGCGACGCCAGGTGGTTAGAATAGGCAGCAACATCTCCTCATCACTGATCCTCAACACTGGAGCCCCACAGGGCTGTGTTCTCAGCCCACTACTGTATTCCTTGTACACACATGACTGTGTGGCAACACATAGCTCCAATGCCATCATTAAGTTTGCTGATGACATGACGGTGGTAGGTCTGATCACTGACAATGATGAAACAGCCTACAGAGAGGAGGTGCACACTCTGACACACTGGTGTCAGGAGCACAACCTCTCCCTCAACGTCAGTAAGACAAAGGAGCTTGTGGTGGACTTCAGAAGAAAAGACAGAGAACACAGTCCCATCACCATCAATGGAGCACCAGTGGAGAGAGTCAGCAGCTCCAAGTTCCTGGGTGTACACATCACTGAGGAACTCACATGGTCCGTCCACACTGAAGTCGTTGTGAAGAAGGCTCATCAGCGCCTCTTCTTCCTGAGATGGCTGAGGAAGTTTGGAATGAACCGCCACATCCTCACACGGTTCTACACCTGCACTGTAGAGAGCATCCTGACTGGCTGTATCTCCGCCTGGTACGGCAATAGCACCGCCCACAACCGCAAAGCACTGCAAAGGGTAGTGCGAACTGCCAAACACATCATCGGAGGTGAGCTTCCCTCCCTCCAGGAAATATATACAAGGCGGTGTGTGAAAAAAGCTCGGAGGATCATCAGAGACTCCAGCCACCCGAGCCATGGGCTGTTCTCACTGCTACCATCAGGTAGGCGGTATCGCAGCATCAGGACCCGCACCAGCCAACTCCATGATAGCTTCTTCCCCCAAGCAATCAGACTTCTGAACTCTTTATCTCTCATGATCAATATACATCAGCACTGCACTTTATTACCCTTACTCTTATATCTCACACCGGACTGTCATAAATTATATTATTATTATATTATGTCTCTCTTAACAACTGACTATCAACAGACAGCCTGAATGTCAATACAGTACAATACTGTACATTCTAATATATATATATATATATATATACACTTTTTTTTTTATTAATATATATATATATATATTAATTTTTTTTTAATAATGTGTATCTATATAGTAAAAAAAACAAAAAAACAAAAAACAAAAACAAAAACAGCGTATTGTATACTGTACAGTGTATGTTATTATTTGTATATTGTTGAGTGTAATTATGTGTATAACAGATGTTTAAATTGTGTTAATTTGATGTTATTGTAAATTGGTATATGTCTCATCACTGTCACGACTGCTATGTTGATTGGAACTGCACCCAAGAATTTCACACACATTGCACTTGTGTATATGGCTGTGTGACAATAAAGTGATTTGATTTGATTTGATTTGATTTGATGGTGGTGGTAGCGTCATGCTGTGGGGGTGTTTTTCAGTGGCAGGGACTGGGGGACTAGTCAGGGTTGAAAGCTGAACACAGCAAAATACAGAGATATCCTTAATGAAAACCTGGTCCAGAGCAGGACCTCAGACTGGGACGAAGGATCACCTTCTAACAGGACAATGACCCTAAGCACACAGCCGAGACAACACAAGAGTGGCTTAGGGACAACTCTGTGAATGTCCATGAGTGGCTTAGCTAAAGCCTGGACTTGAACCCAAACGAACATCTCTGGAGAGACCTGAAAATGGCTGTCCACCGACAGTCCCCATCCAACCTGACAGCGCTTGAGAGGATCTGCAGAAAAGAATGGCAGAAAATCCCCAAATCCAGGTGTGCAAAGACTTGAGGCTGTAATCGCTGCCAACGGTGCTTCAACTAAGTACTGAGTTAAGGGTCTGAATACTTATGTCAATGTGATATTTCAGTTTTTTCTTTTTAATAAATTTGCAAAGTTATCAAAAATCTGGTTTTTGCTTTGTCATTATGGGTTATGGAGTGTAGATTGATGTGAAAAAAATTAATAAAGCATTTTTGCATAAGGCTGCAACATAACAAAATGTGAAAAAAATGAAGGGGTCTGAATACTTTCTAAATGCACTATATATACCCAGATTACCAAATACATTGCTAAAATGTGCAGAATACAACAAATCAGACTGCACTGGGCATTGTATCCCACAGTGCAATGCTGTTGACTGTTCATTTCCAATATGATGAAGGAACCAGATGTAATTACAGCCCCGGTTTTTAGCATCTTTCTTGGCTCATTATTTGATCAAACACACAATTTTACACAAAATTGGATTAAAAACTTTAAAACAAAGTTTATTTTTCCAAGATTATAACTAGACACCACTCGCGGAGTTAAACATGCAAGTTAAACATACTTAATGAAGTCATGTGGCATAAATGTAGCATACTACCATTTGAAATTGTTGCATAATTCAGTAAGTTAGTAATCTACTCCTGTCATAATTATTATTTCTCTCTCTCTTTCTCTTTCTCTTTCTCTCTCTCGTTTGCAGTGAGAAGGCACAGGAAACACAGACTTTGATTTGTTTGGTTTGCACCCTCTATGGGCAACATGAGGTAGCTCTCTGTCCACCATATGTTTGTACCCAGTAGTCTGTAATCAGTTAAAAGTTACTGTTTCATTGGATAAGGACTAAGCTATTTTTATATAACAGAAACAGGAAAAAGTGACTGAACAGGGAGGTGACAATTTCACTATGACATGAGTTGTGCAT
Organism: Myxocyprinus asiaticus; assembly: GCF_019703515.2. Classification (NCBI taxonomy): domain Eukaryota; kingdom Metazoa; phylum Chordata; class Actinopteri; order Cypriniformes; family Catostomidae; genus Myxocyprinus; species Myxocyprinus asiaticus. The sequence continues at coordinate 13,469,969 of NC_059389.1, forward strand.
AAATGATTATTGTTGGGCGTGTATGTGTGATTGAAAGGAGGAAGGGGTGAGAGATCAGAAGTCTAACTAAGAAAGAGAAAAGAAGGTGGGGAAAAGAGAGAAAGAAGCAATATCCATTTAAAGATTGAATATAACTGTGTGTGTGTGTGTGTGTAAGAAGAGTCATGAAGGAAGATAGTGACAGATATGGGTTAATTCCCTAATTAGGTCATCACTTCTTCCCTGATCAATGCCTTGTTATAAAATACAGTTAAAATGTATTTTAAGTAATGCTATGGTAAAGATTTAAAACTTTTACCTAAAATATTGCACATTTCATTTTAAAATATTTTTAATTATTTTACATTTTTAATAATGTATATATTATTTATATAGATGCATTCAAATATTTAGTTGTAAATTCTTAATTTCTTAAATCCAGGTGATATTATTAAAGTTTCTGTATCAGCATTTGAATTAAGCATTAGAATTAGAAAAAGATACATAATTCGATGGTGGGACCAATCAAAAACATGTTCTCAAATTTACTGTAATTCTTTAAACTATTAATAATTGTGAAACTCTGTATGATTCAAACATGAACGCAAGAACAATCAAGGGAAATTTTGAGAAACTAGAGACACATCTGATTCACATAGATTCTGAAACATTTTTGCTTTAAAAAAAAGCACAAAAAAAAAAAAAAAAAAAACTTAAACCCAGCATTTCAGCAGTATTAAAGCATGTTCTTTTTCTTACATATCAGTATTGATCAATATACTTGTATTCAGACACTAGCAACAGATTTTATTTAAAAAGAACAATACCAGTCAAATGTTTGGGCACACTGACTCATTTTGTATACTCAAAAAAAAAAAAAAAAAAAAATATCAGTTGGCTCAACAACCATATTGAGAAAATAAATAGCTTCTACTCAGAAAGGTGAACTTCGAGTGATACATAAAACAAAAGAATAATTGTGAGTTCCTTGAACTTCTTTGGCTTAAAAAGTAGTTGTACTACTAACTCAAACGATCAAGTACAGAACTGAGGTTGTGGGGAATACCCGTAAGCCCTTGCGCTTAATTTAAGCACGTTTGTTTGGTCAAAAGGAACTTATTGGGGCCTTTAATTAGTTGTTATTAAGAATTCAGAGAGATTTTGGCTCTTAAGTATTATTGATGTTGTTTTACTGTAAATAGTTGTTTTGTGTAGTCACCATTAGGGTGATTAGTGTCCCCTTTGGTGAAGTTGGATCCTGTTCAATCCATGTAATTTACCCTTACGCATGTGAAATTGTGTACTTGAAGTGCAGCTTCATCTGCACTTCTTTGGGGAATCAACTGTTTAATTACTTACAGTCATTATTTTCTTTTCAGCTAATTAAATTAGGTAGAAACAATAATATTCATAAAGTTCATTTGAAACAACGTGCTGTTAGTTGTTAAATCTTATTTGTGTGACGTTCCTCTTTAAGTAAATAAAGCTGAATTAACTTAAGGTTTTCTAGTTATGCTGACATAAAATTACCATAAGTAGAATTTACTTAAAAAGCATGAAGCAAAAATGTTACATATATATTTTAAGTAAATCCAACAAATCATTTTTTTCAGTGTATTATTACTATTTCCAACATTTTACAATAATAGTAAAATCATCAAAATCATGGCATTAACACAAAAGGAAATATGGGAAGTTTAGACTCTTCACAGTAGCCACCCACTCTGGACATTCACTCAAGCAACTACATAAAGTGACACCTGGGATGCTTTTTAAACAGTATTAAAGGAATTCCCATGTATGCTGGGCACTTGTTGCCTGCTTTCCTTCACTATCCAACTAATCAATTAAATATATACTGTATATTGTAAAGAAATGCACAGGCACATTTACATTTGTCTAAAAAAGTAATTACAGTATAAACCGTTAGATCAAAAGATCACGAGAAACATAAATTCAGTGAAGTGTGTCTAAACCTTTGACACACTATTTTGTCCCCCATGTTTAAAATCCCAATGCCACCCATGCTCAAATTACCCATAATGCCCGTTACTCTCTGTCATCTTTTATGGTAGCGTGAGTCCATACCAGCTTCCCACAGCACTCATCGACTCCCCTAGCACTTTTCCCAGGCCGGTCTGATAAAGGTGAGGGTCACGTAATCTTATCGGCTGAACCGCTGCTGTTATTTCCGCTGGCACCCCTTCACACCGCTGTTTGTGCACAAACGCCCCTTCAAGAGTCCGAGCCGCCTGCTGTAAGTCTTATCAGCATGAATAGACAACTGGGGATGGAGAACATGACCACCTCAACACAGAAATGCAACGCCACAAACACATTCCCACTCTGGAGAGACTAGTCAGGTCCAGACCATGCCACATACTGCAGGCAGGACCACTCACTGATTCATAAGTACTGGTAAGAAACAGGCTACAAAAATGAAATAAAAAGTTTACGTTCAGCATATACACCTATGAGTGCTATTTCCTGCATCTTCATTTTTCTCACAAAATGTTTTGTCCTTGTCTGTCACTCATTATGTGTCAACACAGTCAGATACAAAAACATTTATATTTTTAGGTCAACTATGTATTATACTGTACACATTGACCGATTTACAGTAGCATCTATTTTAGTTAGTGAATAGAGCTTACAGGATGGTTTCAAATAGATTTTCTGCTCCATTTTTTAAATGGTCACAACTTTCAGACAAAGAATAAAACTATGATATTGATAAGATATTTTTATATCACATGTATTATATGAAGAATACATTTAGTTATTCTGATGTTACAAGACTTACTTAAAATGAGGAAAAACAGTCAATTTGTAAGTGAAATGAGTCACACAGTTGACATTATGAATGTAACAGAAAATATAAGCACAATTCAAATAAAAAATGTAAGCCTGTTTTTAAGATTTACACATTTAAATTTCAAAACAAATTTCATCAAATCGAATTGTGTAATCTTTAACTAAATGTAAATATTTAATTGTAATTAATTAAATTTTGTTAAAGATTACTCCATTCAATTTGAAGGAATGAAGTTGAAATGCATACATTTGAAAATATTTTATGGAGTACAGAGCCTGATTTTGTTAAACTTTCAGGATGAAGGCTAACTTTTGCCTGTTGTTTTAAAAATATTTTCATAAATATCGGATGATGGTTTAAAAAAAAATACACTCAAAAATAATTTTTTGCTGCTTGTTCAATTTAATTAAAATGAACAAGCAACAAAATTCTAGAACATTTTGTCACTACTTGACTTCACTCGGTTCCATCTATTTAACTTGGAAGTTTATTTAATCTATTTGAGTTGGGACTACAAGAATACTTTGTGTTTTTTGAGTTAATTACTTTTCAGGGGATTTCCATTTCCCAGCATGCTTTGCACGGGACTCGATAGGGAGAGTAAATGTTAAGTATTATTTTATGTGTTTTTGTGCAAGATGAATTTAAAGGGGATGCTTGGTAATGTTTAATGTTTTGTTATGTTCAGATTTAGAAGAGTTTCTGTTGTTGAGTTTTGGAGATTATGGTGAAGAGTGGAGCTCCAGCTAACGATGAGGACAGGTAGATGTCGCGCATTAAATTTATTGCTTGCTTCCCTGAGAAAAATGCTGTGCTAACCATAGCATAATTACTAAACTACACTGTGTAGTGCTTCCAACCGACATGCATATAGCATGCTAACATTCACTTTCACTAGTTAGTACATAAAGAAAGAAAGAAATTTGAGTGACACTGGCAAGTCTCATTTTATTGAGTTCACCCATTTCAACTAGGATAATTCTTCACAAAGTGAAAATACATAGTAATTTTAAGTTAAGAAAACTAATTTCAAACATGTGGAACCACTGTCAATGATTGAATCAAGTTTTGTGTAGGAACACAGCTGTGAAATCTTTTAAACAAGATATTTTTAATTAACCTTCTGTCTGGACAAAGTAGTAATGTTTCTTTAAAAGATATATATTTCTGTTTTTCTTAAGTTTAATATGAATCTATATGAATTGCTGAGTTAAGGTCTGAGGACAGGGGTGGTGATTGATAATGTCATACCTTTGCCAAAATAAAGAGAATACTGAATGAAATAATATAGTTTGTGTAAAGTGAAATAGTGTGAAATATTATACTTCGTATAAAACATTTTAGTGATCATCTCTGTTTATGTTAAAAATCAAATGTTGCTATTTATAAAACTAATGGCCACGTCTCCAGAATCAGTGAACTGTGAAACAATTGGAACAGAAGGGGTGGGCCCTATAGGTTACTGTAAACTATTAGCAAAATTCAAAGTTTAGACTTTCAGTGGCGAGTCGGCAGAGCATCAATTACGTCAAATGAACTGAAAACCAAGCCTGACAGCTGGGGGATTTGAACACAGCTCATTTTCATTCACCTTTTTGGAAGGATGCTAGGCTCAAATGAGCTTCACACCAGATTTGGCAGCCTAACGTCACATCTAAAGAAGAGTAATTTGTCAGAATAACTGGTGTAGATGCTCACAAAGGACTGTAGGTCATTTAGTAAACAGAAGATACCCATGAGCACATATAAGGTGTTCTTGTGTGATTCATTCAACACAGTGGGGAAAACTTCGAAGGGAGGAATGATCTAAAAATGCAACTTTATGAGTCTTTACACTTCCTACTAAACACAATTTTTTAAAACTAAGTTTGATTCATTAAAAAACCCCAACCCATAAAAGGAATCTGCTATAAGACCATACTGTATATGAACACCACTCGCTACCTTCAGCTCACCCCTATCCAACCTATATACATTTATAGTTCATATATTTGAGCATACATGTACATATTCAAATTCCACCAAAGTATTAGTGAAAATATGTTACAAATATGAAAACGGCAATTTTAGTAGTATTATAAAATATATATTTCATAAACTGTATGCACAGGTATGTGACATTTTTTATATCAGTGAAAACCATACATAAAAATATATTTGATATATGCATTTTACATATATTGCCATACGTCAGATTTCTGAATGGGATGTTACATCAGCGAAAATCAGGAGACTTCCTGGTCTTAAATGAATCTCAGTTAATGTTTCATTAGTATTAACATGGTCTCAGATGTTTCTTCTAAAATTCCTTATGAGAAATAAAAATAGAATCAAATGAGACAATCCTTGTCATACAGTAAAAGCACAGAGCTGTGAAATTAATGTGGATATCATAGTTTAAAAAATCTGATATTGGGAGTATTTCATATTGAAATCTCTAACTTTTGATCGCAGACTTTGGTATCTTGGCAAATCCAAGCATAGTTTGAGCCTTTGTTGAGATCACTTCTGACACTCAAGAGATCTTTTTATCAGAAGGAAAATCTTAGAAGCAAAAGTCTCTATTTGCTCTTTATTTAATCATTACTTTCTACAAGAAACAATTGAGCTATAATTTGTTATTTTCTTCCTTCCTGCAGGTAGGATATTGGTCCACCACATCCTGTCATCTGATAAAAGACCCCATCTGCTCTTACAGCGATCTTCTGTTAGTAAACCACTCGCTACCTTCAGCTTACGCACTTCTGATCCGCATTCCCTCTTTACCACTGGTGAGATTCAAGCTCAAACAAAAGGAAAACAAGCGAGGTTTGTGCTGGTAACAGGTACCATCTGCATCTGGTTACCTCGCCGGCAGCGGTGCATGGGAAAAAAGAGGTAGCGCTCCTCTAAAATGAGCTGGCCGGAAGTGGCCCCTGAGTCCTCAAAGCTGCACTGGAACACAATGTCTCCCGTTCTCTGGTGTGAAACCATGAAAAAAAAAAGCTTTACTTTACACGTCTTGTAAAAATGCAGCGCTCTTAATGTAGCTGTACCGAGAGCAATGATCTCCTGAGTTTAGGAATTTATGATTTAAAAAAAAAAGTCTTCAGAAGTCTGTAAATCAAAACATGCACAAATCTTCATTGAATGATGGCGTGTCCGACAAGTACAGGGGCGTACAAAAACAATGACAAAACTGTGTGAAAACAGTTCAAACTTTTTGCCATACACAATAAACTGCAAAACATAGTCTAACTCTGGTGGATGTTAGAAAGGTGGCTAACATCGCTTATAGCAGCTTGAAAGGAATGTTCCGTGTTAAATAAAAGTTAAGCTCAATCGACAGCATTTCTGGCATAATGTTGATTACCACAAAAATAATATCAACTCATCCCTCATTTACAATAAAAACAAAGAAGCAAAAATCACAGATATACAGTACACAATGGAAGAGAATGGGGCCAGTCTCTAAACATTAAAATACACACCGCTTCAAAAGTATAGCCGCAAGACGTAAACATTATATGTGCTAGTGTATTTTTAGTGTGATAAAATTCAGGAATTATCTCATGACCTGAATATATGATGCAAGAACAACAACTGCGAAAACGATCTACCCTGGTTTTGTTAAACAAGCACCATTTAAGCACAAGGAACAATTATCTTGGTATATATATAGCACTTACAGTTGAGAAGAGCCGTCCGACTCGCGATTCACCGCTGTTCCTTTAAATCCAGTGTTTTGAAAGTGACGTCGCCTCAGCTCCGGAGGCGTTATTGGATAGTAAAGTGTCCAGTCGATCAGCATTTCAGAATCTCACCGAAAATAGGTCATCAGGGTATTTCTTGCTTACTGCTTCATGAATACTGAGGATCTGGACATACTACTCCATTGGCATACTGTTTTTGCCATACTATATAGCAGGGAAGAATGCATATTTGGATGCAGCGAGTGTGTATTTTAATGTTAATGAACTTGTCCTATTCACTTCCACTGTAAGTGCCTTATAGTCATCGTAATTTTTTTTTTTTTGTTGTTGTTTTTTTTTTTAAATAAACAAGGGACGAGTCAAAATTATTTTTTGTGGTAATCCACAAAATGCCTTATTGTTAACTTGTATTGAACCCGCAACTTTCCTTCAATGTGAGAGTTTAGTTTAGTTCGCTTGGAGTTGTGGGTGGTTGGAGATGAGATGGATTGTGGACTTCAGGGCGCCTACTTGTTTGTGTCGCCCTGAGCGGCTGCCCATGTCGTCACGCCTAAATCTGCCCCTGGTTGAAACCCTTGAAGTGACTTATACAAATTAATGTAAACTCAGTGTTTTTACTTGTAAATTGTACACATTATTTCAAACAGTGATAAATCAAATCAAATCACTTTATTTCAAATCAAAGAATTAAAGTGATTTCATCAGTGAATTCATTTGTATAAGTCACTTCAAGGGTTTCAACCAGGGGCAGATTTAGGCGTGACGACATGGGCAGCCGCTCAGGGCGACACAAACAAGTAGGCGCCCTGAAGTCCACCATCCATCTCATCTCCAACCACCCACAACTCCCAGCGAACTAAACTAAACTCTCACATTGAAGGAAAGTTGCGGGTTCAATACAAGTTAACAATAAGGCATTTTGTGGATTACCACAAAAAATAATCCAAGCATAGTTTGGATACATATGACAGCTCATATTATTATTATATATACAATTTCATGATATTAATTATATAATGTAGAATGTTTTTATTTTTACAAAGTTAAAATGTGATTATAATAATGATTACAAACAAATGATTAAAAATAAAATATTCACTTTCTCATACTTTTTTCAGGACAGGTTTTTTCAGTTCTATTCCTTGTTCTGCACCTGGTCAGCCTGAGTGTACTCCACTATTTTTGAAAGCTTTTTTGTTTGTGATCTTTTCTTTTAGAGAAAGATATATAAGCAAATATTATTACTTAAACTTTGAGCATTTATATTGTGTATAAAAGAACTTTATTTTGATGAGAAATTATGTGTAATTTACTCAAGGTTTTTCAGAAAATAAAAAATATTCAGTAATATTTTGTAATTTAAGTGTTATTATATCGAATAGAGATTATATCGAATTGTGAACCTCATATCGTATATCGAAACGAATCGTGAGATAACCATATTGTCCCATCCCTAATTATTTGTTTCAAGCTTTGCAAATAACATTCATAATAACTTCTCAACTTTGAATCTGCTTTCATGTTTAAGCCAAAGAAGAAAACTTAACAGTTCTTTCAATTGGATAAAATACAAAATAAAAACTTGTTTCTTATTTGAAGCCACTAATTTCTTACTTAGGAAGCCATATCCCAACATAACGCAATGGGGCAGAAAATGGCACTTCCTAGAGGACATTTCCATTTAAAACCATGACCAAAACCATGACTTCCTCTGCTCTAAATTAGTTCTATTCCTTCTTTTTCCTTAAGGTGCACTTTTGGAATGCATCAAGCTGCTGAACAAAGCCTATGTTTTTGTTTTTGTTGTGCAATGCACTGGAGCTTGAAGGAAGTGTTAAAAAAGACTTGATGACTGTAAAAGCTGTGCTACAGAGGCGTTGCCAGCCCTTCCATCATGAATTGGGGTGGACCCTCAGGGATATGGACACTTATAGGTACCCATTACGCATTAGAAATCAAGACTACCTTTAAACAGCCACCCAATAATTAACTGATTCCATGTCAAATCTCCGTAGAATGGAAAAATTTGAAAGCATTGATGAAGTTAGCAATAATTATGAATTATGATTCAGAAGAGGCTCCATGTCAGGGATCCGTTTTGAAACACCAACCACAAAACTTTCGAGCAGCCCATTCCTTTTTCTGCTCTCTCTTTTCATGTGATCTTCGAATGGAATTCAAACAAATGTCATAAAAGGGTCACACTGCATGTGAAGTCATCAAAAAGAAAAAGGGGTGGCCATTGAGCATGCAATGTGTATGACTTTTCTTTCTTCTGCAGAACACAAATGAAGATTTTTAGAAGAATATTTCAGCTCTGTTGGTCCATACAAGTGAATGGGTACTAAATCTTTGAAGCTCCAAAAGTACATAAAGGCAGCATAAATGTAATCCATAAGACTCCAGAGGTTTAATCCATATCTTCAGAAGTGATATGATAGGTATGGGTGAGAAACAGATCAATATTTAAGTCCTTTTTTACTATAAATCTCCACTTTTACTTTCACATTTTGAGAGTGAAAAAAAAGTTACGATTTATGGTAAAAAATTACTTAAATATTGATCTGTTTCTCACCCACACCTATCATATCGCAGATAGATCAGAGGTGTGAACAACACACAAAGTTCTGTCAACTTCATTAGGAAATGTGTGTTGTTACACCTTATCTTTCTGGCGTGTGGTGTTGTGGCCAGCGCTGTAAGGGATGTCCTGAGGGGTAAAAATTAGATAACACAATGCCTTTATGCTCAAGTCATTTCCTCAAATACAACAGAGTTCCACAGCCTGCTGGATCTGCAGTTGAGATGAGCCGTGAATGAACCCTGGTAAGACAACTTCCTGACTACCGGATAGAGAATTCCAGAGAAGAGAAAGAAAACTGTGGCATGTTTCCCTATCTGAACCAGGTCCAGGGTGGGATGGGCCCCTGTGGGCCTGATCAGAACCCCTTCAATTACACCACAAACCTGAATGGCAAAGAGTATAGCAAAAGTATAGCAAGTTGGCAATGACTTTCTACAAGTCAACAGGTTCACCTGTGTGAAAATAACCAGCACCGGAAGTCTGTTTAATCTGTCAAAGCAGCTTCTGTCACCTGCAGCAGAGAACATTTTTTTTTTTTTTTTTTAATGTAACTACTCATTTTTTTGAAAGTGATGCAATCTGTTATGAAATTACGCATAATTGAAAGTAGCATAAACGTGATAAACGATAGGTTTCCACACTATATTTGGTCAGAGCTGTGCCTTTTCTCTCCAAAGTTTACAGCAAACAGAACAACGACAGTAATAACTTGAAGCATCTGAAACATTTTTTAGAGACAGATAAATAAGGAAAAAGCTTTGTTTTAGTAAATGTGAAACCTCATACTGGTCCTGTGCTAAATCTGCACACCAGTGGTGGCATGTCTTTAAAGAAATAGTTTCCCCATAAATGAAAATAATGTCATCACTTGCTACTCTGCTTCACATGACTTAAAATTCGGTCTGTTCCTCTGTCTGTTTTTACAACATCAGTGTAAAGATATAACTGCTCTATATCAATCAAGACGTGTCAATATTTGCAACAATAAAAATAACTTCATTTTTAGAAAACAAACTGAATAATCATGTACCATAGAAATCATACATCCAGGGTGAAAGGTAAGGGACAGATCTGAGGCCTTCAACGGGCTGTCACATTAACTGCAATGTGTGTCAAGCACTAAAAAGGCAGCATCTTTCCATCAGTTTAAGAGCCATCACAGTCGTCCTTTGCCCTGGGGTCAATGACTTGCAGTTTGCCGCTGGCAAGCACTACAAACAGCCTACCGCCTCCATCTCCATGAACTTTGTTCCCAAAATGGGTGGGTTCCACATGTGGGTCAGTGTTTTCAGATCAAAACAGTAAATGACAGAAACAAAGCTACAATTGCATCACATAGGCACGTTTGGACTATTCAGACTTGGTCGAGTGCATGCTCATCAAGAAGTCACGCACAGCAGAGCACACCCAACACCTCAAGACTGTTTTTATCATGTCAATCAACAGGGTTATGTTGCAGTTAACAGCCAATGTATAACAACACAGCAACACGTGTTTGACCATGTATTATGAGAATGTGTGGACAGACATATCCTTGTATGATCAATTGTGCATGAAAAATATTTCCTTTTCTTTTTGTCCTCTTATAATAGAGGACAGCACAGAAAATGATAAGGAGAAAGGGAGGAACATATTACCAAAAAATGTCACCAGCTGATTTTGCACTTGCACTTACAACAGCTCAATGTGTCAGCACTGGCTCTGATGAAATGGATTTATTTTAAAGCAAACACGCACTACAAGACTTACATTTGTCACAACTTCATGTTTTTATTTTGCGACTAGTCTACGACACAAAATCCCAGATCGTTGCCAACTTACAACGCATGCCTGTCGCTGACGCTCTTTCAGTGTGCGCACTTGTAAGACATACTCAGAGTAGTTGAAGATACTGTAGTACATTTCAAACCTGTTTGAAAACTAGCTGACCAGTGGTTTGGTTGTCAAGCAGCAATGAGCAACAGCCAATGAAATAGCGAAAGAGCAAAAGATCACAAAATAAAAAAATAAAAAAAATTCCTGTCTGTTTTTTCTTTTTTCCATTCTGTGCGGATTAGCGCAAAAACAAAAGCAAGCTCCCATTTTGTGTTGACATGTTGTAAATAATCAACTCTCGCATTTATATGTGTGAGAACTTGTTCATTTCACAAGTAAACTGCGGCGATTCGTACAACGAGACATGTACAAAATATTTTGTGAAATAATAGGTATAGTAACGTGATTCTATGAGACCAGGTTGGGGAAAGAAAAAAAAAAAAAAAAAAAAAACTTTACTTCAAAGAACAAACAGAGTAAAATGTTAAATCAGAACAAGTTCTAAACCTCAGTGACATATATTCAAAAGTGTGTTGTCCATTATCCTAAGTTTGTTGAGTTACAATGAGTACATTAGACTTTAGTCTAAACGAACCATATGACAATATGACTATAACTGTGGGTGGGATTCTGATGCAGATGTCTATTACTAGGTTTCCACCCTGCAACAGAATAAATCATGGATACCCTGGACTATCATCAAGTAACTCAGCCAGCTGATCTGGGGAGCAATTTAAAGGCACAGCGCACAGTTTGATGCAAACTACAGGGTTCATCAAGTCCATTTCAAAGATAGATAAAACCTCAGATCCAAAGGAGAAATCCAGACCAAGAGGACGACTTCTCTTTTGTTGCAAAGCAGACGTGTAATCAGTTTTCTTTGGCGTTCGGTAAATAAAGTCATAAACCGGTACTAATGTTTTAATTTAGCACCATGTGTCTGGTGTGTGATGCTCGTCACTGTCTGTACTGCGTCCTGCTGTCGCTCATCTTCATAGACCAACAGTTGCTATATGGCTGGACCAGAGAGACCAAAAAACAGAGGAGGAAAAGGGAGGAGACATGGAAGAAGAAACAAAAAATGAAGGGAAGGAGGGGTGGGAGACGGGGCAGGTGGCAGCAGAAAAGATGTGGATGAGAAAAAAGAATCACACTGCAAAAACACAGTATTTTTGTCTCGTTTTCCAGTTTCTGAACATCCTAAAAAAATAAGATACATTTACTTAAGCAAAATGACAAGATATTAAGTCTTGTTTTCAGAGTAATCTAGACAAATGGAGTAAGGTTTATGCTTAAAACAAGAAAAAAACTATTTAACGATGGGGCAAGAAAAATAAACGTACTTTAAAGACAGAACAATTCATTCGAAAACCCTTGTTTTTTTTTAGTCAGAGAAATGCTGCTCTGATTAAATTTTAAATTATATAAAAAAAATATATTTTCCCGCTTAACTAACTTCAGTTTAGTAAGCTTCTGTTAATTAGTAGCTTGTAGTATAGCTAACAAGTTAAAAAGGGCAGACTGACTGTAGTTTGACAACTTTAAATTATACCTAGCATGTAGCATGGCAAGCTACACTTGCAAGTTGCTAGCGAAATTTTTCACTTTCAAATCCGCCACACTGCAGAATAAGAAAAAATAAAACAGGAGAGGGTGAGTGTTTAAGACAAAGATGTGAATATAGTGAATGAGAGAGAGACAGAGAGAATCAGTCCATCTGAGGGACTGCTGGGCTCAACAAGTTAGCGATTACTGATTAGCCAGTTCAGTCCTGCGGGGAGGCCTGTCTGTCCTTGGCTTGGGAAAACAACATGAAAGGATGCCGGCTGTTTTGTGTGGGGCACTTGAAAGCGCAGTGGCTATCAGAGACATTAGCCTTATCAATGGCCGATGCTTTAGAGCTGTGCTATATGAAGCAACAAGGGAAAGTCTCCAGCGAAGAGATAACTTGCACATACCTCTAGCCCTATTTACATGCACCCGGGTAACAGGAGGGACAGTATTGGGATGGAAATGGTTTAAAAAAAACCCAAATATTTTATAAGAATTTGAATTTTAACAGCCAGAACTGGGCACCGGTGCCAGACGCACCCCAAATGCCCATTTTGGTGGCATGGCCAGGGAGGTTGGCACACGACTGGCACGGCTACGGCTTCCAGATCCATAACATCTGCTGAGCCGAGCTGTCCTTGGGTGAGACGGATAAAGAGAGTTCCAACTTTTGAGGTCAATAAGTGCAAAGTAAACTTGGCTGAGGTGGGCTACGACAATGGCAGTGTGAAAACTGGGCTATGGGCAAGGGTCAGTGTTCTTAATGGAGGTGAAGAAAACAATTAATATTTCTAAGTTTTGGGGCTTCTTACCTCAAAATACCATATCGATATTCTAACACAGAGAATTCATTTTTGGGTGGAAAAAATTGAGATTGACCACAACTCAGGGTAAGTGAGTGACAAGACAAAATGTGCAGCAGAATTAGGCCAACAAACATGCAATTATTTCTAATATAAAATGCAAACTCTGAACAAGCTAAGCATATATGTCTATAAATTGTTTCATTTGCAAGACGGAATGGGAATCGCCAGTCGTTGCCCTCACTGTACGTTTTTGCCGCCCTCGCTGAGCTGCCTCCCTAGGCAGCTGCCTAGTTTGCCTATATACTATACGTGCAAACCCTGTCTACAATGAAGTAGGAAGTTCAGCAGGAAGTCCAATGAACATAAATATTTCAATTCGCAAGAAACTAAACAAAGAATCACAATATTATCAAATCACGACCCACATTAATTACATTACTTTAATAACATCGTCATGTTCCTGCTGGTTTCCACCCGCAGTTTCTTAGTACCTGTGGCAAAAAGACAGGGTTATGACATTGAACTTTTAAAGATTTTTTTTAAAAACAAAACAAAACAAACACTGTGCTGACATGACAATCAGAAATTTGTATGATGGCTGATTATGCAAACACAGAGTTAACTAGTAGACGAGTTATCAGAGGACCTCAGTCAGCAACACCTGAGTGCACCTGTGCCCACACCCATCCCACTAGAGCCTTTAATTAAATATCAGACTGACTCCCAATGGATGGCTGCTGTTTGTACAAACATCTAGGAGCAGTGGTTCCCAAGCCTTTCCTGAAGGCCTGTTTCAAGTACTCTTCTAATGAGGTGATGAGTTGAATCTGGTTTGTTTGTTTAAGGATACACATATGCAAAATGTATAGTGTTGGCGGGCCACCAGGACAAGTCTGGGAAGATCCGATCTAGGGTAAAGTGCATCCTCTCAGAGTTCTCCCGTAACCTTCATCTTTTTCCACAGGCTCATTTGAAAATCTGGCACACCTTTCATAGGACAAAGGTTTCCCAGAAGAAGAAAAAACACACACACACAAAGTTGTCCTCTCTTTCATTGTGCCTGATTGCATAATGCTAAACTAATCAATCTAAAGTCTCCTGAAAAGCAAAACTGGAATGTCAGGGGACTGATTTAATTTTTGCCAATGGCAAAACTAACAAAACTACAAGAAATAAAATAAACAGCCCTTTTGAGGGCTAAGAACTTGAGTTGTTCTTGAGTGAACTTTCTCTCTGCTGGTCCAATTAACGTTCCCTAATGTCTCTGGAATAGTCGCTTCGAGCAGTTTTGTGAGTCATCGAGAGGTTATACGCAGCTCACAAAGAGTGAAGCCACACTGTACCTTTCATCACGCTCTGAAGTGGAGCATTGTGGGATATATGCCTCTGTGTGGCGGTACGGCATGAATTACCAGTCCCCCTAAAATACCCAATAATCGTAGCAGGAAACTGTATCAGTTCAAAGTCCTAAGCCACAATGAAGAAAAACCTCATCTCTGTATTTGTCCTTGTCGTCGACACAAAGGGAACCACATTTATGTGGAGATAGTGGGGAAGCGAGCATTCTGCTTTATTTATTCAAGCCGTGCACCCTGCGTATGCCTCATGCGCATAAGGCTGCACGCTAAATAGTAGCAAATGGAGCCCACATCCAGAGCAATTGACTGCCATAGTCACATATGACTACCATGCATCCCCATCAACATGGACTGCAGAGGGGCCAGTCAATTAGTAACTAGCCAGGAAAATAAATTGTGGCTTTTTTAGGCCTCCCAGCAGGGCAACTTTAACAGACTGGCTTAGTAAATGGATCCACACTAAAAAAAAAAAAAAAAAAAAAAGAAAAAAAAGCCTATTCTCTGCTTACTGATAATAATCTAACTTTATTTTAAATGGTAAAGTGGTGGTGTATGCATGTATATGCAGGAATGTGTGGGATTGTGGAGAGCAGTGGAAAGTTGGGTAATTGAGACTGTATTTTAAGGCATATTAAGTCTTGACTCAATCATATTAGTCCCTTAATTCAGGCCAATGATCATGTGTGCATGTACTAGTGATGGGGAATAACTGATTAAAAGTAGTGGCACTACTTATTTAACTACATTTTTCAGTAATGTGAGAATAGTTCAGCGCTTTAAAAATAGTGTCGTTTTTACATTGTCAAGCGACTTTTGCTAATGAGTAGTGGTGTTTAGGTTAGACTGGGGTTAGGTTTTTCTTTTTTGCTGTTATTTGAGATACTGTATTGCATTCAAAGCTTTTTGGTTCATTCAACGATTTATTTACATCAAGTGGGTCAAAAACGACTTTCATATGTGTCCTTGTGAGGTATTTGCGTCTTCTTTTTTGCAGTCGAATGCTGCTATTCACCATTTTTAAATTCGGACATAGAAAACTGAGTGTTTTCCTAGCTTTACTAGTTGTATTTAGTTGTAGTGTAAATGTATCTGTTCAATATAAAGATATCACCCTAACTGATACTCATTGCTTTTGTACCATATAAATACTGCTCTGATTAGAAAAAAAAAAAAAACAATCATTTGATTGTGAATATAACATCCCCTTAAAAAGCCTTAACATAGTTAGCTACTTTTTATTTGTAACCTATAGTGTACAGTAGCTAACTACTCTTTTAAAAGAGTAGCTTGATTGTAGTTTAACTACTTAAAATTATGACTAGAATGTAACATGGGAAGCTTCTGTTTCTTATTGTTTCAGACATATAAAAATAAAGGTTCCAAAAAGGAGTTTTTACAGTGATGGATAGAAGAACCATTTTTGAAAATATACTTTTTATAGTCTAAATTTAAAACCATAAAAAAAAGTGTTCAACACACCAATAAAGAACCCTTATTTTTAGGAGTATATTATCACATTTATTTGGAGGTGAATGTAAATGGATGTGGGGAAAATACATATTCAGAAACAGAAAAAGACAAGACAAACTGCTCTTAGACACAGAATTGTGTCAAGTCAGTTGAAATTGGTAATACATCACCTACAATTCCAACAGCTCTTTCTGTGAGTAAAACGCATCTGGTTTGAAGGGTCTGGAAAGACTAGGAATTTGGCCTGTCTCTCTTTACTGTCAACAGTAAGACGTTACTTGTATTCAAAGGTATCACAACGTGAACAAAAAAGGTATACGCACACAAATTACAAGACAAATGTTTGCACCTAACAGTAAAGCATGTGACTGACATTTCCAATTTTCTGAGGACTCTATTATCTATTAACCTGGAATCTCAAGCTGTACTAGTCTTGTTCTAGACAAGCTGTAACGTGATACTGTGGTGTTTGATCCATGGGAAAGGGGTTCAAAGGTGGTCCGCTGTAGCATCAACCATTCGTTTGGCTGCCTTTGACACTTTATGAACAGAAAGAGCTAATTTTACTTGGCACGGGAAAACTGTTAATACATTGCAGAGAAATTTGTTTTAAGGGGTTCTTCTTAATGAGAAACAGCCACAGTGCTGCATTGTCTTGATATCTTATTTTTTGCTTCGCTGTATAAGGCATTCCTGCAAAATGACAAGATTACCCAATTTGTAGAAAACAAAGCCACCCAACTTTTAACAGTCCAAGGGGCCGTTCAGATCTAATGCTTTCTTGTGCAAAACCTAGGTGTCTCAAGACGTGTTTTTCAATGTTGATATTCTTTTTAACTTGACACAGCATCTAAAAAAATGCTCCTGCAAGAGACATTGAAAAAACAGCAAGAAGGGGTGCAGTGGTCAAAGATATAAGAAAACAATAGAAAAACCGTAACGACAGACGTAAAACGTGTTTGGTGTGAACGGCCCATAAGTCTTAATTAATGAGGACTGAAAATAAACTGATAGATACATTTAGAATTTAGAAAAACAAATACTGAATCCCTGTCACATACAGAGTTAAAAGGGATAGTTCACCCAAAAATGTAATTCTGACATCATTTACTTACCCTCAAGTTGTTCCAGACCTGTATGATTGTCTTTCGTAGAACACAAAAGGTGATGTTTGCAGAATATTATGAAAGTGAATGTGGACTATCATGCTCCAAAATGACAAAAAAAAAAAAAGCACCATTAAAGTATCATAAAAGTAGTCCATATGACTTCTGAACTATACTTCAAGTCTTCTGAGGTAACAGATACATTTTTAAACACTTTTTTTTACTGTAAATTCTCCCCCTGCCCAGTATGTGGTTTGTACAAAGAATGTGAATCACCAAAAACTAAAGAAGAAGAATGTGAAAGTGAAACTGGAGATTGATGGTAAAAAAGGACTTCAATATTGATCTGTTTCTTACCCAAACTTATCGTATTGCTTCTGAAGACACTGATTAAACCACTGGAGTCATATGGATTACTTTTATGCTGCCTTTATGTGCTTTTGGAGCTTTAAAATGTTGGTGCCCATTCACTTGCATTGTTTGGACCTACAGAGCTGACATGTTCTTCTAAAAATCTTTGTGTTCTGCAGAAGAACATCATAAACATCTGGGATGGCATGAGGGTGAGTAAGTGATGAGAGAATTTAAAATTTTCTGTGAACTATTCCTTTAACCACTGCAATCATATAACATACGTAACTGAATCAGTGAGCTGAAGGCACCACTTTAAAAAAAAAAAAAACTTTTACGAAGATTTTGTCATTTTGGAGCTTGACATTCTAATTTTTATATGGAAAAGAATGGCAAGGTTATTCTTCAAAAATTCTTTTTTTGTGTGTGTGTTCCACAAATGTCAGTCATCCAGGTTGGGAATGACATGAGGGTGAATAAATGATTCCTCTAACACATGCTACAGTATTACACATTCACATTCATTGAAAAAGTGCAGCAGGCCCATTGTGTGCAACACATATTTGAGTCTTTTTAATGCCATATTTCAGTTTAAATCCCCCTTATTACTATATCTGCATGAGTAATGTGTATGTTTTAAGCTCATCCTATTTCCCATAGACCTGTAATTTAATGGTGCTTAAAATGAATCCGCCACAAAGCACATCAGCACTGTGGCCTCACCGAGGCCTCGCTTCCACCAGGAGACAACCCAGAATGGGAAGACAACAAAAGCCATAAGCTCCAAATTATTGTAATTATCATATGCTTCAGGAATTTCCTGTACCAGATAATGGGGTATACGGATGTCATATGCAAAGCGTTATAAATGTGGAATTGTTTCATATAGTCTCTGATGGGCCCAAGATGGAGAATGCAGTGCTCTCTGAGCAGCAGTTAAATTCACACATGTCCTGGTGTGCTAACTATAGGAGTGGTGGTCACCGAATGATTACAGAGCTGAGAGACTTCAAACGCCCTTTAAAAGGAAGAAAGCTAACATGATTGCCACCATTAAAGGGCAGATGCTGGAGCTACTTTACAACTTTCCAAACCAAACTCTAAACAACGGTCAACTACTGTAAAATAAATCAGGAGGTGATTTTGTTTTATTTATTACTCCTGCCTGCTCAGAAACTGTGTATGCAGAGAGATAGATGATGGAGGCACGGTGAAAAAAATAGGATAATAAATCTGTTTACGAAACACTGATTAAATCAGTTTTGTTCACATGTCAATATTGAAAACTTACTATATTTGCCAAAAAGTACCCTGCTAAAAAAAAAAAAAAAGAAAGCTGAAAAAAAAGAATATACTGGGTTCAATACAAGTTAAACTCAAATATCAGCATTTGTGGCATAATGTTGATTACCACAAAAAAAAAAAAAAAAGAAAAAAAAAAGAAAAAAAAGAAACTGGAACTGGGTTCCAGTGAGGCACTTACAATGGAAGTGAATGGGGCCAATCCATAAACATTAAAATACTCACTGTTTCAAAAGTATAGCCACAAGACATAAATCATATGCTTGTTAACATGATTTTAATGTGATAACCTTTTCTGTGTAAAGTAATATCCAATTTTACAACTTGCCATGACGACGTAACAGCGTAAACCCTAAAACGACTATAACCCTAAATAACAATTATAAATTAAATTATAATTAATTATAACAACGAAGATAAAAACAACTTTACAGCTCAAATTAAACACAAATTTTAACAGAAGAATTACCTTAAGTGCTTTTCACAAATTAAAAGCTTCACATTTCTGCTTTTAAACCCTTCAGAAATTGGCCCCATTCACTTCCATTGTAAGTAACTCACTGGAACCTCGATTTGTGTTTTTTTTTTTTTTTTAAAGGAGGGACAAGTTGAAATATATATATATATATATATATATACACACACACACACACACACACATACACATACACATACATATATATATTATTATTATTTTTTTTTAATCAACATTATGCCACAAATGCTATTAATTGAGCTTGTATTGAACCTGGAATATTCTTTTAAACCAGCCTAAACTGGTTGCTAGTCTTAGCTGGTTTAAGCTAGTCTCCTAGCCAGTGTTTAGACAGTTTACCTGGCCAACTAGCTGGTCCCCTTGCTTGACTATCTAAAAAGTGGCCAAAACCCTGCTAAAACCAGCAAATTGGTTTAGACTTGTTTAAGATGTTTTTTTGTTTTTTGTTTTTTTTTCAGCAGGGTAATTTATGTACATTTTCACATTTATAATTACTTTAAATAGAATGACCGCTCTATGGAACTTTATACAACAAAAGATGCACACATTCAAGATGCCCTGCATGGCTGATGAGGAAGTGTTTTACACTGAAACAGTCCTTGGAGGTAACTAAATATATGTCGGCATTTACGGTATGTAGGAAGCATGAAAAGAAAACAGCTGCAATTCTTCCATACAATCTGCGATTTTCAAAATGTCAACCCACACATGAAAATGAAAATCAACACACATGACATCAGATTATAAACCGGCCTGTAAATTGCACCAGTCCCCCATCCACAGCTCTGACAAGCCCCCTGAAGTAGGTGAAGATCAAACACACCAGTCTGGGGTAAATTACTGTATATCAGATTCCACTTTGTTACGAAGGCCTGTATTCATTTTCTGACGTTTACAGTTGAGGCCGACCCTCATGGAGGCCCCTCGGTCACCTTCTCTCTAAATCCCAACAGCCGCTTGCGGTCAGAGTCGGTAAGGGGGAAAAAAAGGAAGAAAGAAAACGCAGAGCATCTGACTTCCATTGCTCAGCTCGGCGTGTGTGTTCTGTTTAGCCACTGGTATTTGGATGAGGCGTACGGCGTTGTTACCAGAGCCCCGCTCAGAAACGTGTATGATGTCATTGAGGTTCCATCATTACAGGCTGCAGATGAGGCTGCCTTGGATGGGCCGGGTCAGTTCCCACGCTTGTTTGGAAGGGAACAGCTCCTGCAGCCATAATATGAAGAAGCTTCTGGACAAGATTAAAGATGGAAGAGAAAAAAAAACAGAGAGAGAGGATCTCCCTTGTAAGACTTAATTTTTTTGCACTCTACTTCCTCACTCATTCTGAACGGCTCTTATGTTACATTCCATATTAGTGGCTCTCTTGTTCAAAAGTACAATGATGTAGAGAACAATTAAATATATCCATTTGCTAATTCCAGAATGTGAAGTCTCCAGACATTTATTTATTTTTTGGTCTGAATGCTGACAGCATTCCAACTGTTTATCTGAAAGGCATGTGTCGTTGGGTGAGCTGTGCTGAAATGAGCCACAGGCTTGCGGAAGTTAAGGGTGTGCTGTACAATCAGAGAATATATGGAGATATTGGTAGAGGAAAAAAAACTCTGTTTCAAACCAGATCTTCCCACTACATCGCAACACGTTAAGTAGTTTACCCAAAAATGAAAATTTAGTAACCTCATGTCGTTTCGAACCCATTTGACTTTCTTTTCTTATACACAAAAGCAGAAATCTCCAATACAATTGCAGTTGATAGGGCCTCACTTTAAAGCTTAAAATGTATCCAAAATTTAAAAAAATAAAATAAAATAAGAGTAGTCCATACACCTTGTATGTCATATTCAAAGTCTTCTGAAAGCATATTAAGATGTTTCGGAGAGAAACCGTGAATGCACTTCTCTCTTGCACTCATCAACACTCAACAGACGTTAAGATTTCCACTGAAAAATAACTTGCATTTAAGATTGCTTTCAAAAGGCTTGGAATATGAGGCACAAGTCCCATGGACTGCTTTTATGATACTTAAGTTTGAAAGATTTTAAAGTCCCTAAAAACTGTTACTGTTTTGAAAAGATGAAAATACTTTTTCCCCAACAAACACAAAGCCACATATCATAAACACCGTTTGCACACATTTATCACACATTCACAGGGTACAGTGGAGGTGCATCTAATTCAGTCTATTAATGATGTTCTAATGAACTACTGTTCTTATTTTGGCAATCCGTGACAGGGAATCTGGAAAAAATGTCAGAGACGGTCATTTAGTCTGTCACCCCTCGTCCATTCTTAAACTGCGAGTTTGACAGGCCGCTTATGGAAGAGGGTAATATCGATAAAAAACTAGAGCTATCAATTGATTAACATTTTTATTTATTATTATTTTTTATTACATGACATTTCAATTAATAAATTGCAAATAATCACATATATATTTAGATTGAAATGTATTGCATTATTGTGGCAGACGAGTGAAGCATTGATTAGACAATACAAAAAGTGGCTTTAAAAGTCAATACACTCACTGAGCACTTTATTAGGAACACCTGTACACCTACTTATCCGATTATCTAATCAGCCAATCATGTCGTGGCAGTGCAATGCATAAAATCATGCAGATATGGGTCAGGAGCTTCAGTTAATGTTCACATCAACCATCAGAATGGGGAAAAATGTGATTTCAGTGATTTGGACAGTGGCATGATTGTTGGTGCCAGACGGGCTGGTTTGAGTATTTCTGTAACTGCTGATCTCCTGGGATTTTCACACACAACAGTCTCTAGAGTTTACTCAGAATGGTGTCAAAACCAAAAAACATCCAGTGAGTGGCAGTTTTGCGGACAGAAACACCTTTTTGATGAGAGAGGTCAACAGAGAATGGCCAGACTGGTTCGAACTGACAGAAAGGCTACGGTAACTTAGATAACCACTCTGTACAATTGTAGTGAGCAAAATAGCATCTCGGAATGCACAACACTTCAAACCTTGAGGCAGATGGGCTAAAAGACCATGTCGGGCACTTTATCGGGACCATAGTGTTCCTAATAAAGTGTTCAGTGAGTGTATATTGTTTGTGTTATTCCACTGAACACAAGCCAACAGTCATTAATCCATTTTGCAATCGAGTGTGTCAATCTGTCCTGTTCTCACAGGACAAGTTCTTATGTTCTGTCTGCGCTATTTTTAATTATATCTTAAAAGTGGACACTTTTGGAGATTTTCACTGGTTTTCAGTGTCATAAACACAGCATTTTTAGGCATTATTAATGTGTGTTTATATATATATATATATATATATATATATATATATATATATATATATATATATATATATATGATTAATCGCACCAAATTAACATGTGAAATCGACAGCCCTATTAACAGTTAGTCGGTTTGACAGTCCCAACCAATCTAATTGTTTCAGCTAGTGGGAGACTGCCTTTAGTAGAGTATCGCTTATTCAAAACTGGCAGAGAAGAGAGAAATCTCAAACAAGTTCTATTTAACTTTAGTAAACACAGCCACCCTGTCAATGGATCAGGCATGTCAGTTTCAGGGCATCAGGGTGACCAAGCTGGCATCTCAGCCCTGGCACATGCAGATACCCATGAGGGCGCAACACTGCCACTGGTAACATAGGAGGGTGGCAGACAGACAGGGGCCTACCGAACAGCTTGTGACCATAACTGACAGTGGCTGGAGAACAATGAATGCAATTATTTTAAAGAATACAGTCCAAGTTTGAGAGTCCTTCCCCATTCAAGTCTGTTTACTCTCAAGTCATTCATAGAGGGGGTTCATGGCAAGACACTGACCTCCCCAACGCCAGCAGTCCTTTAGAAGCTGCCAGTTGTCATGGTTTTCCTCCATCACAGATGACAAGTGTCCAGCTGGAAGGGCTTTCTAGGCCATTGATTACTCGACTGCATTTCGCCAATCTGCCCGAGCACGTCAGAACAACGGGGAGAAGGGGGAGCTACATGAAAATAAACCCCAGAGTGTGACGGATAGGTTTTCTGAAGGTTGCAATGCTGAGGTAATATGGAAAGATTCGCCAGGGCTCAAACAATTATAAGTGGTGAATCACAGCTTTCATGGACCATTAGGAAGGAATTCCATTTTTTACTGCTTTTTGCTGCTAAGAACCCTAGACAACCAATTAGGAGGGTGTCTGCAGGCTGCTTTTCAGCAGGTAGGCAAGGCTTGTGGTGCCAGTCTCAGAGTCGGCAGCGCTGCGCTGCCACCCATGTAGCCAAAATTTTGCGGCTCCTTGCAGGTGCCGTAATGCTCTTGGGTAACAAAACTCTTTAGATTCCAGCTGAATAAACACAGACAAGACTACGATGGAAGTATCATTAACCAAAATGTTATATAACAGTATGGCAAAGTAAGGTAGGCCTATACTGTTATGCTATAATGTTCCAAAGCTTTTCCAAATGAGAAATACAACATAAGAGATTCAACGTAAGGAGGCAATAACATGAAAATTGTTACAATACTAAGTGCGTGAATCAAGTGATCATGTAAGAGGTGCGTCTTTAGATGTTTCCTGAAAACTGCAAGGGAAATGGCTATTTAGGTAGAGTTTGGAAGATCATTTCACCAGCGAGGAACAGTGAAAAAGTTCGGTACAATGATTTATTTTTCAAAATGTAATTATTTTTGCTGAAAATTAAACACCAAAATGTTTTATATATTACATAAAGAGGAAGTAATATATCTTTTTTGATAATCTAGTGACTTAAAAACAGCAATAAACACTTCATAAATGAAAGGAACTTCATATCATTTGATGATTGATGGACACAAACCAAAACATTATTCATGACCAATGAACGAAAAGCCTGGCATCATTACAATGGCTTTACATTATGTAACACTTGGGTTAAAAACAAGACTCAAAACAGAAACACCTTATGAATATTGTTGTGTGAACCATATTTGATCTCATTTAATTGGAAAATGGCCTATTTGCACACCTTTGATGGCATGACCACAAATCAGTTGAATTTTATATGAATGCACCATTGCAATGTTGCTCGGCAACAGCAAACAAAGGATTATTCCAGGTTCAGTACAAAGTTAAGCTCAATCGACAGCATTTGTGGGATAATGTTTATTACCATAAAAAATTAATTTGACTTGTCTCGAAGCAAAAATTGAGGTTACAGTGAAGCACTTACAATGGAAATGAATGGGGCCAATATTTGAAGGGTTTAAAGGCAGAAATGTGACACTTATAATTTTATATAGTTTACCGGGACTACTGGGATTACAGAGTTATGTCGTCATGGCAACAAAGTTATTAAATTGGATATGAATTTACACAGAAAAGGTAGTAAGCGATTTTATCACACTAAAATCATGTTAACATGCATATAGTTTATATCTTATGGCTATACTTTTAAAACAGTGAGTATCTGAACATTTACAGATTGGCCCCATTCACTTCCACTTTTAGTGCCTCACTGTAACCCAGAATTTTGCTATTTGGAGGTGACAAGTCAAAAAGAAATTTGTGGTTAGCAACAGTCACAAATGCTGTTGATTGAACTTAACTTTAAATTACACCGCATCTACACCGAACACTCGTGCTGCGCCAAAACTGAATCACTTCTCTAGGCTGGAAGCACCCATCTGCGACACAGTTTGAAAAGTGAATTATATATTCTGATTGGTGTTGTTGGTTTTAAATAGTTCCATGGATATACCACAGTATAAAGAATATAGCAGAATCTCTACTAGTTGACACATTTCTACCATCACTTCCAGTTCATTGCCATATCTACCATGATAGCGAAATTCAAAAGGGCATAGGGGTAAGCATTCCCACTATACTGATACCCAGTACAGTACTTTATTTCTACAGATGAATAGACCTTGAAGTGTGTTAAGAGTCTTGCCACTAACAATGAATAATAGGCAGCTTATGTGAGAGTGCCTTTGTCAAGTGCCACACCGAGCCAAGTCGAGGAATTGTGGGGCGCCTGTTGCACTTTTCCACCAGCAGTCCTCTGTCTTTGAGTCGCACTTATTTGAGAGAGCTCGCACTGTGTGAGTGTATGGCAGAGGCACGGTGTGGGTGTACAGAGGCACAGAGCTCCTCTGTATTGTGTTGTAGAGCTGGCTGGGAGTTTAAGGCAGAAGAAGGTGGTGCAGGGAGCAGGCGGGTTGTGGGGTATAGGGTTGGAGTAAGGGGTGTGAGCGGTGCCAGAGTGCTCCAAAACTGCAGGGAACTCCCCCAGATCCCAGCATTGTTATTATAGTTTTGGATTTTTAATTTTGTTTTTATTTCTTTTTTATATTCAATTTGTAATTCCAAATTAGTTTTAGTTTTCATTAGTTTTCACAGTTATTCTGTTAGTTTTAGTTTAGTTTTTGCTTTCTCATTTTCAGTTTAGTTAGTTTTTATTTTAGTTTTAGATTTTTTTATGGCTGCCAAAGCTGAACGTTTACTGGTGTAATTTAAAAAGTCTAACATCATTACATTTCACAGGGCAGTCTGGTGTTACCTCTATCTAGTTGTATTATCATGTTTAATTTGGATTGAAAATGTTGCAAATGTTATAATATAGGGTGAATATGGGTAAATTGACAAATGACATTTAAATTTGATCCCCATTGTATCCATATGAATTTCCTCAAACCATTATAAATCATTACTAAACAAATCTTTGGGAAGTAAACAATTAAAGGGATAGTTTACACAAAAATGAACATTCTCTCATCATTTACTCACCCTCATGCCATCCCATATGTGTATGACTTTCTTTCTTCAGCAGAACACAAATGAAGATTTTTAGAAGAATATTTTAGCTCTGTAGGTCCTCACAATACAAGTGGATGACAGCCAGAACTTTGAAGCTCCAAAAAGCACATAAAGGCAGCATAAAAGTAATCCATACAATTCCAGTGGTTTAATCCATATCTTCAGAAGCGATATGATAGGTGTGGGTGAGAAACAGATCAATATTCAAGCCGTTTTTTACTGTAAATCTTAACATCAACAGTCTCCTTGGTGATCATGATTTCAAGCTCGGTTATATTTCTCAGTGCTATCTAGCACTCTGCAAACTCTACTAGGAAGTGTAATCGAGCTTGAAAACGATCGTTCCTATAGACTGCAACTGCAAGATGTACAGTGAAAAAGAAGTTACATTTTGGTCTGTTCTCACCCAAAACTGATTAGATTACTTCAGAAGACATGAATGAAACCACTTATGGACTCCTTTATGCTGCCTTTGTGTGCTTTTTGGAGCTTCAAAGCTTTGGACCCCGTTGACTTGTGTTGTATGAACCTACAGAGCTGAAATATTCTTCTAATATCTTTGTTTGTGTTCAGCAGCAGAAAGAAAGTCATATACATTTGGAATGGCATGAGGATCAGTAGATGATGAGAGAATACACATTTTTTGTGAGAACTATCCCTTTAACTTTTCGAGGTTTTAAATTGATGATTTTACTTTGGTATGTGTAGAAAAACTCATTTCATGACCACAGGTGGGAAAATTTTGAGGTGTAATGCTTTTAAATGTTACATTATGATTCATGATGTAAAAGTGTACCAGAAAATATAAATATTAATTCCAAATACTTTGTCAATATTTTCTAGAGAATCATTTTCCCTCTTTCCCACTTTACTGCTTAAAATAATCTGGGATTTGGTAAAAAAAAAAAAAAAGGGTCTTCAAAGGTTCCACTTCCCAGCAGTAAGAATTTCTTCATTTTTGCTTTTGACTAAAATAGAAAACATCCTAAGCTTTCTTCAAAGGTATAATGTTAGGTTGTGTGTGTTTGGATCATAATTAAAAGTGTCAAGAAATGGAAAATTTCCAAAAGTGTCCCCTTTGCCAATATTCACCCTAGTATATCAAAAACTAAAACTAAAATGAATTTGAGACCATTTATATTTTTATTTTAGTTAGTTTTGGAGTTATGAAAAAGTATTTTAGTTTAGCTTCATTTTATTCCAATAATTTCAGTTTTTATTTTTATTTTAGTTAACGGAAAAAATGTATTTAGTTTTAGTTTCAGTTTTCATTAACTATAATAACACTGGATCCCAGCTGCCCAGAGCTGGCTGCAGACTGCAAGCGAGTGCCAGGCGTTTCGGCCTTCCTGGAGAAATTCCAGCATGGGAGGAGGAGGAGGAGAACTGTCGAGAAAATGCCAAAAATAACGTCTGGGCCTATATAAAGTTAATCTCAAGGGTTAGACAATGCTGAGTCATAAAGAAAGTCAACACTTGAAGTGCCAAATAAATTTTTTTCTAAAGAGCATATGTAAAACTATATAATTTCAAAATCAACCAGGCGGTAGTTTGCCTTAATGACTAGTTGACTAAAGGCCCCGATATACTTCCGGAGTAAGTTCTTCTTTGTTCTTCATTCAGGGGTAAAAAGAAGTTCGAACCATTTTTTTGCATGTTTGCAAACATTCAGACTCCCGCCACACCGCTGTGGACGGTACATTTATATATGTGGATGCTAGACTACATGTACAACCTTTTCTAATGTGAAATTAAAATGTGTTAATCAATGACTTTATGCCTTCATTCTATGAGTAGAATTCACATAAGGTCAGTAAAAGAAGCTGTTTTAACCACTCAATGGTGATTTAAATATATGCAGTAGATAATGTTTCATCTGCTTGTGCTTGAGAGTATATTCTGAATTCAAGGCGCTAACATGCTAAACGATGACACTGATACTACTGCAAAAGATGAGTGTATAAAAGAGTGTTAATAGGAAAAATACATACAAAAGAATGATGATTAGAGGGGCATATCTTATTGTAGGCAAATATGTGAATGGCTTTCGCTCCAGATGGCACATGAGTGAATGGGCACTTGAGAGTATTTGAGTAGATTTGATTCCTTTTGTAGACTAATAAAAAAAATTATATAAAAAAAAATAAAAAACACGACATGGTCTTGGAAAAAGTCTCTATGCGAACGGTCGTACAGATGTAGGTAAATTTGCACCAGCTCGCTAATAACTCTACACGCCGGTGTGCTCATATTGACTGATCTTGACAGACTGAACAATGCAAACAGAATTAGCTGTCGGCCTCAATGTAGGTGGAACTTCGGGTCACACTTTCTCATGTGTGGACCAGAGGCACTAAGAAGTCGTTTAGCAGCCGGTAAGAGGTTTTCCTAAAAGTTCGCTGTGGCGGGCCGTTATGAACCACCGAAATGAACTCAGAGACACTGTTTAAACCTGGTATTAAGAGGTGTTTCAAATGATCCGATCACATGTGGTCATCCCTAAATACAGGTCTAAACAGGGTCTAAAACATTTTGTGATCAGATCACAAAAACCACAAACAAATGTGGTCAAAACGCATGTAAATGCTAATCCATCCTGTATGTGTCCCGGCAGCAGTGAAGCGCCACCCCTCACCTGTCAATAAAATGCTGTGCTAAAACGAGATTTTATTAAACTTTGCCGGTTGTGAGTGGCTTTAAAAGGAAATAACCGTCCAATCGGAAAATAAAAGTGGATACATACACAATCACAAGAGCTTCACGGATCTTCATTAGTGTGTCTGATATCAAGACAGATGACAAGCACAAACACCTAAAGCTCCTTTAATACAGGTAATCCACTAAAATAACAGATAATTCTGCTTGGCATGTTGCGTTTGTGCATAGATTACATTTCAACTGCATCTGGGAAAAACAGCACACTGCTTTTTGTCTTTTGCGCTTTAATATCATACAGTAACACACTGACATAGAGATTGGTGTACGTCGTCATGAAACAGAGACCATCTCCTTCAAATCTGAACACAAGTGGTCACAGGAGACGCATTTAAGTGACCAGGTATAAACAGGGCTGTGTCTCACCTGACCACAGGTGATCGGATCACATGAGACGCATCTTAATATCAAGTGTAAACAGGGTCAAAAATACCTTATTTTTGGCCAGATTTTGTTGTAAATGATGTTACACCAGTTCGTTCTTTGATTTCATATGAAGTATATCAGGGCCTTAACCTGGTCTTGTGGAAGCCCTGTTTAATGAGGCTGGTTTAGAGTTTACCTGACTGCAAACTGAATGCTTTTCTTAGGGAGCATTTACATAAGACGCGTTCTTGCGTTCAAAATGCAATGGAATGGAACGGTCTTAAAAGTTGGACTTTTTAACTTGATGCACTGTTTTTAAAACACAATGCTCATGGCAGGAACAGTCGACTATATTGATAATAAACAATATTTGCAATTTTTCAAATCAATTTGGGCTGGACAGAACCTCCTACAGGTCTACATTAAAACAGTGACCCTGAATCCGAGGCTTCTGTAGCAGGCATCCTGACAAGGGAAAGTTTATCTGGAACTATTTAATGCATTATTTGTGTTACAATCAAGGGACTGAGTTTGTTTTGCAGATAATTATGGCTTTTGTTGAAATGATGGTCAGGATAAGCATTAGTTCCAAGCTATTAACTTGTGTGCTTGTTCTGGCAGTGACTGTATTTGTTTGGTGTGGCATACGTTGAAAATGTTGAAGACAGCACAAGGACAATTACTATAACACTAGGGGATTCCACACCATATCCTCTGTCTTGGCATGCCAGTAGAGTAGGTGTATTGCACTTCGGATGAGAAATACATTAGTAACCTGCATAAAATAGTACAACTACCCTCACTGAACAGGATCACTTTTGGGTTCAGAGACTCCACATGACTCACAATATGATTACATAGTTAACGTCCCAAAATAATTGGGACTCTAAAATATACAAACTATATTTCACATAATGAGGAAGTTGGATCTTGGTAATGTAAAAGTGAATAAGTGTCAAAAAGTTCTACCAAGAGATTTGCTTCAGAAGACATTTATTGATTGACTGGAGTAGTGTGGATTACTTTTATGCTGCCTAAATATGTCTTTTGGACCGTCAAACTGCCAGCAGCGTCATGGCACCCATTCGCTTTCATTATATGGACAACAGAGCTGAAATGTGCTTATAAAAATCTTAATTTCGGTTCTGCTGAAGAAGGAAAGTCATACACATCTGGCATGGTTTAAAGGTGAGTAAATCATGAGAGAATTTTCATTTTTGGATGAACTTATCCTTTAACACTATATACAATTATTCTCCTGTCATAACTATACTAAGCCGACAAACCCTGTAACTTCCAACTGATCCATGCAAGGATCCTAGAAAGGGACCGTTTACATAAAGAAACATTCATCCACGGGTCAGTGCATCTCAAGTGGTACAATAATTGTAAAGTTGGTTGCTTGACCATTTTTAATTTTCCTAATTTTTTTTTGAGTGATTACCTCTATTTATTGGTATTGCAAAACCACCAGTTTTTTATTTTTTATTTTACTTGGTTTAAACACGACAGCCACCTTGTGACATAGCACGTGACAAAATTTGGTTATACAGCTGTTTATGGAAACCTCAATACCTCGGCTCAGGATGGTCCTAGCTCCTTGGAACAAAAACTGATCTCAATTTTTTTTTAATTCCCCTCAATTTCGGGTTGAATAGCTCTGGTGGGGGACCAGATAGGAACTTGAAATTTTCACAGAAATACGTCCTCTATATAAGCATTCTGCTGTAAAAACTTTTAGTTTGAGATTCCACTGGTTACAGAGCTAGGGCTAGTAGAAATCTGGGGAAAAGCCTACTTTATTCATGCATTTTGAGAAATGAACAGATGTAATATAAGCATAACAGATAACAAAAATTAACAGTATTTTACATGTACGTGTTTTATTAGAAGCTGTGAGATTTCCTCAGTCTCTCTGAAATTGTGTGGAAGCGTCCAGTGACAATAGTCAATTTGACAGTTATCAGTTTTCTGAGAACATTGTTCATGGGAATTGGGAACCCACACTCAGTAGACATTTTGAATGATGTTCTTGGTCCAGGTAGGTGGAAGAATTTTACAGAAACATCACAGTTTTCCATGCAGATGTCCTCAACCAATGGTGTGTCTTTAACGCATTGTGTTTCTCAGCTGGAGAAACAGAGAATTCATCCTTAGGGAGAACGACAGTGATCATATCTGCTCTGTCAGTCATAACCCACTGCACTTAAAGGTGATGTTATCAGGAAGTGTGCCATCTTTGTCTTAACCTTCAAGCATCTGCAGTAAGGCCTCTATACCTGGACACTGGTCACACTTGTTGAGCATGCGGTCATAACTGTTTATGTCACAGACTAGACGTTCCAGCAGGTCCTTGTAGTCCACTTTTAGCTTTGCTGACTCAACCGTCAGCTTTATGTTCTGATGTTGTGTGCAGACACAGACAGTGTGAGTTCCAGATGCTCCTGCCAGCCCAGCACACACCATACTGGCCTCAGTTCACAATTTTTCAGAATTTCAGTTCACAAAACTCTGGATGCTGATTTTTAAACTCCACATACACTTCATTAAAATTACTTAAAACTAAATGTTTTGTTTATTAACTTTTTGAAGAACCGTGATAGATCATGCTTCACTGTTGCCAATATCAAAAGTAGTAACATTTTAGACCTCACTGACAAGCATAAGCTATTGAATGTCAATCATAAACATAATTGCTGTAAAATAATGTTCATCTGTATTATTCGTTATGCTTGTATTACATCTGTTCATTTCTCAAAATGCATGAATAAAGTAGGCTTTTCCCCAGATTTCTACCAGCCCTAGCTCTGAAACCAGTGGAATCTCAAACTCAAAATTTTTACAGCAGAATGCTAATATAGAGGACTTATTTCTGGGAAAATTTCAAAATAAGAATAAGAGAAGTCTCAGGAAGAACAAGTATGTGCAAAATGTTTATTTATGTCCATGTACCTTGTTCCAAGGAGCTAGGACCATTCCTGAGCTGAGATACTGAAGTTTCCGTAAACAGCTGTACAACCAAAATTTGTCATGTGCCATGACACAAAGATGGCCGACGTGGTTAAACCAAGTAAAATAAAAATACAAATAAAAAACTGGTGGTTTTGCAATACCAATACATAGAGGTAATCACAAAAAAATAAAAAATAAAAACAACCTGTATTGGACCACATGTGATGGACTGACCCCCTCAGAAACTATGTTGGTAACACATAACCACAAGTTCATCCACCTAGAACAGTAGTTCCACAGCGAAAATGACTATTTAGACAACGTTAAAGCTCAAATAAAACAAATTTTGTAAAAAATAATTTATATTAATTCTTTAACAAAAATACAAGCTGCACATTTCTACTTTCAAACCTTCCAGAGTGCCCCACAGACATCCATTGTAAGTGCATTACTGTAAGTGCTGATACAGATATACTAGTTGAGCTAAGTTATTTTTTGTGGTAATACACAGCCCCTTGAATGTTGAACATTAGTACATTGGAGATTCATCCAAACCAGGCCAAAGCCAAGTCTTCATTTCCCTTTCCTGAATAGCAGCTATTTCTGTTTTGCAAGTTTTTCTTGGGC
The DNA here is from genome assembly GCF_019703515.2 of Myxocyprinus asiaticus. Lineage (NCBI taxonomy): Eukaryota > Metazoa > Chordata > Actinopteri > Cypriniformes > Catostomidae > Myxocyprinus > Myxocyprinus asiaticus. Next base: position 13,502,726 of record NC_059389.1, read on the forward strand.
AAGCGACGAAGAGATTACTATTAACATCCCGCCCTTTGTGTCTGAAATGCAGTATATCTGATAAGAATAGCCTAGGATGATGCCGCTAAAATACACCGCACTGTTGACTCTGTAGCGACCTGGGTGTTTCAGTATCACTTTCCCAAAGCTTGGCAGAGGAAATCAGGTAATTCTCACATGGAATGAAACAACTGACCTATGTGTCATCCAGGCGTGACCACTTGTTTAGTATTGTTCCCCTTTTGGCTTTTGTGTTTTTTTAAATAAGGTATATTTGTCCCTTTGAATGAGCATGATCTGCGTCTACCACGATATTTCGTAATTAGAGATGGGTCACGATGCTTGATTAGTCATCCAAGAACCAACTTGTTTATTAGTGAGGTGGATTTTTTTCTCTCTTTTTTAATTTTTAGATTTTTACATTTACATTTAATCATTTAGCAGATGCTTTTTCCCAAAACTAATTACAAATGAGGAACATAGCAAGTAATTTGTTTTACAAAAGTCAACAATATCTGCAGTACCTCACTGCCAAGTTCTCAGAGTAGTTGAAATAGTATAGAAGCTATGTATTTGTAACAGTGGCTACGTTTACATGCACCCTCATAATGCGATTCTAATGCGATTAAAGCAATACTGCGATGAAACTGTAGCTCATGTAAACAGAATATTGCGATTATGATATTGCGATTATGCTAATAATCAGAGTTATGATAATCGCAATAAGATATGTGGAGTACTCCTATTTAAATCACTTTAAACCGGCATGTAAAAGCTTTAATCACATTGCACCAGTGCCGCAGACAGATCATGTTCCACTCAAGTACAGTATGTTCCATGCACCGTTTTGCAGCAGTGGTGCTCCCCCTTCTACTGCCCCACGGCAAAAGAAAACAGTTGTGAATGTCTGTTTGCAGGCTGAATTGAATGTTCGGGAAATAAAAAAGACCATATGCCACAAAATAATGGGAAGGAAACACGTCTTTGAAATGAGTTTGTGCTTGCGGACGAAACACAACAACATCCATCGTGTGTATTCTGATTCACCCACAAATGACTCTTATGAACCGATTTTTTTTAGTGACTCAAAACATCCAGTGTAGTCGAAATTTACTCTCATGAAGTGGTTCTTTTAATAAACCGTTCAAAAAGACTCAAACTGACTGACTAATTTTCCTTATGCCAAGCTGTATTTAAAGAGACATATTTGAGTTAGGACCATCCTGAGCCGAGGTATTGAGGTTTCCATAAACAGCTGTATAACCAAATTTTGTCACGTGCCATGTCACAAGGTGGCTGTCGTGTTTAAACCAAGTAAAATAAAAAATAAAAAACTGGTGGTTTTGCAATACCAATAAATAGAGGTAATCACTCAAAAAAACAATTAGGAAAATTAAAAATGGTCAAGCAACCAACTTTACATAAAGAGACAACAAGTTGTTTTTTTTAAATAAATATTAATTTATAAAAAAAGCATTAAAACATCACATTTCTCTGCAAATAATCAGAGTAATGCAAGTAGCATGTAAATGCATGTATTGTAGTGGTTGACCCAAATCATGTAAACATCATCTAATTATACCTTATATTCTGATTATTGCAATAATCAGAGTATTGGTGTACATGTAAACATAGTCACTGACAGCATGCAGTGCTAAATTAATTCCCATTAAATTACCACTGCTATAGCCTTACAACTTCAGGATGTCTTCGACTATTGTTTCGCACCTGGTGCTGTTTTTTTAATGTTGTGCCATGAGCGCTGCATTTTTACGACAGTGCCAATTAATTCCCTGCATTCTGTTGTGCCCCACCTAGTTGTTTATGAACATTAGAACACATCCAAGGTAAACACACTGAGTCAGGTAAGCCTGAAACCAGCCTAATTTTAAAGGGTTTACTTAAAACAGATTAGGCGACTAGTCATTCAAGCAACCCACCGACTAGTCGATTATAAAATATGTAATTTTGCCCATGCCTACTCATAATCCATCTCTATAACCCCAACCATTTGCATCCTGCTTAGTACTCTCTTGTTATTCTACATTCCACACACTTCCTCTGTATTGATGAACATGTTTCCACAATGTTTTTCTGGCTCATTCATGACATTCGGGGTCTTTGACATTTAGCATCACTTATGCCTGCTGTCAAACACCTGCATAACATTAATCATATACCAAAAGCCCATGAAGACTGATCAGGGACAGAAATGCTGATGTAGCTCACACTCAGTAATACATAGGGCTAAATAAATAGGCAAATGGCACAATGTTGATGTTTTTTCCATTTGTCTGAAAACCCTGACCTAACTGCCTGTTGACGAATGCCAAAAGATATATTTAGATCAAAATTCCGTCCTGAAAAATTGGTGTCGCTAGAAAGATGACAAGTCAGTGTTTGTGCAAACTCTCTTAAAATACAACTGATTACTGGTGAGCTTAAATTGCTACGTTCACACTGCAGCTGAATGTGGTACATATCAGATTTTTCTTCCCCCTTACATGTGACACTAAACTGTTTTACATTGTGAACAACAACATTTAAATTCAAGCTGACATTTGAATCTGAATATGGCAGAATTCATGAATAATTCTTTGTTTACTTATAATGAACATGCCAGGGTAGGGTGTTCAACACATGCAGCTGAGTTTATGAGCATCACCTGTTCATGCTAGTGTCTGATATTGGCAGTGTTTCAAGGTCATGTGAACATACTCACAAAATAATCAGATTTGAGCAGAAAATCGGAATTAACCTCTTCAATCTACAGAATGAAATGTAGCCAATATGCATGCACCAACTGCAGCAACAACTTGGGACATAATTATTGTCCCATCATTTTGTCAACAGCCATCATGTTCCAAGCAACACTGAAGGTTAAATTTTTATCGTCCTTTTATTCTCCTCAATTCTGGTTCTCACAGTTAAACAGAAGGTCGCAATTTCATTTCTGATCAGAGGACTGAATACTTTGGTTTCATATTCATAGAGGTTCTGGTGACAGATCCCACGACAAGCCCCATTTTTCCCCTACTGCAGTTCCTGGCAATGGTGGTGATAAATGTTCTGACATGCAGGAGCATGGAAAAACTCATTTCCTCCTTTGCTGAAAAGCACCAAGCCTCCAGAGACTTTTTAAGACTGACCGGCATGGACACAGAGGCACATGAATGAGACAGAAAAGATAGTCTAATCATCTACTGTAGCTCTTCTAGATGAAGCCATCATGAAACCAGTCGATCATGTGCAAGTGCCACCATAATGATGCTACCAGTCTAATGTTTTTAGGCTATGAGGAAAGAAATGTGCACATAATCAAACATTAAAAAAAAAATGCTAATAGAAGTTATATTGGCATGCAAAGACAAACATAGAATCTACTCATTTTGTGAAAATTGAGATTTGACCAAAATGTGGTATCTTAGACTATGATCCAGTGGTTGGCAACCTAGGAGGTGTAATTACTGGCATAACAGCAATGGCAAGAGAGTAGACTATTTTATTTATAGAAAATTCCACACCTGCATTCCAATCTACTGTACATCTTGATGTAATCCTTCCTCATGATCACACAGCGTGTTTTCATGATCTGAATGGGAGGTTAAACAAAAAGTTAAAATGTGATGAGACTGCAGTATGCCCAACAAACTCCTGCAGCGCGTGCAAGCCATTCGCGCATCACAAGCCGGCAGCGCTTCACGTTCAGTTAATCACACGAGTAAACCCACCCACTTTGCTTCGGTCAGGCTGCGCATTCAGTGTTTCATTTGTTTCTTTTTGCTTTCAGAACAAAACGTGATGCAATAAGGAAAACATCACTATTAATCCTTGAGATTTCCAACCCAGCATACAGGTACACCCTCCTTAAACCATGGTCACTCCCAAAAATTACATTAAACGATTAAAAGAGAAAACATAAACCCACATCGTGGGTTTAAAAAAATCTATTTAAAGTCTATTCAAAATATAAATTAAACCTGGAAAGAAAGTTTTAGGATTTTGCAGGTGCGATTCACCGAAAAAGGCTAAATAGTTGATCGGCTTGTGATGCGTGAATGGCTTGCACGTGCAGCGCAAGTCTCGTCACACTTTAATTGTGTTTAGTCTCCCATTCAGCTGATGAAAACATGCTGCATGATCATGAGGAAGGATTACATCAAGATGTCGATTGGAATACAGGTACAAAAAACTTTATATAAATAAAATTGATCTCTTCAACTTTCTCGTGATGATCTGTGGTTGCTTCAGCAAGGCTGGAATCAGGCAGATTCATTTTTGTGTAGGACGCATGAATCAAGCCATGTACAAGGTTATCCTGGATGAAAACTTGCTTCCTTCTCTGATAATGTTCCCCAATTCTGAGGATTGTTTTTTTCCAGCAGGACAATGCTCCATGCCACACAGCCAGGCTTCACCATATTAAATGCTGAAGTTTAATTTGTTGAAGTTGAAAATCTCAAAACTATTATTCCCAGTCTCTATCACACAAACACTGTGTCTCTCTTTCGTGGTTTCGCTTGTGACACTGTACAGACGATAGTAGTTGCGCATTTACAGGTAATGCGAAAAGATACAGCTGCTTGTCCGTACCTCTTGCACACCTGGTTCACTGTTTGCGGGTGAAATCTCCATTCTCCGTACAGTAAATCTGCTACCGTGTTTATTATTCCTGGGACAAATTTATACATGCTAATTTTAGCCACAGAAAGTAGTGATAAACAGGCTGAGAAGCCTGCCAGGAACAACTCGAAACACCTTTCTGCCATTGCTTG